>NC_045765.1:161076357-161736982 GCF_008692025.1 Phocoena sinus
TTGCGGAGCACAGGCTCCAGACGCGCAGGCTCAGCGGCCATGGCTCATGGGCCTAGCCGCTCTGAGGCATGTGGGATCCTCCCGGACCGGGGCATGTACCCGTGTCCCCTGTATCAGCAGGCGGACTCTCAACCACTGCACCACCAGGGAAGCCCCACGGTAACTTTTGATTAGCATTCCCACGGAAAACAAATATTTTCATACTTTCTGTGCGTTCTGAGAGCTCCATTCTTATACTTTCTTGTCACCTAATTCCTTCTAAAGCTTTGACCATCTGGCCAGATTGTTAGATATCATCCATGAATTAGTATAGATCATTATCTCTGGTCACTCTCCTCTCATGCACAATGGAAAGTAAGGTGACTGGAGTTCTTTGAAAGTATTCCTCTTCTCTTTTACCTCTTAGGGCATCCCCTGAGGGAGCTATGATTCTGCAACAGTCCAAATATGACCAGTGCTACCATGTCTCTTGGAACCAGCTTAAACCAAGGGCAGTTATTTTATTCCTCAGTCGACTGGTTAGAGGAAACTCCACATGAGGATGTAGTGTGAGTTGAGGGAGAGGTAGCAATACATTAGGAATTGTTTCATGAGAATTTGAGTGATCAGCACATTAAATTTTTAGCCTTTGGAACCTACTGATCTTGTATGTATGTCGCTCCCAGTTGAATTGAAGTGTTTCCATACTGGCCCATCATTCAGTGCATTCTACAATATATCAAGTCATCTTGATATATCAAATACATTATTTCATGCTCATGTGATCATGAGTTTCCTGTGATCAGACAATTAGCCCCTATGAGGGCCCAGTAGCAAACCAGGAATTGTTTCTGAAAAGGAGAAAGTTGTGTGCAAAGGAGGTTATGTTATTGCTCTAAAACCCTAGGAGTCTCTTCACAGTGGGTCTCCTATGGGAGTGCGCCAGTGACTCCTTAGAACATTCCTGTTTGCATCATAGACAGTTCAAGTTCCATTAGATCTATAGGTCATAAGCTGCAGTTGACAGAGTGGCCTGGACAAGTTGGCAGCCTTGAGAAATGCTTAGTAAATGCATCAGAGCAGTGCAGTCAAATATAGTATCCAAAATCCAAAGACGCTCCCAAGAATTCTATTTCTTTCTCAGGGATAAGGAGCAAAAGGTTCAGCAACTTGTCTTTCACATTGAATGTGATACATCAACGAGACCAGACCACTATGCCACTAAAAAACTCACTAAGGTAGCAGGTCACTGAATTTTAATGGGGTTATCCCTCATCATCTGTCATACAAGTGTCTCAGCAAGGCATCTATGGTATTGTTTACATCCTACTCGTTAGATTTTATCATCAATAGAGTGGACAACCTTAATGTGCTGTGGGACAGTGAAACAATGATTTTGTGGATTGGATTATGACAGATAACTACAAAACTGACATAGTTCTGAGATAAATCAGTTAAAGTGTACTACTGTCCCTATAAGGTGAAAGCTAATTGCCTCTAATTTTCTGAGTCAGTGTACGTAAAAAACATTTTATGGATCAATAGCTGAATACCAGGTTCCAGTAGTTGCTGTAATTAGAGTGAATATCAGCTTCCATTTAAAATAATCCCTTTATTCTCCAAGATTCATCTGTTTTTTCCACAGGCTAATTAGGGAAATTAAGTGAGGGATGTAGTTAGACTGAACTCTCTGCCACCTTTCAATGCTTTGATGGTGATATTAGTCTTTGCAGTCTCCCCAGGGATGTGTTGTTGACTTTTGTTTGCTTTGATAGTGGTTCCAATTGTCACTTCCTCCTAAAATAGCCCTGTCTCCGTGAAGGAATTCTGTCACTTACTATGTCTAAATCAAGTAGGTATTCAGGAACAAGGAAAATAACCTCTGTGGTTTTGCAGTTCCGCTGGGACCTCCATAAGTCTCCTCTGACAGGTGGAACAGAGTTGAATTTCAGTTTCTCATTTCATCTCAGGGAAACTGTCCAATAAATCTCCAAATGTCCAGGTAACTCCATTTTTCAGTGCACAATCACTATGTTGAAAAACCAAATGTCTTGTGAGGAAGGCTAGAAGGCAGATTTACAGTGAACGTATGTGGCAGTGTCACAGGGTCTTCTCTCAAGAGAACATGGTCTTCCTTTAAGCAAAGCACTCTCGGTCCATGAATTGATTCACGTCTGGGAATGGATTAGGGGTGAGGGTGCAGCATCACTTTCTACTGTGTTGAATTAAGACCTAGATGTTATTGGATTATATACTTTAAGTAACACTTTAGCAGGCTTCCCATTTTGTTTTTCAGCCTTAGAGACACCATAATCAATTAGCCACTGCCAAAAAATTTGCAAATCAAACCATTTTGACTACCACCCCAACTTTGCAGCCAATTTCAGTAACAGTCCCCATTTGTTCCTGGTGCTTGAGTGTAGCCAGAAGCTTCTGCTACTCTGGGATGTCCTTATTTTTTTAAGTATGGCACTATTTCCTTGATAGTATCTCCCACCATCAGCCCTGATTTGTAAAGATCAGTCACTAAAAGCCTCAAGGATGTTCTGTTCTCCTCATCAGTGTATTTTTCCAAAGTCTTTAGGAAACAATTATTATCTGGATCCTCACGGGACACATGGTAAGGGAGCTAATTAATTAATTGCACATGATAAATTCGTTCCAACATTCCTGCCTCCTTAAGCCTTTGGGTTCCTTCCTCTCCATTATGTCAAGGAAGTTCTGATATCTCAACTTCATTTAGTGTAGGACGACTCTGAGTCTAGGTTTCAATCAATCAATCAATGAAACTGTAAGAGTCATTCCTAGCTATCTGAACCACATATTAAATCCAGAAACACTTGTGTGTGCAATGAATAACAATAAATTTGACCTATATCAATGTTATGTTCCTTATTCCCTGGTCTTAATGGCTTAGAATCCATTCCTCACACATATTCCCTGAGTTTCCCTTAATATAAATTAACAAAAAGTTTACAGTTCTTTTGGTGTGTATGCTATCTCCTGTTGGCTCTCAATTTGTACTCAGATCCTTGTCAGTGGGCTCTAATTATGGGCTAGAGACAGGAGAGACATTGGGAGTGGGCTGCGAGGAGAATCCCATCTCTTTGTGCACGATGGTCTCGGGTGAAGTCATTGTAGGATCATCAGGGAAGGGTAGGAATGATTGAGGAAGCAGCTTGGCAGTGGCACTGGCTTCTAGAAAGGGGGGCTCAGTAATAACAGGGGATCAAAATATTCAAAGTCATTAGAATCCATACAAAATCCATACATTCCAGTTCCTGGGATCCCACTCTTGCCTAATCCCTAATTTTCACAAAAGAGACCTGATGAAACTGTGAAATCAATTGGTGTTTAATTTCTATGACCTATAGGATCAAATCTTAAGCCTGGTTTTTGGATACTTTGGTTCTATGACTATAAGAGCTGAGAAATATCTTTTATTAAGGCTCTTTTCTTCTTTGAACCATAAACCTGTCATTATCTGACTCACCTTTCCATTGCAGTACGCAGCAATCAAATGATTCTAAAGTCAGGATAATAATCATTTCCACTATAATATTGTATTGGAATAGCTATTTCATCTTCCAGTGTCCTTCCTTTCAATAGTCATGGAGTTACAAGTGTCTTCAGATGTTACTTTAAGCAAATGTTTTGTCTCTGTATGCTGAGAACTACCAAAAGCCCAGTTTTCACTGGCAATGAGATAATTACTGCCTTCAAATCTAACCCAGTCAGATAACCAATTCCAGATTCCCTTCTATGAGGTTCTGTAACTGTATCAAACTTTGGTATCAAATTCTTTGTCCAAGAGCTTCAGTCAGGAAATTGGAAACCATTGTTGATATGCGTAGGCATTAGAGGCTTGCACAGTCATTGGGAAAGTCAGAGGAGTGAAAATCAGGGAAGCTGCTACTAGCCAGAGATCAGAATGCTGAGATCCCAGAAAGCAAGCACTGGATGAGCTCAGATGCCAGCAGCATGGCAGCAGGTGATTCTAAGAGATCACCAAGAAACCATTGGCAACGTTCTATAGACGTCTGCCACTAGAGAATAGAAGCTTCTCTTCTTCTAACTCCCAAATCTCACCAAGAACCTCTAAACAGCAAAGTCTAAATGGAACCCTGCTGACAAGGAAGTCTGGGCTTTCCACCCCTGCAATACATAAAAGTGTTTATAAAGTAGGGATGGTACTGAGTTTCAACATAGCGTTTCTGACACAATGACAGTGGAGAAAACATAAGGTCTCAGGTATTGAACTTCTTTTCAGAATGTCTCAAATCAAATGAACTAATCATAATCAAATGTGAATTCAATTCTATAATTCTAGATGGGTGAATTTGGTCAATATTCTTAATGCTTAAGCTTTCATTTTCTCCTTTATAACTGGAGTTAATTATGTTGAATTTTCCTAATTTTTTGAGAAGATTTAATATGCATACAAAGAGTCTGAAACAAATGTAAGCAATTATTATTGAATAATATGATATAATAATGTTTCACTTAAGTGAATGTTTTACATCTAAACACATTTCTGTGCATATTATGTTTTGTATCTTAATAAAAAACACAGTTTTAGAGCTGGGAATAACTTATTATAAATTATATAGGCAAAAAAACTAATATATATATAAATAAGAAAATTCCAGGTAGAGTGAGATTAAATATCATATCTCTAACAATGTATAGCTAAACTTAAGCCATCTGCTTTGCAGTATCTTATAGATTTTTGATGATATCAGAACTATGTTTTTGTGAGCAGTTTATGTACAATCTGGACTAAAGTAAAATAATTAATTTTGAATGCCTTGCCTTAGAAAAATAATACCATATGGATCATGAAAACATGACTTATATTAGTTTTAAAGCCAGAAATTAAGTAGACATTAACATTGATAATTCTGATTCAAGATGTGATATTTATTCCAATTTAAATCTCTTAAGAGATTCATTCAAGAGTTAAATGGGCAAGTTACATGATATCTTCAGGCTGTGTTATTGAAAACAAGATTGATAAGTAAAATTTTATATTTTCTACCTCTATAAGGAAGACTTTAATTGATGTTAAATGTTTTGCTTTATTGGAAACTTTCCATTTTATTACCCATCTGATAATCTAAATTAGTCATCATTGAGTTGTAAACAGAACTACATGTTCTATAACTTTGTTCTTTTTCCTTGTGTTTAAAGTTTTTCTAATTATAACAGTAGTCTAGAATGAAAAATGAACAAGCGTGTGCATGTAACTAATTGTATAATAAACTTTTACGGTCAGCTATTTAATTATTCCCCTTTCCTATTTTAAGCTTATTGTCTCTAGTTACATGCTCCAAACGTTGATCAGGGGAACCATGTTTCAGTGTAATGGATTTTTTTTTTCTTTAAGAAAATGGCAGCAAAATACAAAGGACATTTACTGTTTTCTGAAGGTGATTTTTATTTATTTATTTTTTTGCAGTACGCCGGCATCTCACTGTTGTGGCCTCTCTTGTTGTGGAGCACAGGCTCCGGACACACAGGCTCAGTGGTCTTGGCTCACAGGCCCAGCCGCTCCGCGGCATGGGGGATCTTCCCGGACCGGGGCACGAACCCGCGTCTCCTGCATCGGCAGGCGGACTCTCAACCACTGCGCCACCAGGGAAGCCCTGAAGGTGACTTTTGAGTGGAGGAAATGTTACTTATTGATGTACAAATTGCCCCTTATTTTTCTACTTCACACATGTATTCTTTCTCCAATGACATTAGAACAGAATGTGTATTGGAAATATATCTGTCAATATGCATTTCCAGATCAAGTTGTCCAGAGATAAACGTGTAACCCTATGATTGGTTTGTTTCAGGATCTAATATAATGTCTAAAATATATGTCATCAATGAATTAGAAATGGACATATACTCTCAGAGAAAAGAGTGCAATGCTAATAACTGACAGACAAAACTTCATTTTAAGATAAAAGTCAGAAGAAAACATAAACAGCACACTCTTTGAAATTGGTTTTAGCAGTATTTTTTTGGATCTGCCTCCTCAGGCAAGGGAGACAAATGCAAAAATAAAAAAATGGGACCTGATCAAACTTAAAAGCTTTTGCATGGTGAAAACCACCAACAAAACGAAAAGGTAACCTACTGAATGGGAGAAGATATTTGTAAATGATATGACCAATAAGGGGTTAATATCCAAAATATACGAAGATCTCATACAAATCAACATCAAAAAAATCAAACAACCCAATTAAAAAGTGGGCAGAGGACTTGAATAGACATATTCCAAAAAAGACAAACAGGTGGCCAACAGACACAAGAAATATGCTCAGCATCACTCATCGTCAGGGAAATGCAAATCAAAACCACAATGAGGTACCACCTCACACCTGTCAGAATGGCTATAAGACCACAAATAAGTGCTGGCGAGGATGTGGAAAAAAGAGAACCCTCTTGCACTGTTAGTGAGATTGTAAACTGGGGCAGCCACTATGGAAAACAGTATGGAGATTCCTCAAAAAATTGAAAACAAAGCTGCCATATAATCCAACAATTTCACTTCTGGGTGTTTACCTGAATTAAACAAAACCACTAATTTGAAAAGATAATAGGCACTTCTATGTTCATTGCAGCATTATTTACAACAACCAAGGTATGGAAGCAACTTAAGTGTCCATCAATAGATGAATGGATGAAGATGTTTTATATATATATATATATATATATATATATATATATATATATACAAATATATATATAAATATATATATATACACACACACACATACACAGACACCGCGTACTGCAAAAAATACATATATATTATTTATATATATAAATAATAGAATATTACTCAGTCATAAAAATGCAATCTTGCCATTTGCAACAATATGGATGGATCTTGAGGGTATTATGCTAAGTGAAATAAGTCAGACAGAGAAAGACAACATGTGATCTCATATGTGGAATCTAAAAAACAATACAAACAAACAAAACAAAATGAAAACAGACTCATAGAGACAGAGAAAAAATAGGTGGTTGCCGGAGGGTCGGGGGATGGGACTGGGGGCGAAATAGGTGAAGGGAATTAAGAGGTACAAATCTCTAGTACAAAATAAATAAGCCACGGGAATGTAATACACTGCATAAGAAACATGGTCAATAATATTGTAGTAGTTTTTTATGGGGACAGATGGTTACTAAACTTATCATGGTGATCATTTCACGATATATGCAAGTGTCAAATAATTAGGTAGTACTGAAACTAACATAATATTGTACATCAAGTATACTTCAATTAAAAAAAAAGTCATTCCTAAGAGGATCAAAATCTCTGTCCTCATATCACATAAATAGAAAGCTAATGATATGAATGAGTCCTGACATAAGGGATGGGTCCCTTGGAATTGACAATGATTCTTCTAATGATTCCAAGTTGATTGCATCTTGTTTCTCTAACTAGTCCATATATGCTCTAGAATTATAGAGAGCATTATTTTTTACTCCTTAGTATAATCTAAATAAGAGAGCCATTCTTCAGCCAAACTAGAAGCCACTGGAGCAATATATATTGTGCTTATTTCCAGCTCCTTATCCCTATTAATTTAAAACTAATGAAAAAGGCAACCTCCAAGTTGGGGGAGGGCGAGCATAGTTATAAAAGGCCCTTCTGAAGACGTGTTTCAAAGAGGGGCTTGGCAATTCTATCCTCTCACCTTAGCAATGATAGAGGTTGGGACTTATATTTGTCCAGGTAATCAACCTCAATTGCCACAACAGGTAAATTTGAGGAACTTAACACACGAAAGGTTTAAATTTGCATCCATGAAGTCCAGGGCAGGTCCAGGGGCCCATCCTGTCCCTCTGCCACATTGATCTTCCCAAGTCACCATGGCAAGAAAGGAGAGAGCTGAAGAATCTTGAGGGGTATATTAATGGGCCAGGCTTAGAAATGACACATCACTTCTGTCCATATCTCAATGGCCAGAACCAAATGCAATGGCAAGGGAGGCTGGGAAATGTGGAGGAGCAGAGAGGTCAATTATCAATTACCCAATTCTTATGCCTAAGAATAAATAGTGTTATAACTTGTGTTTTTTTTCTCTCTCTCTCTCTCTTTCTCTCTGTCTCTTTCAAGTATCAAATAATGGGAATGCCATTTTACTTTGGATTTACACTTGGGAACTTTCAACCCGCTAAGTCCTTTCCTCTCACTAAGGGGAGGTAGGTGGTGGGATTCCTCAGTTATCACACAAACCACAGTCAGCCACCGTGCGCAATTGTTAGATGTTTTCTATATATCTGCAGGCCTGGCTATTCTGCTGCCCAGAGATGTCCTTATGCCATTATCTTCCTAGCCGAGGAGTAATGTCACTGGCTCACCCGGGCTTCTGGCACAGCCTGCCCAACTTTGTTTCTCCATAGTTCCTAAAAGGCTACCATTTCTTAAAGACATCTGTGCCACGTAATGAAACCAAGCTGCAGGGAGCTATCTAGTTTTTTTCCACAGCAATGGTGCAAGAATGTGTCCCACTACAGCCTTGGCTTACTTTGATGGCCGTTCAATTTCAGTCCCCAAATGTGGGCAAGAATAAAGAATAAACTCGGTCCTCTTTCTTCCTCTCTTCTATGATGGGAGAGGAATAGCACTCTCTCTCAGAATCATAAGCTACACTCTGCTCTCCTCCCAGTCTTATAAAGTGACTCAGATTCTCTCAGGATTGCAATCTTTTTCATGTCCACTTATTATCAACTACTTCTTATAGAGTTTGACAGCAAGTTTATCTCAAGTTTTGTGGGTATTTCCTAGGGAATTTGCTACAATGGCTGCAAAAATTGTGTTTACTAAATTTATAGCATAGTCTAGGACTTTTACATTTGCTTAAAAGCACTAATTTCTGCCATATTAAGAGGAGGTTTTCCAGAAAAGTCTTGTTGATGTTCAAAATGTTCTTCATTTCCTTTATTTTAGAATCTTCTAGCTTGATGTAGGCTAATTACACGGGAGAGTATGACGGAAGAAGTGCAATTTGGAAACTTTTGTTTTATAAAGATCTCACCTGCAGGACTGACATTTAATACTTAGCTTATCTTCTTTATCTTGGAATTGGTCAACTATTTTCACCAGATGGTGAAATCCTTAAGGGTAAGAATCATACCTTCTTTACATTCATGGGACTCAACAGAACATAGCATTGTTCTGTGCAAATAATGGAAATTAGGTTAAAATCATAGAAATAATTAGAAAAATAATTTCCCAACTATTAACCATCTTCATGCCTTTAGTATTCCATAAAAAGACTTAGTAGCATGTGTGTGTGACAGAAAAGTAATGTTTTTGACATTGAGATTAGATGTCTTTTCTGTATTGTTTACTATTGTATCTCTATTACTCATACCACTGACTGGCATATATCGATAGTAAGCTCTCAAGGGTTAAATGAATAAATAAAAAGCAAAGGTTCATTATCGAATAAGAAACATTTTATTTTGGATGAAGAATATCTTAACATTGCCACCTAACTATTTGCATTTCTTTGAGTCATGTTTCACATGGTATCTTGATCTATATTTACTTAAAAAAATAAAAATGATATATAAGTTTAAAGATTTGTATAACTACTCTAAATAGGTTTTTAGGAAAACTGGTAATTATTGATGTATCATCTTTCTACTTCTCTTTTGACTCATACTTAAGGAGAAGCTTCTAAATTTTTGTTTATTTCAAATCTAAAGACATGAAGCTGTAAAACAAAGGTATTGGGCTTAGTTACCCATCAACAGGAGTAAGAAATCACTCAGTCTTCCAAGAAAATAATTAAACATCCTTTCAGAAATTAAATCTTATACCTGCAAATTATAATATGCAAATCAAATATCACACACTACTTTAATCATTTCACATATTAAAAAAACTAGAGCACAGAAATTTCTGGAACTTACCCTGGCTTTGTTTCCAGGCTTACAAACTCATTTTTTGACTCTGTCTTGGTAATTTCATAGATGAGTCCTTTGGTCACCTCTTCTGCCTAACCCAGGACCTCTCACTGGGCCCTGAATTTTCAGCAGCCCCTAATTGCTCTGGGTACGGCACAACTCAGCACCCAGCCAGAGCCTTGCAGGGGATAGGAACTCAGTAAATGGCTTTTACTTGAATTGAGCTGCTGTGATTACTAGATCATTAATGATTGTACAGAGGAACTTCTATTTTCCTTCCTTTCCTTTCTGTCCACACTTTATAAAGGGAAGAATCAAGAAGGTTGTTCATTCCATCCAGATAAACATATACATGCAAGGATCACACATATTTAAAAAATGTAAAATAAAATGAGAGGGGGGAACCAGTTCTCTTTTTATCGTTCAGAGATTTTAAGAAGTATGATGTTTCATGTTATAATGAATGACAAAACTGACCCCAAGTGGAATTACAATGGTTTAGGTTTCAGGGAGACAAAATAGTTCTCAAATTATTTTTCTTCTGGCCCTGTTAATCAACCGGAGTCCGATTTATCCTTCATAGTTAATTTTTTAAATCAGGATGATAAGCAAGTGTAGATCCCGAAGTTATCTTAAATTTCCCCCTCTCCCTAACCCTGTTATCTAATCAGTTCCCAGATCCTGTAAATCCTCTTTAATATCTCTTAAGCCTTTCCCACTGCCACTGCTTTATCTCGGGAACCTTATCGAATCTCAGTTGATTTCTAGCCCTTCTCCGTGAATCCAGTTTCATTTCTGTCCATTTCAGCCTCAAATCTACATCAAGAATGATTTCTCTAGACTCACAATCAATCATGTCGTCTTTGACTTAAAATTTCTCTGTGTCTCCAAGGAAACCATGCAATGAGTCCTCTGGTAAGACATTATGTCAAAAGAGGTTCCCTGGTAAGCCCTGGATAGCGGTGCTGTCTGAGGCTCTACGGACAGAAAACGAACAGAGAAAAATATTACGATGCACGAAAACTTTCAGTGCCCAAAGATAGGGATTACTTAAATAAATAGGGTACATCCTAAAGGTGGGTTGCCATGCTACCACTAAAATTCATTTTGAAAATGAATATTTGATAATCTATGGAAATATATTCTTAAGCTAGTCTTATGAGAAAAGAAAGCATGTTATTACTTCAAGGTATTTTCAAATTCAATTTATGAGCTTGATAGTACACAACTTGGTAATAGGTTATAGGTTTTAGGAAGAGGAAACTTTCTGAATTGAGCAACTAGGTCATTACAAGTGCCATTTTGCTGAGAAAAAAAAGAGAGGAGTAGCAAGCATCTAAGGGAAATGTCAAGTTCCATTACTGAATCCCTGACATTTCTTTTAAGACTTTGAAGTGGGTCACAGAGAGACTACAGCTACAATATCCCCCCTTCAGAGTAACTGTGTCATTCAAAGGGTGAAAGTCACCAGCACCTTTCAGCTATAGAAGCATGGTAGAGTTCAGACAGACTGGACCAGAATGTCTTGGTCCCAGCGAACTGTCCAAGTGAAACCATTAATGTTTCAAGTCCCAACTCTGCCACTTTTTAGCTTCCTGACATGGGGCTACTTCACTAACTAGCCCCCACCTCATTGCCCTCATCTACCCAATGCAGATGATAATAGTACCTACTCAGAGAATTACTGTGGCAAAGCACACAAACCAGTGATTTTCAAAGGGGACAATTATATCCTCTAGGGTCGTTTGGCCTTATCTGTATACATTTTTGGTTGTTGCAACTGGGGTGGGACATTCTACTGGAATTCAATGGGTAGAGGCCAAGGATGCTGTTAAACATGCTACAGTGCACAAGGCTGTCCCCTCCCCCAACTCCACCCAAAGTCAATAGTGACTAGTTTTGAGAGAACTTGTCATATAATAGACTCACACAGGATTAGCTATTAATATTATGTTCTTAGCTCATGTACCTCTGGATTTTCTTTTTATCTCTGCTGACATTAACAAAGTAGAATTCTTATAACGTGAACACTTCCTTTGAAACAGTTTCCATTTCTTGGTCAGCAAATAATTTCATTCTTCTTCCAACATATAAAGCACACTCACTGCCATCTCCCAGGAAGAAAACACAAAATTCCATCTTGTCACTATGTGCAGTTCAATGTCCAGGATCTGTGGGTATCATCAGTCCTACCCAGATTTTTCACTGGTCCCCTGGAGACTAAAGAAGCATGCCTACCGCACACCCCAAGACTGAAACCTGACTCAGTGCTTCTCAAGCTGTCTGTGAGGAAGAACTAAACTTGCTCCCTTGTTAATTTTTTCCCCTATTCCATCACAGACTGATACTTTAAAATCTTAACGTAAATGAATTACTGGCAAATATAAAATGAAAAAAAGACATGCAAAATACATCTTGATCTTTTATTATTTGCTTCAACAGTCATAAAATTACATTTCAGTAGATATAACTATAATAAATGTAGCACAAAGAAATCAAAAGGCTTGCAAAATTATACCCACTGCTCATTGAAAGTATATACATAGGAGATTAATGTATGTAATTACTATTATACTAAGTAAAACAGTGATTTCTATATTAAATATTTTTATACAAACTTTGAATAAACACTGTACATATCAACATACAAAGTTTTTAAGTGTGAGAAATGAGTTTGCTTCTGGTTTGTTAATTCACATGATCTAGGTCAGATTGACAATAACACCTCTCAGGGGACAATGTGTATCTAAAGTGCTACTATGTTTTGTGTCATATTTCAATATTCGTTTTCAAGTCTTCAAAATTAACCACTTCCAATAATTTATCCTGCAAAGTTATGGTAAAATTTAAATCCTTTTTGATAAAAGAAATGGATTTTCTATGTATTTTCCTTGGATGGAAATCTGTAGTCAAAATATTCTATCATGCAGGCTATTCTCAGCATGTGGGCTACAAAGTCACTGAGGATAGAGGAGAAGAGAGAACACTTGTGTGAAGCAAGATTACAGGCCAGATCAGTTGCCCACATTCTGTTGGTGAGAATGAACCACATCAGCCCACCCAGATAAGCACTGTTAGACATTCTCAGTTATTTGGATCCACTGTTACAAGCAATCTGATCAGAGAGAGATCCAGATGCTCTCCCAAATCAAAATGAGAAGTCAGGAAAGGTTTCCTGAAGGAGGTCGCATCGGAAGGAATTCATTGCTGGTTGTTATGGACTGAATGTTTGAGTCACCCAGTATTTGACATGTTGCAGCCCTAACTCCCCGATTGTGATGGTTTGAGGAGAAGGGGCCTTTGAGAGGTGATTAGGACCAGGTAAACTCATGAAGGTAGAGCCCCTATGATGGGATTAGTGTCCTTCTAAGAAGATGAAGAGAGACCAAAACCCTTCTCTCCACCTTGTGTACCAGGCAAGAAGGCATCAGTCTGACAACGAGGAAGAGGGTCCTCACTGGGTACAGAATCGGCAGGCACGTTCATCTTGGCCTTCCAGCCTCCAGAACCATGAGAAGTAAACGTCTGCTGTTTAAGCCACCTGGTCTATGGTACTTTGTTGCAGCAGCCAGAGCTGACGAAGGCACCAGTTGGGTGAAGGAAATGGGAAGAGGAATGTGCAGGGGTAGTGTGAGTAGCAACTATCCCCTGTGGCCCTGGGCTCTGAGATTCCATTTCCATAGTCACAAACGTCCTCTAAGAATCAAGTGAGAACACATATTTAAGAGTTCTCAGGGAGGGAATTCCCTGGCCGTCCAGTGGTTAGGACTTAGCGCTTTCACTGGCCCAGGTTTGATCCCTGGTTGGGGAATTAAGATCCTATATGCTGTGCAGTGTGGCAAAAAAAAGTGGAAAAAAGAAACAAAAAAATGGAACGAACAAACACACAGAGTTCTCAGGGAGTAGAAGGCATGAAAATATAAGGCGTATTAAGAAATCGGTATGGGGGGGAGAAGCTGGAGCTGAGGCTGGAGTCGCTCTTGGGGACCGAGCCCGCTGTCTACCCGTGGCCGCTGCCGGTCTACGTGGAAAGACTATCTCCCAGTTGAACAGCAGACGCCTGGGACTCGTTTCATTGCTTTCAAAGTTCCTTTTAAAAAGAGTTTTGAAAAGAATCTTGCTCCAGAAGAACGTTTTTCCCCCTTGGATCCCTTAACAAAATCCAAGGACAGAATGAAGAACTTGGGCTGATTATTGACTTACCAATACTCGCCGCTATTACAAGCCAGAGGACTTACCAGAAACTATTCCTTATTTTAAAATTTGTACAATTGGGCATCAGGTGTCAGATGACGACACTAGTTTTAAATTCCAGTGTGCTGTTAATGGGTTTCTGAAAGAACATAAAGATAACGCCCTATTCACAGATCTTCCGTGTACTTAGCTTTAAAATTTGAGAGGCGGGGGGAGGGGGGCAACCTTGAAGATGGCGGAAGAGTAAGACGCGGAGATCGCCTTCCTCCCCACGGATACACCAGAAATACATCTACAGGTGGAACAACCCCTACGGAACACCTACTGAAGGCTGGCAGAAGACCTCAGACCTCCCAAAAGGCAAGAAATTCCCCACGTACCTGGGTAGGGCAAAAGAAAAAAAGAAAAAACAGAGACAAAAGAATAAGGACGGCACCTGCACCAGTGGGAGGGAGCTGTGAAGGAGGAAAAGTTTCCACACACTAGGAAGCCCCTCCGCGGGCGGAGACTGCGGGAGACGGAGGGGGGAGATTCGGGACCGCGGAGTAGTGCACAGCGACGGGTGCGGAGGGCAAAGCGGGGACATTCCCGCACAGAGGATCGGTGCCGACCAGCACTCACCAGCCCGAGATGCTTGTCTGCTCACCCGCCGGGGCAGGCGGGGCTGCGAGCTGAGGCTCTGGTTTCGGTTTTGGACGGAGCGCAGGGAGAGGACTGGGGTTGGCGGCTTGAACATAGCCTGAAGGGGTTAGTGCACCACCGCTAGCTGGGAGGGAGTTCGGGGAAAAGCCTGCACCTGCCGAAGAGGCAAGAGACTTTTTCTTCCCTCTTTGTTTCCTGGTGCGCGAGGAGAGGGGTTTAAGAGCTCTGCTTAAAGGAACTCCAGAGACGGGCGCGAGCCGCGGCTAAAAGCGCGGACCCCAGAGACGGGAGACGCTAAGGCTGCTGCTGCCGCCACCAAGGGGCCTGTGTGCGAGCACAGGTCACTATCCACACCCCTCTTCCGCAGAGCCTGTGCAGCCCGCCACTGCCAGGTTCCCGGGATCCAGGGACAACTTCCCCGGGAGAACGCATGGCGGGCCTCAGGCTGGTGCAACATCACGCCGGCCTCTGCCGCAACGTCACGCCGCCTCTGACGCTGCAGGCCCGCCCCGCACGCAGTGCCCCTCCTTCCTCCCCCCCGGCCTGACTGAGCCAGAGCCTCCGAATCAGCGGCTCCTTTAACCCCGTCCTGTCTGAGCAAAAACCAGAAGCCCTCCAGCGACCTACACGCAGAGGCAGGGCCAAATCCAAAGCTGAGCTCCTGTGAGCTGTGAGAACAAAGAAGAGAAAGGGAAATCTCTCCCAGCAGCCTCAGCAGCAGCGGATTAAAGCTCCACAATCAACTTGATATACCCTGCATCTGTGAAATACCTGAATAGACAAGGAATGACCCCAAATTGAAGAGGTGGAATTTAGGAGCGAGATCTATGATTTTTTCCCCTTTTCCTCTTTTTGTGAATGTGTACGTGTATGCTTCTGTGTGAGATCTTGTCTGTATACTCTTCCTTCCACCATTTGTCCTAGGGCTCTATCTGTCCATGGTTTTTTTTTTAAATTTTTTTTCTTAATAATTAATTTTAATTGTAATAACTTTATTATACTTTACCTTCATTCTTTCTTTCTTTCTTTCCTTCCTTCCTTCCCTCCTTTAGACAACGAATCACCCCAAATTGAGGAGGTGGTCTCTGAGAACAAGATTTATGATTTTTCCCTTTACCTCTTTTTGTGAAGGTGTATGTGTATGCTTCTGTGTAAGATTTTCTCTGTATAGCTTTGCTTCCAACATTTGTCCTAAGGTTCTATCCGTCCCTTTTTTTTTTTCTAAATATTTTTTAATTCAATAACTACATTATACTTTATTTTATTTTTACTGTATCATCTTTCTTTCTGTCTTTTTCCTTCTTTCCCTCCCCTTCCTTCCTTCCTTCCTTCCTCCCTCCCTCCCTCCCTTCTTTCTTTCCTTCTTTGCTTCTTTCATCCTTCCTTCCTTTCCTCCTTTCCTACTTTCTTTCCTCATACTTCTACTAATTCTCTCTACTTTTTCTCCCTTTTATTCTGAGCCGTGTGGATGAAAGGCTCTTGGTGCTCCAGCCAGGAGTCAGGGCTCTGCCTCTGAGGTAGGAGAGCCAACTTCAGGACACTGGTCAACAAGAGACCTCCCAGCTCCACATAATATTAAACGGTGGAAATCTCCCAGAGACCTCCATCTTAACATTCACTCAACGACCAGCAAGCCACAGTGCTGGACAACCTATGCCAAACAACTAGCAAAACAGGAACACAACCCCACCCATTAGCAGAGAGGCTGCCTAAAATCATAATAAGACCACAGACACCCCAAAACACACCACCAGACGTGAACCTGCCCACTAGAAAGACAAGATCCAGCCTCATCCACCATAATACAGGCACTAGTCACCTCCACCAGGAAGCCTACACAACCCACTGAAACAACCTTAGCCACTGGAGACAGACATCAAAAACAACGGGAACTACGAACGTGCATCCTGCAAAAAGGAGACCCCAAACACAGTAAGATAAGCAAAATGAGAAGACAGAAAAACACACAACAGATGAAGGAGCAAGATAAAAATGCACCAGACCTAACAAATGAAGAGGAAATAGGCAGTCTACCTGAAAAAGAATTCAGAATAATGATAGTAAGGATGATCCGAAATCTTGGAAGTAGAATGGACAAAATGCAAGAAACAGTTAACAAGGACCTAGAAGAAATAAAGATGAAACAAGCAACGATGAACAACGCAACAAATGAAATTAAAAGTACTCTAGATGGGATCAATAGCAGAATAACTGAGGCAGAAGAACGGATAAGTGACCTGGAAGATAAAATAGTGGAAATAACTACTGCAGAGCAGAATAAAGAAAAAAGAATGAAAAGAACTGAGGACAGCATCAGAGACCTCTGGGACAACATTAAACACACCAACAATCGAGTTATAGGGGTTCCAGAAGAAGAAGAGAAAAAGAAAGGGACTGAGAAAATATTTGAAGAGTTATAGTTGAAAACTTCCCTAATATGGGAAAGGAAATAGTTAATCAAGTCCAGGAAGCACAGAGAGTCCCATCAAGTCCAGGAAGCACAGAGAGTCCCATACAGGATAAATACAAGGAGAAATACGCGAAGACACATATTAATGAAACTGTCAAAAATTAAATACAAAGAAAGCATATTAAAAGCAGCAAGGGAAAAACAACAAATAACACACAAGGGAATCCCCATAAGGTTAACAGCTGATCTCTCAGCAGAAACCCTACAAGCCAGAAGGGAGTGGCAGGACATACTGAAAGTGATGAAGGAGAAAAACCTGCAACCAAGACTACTCTACCCAGCAAGGATCTCATTCAGATTTGATGGAGAAATTAAAACCTTTACAGACAAGCAAAAGCTGAGAGAGTTCAGCACCACCAAACCAGCTTTACAACAAATGCTAAAGGAACTTCTCTAGACAAGAAACACAAGAGAAGGAAAAGACCTATAATAACGAACCCAAAACAATATAGAAAATGGGAATAGGAACATACATATCGATAATTACCTTAAATGTAAATGGACTAAATGCTCCCACCAAAAGACACAGATTGGCTGAATGGATACAAAATCAAGACCCTTATATATGCTGTCTACAAGAGACCCACTTCAGACCTAGAGACACATACAGACTGAAAGTAAGGGGATGGAAAAAGATATTCCATGCAAATGGAAACCAAAAGAAAGCTGGAGTAGCAATTCTCATATCAGACAAAATAGACTTTAAAATAAGGACTATTAAAAGAGACAAAGAAGGACACTACATAATGATCAAGGGATCGATCCAAGAAGAAGATATAACAATTGTAAATATTTATGCACCCAACATAGGAGCACCTCAATACATAAGGCAAATACTAACAGCCATAAAAGGGGAGATCGACAGTAACACATTCATAGTAGGGGACTTTAACACCCCACTTTCACCCATGGACAGATCATCCAAAATAAAAATAAATAAGGAAACACAAGCTTTAAATGATACATTAAACAAGATGGACTTAATTGATATTTATAGGACACTCCATCCAAAAACAACAGAATACACATTTTTCTCAAGTGCTCATGGAACATTCTCCAGGATAGATCATATCTTGGGTCACAAATCAAGCCTTGGTAAATTTAAGAAAATTGAAATTGTATCAAGTATCTTTTCTGACCACCACGCCATGAGACTAGATATCAATTACAGGAAAAGATCTGTAAAAACTAAAAACTCATGGAGGCTAAACAATACACTACTTAATAATGAAGTGATCACTGAAGAAATCAAAGAGGAAATAAAAAAATACCTAGAAACAAATGACAATGGAAACACGACGACCCAAAACCTATGGGATGCAGCAAAAGCAGTTCTAAGGGGGAAGTTTATAGCAATACAAGCCCACCTTAAGAAGCAGGAAGCATCTCGAATAAACAACCTAACCTTGCACCTCAAGCAATTAGAGAAAGAAGAACAAAAAATCCCCAAATCTAGCAGAAGGAAAGAAATCATAAAAATCAGATCAGAAATAAATGAAAAAGAAATGAAGGAAACGATAGCAAAGATCAATAAAACTAAAAGCTGGTTCTTTGAGAAGATAAACAAAATAGATAAACCACTAGCCAGACTCATCAAGAAAAAAAGGGAGAAGACTCAAATCAATAGAATTAGAAATGAGAAAGGAGAAGTAACAACTGACACTGCAGAAATAAAAAAAATCATGAGAGATTACTACAAGCAACTCTATGCCAATAAAATGGACAATCTGGAAGAAGTGGACAAATTCTTAGAAATGCACAACCTGCCAAGACTGAATCAGGAAGAAATAGAAAATATGAACAGACCAATCACAAGCACTGAAATTGAAACTGTGATTAAAAATCTTCCAACAAACAAAAGTCCAGGACCAGATGGCTTCACAGGTGAATTCTATCAAACGTTTAGAAAACAGCTAACACATATCCTTCTCGAACTCTTCCAAAATATAGCAGAGGGAGGAACACTCCCAAATTCCTTCTACAAGGCCACCATCACCTTGATACCAAAACCAGACAAGGATGTCACAAAGAAAGAAAACTACAGGCCAATATCACTGATGAACATAGATGCAAAAATCCTCAACAAAATACTAGCAAACAGAATCCAACAGCACATTAAAAGGATCATACACCATGATCAAGTGGGGTTTATTCCAGGAATGCAAGGATTCTTCAATATACGCAAATCTATCAATGTGATAAACCATATTAACAAATTGGAGAAAAACCATATGATCAATCTCTATAGATGCAGAGAAAGCTTTCGAAAAAATTCAACCCCCATTTATGATAAAAACCCTGCAGAAAGTAGGCATAGAGGGAACTTTCCTCATCATAATAAAGGCCATATATGACAAGCCCACAGCAAACATCATCCTCAATGGTGAAAAGCTGAAAGCATTTCCACTAAGATCAGGAACAAGACAAGGTTGCCCACTCTCACCACTCTTACTCAACATAGTTTTGGAAGTTTTAGCCACAGCAGTCAGAGAAGAAAAGGAATCCAAATCGGAAAAGAAGAAGTAAAGCTGTCACTGTTTGCAGATGGCATGATACTATACATAGAGAATCCTAAAGATGCTACCAGGAAACTACTAGAGCTAATCAATGAATTTGGTAAAGTAGCAGGATACAAAATTAATGCACAGAAATCTCTGGCATTCCTATATACTAATGATGAAAAATCTGAAAGTGAAATCAAAAACCACTCCCATTTACCATTGCAACAAAAAGAATAAAATATCTAGGAATAAACCTACCTATGGAGACGAAAGACCTGTATGCAGAAAATTATAAGACACTGATGAAAGAAATTAAAGATGATACAAATAGATGGAGAGATATACCATGTTCTTGGATGGGAAGAATCAACATTGTGAAAATGATTCTACTACCCAAAGCAATCTACAGATTCAATGCAATCCCTATCAAACTACCACTGGCATTTTTCACAGAACTGGAACAAAAAATTTCGCAATTTGTATGGAAACACAAAAGACCACGATTAGCCAAAACAATCTTGAGAATGAAAAAAGGAGCTGGAGGAATCAGGCTCTCTGACTTCAGACTATACTACAAAGCTACAGTAATCAAGACAGTATAGTACTGGCACAAAAACAGAAAGATCAATGGAACAGGATAGAAAGCCCAGAGATAAACCCACGCACATATGGACACCTTATCTTTGATAAAGGTGGCAGGAACGTACAGTGGAGAAAGGACAGCCTCTTCAGTAAATGGTGCTGGGAAAACTGGACAGGTACATGTAAAAGTATGAGATTAGATCACTCCCTAACACCATACACAAAAATAAGCTCAAAATGGATTAAAGACCTAAATGTAAGGCCAGAAACTATCAAACTCTTAGAGGAAAACATAGGCAGAACACTCTATGACATAAATCACAGCAAGATCCTTTCTGACCCACCTCCTAGAGTAATGGAAATAAAAACAAAAATAAACAAATGGGACCTAATGAAACTTCAAAGCTTTTGCACAGCAAAGGAAACTATAATCAAGACCGAAAGACAACCCTCAGAATGGGAGAAAATATTTGCAAATGAAGCAACTGACAAAGGATTAATCTCCAAAATTACAAGCAGCTCATGCAGCTCAATAACAGAAAAACAAATAACCCAATCCAAAAATGGGCAGAAGACCTAAATAGACATTTCTCCAAAGAAGATATACAGAATGCCAACAAACACATGAAAGAATGCTCAACATCATTAATCGTTAGAGAAATGCAAATCAAAACTACAATGAGATATCATCTTACACTGGTCAGAATAGCCATCATCAAAAAATCTAGAAACAATAAATGCTGGAGAGGGTGTGGAGAAAAGGGAACACTCTTGCACTGCTGGTGGGAATGTGAATTGGTTCAGCCACTATGGAGAACAGTATGGAGGTTCCTTAAAAAACTACAAATAGAATTACCATATGACCCCGCAATCCCACTACTGGGCATATACCCTGAGAAAACCAAAATTCAAAAAGAGTCATGTACCAAAATGTTCATTGCAGCTCTATTTACAATAGCCCAGAGATGGAAACAACCTAAGCGCCCATCATCGGATGAATGGATAAAGAAGATGTGGCACATATACACAATGGAATATTACTCAGCCTTAAAAAGAAATGAAATTGAGCTATTTGTAATGAGATGGATAGACCTAGAGTCTGTCATACAGAGTGAAGTAAGTCAGAAAGAAAAAGACAAATACCATATGCTAACACATATATATGGAATTTAAGGGAAAAAAATGTCATGAAGAACCTAGGGGTAAGACAGGAATAAAGACGCAGACCTACTGGAGAACGGACTTTAGGATATGGGGAGGGGGAAGGGTGAGCTTTGACAGGGCGAGAGAGAGTCATGTACATATACACACTAACAAACGTAGAAAGGTAGATAGCTAGGGGGAAGCAGCCGCAAGGCACAGGGATATTAGCTCGGTGCTTTGTGACAGCCTGGAGGGGTGGGATGGGGAGAGTGGGAGGGAGGGAGACGCAAGAGGGAAGACATATGGGAACATATGTATATGTATAACTGATTCACTTTGTTATAAAGCAGAAACTGACACACCATTGTAAAGCAATTATACCCGAATAAAGATGTTAAAAAAAAAAGAAAGAAAGAAATCGGTATGACCTTTATCATCCCATGTGCAATCAACATTCTGACTCTCCCTGCACCACTAAGCAAACTGCATTTCTTTTTCTCCATGGGGATAAATGTGACTGGCAGCTGCAAAACCGGGTAACCAAGAGCTTTATCCTAAAATAGAGTCCATTCCCATTGCAAAATATTCACACATTCAGGTCAAATGTCATTAAGCCAGTGTCCTAATTGGGGGACCTAAATCTGCACAAGGGATTAAGGCTCTTGACTCTTATCTAAGATGTTTATATAACTTTGCAGGTGCAAATCTTTCATGTGCCTCTGGTAAGCGGCCCATGGTTTATTGGGTTATTTGGCAGTTTTTTCCTCAAGGAGGTAAAAGCTGAACATTAACCATATGAAGATAAATCATGTGCCTGTCAACCCTTCTGAAACTTTGTGAACAACTTTGGTAAGTCTAAACTCTATCTGACATGTCTTGCTTTTTCATTTTGCACTGAAGTTCCTACTGACTTTCTCTTCTTATGCTGTTCCCAACTCTAGAAACCACGTTCTGTTAAGTGAATTTGTAAGAAGAGTGAGAAAACACTGAGAGATAGATTTGAATTAGATACAAGGACTCCTCTAAACTCTTTTGCTGATAGAAAGAAAAGGTTATTTCACTCAAAATATAGAGTTTTCTGGAATTAATGAAATTTCTGTCACCACATTCAAATTATGTTTACCAAGAAGTGAATAACGGGTCTGAAAGTTCCTGAACAACTGACTTCTCAGTAATGCATAGACTCAATATTCAGTTTCTTAGTTTCCAGATTCATGGTTTAATTGGGTCACCTTAAAAGAGCAAGTTCTGTATTTAACTACATAGAGATAGTAAAATATTTTTACAGTTTAAGATTTGGGTTTAGAACATTATTTTCCCAGTAACTCATTTTATGCTTGACTTCTAAAAAGCTGTATTTGAAAGTTTAGATATTAGATACTTAGCAAATTCTACTTATGCTTCAAATTGTGTCCATGAACCGATATCAAATATATCTCCCCACACAAAAAAATAGCCTTACAGGAAATTTATGGCAAAGTTTGAACACAGTCCATAAATTGGATAGTAGGATTGTAGTAATGTTAAGTTCTTGGTTTTGGTAATTATAATGTGGTTACACAAGAAACTATCTTACCTAAGTGATCAAAGTTATTATCACCAGTAAATTGGACAACTAGTTATCATTTACCCCTTGACAGGGGTACACTGGGAAGGACACAGCATCACTTCTGGGTGTTGATGCCAAAAATGCACAGCCTGAATCTAACTATGAGGAAATAGCCAAACCCAAGATTAGGGATATTCTACAAAGTAACAGCCTTGTACTCTTCTAAAATGCCAAGGTCATGAAAGACAGAAGACGTGAGAAACTACTTCAGCTTAAAAGAGACTAAAGCGACATGAGAATTAAATGCAATGTGTGATCTAGATTGGATCCTGGACCAACCCCTCCCCCATCCCTGACTCTTTTGCTATAAAGGAAATTTGTGGCAAAACAAAACAAAACAAAACAAATATAGCTTCCCAAGAGAAAATTCTGCAAAGGATGGTGTTCACGTTATTATATTTCCTACTGTAAACATGAAAATCTTAATCCATACATAATCCACCAAGACCAGGAATATTCATATTAATAACACCATATAGTTGCCTGAACTTAGAACTTTATGAAGATGAATGAAGGAAGCTGTAGAATATGACCAAACTCAGATTTTGTGAAAATCATAATCAGTCTCTTAAATACAGTTTCTAGGTGTGCTGACATTTTGAAATATTAATGATTTTTTTTATGGAGAAGACTCTTTTCTTTATTTTCTGCATGACAATTTTATAACTTAATAGCAACATTTTCTGACTTTCTTCTCTAATTCTCTTGTTAATATGTGTCCTTTTCTTCCTTTTCTACTAGATCTTTATTTTTTTTTATATCTTTATTAGAGAATAATTGCTTTACAATGCTGTGTTAGTTTCTGCTGTATAACAAAGGAATCACCTATACATATACATATATCCCCATATCCCCTCCGTCTTGCTTCTCCTTCCCACCCTCCCTAACCCACCCCTCTAGGTGGTCACAAAGCACGGAGCTGATATCCCTGTGCTATGCAGCTGCTTCCCACTAGCTATCTAGTTTACATTTGGTAGTGCATATATGTCTGTGTCCCTCTAATGAATGTATTGTTGATTGCTTATATTCCCTCTCCTCCTCTGCCCCCCTTACATCCAGATAGGCACTTTGCACCTTTGTCTCCCAGAAGTGGAGCTGCCGCAGGAAGCAAGGCTATCACAGAAGATGTTTCTGGTTTCAAAATTTCCAAACTCAGAGAAAATCAGTAGATTTGAGAGAATGTCTGTTGAAGAAAAGCACATCTTCTGCTCTATGCTCTCCCCTCCTCCCCTTCTACAAACTAGGAAAAAATCTTCCTAATCTTTGGAGATAGAAGAGATGGAGAGGGACAGCAATGAGAAGCTTGTGGGTCTCCATGGAGCGGCATGGACTTTGCCTTTCCCCCTACCTCCCAGCTATGGGGAGCAGAGAGTGTCCACATGGCCATTCCCAGAGGGATATAAGGAGGCAGCAAGACCCCCAGGTAATAACCGCTGTAGGTGCATTCAAGCAGATAGTGTCCTAGACAAACACAGGGTGTCCACAGTCTAGGGTGGAGCATAAACAACTGAAAAATTCCCAAGGATGGGCAGTGGAGGCAGCTTTGGGTGATGTCCTATCTGGTAGCATGCAAAGAATGACCCTGAAATAGCAAGAAGAAGGACAGAGCTGAGGGACCTTGAGGTGAGCTTGAGGCGCGAGTCAGTAGGACCCTTAGATGGACCTTTAAGGAAAGGATGGGCAATAGAGCAGAGGAGACTATGACAACCAAATTAATGGAAAACCAGTTCCTTCCCCCCGGCCTAGTGAGGAACATAACACAGTCCCCTCAGTATGTAGACATACACTTATGGAGAAAGGGATAGAAGTGGTGAGATAAACTTCAGTTGTCTGAGATTAAATTTCTGCTGTGTGATGGAATGAGAGCTCCAAACAGAATTAAGTTCATTTTTTAAAAAGTAATGGAAGTTGTATTATAGAGCACTTGAGTTTGTGACCTGAAATCCATACCTTGCTACTTAAGAGTATATTTTGAGTCTTCTGAAATCAGTCTATAGTTCCTCTTCATGATGGAGCATAACACAACTTTTATTAGGGCTAAAGAAATCATGCTGGTTGAGTATGGACCCTATTCAAAGTGCGCTGGGGTGTTCACGTCACCCATGAGATGGTGTGAGGTGGCCATATCTAGCTTTGAGCCTCTGTTACTAAATCTTAGTAAACATATTCCAACATGTATACTTAAAGTATACCATTTAAGGACTGAACCTTTGCCAACATATTCAATACAAGTCTTCGATTTCATCCAAAATTCTATGCAAAATCACAGCTCTGGCTATGTTTCCTCACTGCATTTCTCTCTAATCTCAGGATTCTGTGTCTGCCAGCAGCTTCATTTAGTCTCCTTGTGGGAACCAATGCTTTCTCTCTCTCTGGCAGCTGTGTTCTCTCTGTAGGATCATCAGTCTTCTGCAGGCTGTGCAGAGAGGATGGGTTTTTAAACTCTTTTGGCAGAAAAAGGCACTTCCTGCTCTAAGAGAAAGATGAACGTGAACCCCACACTGTGCAGAAACGTAGACACCATGACACTTCCTGCACAACACAGTTCACCTCCCACCACCGGTCACACTCACTCAGAGCTTAACTGCCTCCACCCTCCTTGACCTGGACCACATGAGCTACATCGACTTCTCAGCTGATGTCACATCCATTCAAGCAAAGGTTACTTCCAAATACATGGATACTCAGCTTTATTGCATTAAAAGTTTAGATTAGTACCTGCATTTCCCACTGTCGTCTGCATATGTATTAATATAAGACACCCTCAGTCTTTGAAATATGAAGTGAGAGAGTGGCATGGACATATATGCACTACCAAATGTAAACTAGATAGAGCTAGTGGGAAGCAGCCGCATAGCACAGGGAGATCAGCTCCATGCTTTGTGACCACCTAGAGGGGTGGGATAGGGAGGGTGGAGGGAGACGCAAGAGGGAGGAGATATGGGGATATATGTATATGTATAGCTGATACACTTTGTTATAAAGGAGAAACTAACACACCATTGTAAAGCAATTATACTCCAATAAAGATGTTTAAAAAAAATACTGCCATCAAATCTCTAGTGAAGATCATTTCCTGTAGCTACATTATTTTAAAAAAGGTGTTATGTTATAGTTACTGATTATTAGAATGCAAAGACACCTATATTCCTAATTCCCCTCTGTGACTTGCCGTTTTATTTATTAAAAAAAAATTATTGGAGTTTAGGTGCTTTACAATGTTGTGTTAGTTTCTACTGTACAGCAAAGTGAATCAGTTATATGTATACATATATCCCCTCTTTTTTGGATTTCCTTCCCATTTAGGTCACCACAGGGCATTAAGTAGAGTTCCCTGAGCTATATCATAGGTTCTCATTAGTTATCTATTTTATACATAGTATCAATAGTGTATATATGTCAATCCCACTCTCCCAATTCATCCCACCACCCTTTCCCTCTTGGTATCTGTGTCTCTATTTCTGCTTTGTAAATAAGGTCGTCATTACCAATTTTTTCAGATTCCACATATATGCATTAATATACAATATTTGTTTTTCTCTTTCTGGCTTACTTCACTCTGTATGACAGTCTCTAGGTCCATCCACGTCTCTACAAATGACCCAGTTTGGTTCCTTTTCATGGCTGAGTAATATTCCATTGTATATATGTACCACATCTTCTTTATCCAATCTTCTGTTGATGGACATTTAGGTTGTTTCCATGTCCTGGCTATGTGATTTGACTTTAAGTCAATACAAATTATGGAGGCAGTTTGGAATCTGTCTCCTGTTGTCTCCATATATAGAAAATAGCCCATGGAAGAGCTTTGACATGGTTTGGATAATCAAAGAAGCAACTTGTGACTCTGAAAAGAGTCCTAGGGAGAAATAAGGACCTCTACGTTTCATGCCAGAGCTGCCCATGTGGACCTTCCTTTCTCCTGCCTTCTTGCACACCTACAGGGATTTGCGAGTTATCACTAGGTAGTTTCATTTCTTTGGAGACTTTATCCAATTCCTCCCAAAGCCAGGAGCTTGAGGGGAGCAAGTAGACCCCACTCTCAGATCACTGGTGCTCTTATTCAGAGAGCATGCAGTCTGGAGAGGGGAGAGCCCTACATAGGAGGGGTTCCTTTAACCAGTGGATATGACGCATGTCTCAGATGGTAAGAACATCTCACACTGCTGTATAGCAGACGCCCCCAGCTGCTCGCTCTCTGTCATCCTTTAGTGAGAGCCCATGGTGATCTAGGGGGACTGGGAAGACAGATTCACCACACTAAATGGAAGGTGAGAGAAGAGCGCAGACAGCGGGTTTCCACTGAAGGTCATTCCTTCATTTAGACTCAGTTGGCTTCTGAGGCTCCCAACTTAAACCAGAAGGTAATATAGATGCAACTAAAGCTAGATTTAGAGGTAGCCAGGCAGGGGGTTGCTGGAACCATAAACCTAAAAGAAATGTATTCAGATAGAGAAAATAATATCTACTAAACCCTTCTCAGAGAACATGAGATTAAAAGGAAACATTCCTAGTCTCTACTGTAAATCCAGTTCACTTCAGAGAGTCACACAACCTAGGGACCAGGGATGAATTGGTCTGAACTATAGAAAAGAACTGAAGTGCAGCTACAGTTTTCTCCCTTGGAGGGTTTGGCCTCTATTCCAAATACACATTAACAATTATTTCTTTTTGTTCTGTTTAAAAGGCACCAATTTATTAACCAACCAGATTCAACATGCCCAGGGCACCCACGTGCCCATCCCTGCCATGACCTCACAAAGGTTATCTTTAAATTGTTAACACTTTGTTCATCATAGTTGTCTTTTTTGTGTTTATTTTGATTTTTTAAAAAATATTACATCAAAATATTATTTTGATTACTGACTTTTCTGGCACCCCTTTAAAGTTTTTGTGCCTGTATGAGTCTCCTAGGGCTGCTGTAACAAATGACCACAAATTGGGCAGCTGAAAACAATATTCTCTCACAGTTCTGGGGGCCAGAAATCTGAAATTATGGTGTCACCAGGGCCATGCTTCCTCTGAAACCCCTAGGAGAGAATGCTTCCTTGCTTCCTCCAGTTTCTGGTGTCTCTAGATGTGCCTTGGCTTGCAGCTGCATCACTACAACCTCTGTTTCTGTCTCCACAAGGCCTTTTCCCCCTGTGTCTCTGTGTGTCAAATTGCCCTCTGCCTTTCTCTAGTAAGGACACCTGTCATTGGATTTAGGGTGGGATTTCATCTGGAGATTCTTAATTACATTTTCAAAAGACACTTTAGCCAAATAAGATCATGTTCACAGGTTCTGGGGGTAGGACTTGGACATTATTTGGTGGGGCGGGGCCATTATCCAACCCTCTAGAGCACCCAAAGCAAGTGCCTTATTTGCCACACCCTGGTCTCAGCCCAGCCACAGAGATGTGTGTCCCTCACACATCCTCTATCTCATCATTAGAGGTCATGGCTGGTTCTTTCAGGTAGTGTGGAATGAGTGGGTTGAACGATCAAACAGTGATCAGCACACACAGAAAGAGTAGGGACTTCAATGTAGTCCACCCCATCTGCACAGAAAGAGTATGGCAAGGAAGAGAGAAATGACTTTTTTTTACGTTGAAGTCTTTCATAGGAACCTTGAAAGTTGTACAGAAGTCACCAAACCTCTGTCGTTACAATAATATACCTTTGGGGTTTGTTTCACATAATTTTATTTGTCCTTTGCCTTATATTCTTTCAATATTTACTTCATAGATAGATAGATAGATAGATAGATAGATAGATAGATAGATAGATAAATGATTGATTTTTTTAAAAAAGTCACAGCTGCCTGGCTGTTGTAAACTGAAATTCTTAAAGCATGATCTTCTTCCTATGTTCGTGGGAAAGAGCAAAGCTACTTTAAAAACACACATGCGCACGCACTTCTTAAAGCCATATGGAGATTTTATTCATGCAAATAGAAGCCTGGTTTTCTCCTCATTTCCCACAAGGCACTCATTACTGTCAGTAGGACCTATTAGGGGGACCCTCTCTGACTAGAAATCATCCCTTGCTTTGGCTTTTGAATATGTACATTCCTCATTATGACCACAATGGTGTCAAGGAGCTATGAAATGGGAATAAGGGCCACAATCAGTTCTGTTGAGCGACTTACATTCTTTACCTAAAATAAAATTTTGGATGAACCTATACGTGTGTCTCTATAATATTAGACAAGCCATTACTGTTATCGCAAAAAAGTGTACAAATTCTGTGTGTTTGGGTAAACTTCGCATATTTAACACATTTAAAAGTTGGCATCATGTGAGCAAATTATTTGCAGACTGTGTGACAGGATGAATAACCTGACACCAGGTGGAGACTATTTATGAACAAGAGCAATTTATACACTGTTGATCATATGAAAGATAAAAATGCAACCGAAGAGAATTATTAGTTTTCCATTATTTTCTGGGTATATTACACTTAATGTTTAAGTCGAGAGAGCAGTTTTTGAGAGAATCTCTTATACATGTCTCACTATTCATTAGTTAAGGCTAATTTCCTTAAGATTAATGCTAGGTGACTGTATGTTCTGGTTTCCCTGGGGCAGTCCTGGCTTATGCTGGTTATCCCAGCATAATTTATTAAGTACTTTTAAATGTGTCTTGCTGTCCATATGTGGTCACCCTGGTAAGTCACTCCCCAACCCCAGGTCATCTCAAAGTTCCTGGAGGCTTACATGCTTTGGTGTAGGAGAAGGGGACAAGGGTCTGATCATTAAATTATACAAGTTTTCTCAGAAATGCCCATCATTTGGCCTGTGTTGGTAAGCAGGTTTGGGGACTAGGACTTTCTGCCATCTTTCTGCTATGCTTGGGGATTAGCATCTTTTCAAATATGCCCATGTCTTCTTGGGGAATTCACCTGCCCTTGCCACCCCAGGGCCAGGTACCAGGCAACTAAGGACAGCTCCTATGCCCCAGAGACCAATAATATTATTTAAACTAGCCAATCCTAAACCTGCTTGCCTTGCTTTACCCGTTTTTCCCAGGAAACTACAATAAATGTTCTTACCCTGTTTTTCCTGCCTCCCTGTGATCCCTGACTGACCCTGGCGGTTCCCTGTGTGGCCCCCCATGGTGTGATGTGACCCTCCCCTTAGGAACTGTGAGTAACAAACTGTCTTTTCAGTAGCCATAGTCTCCTAATCTGTTGGCTTTATTATAGCTCAAAGCTTCTATTAACACACTAGATATACTCCTTTTTTCTTCCTTCCAACCAGGGGCATCTTTTGTAGTTAAGTAGGTTTAGAAGGAAGCTCCACTTTCCTCCTGCTTCTGGTCAAATATTTTGCCTGAATACCATGCCTCAACCATTAAATGTCAGAGACCACAGGTCTTTCTTGCTCTCAGCCTTGTCTATAGGCCTAATCTCTTATGAATGTAAAGGGGGAAAAAAGGAAATACTAGGTGAAAAATGCAGAAGTTAATACCACACATATTCTGCCATACCTTTGCATTTACTTTCATGACTGTGAAGCTTTTCAGAAGACAGTTCTGAAGAAAGAGGATCCCAGGAAAGAGCTGCACAGGTAATGGACATAAGATGAATCTTAAAGTTTATAAGAAAGTAAAGGTTCAGAGGTAGCAGGCTGTGGCTGAAGGGAACCTTACGGATTTACGTGGCAAAGGGGACCATCAAAAGTTCAGTAAATTGATCAAAATGCACACGTAATGGGATTTCTGCATGGAGACTGCTTTTAAGAGAAGTAATTTCTCCTAGGCTCCAGCTCTAAGAAGAAGTCTATAATTGAAAGTAAATTCTGCCACTAATGTTGACTTCTGAAAAAAGTTCTTGGGTATAAAATTAGAAGAAAGAAGCACAAAAAGGGATATTCTTAGTGTGGGTATGCTTTTGCATCCCCTGTCACCCCACCCCAGTAAACTTATATCGAGTAATTCATTTAATAGAAGCTTTCTTGAAAACCGCAGCCCATGTGGTAAGGTTTGTTTTACATGGGTCACTAATATGGAAAGCTTTGATACCTTACGTTGAAAGTAGAGCAGTCAGTTAATTCCATGAGTGTGAACTTGGCATCATACCCCATTTACGCTTAGGGGAAAGCTGCCTGCTTTCCAAATACTGGTTTCTAAATAAAATATTTAGTTCTCTGACTGGAAGTCAAACCATGTTGCTTTAGTTCATGAAGCATGAGATAAAACTTCTATTTTCTTTCCTCTTATTTCCCCTAAAGGAATCCTGGACAAAATTTGGCTTCAGAAGGGTAGGAGTTCTAACCCTCTGCAGAGAGATGCATGCCTATCTTGCTCAGACTTTGTGTTAGTCAGGATATGATGGGTTATGCTGCGGTAACAAACAATGCAAAATCTTAGTGGCTCAAAACAACAACAAATTTATTTCTCCCTCATCCAATATTTCCATCAGGGATTGGCAGCAGAGTTCTATTCCTCATAATCTCTCAGTGATCTGTGGTGATGGAAAAGATGCATATCAAATCTTGCTTCTTTCTATGCCAGAGAGAGAATATTCTGCAGGACCTTGAACCTGTTACTACAGGCTCCAATCCACACCTCATTGGCCAATGTTGATCTCATGACCCCCACTAAAGCATGACAGGGCCAGAAAGTCAAACTTTATGAGTCCAAAAGGAGAGGATAACTGGATTTGGGGGAGCTGTCCCAATGACTACCAGAAGTCTCTTTAAGAGAGCTAACTTGAACTACACAAATGCACACCAGGCCCTGCTGTCCTGCCAGTAGGGTATATCCCATAGCTCTGCCAAGGGTCCAAACCACTTTTATTTTACCCTCATTAGTCAATCCTTATTTCCTTTTTTCTTCATTTTAGAATCCTCTCTCTAAGTGTTGAATTTTGGATGTTGCTGTCCACCTAGTCAAGAGGTTTGCACACATAAATGCACATTATAAACACCTGGGAAAATTTGAAAAACTATTAATATTCAAGCACCATCCAAAAATCAATGTCATCAGAATATTTGGGGTATAGGAGCACCACACAATCATCAGTATTTTTTAAAGTCTCCCAGGTGAATCAAACGTGTAACAGAAGAAGCTCGTTGCAATGGCTTGAATTAATGGCCTCTGTGTCTGTCTCGGCATCAACGTTCCATAGGCCTCAAGAATGAAACACTAAGTCTCCAAACTCAGGTTTCACCTGTTTGAGAAAGAGGAACTCTGCCTTCAGATCCTACACTGGATTTCTAAGCTGAAGAAGATCACACATACAAATATATTCCATCAGATATCAACCGTTGTTCTTCTTGCCACCATGATACCAAGTTGCCAGAAAACATGTTATAGAAGTAAGACAAGAGAGCCAATTACTTGAATTTAGAAACTTGAAGTCATGCTATTCCAGTTAACTATTGTTGGGTCAAATATCACCCCCAAATTTAGAAGCTTGGAGTAACAGCAATCACTTATTTTGCTGAAAAATCTGCATACAACCTGCTGTAGGTGGTGTGTCATCTGTGGCTCACCTGAGCTGTACTAACAACCTACAAAATACCTCCCTCACATTGCTGGCGAGCTGGTGCTGGCTTCTGTTCCTCTCCATATGGGCCTCTACATGATGCAGCTTTGGGCTTCCCCACAACATGGCTAGATTCCAAGAGAAAGAAACTTAAGGGAGAGAATCTCAAGAGAATCAGGTCAAAGCCTTTTATAACCTACAAGTCACTTTCCAGTCACAGGTCCACCCAGATTCCAGTGGAGGAAAGAGAGACCTTCACCTCTCAATGGAATTTCAAAATCATATTGTAAGCATAGCACGTGCATGCAAGATATTATTGCAACTGTTTCTGAAAATACATTCTCCCACATATTCTCAACCATTCTCCAAATGATTGGCAGAATTCTACAGTGATTTTAAAATCAGTAGCTCTAGGACAAAACTTATAAGCTCTTTTTACTGGAGACATGAACTTGGTTGGGTTTCCTTCCTACCCACTCCCCATCACCCATGGCTTAATTTTCCATTGTAAAATGGGAATGAACATAATAAGAATAGTACCTACCTCACGTGCAAGATGATTATAGATCCTGTTACATTCCCACTTTATACCTATTATCTGACATCCTATACAGTTTAGCATTTTCCCTGAGTTTTCATACTTTAACTAAAGTTTATTATTGATATTTATATTAAAATAAGCCAGAATATGTTTAGTAGACATCTACTTCATACTTTTAATTTCTTGTATTATTACTTGCCTAGTAATGTGTGATACGCACATGTAATGAATCTGGTTCTCCCAATGATGTGTGTTTAAATCTGTAACTTGATCACCAATATCTCATCTCTGTATGCTAAACCTTTCCTACAACTAATATCTCCATTTCAAATACACTAAGTGAAGTAAGTCAGACAGAGAAAGAAAAATACATAATATCACTTATACGTGGAATCTAAAAAGAAAAGGACACAAATCAACTTATTTACAAAACAGAAACAGACTCACAGACTCAGAAAACAACTTTACAGTTACCAAAAGCAGGGAGGGATAAATTAGGAGGTTGGGATTAACATATGCACACTACTATATATAAAATAGATAATCAACAAGGACCTAATGTACAGCACTGGGAATGCTACTCAATACTCTGTAATAACCTATATGGGAAAAGAATCTGAAAAAGAATAGATGTAAGTATATGTATAACTAAATCACTTTGCTGTACACCTGAAACTAATACAACATATAAATCAAATATTATTTTATTTTATTTTATTTTTTTCAAATCTAATTTAACTAGGCAAAATAATAGCCTCCCAAAGATGCGTATGCCCTAATCCCCAGAACCTGTGAATATTTTATATTTCATGGCAAAGGGAAATTAAGGTTGCAGATGGAATTAAGGTTGCTAATCAGCTGACCATAAAATAGGAAGATATCCAGGATTATCTGGGTGGGTCCAAGTGATCACAAGGATCCTTAAAAATAAAGGTGGGAAGCCAAGGTAGAGTCAGAGTGATGCCATGTGAGTATGATTCAACCAGCCATTGCTGGCTTTGAAAATGGAAGGGATCACCAGCTAAGGAATGTGGGTGCCTCTAGAAGCTGGAAAGGCAAGGAATGGATTTTCCTCCAAGACCTCCAGAAGGAATGCAGCCCTGCCAACATCTTGACTTTAGCCCCATGAAACCCTCATTGAACATCTGACCTCCAGAACTGTAAGATAATAAATTTGTGTTGTTTTAAGCCGTTGAGTTTGTGGTAATTTGCTACAGCAACAATACGAGAACTAATACAGTGGTCTAATTTAGATAGGTTACAGTTGAACTTCAGAATAACTTGATTTTAGATTTTCCATGCTTCGATGGAGTTATTTTTATTTTATTTTTATTATTTATTTATTTATTTTTGGCTGTGTTGGGTCTTCGTTGCTGCACACAGGTTTCTCTCTAGTTGCAGCGAGTGGGTGCTAATCTTTGTTGTGGTGCGTGGGCTTCTTATTGCAGTGGCTTCTCTTGTTGCAGAGCACGGGCTCTAGGTGCACAGGCTTCAGTAGTTGTGGCACACGGGCTTCAGTAGTTGTGGCTCACAGGCTCTAGAGCACAGGCTCAGTAGTTGTGGTGCATGGGCTTTGTTGCTCTGCGGTATGTGGAATCTTCCCGGACCAGGGCTCAAACCCCTGCCCCCTACATTGTCAGGTGGATTCTTAACCACTGCGCCATGAGGGCAGTCCCGGAGTCCTTATTTTTAATTAGATAATTGAATATTCTGTATCAAAATGGAGTAATATCGAAAAGCCTATGATTTCACATCATCTACATACAGTAAAACATTCAAAGGAATCAGAAAAAATTTAGACTTGTTTTGTCTTGTAAAAATATCCATCAAGTAAACGTACTATGAATGGAAGTAAAAAGACAGTACTCATGAAAATATTGGGGCTGAACTATTTGTAGACTTCAATGTGAGAATTGATAATGCTTACTTTTAGCAACTTTGCATGAATTACCAGATACCCTTGAAGGGAGAGGTTCTTAAACTAACGATATTATGGGGTACAGAAAAGTGTCAGTTGAATGTGTCAACATTTATATATTTATTGGTCATAAAATGCAACCTTAAAGAAGATGATATGCAACTTATGCAAAAAATAAGCCTACAGTGAGTGAAATTAAAAATTCTTTAGAAAAATTACCGGTAACACTGTGTTAAAGAGAGAATCCCTGAAAAACCGATTGAGGTATGGGACTGTGCTCCATAAATGACTACTCGACTCATGTTATTTTAAATCTTCAGATGATCAATATAATGTTTTCTTTTAATATAATGTACATGGTTATTTGTTACTTTCAAAAAATATTTTGTTAAATAGCCTCGTGACTAGGACTGTATATCTGTCCACCAATATAATAAAACCAACTTATAGCTCAATAAATAAGTACTTCAAAGGATTTAAATTATTTAGTAACCCCTTTTAACACTCAGAATATCTGTTTATATGATAAATTACATGGTCACAGAGTGATTCATAATTATAATTTATTATTTTTTTAAATTGGTGACTAAATCCTGTCCATTGGAATTGGTGCAATACATACATAATTCATAATGCATCTAAATAAATGGTGATACGCTATCACTCAAAAAGGAAGCTGTGGTTGCCAAAATGTATGAATATTTATACATTAGAGTTGGAACAACTGAAATACCAGGATATTTCCTCTCAGTTCAAAAAAGTTTCAATTTTTTTTTCTTTTTCCTAATTTCAGACTTTTTCCTTTCTCTCCTGGGCCAACACACTGCCTCTCAGTTCCCAGGGGTCAGAGTGCATCACAATCACCCACCATATTTGCAAAAATGCCAGTTCCTGGGCTCTATCAGGACTTCTAATTCTGTAAATTTGGAAGGAACCCAGGAATCTGCATTTTCATAGTCCCCTTAGATGATTCTGATGCATTTCTTTCATTGGAGAGTAGGGAGCTCAATTTGAGGGAAAAAAAACACCATTTCACATCCTTTCCATGTCCCATATGACTACAAGAGTGATATTTCCAAAATCAAAGCAGCATCTTTAGCGGTGTGTAAGAACGTTCAATGAGGTGACCAGTGACTGGCTCTCCCGCCTCCTCTGCACCTCTGTTCAACCTCCATCTGCCTGGATGTGTGGCTGCTTGCATCTCTGCTGTGCGTGCCTACAGCCTCCGGTCCACCGGGGATATAGCAAGGCTTAGCAAACTGCCAAGGCTGTCTCTCATCCTAAAAATTCCTGCTGAATCTCTGACTGATCCATTCAAATATTGCTTGCCCCAAATATTCTTGCTGCTGGCCCTCCCTGCTGGTTTAGCCACCAAGTTGCCGCTGCAACTGACAATCAAGTGAACACCTTTCTCCAGGGACAGTTAAGCTGATGGATTTTAAGGCTGCCATGCCTGCCCTGGAGGAACTACCACAGACAGAGCTGGGGGATTAGCAACAGTCCCTGAAGATGAGGCCACAGACCCACACCATTCTTAACCAAGTTTCAGTAGTTTTCATGAATAAACCCTTCTCATGATGCGGCATGCTTTTGATCAGATCCCATCCCTGAAAAATGGTTGGTTTTGAGCATTTTGTCTAGCTTGAGAGCTGCTTTGGGGGAGTGAGATTTGCATTTCCAGAGTCAGAGCCACTCCCATAGCAGATGTAAACCCCCAAGAACTCTTCAGAAGAGCTTTCACACACACACACACACCCTGCACTCCCTTGTGCATGACTATGTAAGACTACTGATCACCAGGAAAGCATGTATTTGGAATTCATGTTTCCCCAGTAGAGGGCTGGGCCACACATGAACAGTCACCCTCTTCTTGTGACCACCAGAACCCATTTCACGTGGCTGGCCAGGGCGAGAAGCAGCATTTCTCCAGGCATCTAATTTTTCAAAACAAAATTCAAAGACCCTTTACCCCTCCACCTAATTATAACTAGTAGCACATTCAAATGACAGAGCTGAAGAGCGCCTCCAGTTTATGTGTAAATTTAAGGACACTAAAATCTACCTGCAGATTTCAAAGTGTAGTGGAACCCACTGCAACATTGCGAGAGTTTCCCAGGTGCTTGAAATATTTTCCCTCCAAAAATTTTCACAAGCCCACACTGAAAACATTCTGAGAAAGCTTCAACAACAACAAAAAGATAAAGGATTATTTAGATATAAAATATGCAACTCTTTTTCATGTCTTGTCTAAGCTGATCTGATTAGCTCATGAGGATAACGCCAAAGCCCTGCCAGAACGTAACAGGTTTTCTGCATAGGTCTAGTTGGAAAGAGAGAGAAAAACTACATACAGCTGTTCCAAGGCTGGGAAATGCTGTGTAGATTTGACAGCAGCTGTTTGCATGCCAAATGGTTCCAGCAATTTCTAATTAAATCCAGCTCAAGAGAAATTTTATCATCTGCATCATGATTTCTGTCTGTTTCTGGGATGTTTTCGCTCCCTGTTTCGAAAGCCCCCTCCAGCGAAGTCTATTTTATTCATCTTAAAGGCCTAATTAATCCAGAGGCAAACATGTCATTTTATTTCTGAGCTTAGAACACCCACAGGAATCAACCACCAAAGTTCTAAGGAAGGGGGGTCCCCCAATCCCTTAATGCTAAGGAATAAGCAAATGGGATAAGGTGAAAGATCCTAATGCACCCGCTTCTTATAGCACCCCCCATAGGGTTCTCATGTCTACTAAGTGAATGGCTTGCACGTTTGTGCTTTTTCAACTTTGGTTCATGACTCCCTAACTAAGAATCCTAAGTTAGTTACAATAACACATTGGTATAACACTTTATAAAGCACTTTCATGCATGTTACCTCATTTATAACTTAAAGCAAGCATGTGAAATAGGCTGGGAAGGTATTATTATCTCCATCTTACAAATTAAAACACTGAGGCTCTCAAAGACTAAATGATTCCTGATACATGTCAAGGTCACAGCCATAACTGTCAGAAAAGAACTTGGCAGCTGACTTTCTAGCCCCAAAGCCATTGCTTCTTGCCCTTGGCCCAGTCCCTCCCTTACATCATTAGCTGGACAGACATATCAATTTGTTCCTGGATTTAAAAGTGCCATTTTGGGCTTCCCTGGTGGCACAGTGGTTGAGAGTCCGCCTGCCGATGCAGGGGACGCGGGTTCGTGGCCCGGTCCGGGAAGATCCCACATGCCGCGGAGTGGCTGGGCCCGTGAGCCATGGCCGCTGAGCTTATACATCCGGAGCCTGTGCTCTGCAACGGGAGAGGCCACAACAGTGAGAGGCCTGCGTACCGCAAAAAAAAAAAAAAAAAAAAAAAGTGCCATTTTGCTCAAGTGTATCTGTTTATTCTACAGGAAGATTATCCGTATTTTTGATAACCTGCAGGTGGTTTCAAATTACATTTTTCCATCTCTCAACAGAAATACGACATATAGATCAACTCTACATAAGGCTAGCTGAAATGGAAGCATGCGGCAGGTCTGCATATGCATTAGTGACTACTTGAAAGTATACTTGCCTGAGTTGTACAGGAGTCTCATCTCTCTGGGACACAATTCCTAGAAATCAACCTATAATATACATTTGCAAAATCCCTGAGGCCAAAGACCAAAAAGAATTTATTTCATGATGAAATAGAAGTCTGGCTGTGAATAAGACTTCCATTAGGGTAAACAATATAACAACCTATGGCCCTTTTACACTCTTTTTCAGGCTATTAATGCTTGTTTCCATGTGATACTACATTCCTAGACTATTGGTAAATGTTTGAGGCGCCTGTGAATGCTTTGTCCCATTACTAACGAGTTCAACCCACGTGAACGTACTCAATGGGACCAAATCTGATGGGAGTACTTGACTGGCACCCTATTTGATTATTTTCTGAGTTTATTACTCAGGATAGTCACTGCTAGTCATTGCAAAAGGTAAGCCCCCAAATCAGTGACACAATACAAAAAAAAAAGTCTATTTCTCACTCGCACAAAGTATGATGGAATGGGCAGCTCTGGATGGATGGTTCAGGGATCTGGATGGCTCTCATGGGGTGCTTTTGAACAACAGACCTGGAAGTAGCATACGTCATTTCTGTGCACATTACATAGGCCAGTTTCATAGCCCCAATCCCACGGCAAGAGATTTTGAGGAATGTAGTCTTCCTAAATCCAATGAAAAGCAAAAGGCATGGGAAACACCAAGTATTATTCCTGTCCACACTGAAAGAGAAATTTCTGTGCATCTGGGCTTGTTCTGCAACCACACCATTCCAGAAGCACCAAATACTTTATTTTGGACAAATAATCTAAGAGGAGAAAATCTGTAACCTTGGCAACAGGAATTTACTAACTTTAGAGGAGTTGCTCTGTTGAAGAGGTACTCTCAAAGCCTCAAAGGCTCCTGCTTATAAGGGCTGGGAGGAGGGAGGTGATTGCAGGGAGGAGGTGTCGTGATTAGTGGGGATGAAGCTGGAGGATGCTTAGCTCTTCAGACCTGTCATGTCAATTTCATAATCCAAATAAATATGTTCTACCAAAGAAAATATATATGCGGGACTTCCCTGGTGGTCCAATGGTAAAGAATCCACTTTCCAATGCAGGGGATGCAGGTTCAATCCCTGGTCAGGAAACTAAGATCCCACATGCAGCGGGGCAACTAAGTACGCACACCACAACTACTGAGCCCACACGCCACAAATAGAGAGAAGCCCTTGCACTTAGCAGCACAATGAAGAGCCCGCGCCTCAACGAAGACCCTGTGTGCTGCAACTGAGACCCAACACAGCCAAAAATAAAGATAAATAAATAATAAATAAATCTTTAAAAAAAGAAAATATATGTGCACTTATACATATATATTTTGTATATACATATATATGTATACATATATACCCATATACATATGTATAATATATATACACCTGTAATTATATACATGTATGTATATGTACATATATGCATTTGTGTGCATATATCTATATGTAGAGAGATATAGATATAAATGTAGTTATAATTAAGTATTTCTGCTGAGCTGACCAAGGCAAGCTTTGCCATATGATTTGGATGACCACCTTGGAATCATAATTGACTAGGGAACTCTGGATTCCCACAAAGGACTCATGTTCAACAGCTTCCAAGTGTGTGTTACAAATAAATGTTACAAGAAAACTCCTCTCATATAGTGTCATTCATGCTTTTTTGTAAAGCAGTAACAGTGGATCCACTCATGTTCTTTTGTTATACGCAGTCATATATCTTTAACTGCTTTTCTCAGGCTGGAACAAGGAAAGATATCAGTGTGATAATGCCTCATTTTAGTTGTCTCTTGGTCCATTTAGATGCTTTTCCTCAGTGTCTATGCAGTTGTCATTCTGCAGACATTAGAATCCATGATCTGAGGAATTCATTTTTTTCAAACCTTAGGAAATCAAGCTGCACAGATTAGTTCCAGACCTTACACAGTCAAATTGTATTGTGCATTTTTAAAAATCCTTCTTGAGGAAGACACAGTCAGGCTTAGACATCAATATCCTGCTCTGTGTTATTCCAATTTGCATTAAAAAAAAGGAGACTTAAAATAATTTTACTAACCTTCCAGAACACATCTAAGGGGAAGTGTAGATAAAACATGTGACACTGACTTCCCAACTATATGTAGTTCTGTTGCAATTTAGCTGCTCAACCTTTAAAATGTGGGTGCATCAAACTCTTTAGGAATAGAGTATGCATTTGGATTTTGAAATAAATTAAATAAGTTCTGTCTGTTCTCAATAGCTCTGTTCATATGTTTACTACACATACTTCTTTCCTCAAGAGTGGAACAACGTTTGTGAACCTAATAGAAACAGAATTTCAGTTTCTTATAAAGTGAAGTCCATACCATGTTGACACAGACAATATCAACTTTTCTCTCATCTCGAAAACATTTCATATTCTATGGCATGTAAGCATGTCAAGAGACAATTTTCTGCCAATACCAGACTTGTACATTTTGTGTTCAAAGCAGAATTAGTTCTAGATGAACACAATGCAGTATACCATTGGGAATTTTGAATTTATCGCAGACAAAATGAAAATAGTCACTAAAATGGTCAGTTGTATCTATTTCCCCACTTTTCAAAGAGTATCTTTTGGCTTAGAAAAATATACATTGGAAACCGAAGAACTCCATTGGGCCATTTAACTACTCCTCATATATTTTTACATACTTTAGAGGTTATTGTATATTTTAAAGAAATAAAGAGAACTCTTACAAGCAACAGAAAGGAAATGATGCTCAAATTTCTTTTTCATGATTGTTCAATTTGATTTAGAATATATTAAGAATTAGCACAAGGATATAAACATAGGTCAGGGCAGCATTTTCTAAGTTGCTTGTATGGAGCATGTAATATTGTTAGAAATAGATCCCCTAGTCAAAAAATTGGGAGTGCTTGAGTAAATGAAATTGGACAGATTTCTTTTATTGAAGAACTTTTCAGAGCCCTTAATAAACTAATACACATTGAGACTCTCCCAGATTTATGAGTACCAAATGCCGTATTTCCTAAACTTACTTGGCCACCATAAGTTTTTCTTGACAGACCTCTATTAACATCTTGAGTTATATTAGTGTTCTACAGAACAGAGTTTAGGAAAGTTGTGGTAGGGACTAAAGCCCCCTCTTGGATTTCCTAGAAAAATACTTTCCTGCTTTATCTACACCACGTTGAAGGAATTCAGCAGCTAAGTGGGAAAAGAAATCAGAACCAATTAGTTCGACATGGAAGAGCTGTGTCGACACAGCAAAAAATGTACTGAGTTACTACAGTGAGGTATCAGTGCCATCTAAAGATAAGTACCTAATTATGAAAATAATCTAATTGAAACATAACCAAACTTTAAAAAATAACAATATGGTTATATGCAAACTAATGTGTATCTCTCAGACACACCCACCATTTATTCATTTTGCAAATAATGAAGGAGTCTTCTATATAAGCCAGGCATTGAGCTAGTCACCAAGGGCATAGCAATGAGCAGACACCCTCAGTCCCACCTGCACAAAGGTTTTGGAGATCCCTGGTAGAACCATCCAGGCATTATATATATCTTTGCTCCTGATATGTAAGACTGATACGTATCAGTTTACCACGATAGAGAAGCAATTACAATGACCTACAATAAGAGAATACCAGACATGTGTTAACACTGAGCATTTCCTACTAAAAAGTTGCAGATATAATTCAGTATGTAGATGATTAAATATTTTATTCTTAAATCTTTAAAAATAAACATACGGTACTAAGCAATTATTGCAGTTAGAGCCAAAAATGACATTTTTATCTCAAGTTTTTGTTAGGTTTACAAAACAATTTTTTGCAGGTTTCCTCTAGACACTTTCCATCCCAAGGAACCATAAGGCGAGGATATTATGTTTAGGAAATGTCACAATATTCCCCCCACACCATAAAGGAATTGCATTACTATACTATCTCCAAGCAGAGCCATACATTTTCCAAACAAAACATGAGCTAATCTAAAAGTCTTTTTTCATTATATAAACTTTCCATGTTCTCCATGCTTGCCAGGTTATGGATGGAGCCAAGAAGATTACGACATTAAGGGAATGTGACTTACTTTTGTAATATAGGAAACTGCCATCCTTTTCATCAGGTCGAAGTGTGGGATAATGTGGGGAAAGGGGATGAAACTGGATTGAACTCTTTTTTTCCTATTTCCAGTTTAAACCACTCCCTTTTGTCCATCCCACACTTCAGGCTTTGGTAACAGGGAACAGAGGGGGAGCAAAGAGCAGCAGAGGTAATGCAGGAAGATGCCTAGATGTTTGGAATGGGCAGTGTGTCAGCATGTGCAAGGGTGCCTGGGCATGCACCTGTCAGGGCAGGGTGGAGACTGAAAGTATTTTTAGAAGATAAAAGATGACACTGGCTTTCTTCTTACTTCCACTGAAGACTTCATTTACAGCAACTGTAAAAATCCACCTTTAGAGCTACAACTGAGTCAGATAGGTCATAGTCTACTGACCCCTGATCATGTGTCCCTGATAGTGTTTGCCTTACTGGTTCAGTGACTGTTGCTCCCTTGACCAAGCTCAGACGATGTCTGCTTCTTGTTTCAGGATCTCTATCATTCCAGTGCACTCTTTGCTCTGATAGTAGCGGTTACAATCTAGTGGTCCATGGGCCAAGTCTGGCTTGCAGATGGGTGTTTGTTAGGCTTGACTTTTCTTTCCCCCCTTAAATGTAGACCAAAATAAAATCAGGGTATTTCACATAAAGACCAAGCTTCTGGCTTCTTTTGAAGAACTGGAATGTCTCATAACCCTGGCTTCAATACTCCTACAAGGTACAACCCGCTGGGGCTGATGGGCCTGAGTGCACCAATTCCATCTAAACCCCACTACTCCTGTAACACCTGCAGAGATGCTTAAGGCAGGCCAACTTCATTCATGTAGACCACCTGCTGGACCCTTGGAGGCAGTGAACACTCACCTCAGTGAAACCCGAAATTCAGCGAACAGAGATGACCTAGTCAAGATAATTCTTCCATCCTTGCTGACTGAGGTTCTCTTCAAAGCTCATCCAGCCAGAATACTCTGGTCCTCATGTCCCCAGCAGTCTTCTGGACCTCAATCCATCAAGTATTCCTTCTTTCCTGTTTCTCCTCCATTTTCCCCTCCATTGATTCTCTCCTATCCACATGGAAAACAGTTTTTTACCACTGTAAAAGAAAATACTTTCCTTACACTTTGTCTCCCTCAAGCTATTCCCCCTTCTCTTACAGAAAAAAAAAATCCTGAAAGAGTAAGTATGCCTTGTTCTTTGGAATTGTTCACCCATCATTTACCTTTCAAACTATCGCAATCTGGCCCCAGCAGACCCTGGACGCTACTTTCACTAAAGTCAACAATGGCTTCCTATCTACCAGCCCAACAGACAGTTTTCATTCCTCACTGTATGAACCTCCCTGCAATGCCTGCCATGGATGACTACTGACTATCTTGAAATTCTGTTATTTCCCAAATTCCATAGCAGGACTATCTCCTTGTTTTTATTCTCATCTTTAAGCTCTCAGTTTCTCATTTTATTGAAGATTTAAAACATTTTTCAATTTTATAACATAAAATGCTAAGCGTTTTGTAGCCTTCAAACTTTATTTTCCTAATTCTTTCAATACCTCTTTGAGTCAGACCTAATAACAACTATTTTTCAGATGATAAAATATCCTTAAAGAGGTTGACTAAGTTTTACGAGGTCGTTCATCAAGCAGAGACAGAGTTGGGACTCAAATCCTGGTCTTTCTTGCAACAAATCCCATGGCGTTAAGTACTGCTCTATCCTGCTTCCCTTTTCTCAGGCTTCTTGGTGATCCCCAGGTTCAGACCTCAGTTCTATTCTCATCTTACATGTTTCCATGTGCAATTCCAATGATGCCCTTGGGTTCACCAATCACCTTCATGTTAATGTTCTCAAACAAAGTGCCTCCATTCCAGGCTTCCCTTGCAAGAATTGAATTCGTTTGGATAAAGAAGATGTGATATATATATACACAGCGGAATATTAGTCAGCCATAAAAAAGTGAAAAATTGCCATTTGCAGCAACATGGATGGGACTGGGGGGTATATACTTCCTGAAATAAGTCAGACAGAGAAAGACAAATACTCTGTTATAATTTATATGTGAAATCTAAAAAATTAAACAAGTGATGGATATAACAAAACAGAAACAGACACATAGATAAAGAGAACAAACTAGTGATTACCAGTGGGAGAGCACTATGGGGAGGGGTGAGATAGGAGAAGGGAATTAAGAGGTATAGACTATTAGTTATAAAATAAATAAAAGGGATGTAATGTACAGCACGGGGAATATAGTCAATATTTTATAATAACTTTAAATGAAGTATAATCTATAAAATATTGAATCACTATATTGTACACTTGAAACTAATATAACATTGTAAATCAGTTGTACTTCAATTTAAATAAAGAATTGAATTTATCTATTACCAACCAAGTTCTGTATCTACCTTTATCTTAACATTTATAATGGCTTCATTCAGCTTATATGGATATATAACCGTTCTCTTATGGGGCAAGAAAATCCTTGAGGGAACCATGTCTTATCACCTTACACCCACTCTGCTCAGCCTGTGCCTGGTCCATAGGTGTTTAATGAATGTTAAGTAACTAGGCGAATGAAAGGATATCTAACTGTTTGAATATCTCCACTTAGATCATACATAGACCTCTCTCCTACCTTGTCTATATTTCCAATTCATCATGCTTCTAACTTTACTCTTGACTTATCCCCACCCCCAACTCTGACTCTGTCTCCTAAATTTCCTATCTTAGGGAGTGGTACTAACATCCACCCATACATCTTAAGCCAAAGGTCTGGTTATCAATCAGTTTCCTCCCTTCCCCTTTGACATAATTGATTAAAATAGTTAATTTACCTCCTAAATATACCTCCAACCCACCCACCCCCTACCAGACATATTCATGGTGTAGGTTCTGTCATTCCATGTTGGACAATTGCCGAGACCTGATCACTGGCTTCCCAGCCTCTTCCAACCCAATTCTACACAATGTAATAAGAGCTTTCATTTTCTCCTTGCCTACTCTCTGTTCTTTACCTTCCTTAAGGTTTTTCAGCTCTCCTGTGGCCTACACAATATAATATACTTCCTTAATCAGGCATATAAAGTTCTCTGTGATTTGGTTTTAGCTTTCTTGTCTATCCTTATGTCAATCACACTCTCCTAATCTCTTGTGTTTGGTAATTCTGAACCAATAGTAGTTCTTCGTGCTTGCCTTCCTCCCCCAAATTCCCTCACACATCTTATCCACCTAGAAGATGTTATATGTTCTTATAAGTCTCAGTTCAAGGATTGCATTCTCTGAGCAGCCTTTCCTATTTCAGATTTAAATACTTTTTGCAACTACTCTTTCACCTGTGTCTGTATATTTCCATTTTAGTGATGATCATATTATAAAGCAACTATGTCTTTGCCTGTTTCTCTGTGAAATTGGTGGAATGCTGAATGTTAATTTTCTTTAAGCATAACAGAGTTGCAGGATGAATTTCTTCTCAATTCTTACAACCATCAAGTGGTGTGGGTAGTGATGTTCCCTTTCTTGTTTTGACAGATAATAAAATTGATGAGATTCATAGAGGCAAGACCTTGAATCCAGATCTTGTGATCCTTAATCTCATACACTTTTTATTATATCACACCATGTTTGAAGAATTAAGCAGTCAGACTAGTTCTATACTGTAAGAATTAAAACCCAAGTGCACTAGAGGGGGCTTATAAGTATATAATGCTAGAAGAGAATTCATTTATAGCCACTTTCATCAATGCAAAGAGCAGTCCATGGGTTAAACTCAATTGATTGACAACATGCATTCCATTGTATATGACCATCATCAGTAAATGGCATTGTAGGTTGAGAACAGAAAGTAACCACATTAACTGTCTATTGGATCAATTTCTCTCTTTCTCCTCTCTCTCCTTCCCCCTCTATCTTCCCATCTCCCTCTCTGTTGTAAGACCATATGTATGTATTAGAACAGAGGAAATGGAAGGCACCTTGCTTCAGTTTCAAGAGAACATCTGGCCGGATTAAAATGTAAAGCAAAGGAAATACAGATATAATTCAAAACTGCACTCTTTCAGTTAACCTTTATATTCCCTCACTGGATTGTGTCTTGTTCACTTTTACTATGATTGGATGTTTTTTTCTTAGCTTATGGTTCCTTACATTTAAGTCTTTATATTTTTTCACAAAGACAAGATGGGTAATGATTACTCAGAATTTAAATGTGTGTTAGGTTCCTCCACTAAAGAGCCTGAAAATATTCAAGTTTTCATGACTATTAACAGTTGGAAATAACCACCTGACAGTTCTGGACAGTCACATGTTTGTGGAAGTCAGTGGAGGAAATTTCCAAGAAAGATTTTTCAAACTGACAGACTTAGTAGCTATGACCCATTTTGCCTCAAACTGACAGACTTAGTAGCTATGACCCATTTTGCCTCTTCAGCTTTTTCCTCCTTCCCCCTTTAGCTGCTTGAAATGGAGGTGCAATGCTAGGCATGGCTGTCATCCTGCAACAATGAGAACAAATGCTTATTGAAATGATGGCAAAGAAATGAGGAAGAAGGAGCCTAGGTCCCTGGTGGCTTTTGTAAGCAGCTACACCAACCCTGAACTTACCTATTTAGGGTTTTTTGTGAGATGAAAGGTCTCCTACTGTTTAAGCCACCAAGTTGGGTTTTCTGTCCTTGCAGATGAAGTCATTCCTGATACAAATGGAAGAAACACTCTTCATCTGTGCAGTTGAATAGAAGAGGGTGAATTTTGGGACTCATCACCAAGATGTCCATTTTATACTGCTTTGATAACAAAAGTATAGAACAGAACAACCTAAAGAATCATCAGAAACACTTTATGCTTGAATTTAGGAAATTCGAACCCAGAATGGCTTAGGAATTTGTTCAGGACCACTATGCAGTCGAAGCTTGACCTAGGGTCCTGCTATACTGAATTCCACCCTGGATGCTTCCTTGTATCTCTGAAATTAAAAAGAACTTTTACATATGAGACCACTGAAATCTTGACCAGAGCTTTGCACAGGCTCATCATTAACATACTTTGACAGACTTAAGGTTACAAAGTCTGTGTTAAGGAGCCTTAGGAGAAAAGTAAGAATTACTAAAGGGTGAAAAATTAACCACATAAGGAGAATTGCAAGTGATTTCAATATTTTCATAGCCTATGAAAGAAAGAGACAAGGCTTAATCATCTAACTTAGAAGAAAAGCTCTATTAGAGGACAGGTTTTCTCTTTTTTTTTTTGTCCTCCATTTCTAGTACCTAGAACAATTCTACGTATGTAGAGGATAGTCAATAAATGCTAATTAAATAAAATAAATAGTAAAGAAATGGTGAATAACTATATCTAATATAATTTTTGTAAGAATAAGACTAAGAAAAATGATCTTTGTAACACAGAAAAGATTTTAGGCTAGTTATAATGGAAGGGATTTATGGCAGTGAGAGATTACATATATTGATCGTGAGATGATCATCACAAAAAAGAGTCAGAGAGAATAGGGAGATTAAGCACAATAATCAAACAGGCAGTTGATTTCTCAATAGTAGCAATGGAAGATATAACACAGTGGATTACTATCTTCAAAATGCTGTGAAAAAAACCCCATAAACTAAGAATTCCACACGTGGCTAAACTGTCATTCAAGAATGAAGAGAAAATAAAGATATTTTCAAGGAAAAATAAATAAATAAATAAATAAAAACAAGAGAATAGGCAATAACATACGTTACAGCAAAAGAATTAAATCATGAACAAATAAAATGGTCTCAGAAGGGATCCACTAAGGAGGGGAGAGCAAAGAAAATGATAAACACGTGGTTAGATCTAAACAAACACAAACTGCTTCAAACAATAATAATAACATTTGATTTTAGAAACTTAAAAAGATTAAAATAATGCATTGGATAGAAATAACATTTAAGAGACACTTGGTTAGTTTTAAACTGTTCTGAGGTCCTGCATTATATGAGAAGAGGATAAAGGTAATGGTTAACTTTAGACTGTGTTAAATCTATTATTCATGTTACTACTTTAAGGGTAACCACTAAAATGATAAAAATATAATGTATAACCTCCAGGTAAATAAAGAGAAAAAATGAACTTAACAATCAATCAATTGAAAAGGCAGGAAAAAAGAGAAACAAAATCAGGTGTATGTGTTGCAGTAGACAAACTGAACTCCTTAAAACTCAGGCAGGTTGAAGTCAAGGCAGAGGGAAAAGGTACACTAAGCAAAACCAATTAAAAGGAAGCCAGTATGGCTATATAAGCAACAGGCAAAATAGACTTTTATGCCACGAAGCATTATTAGTGATAAAGATTTACCATGAAAATGTGATATAAATATAGATATACTATTGTATGCAGTTAATGGTTTAAGCTCAACATAGATACAAAAATTGAAAGACAGGGCAAATCTAACACCAGCATGGTGGGAGAATTTAACATGCTTTTAGTAATTAATAGATAAAACAGACAAAACTGAATATAGACACAGGAGAATTGAACAATATAAGAAAACAGCAATCAAAAAAAAAAAAAAGCTTGAACTGAAGGACAACCTCTGGAGAATGAACATGTTTCTCAAGCAAACATGGAACTTTTATTATTATGAAAACTGACCAGGTATTTGTCCATAAGTCAAGAGCTAATAAATTTCAAAATATAAATTTCTTATTGACCACATTCTTACACTGATGAAATTAAATTAGAAATTAGCATTAAACATAAAATTAACTCTATCTCCATATCTGAAAATTTTAAAAGCAAAATTCTGAGTGGTTCATAACTCAAAGAAAAAATTATAATAGTAATGTTGTGTAAAACTTTGTAATAATGAAATTCAACACAACAAAACTTGTGGGATAGGGCTAAGCTGTTAAGTAAAATGTAAATATTAGATAAGAAAAAGAAAGACCAAAATAAGAAGCTAATGGTTCACAACTTCGAAACGTTAGAAAAAGAACAGAACACATCTAAGGAATTTAGGAGGAAGAAAATAATAAAGATAGGAGAAATTTTTGTAATAGTAAATAGTAAATAAAAATTTAGTAGAGACAGTCAAAAAAGCCAACATGGGGTCTCTGAAAAGACTAAAAAAATAGTAGTCAAATTTCTGGTAAGATTAACAAATAAAAAGGAGAGAAGTTACAAATAAACCGTTGAAATAAAAGGTGGTACATAGCTACTGTAAGGTATAGCTTAAAAAATAGAAAATATTATGAATGTATATTGGCCTATACATTTGAATACTTGATAAAAACATACAAATTCTTGGGAAAATATAACTTATAAACAGAAGCAAGAAAAAAGAAAACCCAACTAGCCTTATAACTTTTAAATAAATTGAATCAATAGTAAGAAATATACTTGTCAAAATACCACCAGATCTCAAAGCAAGCAAGTTCTCCCAAATATTTAAGATGGAATAATTCCAGTCTTACAAAATCTCTTCCAAAAAAACAGAAAATTAGAGAATGCCCCTCAACTGACTTAATGAGATTTGTAAAACCTCGACACCAAAACTAAATAAGACAAGCACAAGCTACAAAATTACACTGAAAGTAAAAGCATGAATAAAATATTAGAAGCTGTATCAACCATGTATTACAGATGAATACTGTTACTCTCTAGCCCAGCCAATCCAGGGGAGCAGGCAGCCAAGGTTTTCACCTGCACCTGGGGTGCTGTGAGTGGTGGGAAAGGCTGAATGAGCAGGGCTTGGGAACCCCGGTCACTTTCGTGTGTTTTAGCTGAAACTACCCTTTGTGACAGATTTCCTCCCTTCCACTTTAAAATGAAGGAAATTTTGACTTGGAAATATGAAATGATCTTCTTCCCAAATTAAAGAATTGATAAGTAGTAGGGGTGGGAATCAAATTTAAATCCCCTGATTCCAAATTTCATTGTTTCCCTTACATAGTCATGTACTGATAAATGTTTAATAACCAGCTCTCCAGGAGTAAAAGCGTCCTCATGAGTAGCATTTGCAGATTTTTGTGGTGTAAATGCTCCCAGGGCTGATTTTAAGCTACTGCATGATGTCACTGAACACAGAGTTGGGAAGATATACTCACAATTGGCTCTGCGAGATGGGGCACGCTGGTTCCAGCACATACTGCCCCTATAGGACTAGCCCTGGTAGCTTAATTCTTTTATTTGTTCATTCTTATTTGTTCCTTGAACACAACATTCTAGCTTTTTTTGCCCATAATAATCCACAAGCTTCATTCACTTCATAGTTATTTATCAGTCATCTACCATATTCTGGTCATTTTTCTTAGCACTAAAATAGAGTAATAAAAAAGATAAAAAGAATAAACCTTCTTCTCAGGGCACGTACATAGTAGGGAGGACTCATAGAACTAAAATGAAAAGTAAATTACATAACATATTAGCAGGTGGTAATTGCTATGGAGAAAATCAAGCAGGGAAATAGTACAGAAAGATCTGGGTATTATATGTCAGTTTTAACAGGGTGGGCAGGGTAAGCCTTATCGGGAAGGTGATATTTGAACAAGGACTTCATGGGGATAAAGAATTCAGGCATGTGTATATCTGATGAGGAGACTTCTGCACATAAAAGTCATGAAGCATTAGCAGACTACCCCAGTGTATGCAATGGCAGTGAGGAAGCAAGTATAGCCAGTGCAGAGATGCTGATGCCAAGAATAAGCAGGAGATGGAGTCGGAGAGAAAATGGAGACACATGTCACACAAAGCCTTGAGGCAACTGAAGGTTTTTGGCTTTTACAGTTGACCCTTGAACAATGCGGGGAGGGGTTAGGAATGCCGACCCTCTATGAGCAGTGGAAAATTCGAGTATAACTTACAGTTGGACCTTCCTATACCTGGTTCCTCCATATCCTTGGTTCTGCATCCACAGGTTCTACCAACTGGGATCATGTAGTGTATCGTATTTACTATTGAAGAATCCTCACGTATCCTGGACTCTCACAGTTCAAACCCATGTTGTTTAAGGATCAACTGTATTCGGAATGAGGTTTCCACCTAAACTCTTCTTTATCAGTTTTTCCTTGTATACTACATGCCATTTCAATCTACAGTTTATTTCTTCCTTTATTCAGGGGAAAGTTTCCTGCATTGCACCGCTATGCTTTTTTCTGTTCCATTAGCTCAGTTCTCTAATTAAATGAAGCCAAGTATTCCTATACTGATAAAATTTCAAAAGATTGTGTTGATTATCATTCTTTCCTTAGTACTGCTATGACTGTTGGTCTGGCTGTTGCTTAAACCTATCAGAACCATTTGTAGTTCTTTCCTTGACTAACACTTTTTGAGATTTTTACCATAAAATTACATATGTTTCCTATTTTGGTTTCTACTAGTAAATTTTAGCTATTTTAAAAACTATTAAAAATTTGTTTTCATAGATATTTGGAAAAGGTTTGTGATACCAAATGATTCAGCCACCTTACCTAGATATTTCTTTTTAATTAATGCTTGGTAAAAATATTTAGCCCAGAAGTGATAATAACATCCTACAAAATGACTGGCATGCATATCAGCAGATAATCCAATGGTTGTTGGCGATGATACCTGCACAATTACTTTTATTACTACAATAGAAGAATTTGAGTGATAAGGAATAAAGTAATACCTCCAAATACCTTGAATCCAAAAATTTTAAAAAAGTCTCGTTCTCCCAGAAGTCAATATCATCTCAAGTTATTGTGCTCAGGACAGGGAATGGGCATATTCTGGGCTCCTATAATTCACAAAAGAATTAAGTAACTATTTTGCACATAGGCTCCACCTCCCTCTCTCCATCCCCTTCAATTATGGGTGTTATGATATGTGTCATGACAATAACCCTCATTTCCAAGAAGTATAATATTATATATTAATAATATTATATATAATATTACAACAGATGTTGCCTATCTGTCTTAGCTAGCTGACGGACTCTAAGATCTAATGTATTGGTCTGCTTGACTTCTCAAAGATTTATCTTTCACAGTTTATGAGAAGAGACAAAGGTAATAGGAAAGTGTAAGCAGCCCGCATCAAAGTAAAGGAAGTTTTTCTTGAATTCAATTTATTGAATAATTTTTCTCAGTATCACTCTAAAACATGACGGGCTTTTCCATGGGGTCTTGGACGGCATACCTGTTTGTCAGTCCTGGTTAATAAGTGGCCTTTGGGTGTCATGTTCTGAGCACTTTTATTTTGAGTATGAGTCAATTGAATTTATAGTATTTGGTGAATGTCTAGTTAGTATTCTTGGCATTATTAGGCATCTTTCCGGGATAAGAGTTGCAAGATGGGCAATTTTCTAACTGGATACATACTGCAATAACTCCAGTTCTAAGAGCTCAATATCAAGTCATAAGCTAAGTGACAGGCTGACACCTCTCCTTAGCACATCTGATACAGGGTTGAATGGAGATCAGAAATGCAAATCACACTGGGTTCCAGAAAGTTCTGAACTGTGCCATTCAAGGTGGGAGTATTTGCTTCTCTTGTTAGCAGTCGAAAGATTCTCTATGGATTAAGACATTTAGTTTCTCTTAAAGGATGAATGGATATTATAAATCCCAAAGATTCAATAAAACCTTTATAGCTTTAGTGTAGCAGAGCGTCCATCAGCCAATTCTGTGATTTTACTGTGTTTGTCTTTTGCAGAAATCCATGTGAAACCTCAAATGTTCCTTTTACGAGTTCTTTTGTTACACACACGTGTTTTTGGTTAAATTAGTGGTGGTTCAATCTGGAAAAGATATCTGTAATTAGAGTCTGATTTTTGAAGTAAAAAAAGCGGGGGGTGGTTTAATACATTTTCTACCAAATTTTCCTCACAAACAACTTTGTCTACCTTCAGGAATGATGGGCCACCACAACAGCTATGGAGATCCTCCAGAAGGAAAATTGTCACTTACTGTCATACTGTTAGAAAGAGACTTCTAAAAGTTTTAAAGATCTTTGTCTCCTCAAATTCATTATATAATAATTTATATCATTCTTATGGTGCATTCGCTTTCAAAAAGCCATTATAAATAATTAAGCATGATCCTTAAACCAGTAGTTTCACTTATGAAGGATAAGTGTTAGTATTAGCATTTGTATTAGTGTTAGCATGATCCTCATTTTTTTAAAGAAGAAAGAGGACTAGAAAAATTATGCCTTTTGTCGAGCTGAGAGAGATGAGGTGAAAACTTGCCTCCCGACGTAGAAAACTAATTCCTATTCCTTTCCCCTCTGTGATCTCAGTGTCAAAAGATACAACAGGACAATGTCTTAGCAGGAGGATAGCAGAAATGTCACAACTCTAGCATTCCCTGGAACTCTACTGAATTACATTGCTGTGTAGTCCAAGTGAAGTATCTTTACAGGTTGTGCCACCCCTTAACAGTGGAGAAGGAAGGTGATAGAGAAAAAGGGAATAGAGAATAAGGTCTTTTTCTGGTTTGGAGTCTTGCCACAGTTTCTTCTCAGATTCCCAGACTAACCTTCCTGCCACTTCTTTCCCATTGCCATAGCTTGCCTAAGATTGATGAAGTAGTAATTGGCTATCTCAGGTCTTAAGCAAAAATAAAGAGTATTTCCCCCTATTTCTTTATCCTTAGCATGCCCTTTACATTTAATTCCTCACTTGCAAAATAATATTTGAATAATAAAAAATTAAATATACTCACAGGAATATTTTATTCTATGATTATACTTCTAAAAGTTAAACACTGGCTGTTGAAAACATTCACACTATTTTTTTTTTTTTTTTTTTTTTTTTTTTGATTTTTAAAAATGTTTTACTTTGGAATAACTTCAAATTTACAGGAAAATTGCAAGAATAATACAAAACACTCCCATATAACCTTTACCCCCAAATCATATTTTTTTTCAAAATTACCTCAATTCACAATTTTTCACATTTCATCACATTTGTTTTACCATTTTCTCTCTCTGTCTTTCTTTCTCCATACACTCACAGACACATTAAAGAATGTCCTCATTCTGAGGAAATTACTGTATTTGTGTGTATATACTTATAGTGTTTTTTTTTTTTTTTTTTTTAACATCTTTATTGGGGTATAATTGCTTTACAATGGTGTGTTAGTTTCTGATTTATAACAAAGTGAATCAGCTATACATATACATGTGCTCCCATGTGTCTTCCCTCTTGCGTCTCCCTCCCTCCCACTCTCCCCCTCCCACCCCTCCAGGCTGTCCCAAAGCACTGAGCTAATATCCCTGTGCCTTGCGGCTGCTTCCCCCTAGCTATCTACTTTACTACGTTTGTTAGTGTGTATATGTCCATGACTCTCTCTCGCCCTGTCAAAACTCACCTTTCCCCCTCCCCATATCCTCAAGTCCGTTCTCCAGTAGGTCTGCGCCTCTATTCTTGTCTTATCCCTAGGTTCTTCATGACATTTTTTCCCCTTAAATTCCATATATATGTGTTAGCATACGGTATTTGTCTTTGTCTTTCTGACTTACTTCACTCTGTATGACAGACTCTAGGTCTATCCATCTCCACACTACTTTTTAAAGATATATGCAGAGTTGGGATCTGTTTGCCATTTTTTAATGAAATATTAAACTAAAATTTTAAAGCAAGTGAAGTATTACACTATTGAACTTACACTGTAAGCTGAGATGAACTATGAGTATAATAAAAATTCATACCAGAAAGAAAAAAAATCCTAGAAAAATTCTTAAAACAAAGCTTTCAGAAATCCCCCAAGATGTCAGAGTTGTTTTTCTGATGAAATGTTGGACCTATTTAAGTGATACTTACTTCATATTTCTGGTTATTATTAGCAGCACAAGCCTATTTTGGCCCAGATAGCTATTCTTGTAGATAATCTTTTTGGTTTAAAGCAGGATTTCTCAACCTCATCACTCTTGGCGTTTAGACTGAATAATTCTTTGTTGTAGCACATTGAACAGCATCCCTAGACTCCATCCACTAAACTCCATAGCACTCCCTCAAACCCCCAAGTTGGGACAATGAAAAAGTCTTCACATATTACTAAATGTCCCTTTAGGGAAAAAAAATCACCCCGGGTGAGAACTACTGGCTTAAATTATAGAAAAATGCTGGAGTTCTAACATTCACTAGTTCTAATGATTCAATCACCGAATATGAGCTTTTTATGTATTCTAAGCAATGTGAGGGTTGCCATGATGAGGATGACATGGTCCCAGCCCAGGAGCACAAAATCCAATGGGCAAGAGTCGAATATAAGAACAACAGTGACAAAAGCAAAATATGGTAAAGGACATAAACATATTTTTCTGCCACTCAACAAAAATAAAGTAGCTGTACATGCCTAGAAAGAGAACAGTCCATATAAAGAAAAATTGTTCAAGGACAGCAAACAATGGCATATTTACAAAATGCTGCAATCTACAAACTCCTTTCACATGCTTTTTTTTTTCTATTTATTCCACACTAGTTCATTAAGTGGTTTATTATTAAATCTGCTTTTAAAATAAGTTAAATGTCTTATCTGTGGTCACACATTAGAGAAGTGGTAGAGCCAGGAATCTATGTCAGATGGATTAGCAATAAATACAAAAGGCTTCCTTTGGTTACAGAGGACATAGCCTCAGCCTCTTCTGTGGTGTTATAACAGAGGTATGGACCAACACCTTTGGAATGAAAGATTGAGAGAAGACAAAGCCCATATTCTATCTAGGTTTTTTATTGGACCAGTATTCTGTAATCAGACTGAGAAAACTGAAGTCATTCCAAGTGAAGGAAGAGCTAAGGAGTCCAAAAAGATTCTGACGTACTTGACTTGTTGTAGAGGAAGACCTTGTAGAAAACAAAGCTGGCCAAGTAAACTGGAGTCAGAGTCTGTAAGTTCTCATATGATCTTTATCTCATAAGATAAAGTCTTGACTTTATCTTAGGATTTAGAGTGACTGAAAGCCACTGTAATATTTCTAGGTAGTAATATCATTTTTTTCTCTTTTTAAAAAACTTTTATTGAAGTATAGTTAATTTAAAATACTTCAGGTATACAGAAAAGTGATTTCGCTAGTGATTCAGTGATTCACAACATGTATAGACTCTTTTCCATTGGAAGTTATTAAAAGATATTGAATATAGTTCTCTGTGCTATACAGCAGGTCTTTGTTGTTTATCTATTTTATATATAATAGTGTGCATCTGTTAATCCCAAATTCCCAATTTATCCCTCCCCCCAACCTTTCCCCTTTGGCAAACATCAGTTTGTTTTCTATGTCTGTGAGTGTGTTTCTGTTTTATGAATAAGTTCATCTGTAACGTTTTTTTAGATTCCACATATAAGTGATATTACATGATATTTCTCTTTCTCTGTCTGACTTACTTCACTTAGTGTGATAATCTCTAGGTCCATCCATGTTGCTGCAAATGGCATTTCATTCTTTTCTATGGCTGAGTAATATTCCATTGTACATATATATACTGCATCTTGTTTATCCATTCATCTGTCCGTGGACATTTAGGTAGGGTCCATGTCTTGGTTATTGTAAGTAGTGTTGCTATATATTGGGGTGCAATATCATTTTTTCCATTAAAAAATAGGCTATTGCTTATTGGATAAGATTTGGAGAAGAAAGAACCCAGGGAGAGGGAGGAGGAGGCAAGAAACAATTTCAATGGCCCGATGACAGGTGAAGAATGGTCATGAAGGTAAAGAAAACAGATCGAGCAGCTATTTTTTTTTTTTTTTTTTTTTTTTTTTTTGCGGTACGCGGGCCTCTCACAGCTGTGGCCTCTCCCGCTGCGGAGCACAGGCTCCAGATGCGCAGGCTCAGCGGCCATGGCTCACGGGCCCAACCGCTCCGCGGCATGTGGGATCCTCCCGGACAGGGGCACGAACCCGTGTCCCCCGCATCGGCAGGCGGACTCTCAACCACTGCGCCACCAGGGAAGCCCCGAGCAGCTATTTAAGAAGCATATCTGACAACGAATCTGAGGATGATTGGATATGGAGGATGATGGTGTGAAAGAAGACACTGAGGCAACATGATTCCATTTTCTGTGCAGTTTATGCAGGAGGAGACACAGTTTTGAGGAAGGAAGGGGAAGGGGAGTAAAAGACTAAAAGTAAAAGACTAAAACCTGTGAAGTTTAAGGTGCTCAAAGGATAAGAAAGTTGAGATTTGCCTTGGGAAAATGCAAATGTGGGTCTTGAGCTCAGAGGAAGGGTCAGGTATGGAAAGAGTGGTTAGGGGACAATAGCCTGTGGGCAGAAGTAGGGGCATAAGGGTGGATGTGCTGTGGCAAAGAGACAACTGACACCAGGTCCTGGAGAACTCTGTCACTGAAAGTGAGATGAGACTAGATGAGCTAAGAAGGAGACTGAGAAGGAAAATCTGGACAGAAACAAGGCCCTGCTGTGAGAAAGCCAGTGGGGGTGTTGAGGCATGGGAGAAGGCTGTCAGATAAAGGTAGGGGGCAAGAGTGTGGGAAAATGCAGAAATATCAAGTAAGATGAGATCTGAGAATAAGCCATTGGATTGTCACTTTCCACTGTCTCTTTTCTAAGCTTTGCCAAAGAGACTTAAGCTTCTTCAATAAAATTATATTTCTCTGGAATACCACTGCTTGTTCTCTGGGACAGAGACAGAGCTCAAGGCATGGAATTTTCTCCATCTTGCAGAAGGTGTTTTCTTCCTTTTTCAAAAAAGGAAGAAATTAATTAAGCATTTTCTTTTTGACTTGACATCAGTGGGCAGGCAGTTGTTCAAAATGGAAAGCTATTTAGCCATTAAAGATCTATCTTAAAGGGAAATGTTTTAAAATTTCTTTTGGGTTTTTGTTGGTTTTTTTCCCAGAGATTAATGTGTGGGTGGAAGAGTGAAAGAAGTCAGACTATAATGAATGGAGAGTGAATGGGAAATGAGGGAATAGAGCTTTCAGGAATTTTGTTACGGAAATGAAGAAGTAATAATTTGTCAGTAGCTATAAAGTATGGCGGACCAAATGAGGTGCATGCTCATTAAAGCAAGGAGGAAAAATGGCAGAAAGATATACACGGTCATGAAAAGAGCCTTCTTAGAAAGGAAAACATCTCTAGCAAGCCTCCAAGTTCAGAGTTCAGAATGTCCCTGTTGAAGACCATGTTGACTATGTTGATCTAGTTCCTATGTGACTACTAAATTTGCTGATCTATTTAGACAGTTTTCTTCCACCTTATAATTTATCCCACAGCAAAAAAGACTGACCACCTTCTATTTTCTTCACTTAGCATTAACAAAAGAAAATATTCCACTTAAGAGATTTTCTTTTGTGTAGATAACTAAATTTAAGCCTTTTAGATTGAGAGGTACTCTGTAGAACTATAATAAATAAAATCCCCAAGGCCACTCTGAGTACTGTAAAAAGAGTTGTTGCTTCTCCTAGGATGAGTCAATTAAGTGGCTTTTTAAAATGGGTTTCAGGGCTTCCCTGGTGGCGCAGTGGTTGGGAGTCCGCCTGCCGATGTAGGGGACACGGGTTTGTGCCCCGGTCTGGGAGGATCCCACGTGCCGCGGAGCAGCTGGGCCCATGAGCCATGGCCACTGGACCTGCATGTCCCGAGCCTGTGCTCCACAGCAGGAGAGGTCACAAGAGTGAGAGGCCCGCGTACTGAAAAAAAAAAAAAAAAAAAAAAAAAAAATGTGTTTCAACAACCTCCTCCAAAGAACTAGAGATGATCTTTCTGCCAAATCACAAACAGAACAGTGCTGAGGAAATAAGCAACTTTATTTCATAAAAACAAAAAATGTTTCTTTGAAAAATAATAAAAAGAAATTTCGGCCCCAAACTGGAGGAAACATACAGATTTAACAAACCCACTGAGAATGGTAGAGATTGGTTTCCTCTGCTTACTTATTCGTAGATTCCCTAGCTTGCTTACTCTTTGAGTTTTGGTTCAAATTTGAGGACTACATACAATTATTCCTAAAGCATATTACTGGTGCTTATAAGAGATAAGAGAAAGGTTGAGAGAGAGAGAGAGAGAGAGAGAGAGAGAGAGAGAGAAAGAAAGAGATTTTTCCCTTCTGTAGTTCCATCAACTTGTCTCCAAGACTTGAGATTCAAAATCTCACTTACCCATGGTTGCTATATTTTTCTACTCATATAATGTAGAAGATTAAAGACTGAACCTGTGGGAAATGTGAAAATTAATCTTACTCGAAAAACAGTGAATTAAAAAAACACTCTGCTGAGCATTTCTAACATGTAAAAACCTGTCTAGAACAATGAAACAAAAGTAGAAAGAATTGAACTCTTGGGAAATGTGGGTAAAGTAATGAAAATAACTGAAAATAGATGGAGGATGGAAACAGAAGAATCATATAGCCCTTAACCTTCTGTCAAAACATTCTGAATTCAATATGTCTCAACAACAAGCCTATGGGACAGCAGTTTATGGTCTGTTGCCTTTTAACATTTTATTGTGTGGAATTCATTCAGTAAGCATAAGTTGAATATCCACCAAACATACTCCAGTTGCTTTGGGAATTCAAAATAAGAATATGGGGAACTTTTTTGTCTTCAAAAATCACTTCAGGGGCTTGCTTGGTGGCGCACTGGTTAAGAATCCGCCTGCCAATTTAGGGGACATGGGTTCGAGCCCTGGTCCAGGAAGATCCCACATGCCATGGAGCAACTAAGCCAGTGCACCACAACTACTGAGCCTGCATGCCATAACTACTGAAGCCCGTATACCTAGAGCCTGTGTTCTGCAACAAAAGAAGTCACCACAATGAGAAGCCTGTGCACCACAGTGAAGACCCAACACAGCCAAAAATAAAACAAATAAATTTACTTTTAAAAATCACTTCAGGATTTATTTACATTTTTATTTTCCTCCTTGATTTACTGTGCTTATCCTTCTGACCTTAAGTGTGTGTTTCAAATCCTTTTAGTGTTATTTATATATGTATTATAGTAAATCATTCATCAACAAGCGTTCTAAACAGTGGGCTCCTCAACAGCAGGGAGAGGATGGGTTTTTGTTCTATCCAAGGGCAGAATACAAGGAAAATAATGAATGGATGAACTAATGAAAAATTGAGCTTGCTATACAATATATAGTATACCAAAGACCATTCAAAAATCAATATTAGAAATTCTAAGAATAAAGCTAAAAAATTAAGCATAGTTTATTGCCAGTGAAAGAAGCTTAAATTGACTTGGTAAATAAAATCTTGCAACCAACAAACTTGCCTGAACCTAAATAATATATGCTTAACAAATAGCTTTGTGTGCATTCTTCTTTCCATATGATGCTATATAACCATCTAGAGAGCTTCTGGCTCTCCTTAACAAATATTTTCTTGTGTGAGTGAATTTCCAAAGTTGTAAAATTAACAGAACCTCTAATATGTTCAAAATATACCTAACTGCCACAGCAATCAGACAGGAAAAAGAAATAAAAGGAATCCAAATTGGGAAGGAAGGAGTAAAAGTGTCACTGTTTGCAGATGACATGAAACTATGCACAGAAAATCCTAAACACTGAACCAGAAAACAAGTGTAGCTCATAAATGAATTCAGTAAAGTTGCAGGGTACAAAAATTAATATACAGAAATCTGTTGCAAATCTATTGTTCTATTAACTTATTTTTAATTTATAGTCTATGCCAGTGAATATTCACTGAGAAATACACTGTCAGTTCAATGGTTTGCACCCTGATGTTTATAGCAGCATTGTTTACAATAGCCAAGATAAGTTGCAACCTAAGCAACGTATATATATATATATATATATATATATATATATATATACAATGAAATACTGCTCAGTCATAGAAAAGAATGAAAATTTGCCATTTGCAACAACATGAATTGACCTGGAGAGTATTATGCTTAGTGAAATAAGTCAGACAGAGAAAGACAAATACTATATGTTATCACTTACATGTGGAATCTAAAAAAATAAAACAAATGAATGAATATAACAAAACCAAATCAGACTCACAGATATAGAGAACAAACTAGTGGTTACCACTGGGGAGAGGGAAAGGGGGAGGGCAAGATAGGGGTAGGGGATTAAGTGGTTCAAATTACTATGTATAAAATAACTAAGCTACAATGATATACTGTACAGCACAGGGAATGTAACCAATATTTTATAATAACTTTAAATGGCATACAATCTCTAAAAATTTTGAACCACTAAGGCATATACCTGAAACTAATATAATACTGTAAATTAGCTATACCTCAATAAAAACGATGGGTAACTGAAACTGTAGTTTCTGGAAATCACTGCAGTGGTACATGACATTATTTTGAATATTCTGGGAACACTACTTACCTTACACAAATGAAACCGAAGAGCAACCACCTTCTCTCTATTTCCAAGATGTCGTTCATCTTAATGTGAGGTGACCATCTCACCTTCTAGGCCTTGATTTCCATAACTCTTCCTGGGCACGGGAAGTAATTAAGAATTCTCCCCTCTTCCCTTGGGCAGGATTTCTGTCTCCACTTGGCCCCTATTAACTTACTCAGGTTGCCACATTGAGAAAACTCACTCCAAGTGAATCACATATAAATATGGACTGAAGATATTACTTGACTTACTGTGAAAATTGTCTCCTAGTATTATTTTGTGTGAGTTCATGTAAGATTAGTTATTACATTTTAGCAACACATTCTTCAAACAGGTTTGAGTTTTACAAATGGGTAGAGAGATAGACAAATGGAACTGTAGGTACTTGACGATCTTTTCAAAAGCTTGATTGATTGAGTCTGGTTTAAATACATTTAATTATTTATTACTATTTAAATACTTTTAAGATGACAAACTTTATAATTCTCTCTTGTTGAGCTGTATGTTTTGGTTCACCATGGTCTGAGTTTTTGTCAGAAAACAGGCACCAACCTAGTAGTGCTGGAGGCTCACTTGGTTGTAGAAACAAGAGGTCAGAAATCTGGGACTAGGACTTCTAGACTTTTCAGGCTTTACTCCTAGACTGCAAACCCATATCTCAAGCAAAACTCCTTGGTCTGCTGCCTGCTCCTTCACCCTCCCCACTGCCAAACACACAACCTCTAGAGGCCAGGAAACCACAGGTATCAAAACATTACTATGGCTGAGAACATAGCTGGGTCAGCAGGAGTTGGGAGATAGCCTCTCCTCCTACAGAGCAGTGAGGAGAGAGATCAAAGACTGTGTAACATCCAAGTTAAGGTTCCCACTAGGGGGTTTCCTGCACATAACCTTCTCGTTTTAAAATAACTCACCTAGGACCTATAAAATAGCATTGCTTTTCCTATACTGCTTCTCTGAATATGAGGAACAAAACATTTACCGTCAAAGAAAGAAATGGGAAAAATTCTTAGGGTAGATGGATCTGAGTATTGATAGAAAACCATGAAGGTTTATTAATTAAAGATAAATTTCCTTTAACAGACGTACTGAGGGCAGTTAACAGGGCTTGGGAAACTTGTTATGAAAACTTCTTTTTGGGGAAGCAAAAATGTTTGGATTAATAGTATTGTAAGTCTTCCTTATCCCTCAGCCCCAGGAAACTGCCTGGGGAGGGGAGGTGGAAGGATTATTGAGTATGCTATTGGATTGGCCAAAAAGTTCATTCGGGGTTTTCTGTAAGATGTTATGGAATAGTATCCCAATGCATGTTCACCATGTTATCACAGACACTCCACTTCTGGGTCTTCTGATGTCCCCAGGTTTCAAGACACTAGCCAACGTTGAATCAGTTTCTTTTTCTCATATGTTCCTTTTTTCAAACCTAAAAGTTTAGAATATGATTGAAATAATGAAGTAGTTACAATCAGGAGTGAAACACTCCCTGCTAAAGGTCACTGACTTCCCTTTGCAAAATGGAAGAGACAGTCTTCCTGATTTTTGCAAGGAAACTGTTGTTTATTTTTTCACTCTGATGTGTTCTCTGCATGTTTAGCTATTGCAGTGATGACTGCACTCACCAGCGAAAACAGCCTGCCCTTAGGGACATCAAAATAAAACAATTTTTCAAGAGGTAGTTGGGGTTAATATGGTTTGTCCTAAAACTGACACACGCAACACTCTCTGTCCACCAACAGCTGCATGTGTTCAGGGTTCCTTTCAAACAGAGAGATTTCTGATTATAATCTGGGATTGTTATGCATGACTGATGCAAAAGGATATTTATTTTTATCTGTATAGTAGTTTTTAAAAAAAATATTTCCAAAGAAAACTCTGATTTATAATGTGTTTCACTATGACTAATATGTAGCATTTAGAAATTTCTATTTTAAAATCTCATTAAAAATAAAGAAATTGTTCATTGTACTTCTTTCATCCCTTATTCCATCTACTCCTTTAAGAAAGTAAGTGTTAGTGAGAAGAAAAAAATACTCCCATTTCAATTAAAAGGTTGTCAAAGCAAGATTACCACCATATGTATTTATACATAGTACCTCCTTCAGAAAGCGTGTTTGTTGATGAGTGCATTTAAATATCAGTTGTTTTATTTATCAGGCTGTCCCCTTTTTCCAATTTGTGTGTCCCTTTACTTTCTTTAGGTCACACAGGGGGTCAGTATAAGAACATGATTATAATTTAATAATCCCGTGCTGTTTAGCCTGTTTCAAAAGCAATAAACCTGTCTCTTTCTTTCCTTAAACATAAAGAGTCATTAGATAAAGTCCCACAATGTAGGTAGTAACTATAAAATAGTGCACAAGATTTCTTTAAATCATATAAGAAAATAGTTCCACAACTTTATCATAATGACACATTCTTACTGAGTACCCTAGAAAAATACAAAATGGAAAGATAGAAACCAGAAACAAAAATTTTAAATTAACATCAGTTTTCAAATGGACTACTATACAGGTGTTAGTTTTATGGCATTCTCAGTTCCCTGTCACAAAAGCAAATTAATGTCTATCCTTTCTCAGAGGTGAATAAAAGCATCAGAGGTGAGTTAAATAAAAAAAGATTCCTGAACATAACTGCCTCTAGTGAATTGACATGAAAAGAAATTGGTCATTAAAAGCCAATTTCTTGGGGCAGAAGGTCTCTGCTGAAACAGCTTCCCTTTCTGGGTCACCTCAATTGAAAGTTAATTCCTCTGCAATACATCTAGTAGGCAATAATCCACTCTGGTTTGTAAATTGACATAAATCTGAACCGATGGTCCTACTTCCTGTGTTCAGGAAAAGGTCAAAGGGACGATTGTAATGGCAGCCAACTTTGTCTAATCTTTCCCTCTTTGGCAGGAAGTCTGAAGTAAATGTTAATTGGGAAAATAGAGTGCCTGACCTGTAGTCTTCCAAGACTTATAGTTTGAAGAAAGCCTCCTTACTGACAAAGAAAGGCTTGAAACTGGTTGCCTCTGCCCTTCCAGTTCTCAGAGGCTCCTATGGGAATGCATATTAATTCAAAGGAGGAATTGCAACGTCCCACTAATGTGCTGAGAATCCATTCCAGTTTCTAGCCCAGGTGAGAGCTCACTTTGGCAAGAATGCATATCAGTTCTCAGGCGGCACAGGTTGTGGTCCTAGTTCCCATTATATTTTTAAAAGGGAGAGAAGAGTGATATCAACAAGATGGTAGACTAAGAAATTCCAGACCTTCATTTTTGAAACATTAAATAAACTAGAAACTGACTAACATAACTTTATAGGTGCTCTGGAAATCAGTAAAAGAGCTACAAAAACCAAACAAATGTCCAGTCAAGAAAAAGTCACATTCAAAATGGTAGGAAACTTCATGAAATTTTATTTGCCCTTTCCCCCTTTCCCCACCTCCTACCTGGCATGGCACAGTTTGGGAGAAGCAGTGGCTTGATTCTCATTTACTTTCCACTAGCCAGAGAGATAATAGAGCAGAGTGAATTTTCAGTGTGCTAACCTGTCGGCATGCTTCCTGAGAGATTGGTTTCTGAGTCATCTAACTTTGGGTTCAGATGCTCAAAAACAGCTGAGATCTCCAACAAACTAAGGGAAACTGGGAAGTATCAGGCACAGCTTATGAAAACTGTAAGAAGATGACCAACCCTAGATGCCTATGGTAAGAGATTTCTTAATGAGGAATGAAATAAAACAGCTAAGGCCCCCAAGAAGAAACAGGGGTGAGACTCTAAGGGAAATCAAGACACTTAAAAACAGCTGTGCATATGGGAGAATTGGAAAACACACACACACACACACATACAAGCCCAGAAAAGATGCACACCGTGAAAAGTCTTAAGAAGACCTTAAGTATTTATGCTGGGCTGATTAGTGAAGGTTTTCCTCTGCACAGAGCCAGTCTGTAAAAACTGGGAAAGGTAGCTATTTTTTCAAATGTCCAATTAAAAAAAAAAATCACAAAGCATACAGAGAAACAGGAAAACATGGCTCAATCAAAGGAACAAAACAAATCTACAGAAACCATCTCTGAGAAAACAAAGGCCTTAGATTTATTTGACAAAGGCTTTAAAGCAACTGCCTCATATATGCTCAAAGAGCTAAAGGAAAACATGAACAAAGAACTAAAGGAAATTGGGAAAATGATAGGTTAAAAAAAATGAGAATATCAGCAGAGATAGAAGTAATAAAACACCAAACAGAAATTCTAGAATTGAAAAATTCACTAGAGGGGTTCAACAGCAGACTTGAACAGGCAGAAAAATCAATAAACGTGAAGAAAGTTAATTTAAATTATTGAGACTGGGGAGCAAAAAGGAAAAAGAATGAAGAAAAATGAAGAGAGCCTAAAGGGCTTATGGGAGTCCATCAAACAGACCAATGTACATATTACATTATGAGTGGGGGTGAGGGGGTGAGGAGGAGAGGAGTCCCAGGAGGAGAAGAGAGAAAGAAGCAGAGAATTTACTTGAAGAAAGAGTGGCCAAAAACTTCCCAAATTTGAGGAAATACATGGATATACAAATAAAAGAAGACTAACACACTCCATAGAGGAGGAACCCAACGAGAGTCACACTGAGATAACTTATAATCAAACTGTTGAATGCCAAAGACAAAGATAGAATCTTGAAAGCAGCAAGAGAAAAGGAAATGGTCACATACAAGGACTCCTCAAAAATATTATCAGTATATTTCTCAGCAGAAATCTTATAGGCCAGAAGGCACTGGAAAGATATATTTAAAGAGCTAGAAGAAAAGCAAAACTCTGTCAACTGAAGAGTCTATAACTGGCAAAACTGTTCTTCAAAAATGAGGAAGAAATTAAGATATCCCAGATGAACCAAAACCTGAGGTAGTTTATTACCACTAGACCTGCCCCACAAGAAGTACTAAAGAGAGTCCTTCAAGTAGAAATTAAAAGACGCCAGATGGTAACTGAAAGCCACACAAAAATACAGAGTTCTGGTAAAAGAAAATATGTGGATGAATACAAAAATCAGTATTATTTTAATTTTGGTCCATAACTCCACTTTTTATTCTTCTATAAGATTTAAAAGGCAAAAGCATAAAAAATTATTATAAATCTATGTTAATGTGTACATAATATATAAAGACGTAATCATTACATCAATAACACCAAGAGGGGTACAGAACTGTAAAGGAGTAGAGTTTTATATGCAACTGAATTTAAGCTGGTATCAGTTTAAAATAGATTGCTATAACATTATATTTTATAATTTCATAATTATAATTCCATAGTAACCACAAAAAGAATATCTGTAGAATATACATACACACAAAAAAATGAGAAGGGAATCAAAAGTGTCACTATAAAAAGTTGACTAAACACAAAGGAAGTCAGTAAGAGGAAATGAGGGGAAAAAAGCTGCAAGACAAACAGAAAACAAAATGGCAATAGTTAAGTCTTTTCCTATCATAATTAATTTAAATGTAAATGGATTAAACTCCCCAATCAAAATACATAGATTAGCAAAATGGATTTTAAAAAAAACAGGATTTAATTATATGCTCTTTATAAGAGATTCACTGTGGATATAAGGACACACATAGAAGTTTGGGATCCTAATCAATAGGATTGGTGTCTTTATAAGAAGAGAAATAGACACGAGATGCATGCATAGAAAAATGGCCACATGAGGACACAGTGAGAAGACACCCATCTGCAAGCCAAGGAGAGACGCCTCTGGAGAAACTAAATCTGTCATAGCTTTTAGCTTGGACTTCCTGTCTCCAGACTGTGGGAAAATAAATTTCTGTTGTTTAAGAAACCCATTCTGTGGTATTTTGTTATAGCAGCGCTAGCAAACTAATACACAACTCTGCTCCTAGGGTTCAGGTAGCAATGATCCTCCCCTTACCCCTGCAATCCCAGCTGTGGGCAGGTGACCTGAGCCCATCCAATCACAAAGTTCTACTCCAGATCTCAGAAATTGGCTCAGGGTCAAGCATTCCACCCAAGTCAGACCAATCAGATTGAGCCCCAGGTTGGGTGCTGGAACTCTGGGCAAAGGGATATTCTTTTCTCCTCTGAGGTTGCTTAGCTAATGGAATGTAGACCTGGGGCTGCTGGGATTCATCTTGTCCCATGAAGGAAAGGGATGTTTGAGAATGAAGCCAACACAGAAAAAGCAGGGCCAGGAGATGGGGAGAGACAGGTGTCAGACATCATTGTGTGAGTGCCTGGCTTTGGCCTTGCCTGGTATTACCTATCCTAGCCCTGGTGTTCTGTGAGCCAGCAAAGCCCCTCCCACAGTTAAGCCCCTTGGAGTTAACTTTCCTTCACACACCACTGAAAAAATCCTGACAAAAGCAGGGACCTGAGTCTTATCTTACCAGTAAATGTTTAACTATGACTTGATACTCTTCTAGATATACAGCTATATGTTATTTAAATATTTCTAGCAATGACATCCCTTTAAGTTAAAAATTCTTTAAAATTTATTGTAAACATTTCCTTTTAAAATCGCTCATGGAATACCAAGTGTTTTGCCTAAAATATGGTATAACTATCCTATTCATGAAAACACAACACATTCTAAAGATGATGTGCTCAATTTTCCAGAAATCCTCTGATCACGTGTCAGAGTTCATCAGCCTCCAGCACCACCTTTCTTTTTTTTTTTTTAACATCTTCATTGGAGTATGTTGCTTTACAATGTTGCATTAATCTCTGTTTTGTAAAAAAATGAATTAGCTATATGTATACATATATACCCATATCTCCTCCCTTTTGTGTCTCCCTCCCACCCTCCCTATCCTACCCCTCTAGGTGGTCACAAAGCACCTAGCTCATCTCCCTGTGCTATGTGGCTGCTTCCCACTAGCTATCTATGTAGTGTATATATGTCAGTGCCACTCTCTCACTTTGTCCCAGCTTACCCTTCACCCTCCCCGTGTCCTCAAGTCCTTTCTCTATGTCTGCGTCTTTATTCCTGTCTTGCCCCTAGGTTCTTCAGAACCATTTTTTTTTAGATTCCATATATATGTGTTAGCATACGGTATTTGTTTTTCTCTTTCTGACTTATTTCACTCTGTATGACAGACTCTAGGTCCATCCACCTCACTACAAATAACTCAATTTTGTTTCTTTTATGGCTGAGTAATATTCCATTGTATATATGTGCCACATCTTCTTTGTCCATTCATGGACACTTAGGTTGCTTCCGTGTCCTGGCTATTGTAAATAGAGCTGCAATGAACATTGTGGTACATGGCTCTTTTTGAATTATGGTTTTCTCAGGGTATATTCCCAGTAGCAGCACTACCTTTCTTGCAGCTGCTTCCTCTGAGTGGCATAAAAAAGGGTGAGGCCACTTGGTTTTCTGAAAGGAAATGTCAAAGATGAGCTAAGACTGCAAAATAAAACCATTATCATTTCTCTCTCACTGGTGACTTAACCAACTTCTTATTAAAATGGTGATGCTCTTTTTCTTATTTTAAGAAAGATGCTTCACTTTGGATTGACTTGAAACAAAGAAGGGACACATTTTCAGGAAAATGCTTCAGGACAGCAATTAGCTGTGTTTCTCCTGCCCCTTACCATGGTGGAATGAACACATTTCTTGAATCAGATAAATGAACTTATACCCTCAACTCTGCAACGTTTTGTGAGTATCTGTGGAGTCTTCTCTGAATATAGAGCAGACATTCCTTTGGCACATAGTAGATTCCCTAATCCTTCACTAAAGGGACCTTTGAAGTAGGAATGCTTCTTCTAGAAGAAAACCTATAGAAGTATAGACTTTCTAAAACAAGGAGGAGCACGTGCAATTAAAAATTTTATTTGTACCAAAATATGTCAATCTTAAATATGTAAAGGGTGCTGATTTTACCAGGAAATTACCAACTACCAATTGAAGGCTGAATCCCACAGGGCCTAGGTCTGTACTATTATATTCAGTATTTAAATTCTGCTACATAATCCGAAACCAAATTCCAATCCCAACCAAGTCACAAACCATGCCTGCCATTAAGCAAAAGAAATACTGGAATAAAAGAATGGAGTATGTCTAATTCATTTATATCCATTTATATCCAAAAAACCTATTCAATTACTCCACTTTTAGGTCTAATATCCATCTCAAACTCAACATGTCAAAAATTGAACTCCTGATTCTCTCTGGCAAAAAAAAAAAAAAAAAAAGAAAAAAAAAAAGAACTTTCATTCTTTCTTATCTCACTAAATGAAAAACAACATCCTTTTTCATTCTTCCTCTTCCTTCTTCCTTTCTTCCCTCTTACCTTTCCCATTTCCTTCCATCCTCCATGTTCTTTTTCTTTCCTTATAGTTAATAAGTAGATATTTATCATAGGAAATATAAACAGGTATTCCAGGCGTTGACTTGTTGAACTTGTATGCTTTTAAATTTATTGATACTATTGGTAGATCACTTTCTGATCTACTGTGCCACTTTACCCCCTCACCAGCAATACTTGAGAGAGTCTATTTTTCTGCACTCACAGCAGCACCAGACATTCATTTATTTTACCTTCATTAGCTCAATGAGCAAAAATTAAAATAATGTTGCTTTGAAATTTTCATTTCCTTGATGACCAGTGGGGTACAACTTTCCTGGCTAAAAGGGACGTTACACACTCCGCTCTTAGAATTCTCTTAGAATTCTATTTTATGGTTCACAGGATGCTAGAACTAGCAAGAGGTTGATTCTCCCATTTACAGAGCAGAAGATTGAGGCCAGTAAGCCAAAATGTCTTTCCCTAAGTCACTCTCCTAATCTGTACCAGGACTGAGACCAGAATAAGGAGTGACCTGTTCCAAGAGCAGCTCTCTGTGTATTACACCAATTGAAAAGGGGTTATTATTTTAAAGTTCTCATAATGGGAGAATGGTTTAGAAAATACTTGCAGTACTAGTCAGGGCCCTTACAAATAGCAGCTCCCTGGTGGCGCAGTGGTTAAGAATCCTCCTGCCAATGCAGGGGACACAGGTTTGAGCCCTGGTCCAGGAAGGTCCCACATGCCGCGGAGCAACTAAGCCCGCGCGCCACAACTACTGAGCCCGTGTACCACAACTACTGAAGCCCATGCGCCTAAAGCCTGTGCTCTGCAACAATAGAAGCCACCATAATGTGAAGCCTGTGCACTGCAATGAAGAGTAGGCTCTGCTCGCTGCAACTAGAGAAAGCCCACGCACAGCAACGAAGACCCAATGCAGCCAAAACTAAATAAATTAATTAAAAAAAAAACCCAAAACAAAAAAAAACAAATAGCAGCTCTTTGAGAAACTGAGCAAATGCAGTTGGGTCCTTTGAGTGGCACAACTGGGGACTCAAGGACATTGAGTTTCAGGATTATGCTCACAGGTCAGTGGCATGGCCTTTTCAAGACACACATGATAGTATAAGATTTTCCTCTCCTGAAACACACAGAAGAAAGTTTGCCCAGCTACGCCACTTGGCCATGCGCCCTAGGACTGTGTGATATGAGATTAGCAGCACGGAAGCAAGGTTACTGCCTGTTTCAAGACCAGTTCCTAGGCTTTTGTCATTTCCCTTCCATTACCATTTCTTTACTTCTCCCAGACAAGGAAGGAATTCTCCACCCAGAGATTATCTTCCTGGCTGACTTGCCTCCGTTTTTTTAACACTTTCTTTCACTGATTCTTGTTGGCCTTGAGCAAAAAATGATTTACCCCAGTCTCTGTCTGAAAGAGGTTAAGATGCAAATAAACTTGACTGAAGAGGTCCTTGTTTCCTCAGGGAGAGGATCTCTGAGAGAGTGATATTTTGCAGGGAATTCTGGAGTGAGGTTATGCAGTGTGCCCTAGAGGGAGGGACTTGACAGACAGCTCCATGTATGGAGATATGGAGAGAGTGAAGCTCTGTCTTTCCAAAGGTTCAAATTTCCCAAGAGTGTCAATAACTTTTGTCATTTGGTGCTCTGGAAATACATGGAGAGGAAGAGAGCAGAGGCCCTTTCAAAGCTACTTATGCCAGGTGAGATAGTCAATCCAGGGTCTGTGACACCACTCTTCTATAGAAAACAAGAGACCCCAACAATCCCATGTTCTTGGCTACCTAAGAGATCAGCTCTCTGCAGAGTTTTGCACCCGTCTCCCAAGCTACCTCTGCACACAACAGGAACCTGCAGTAATTACCTCTGTGGCTCCAGACCTTCCAGGTTGAATGGATTTCCTGCCTTCCCCCAAGGTGTCCGGATCAAACCTACTTGCATCCCATCAGTCAAAGAATCTTGAGTCTCCCAGGTCCTTCCTTATCCCCAGGGCCTCTGTACCTCCCTGAACCTGATCCATCTTTCTAACCTCCCTTACTTTTGGCCCTTGAATTGTGCCATTTGAACACTCTGTCATCCACAAACCCCTATGACCTTCCACTTCTCTGAAAATTTCCTTCACCTTCTTGCCTATAATACTGATTCCTGTTGCCTTCTTCAGTGGATGCTGTTCCATAGATGTTTGTGTCTTTCAAGCCCTGGAGGTGGGGTAAATTTCCTCCATGCTCTTCACTGCCGCTTCCAAATCATCTCACTTCTTATTTCAAACTTTGTACTTTCTGGGAAGTTCATGCCAAATGATTTTGCCGCTCAATAAACTTTCTTCAGTCATCATCTACCGATATCTCAATCGCATCCTTCATTCTCTGATGATGACTATAGCACTTGCATCACTGCCTTTATTTTCACTCCTACTCCTTTATCATTTTACTTGGCTACAGCTTCTAAATAAATGATCCTTCCAAAATTCACCTCTCTGCCTCTGAGCTCCTCACCTTCAGGGATCTTATTTTTCACCTCCCATTAGCAATCTCACAGTCATCTACTTGACTTCATGATCTCTCATTCTTGCATTATGTTGAAATCCTCAGTTTCAAGCTTCTCACTCAGCAATAACCACATTCTATTATTCCAGCTCATTACTTAATACCGTCATTTCATTTTTCTAAACAAAATATTGGCCGTACAACCTTTTCCCTATCCATATTCATACGAGTGTCTTCATCTCTCCTTTTACCCAACTTAAACTTCACAGTCAAGCATTATAATCTTTTTCTTGCAAACATTCTTACCTCCCCTGACTTCACTCCTTTCACTCACATTCACCTGGAAAAACCCCAAATCTGCTGATTCCTTCCACGAACATGAGTAGCTGAATGTTAACTAAAGAAAATGCCAAAACTATGCTACCTGGTCTCACTTTAAATTTATTACCACAAATCTCGAGTAGCAGTTTACCATTACTCATCACTCCTACTGCATTTGCTAATTATGCTTGCTTTCTCGCTTTCCAAAATGGCTATTTCTCACTTTCTTCTTCCACTTTAAAGACTCTTTGCCACTTATTCCCACTCATACCTCTCAGCTGATGACCATACCTCATATTGTACAGAGAAACTCTAAAAAAAAAAAAAACTGGAAACGTCCTCATTCCTCCTTCCAAATGTACTAATCTTCCATAATATGGGCCTGACTTGTTGCCTGCACTCTTGTTAGAAGCAGAAGGAATCTCTCCACTTCTATCCCAGGCCAATCCCTCCAATGCTATGGATTCCACCACCTCTCACCTTCCCAAGGGCTTCAATTCTGCCCCACCAAGTTTTGCCTTGTTCCTGAACAATTCTCACCAGTATACAGTCAAGCCCTAGTAAATCCAATCTAAAAACAGATTCTTTCTTTGTCTTTACATGTCTTTCCAACTATCTCCATTTCTACCCACTATTTAGCCATGTCCTTTTAAACAAAACTCCTCAAAGGATTTGTCTATTGTCACTGTTTCTAATCCCTCATCTCCCATTCTCTCCTCAATCCACTGCAATGTAGCTACTATAGTCATTACTTCAGTGACATTACTCTTGTCAAGATCATCAATAACCTCACTTCTCCAAATCCAATGGTTGGTTATCCACCCTCATTTTACTTAACATCTCAGCAAATTCATCACAGTTGACCCACTCCATTGGCCACAAAATTCTTTCTTCCTTTAACTTAATGACACCACACTCCCTTAATTTCCTAGTTTTTCATCTACCAAAAAAAGTTTCTTCTTTTTCAGTCTCCTTTGATGATTTCTCCTGCTCTGAAAGATCTAGAGATGCTAGAATAGCCTGGGCCTGGTTCAAAAAACTTTTTTCTTGTCAATCTACTTTGTCCTTATATGTAATATAATTTTCTTTTGTGGTTCAAAATGACATCTACATGCTAGAGAGTCACAAATTCCATATTATATACATTTAAAATAGTCTATTCACAATGATAAATTAATGCAGAAGTAACAAATTTGTATAGGACATAAAGCAACCATCTGGGGATATCTTTTACTCATCTCTCAAGAATACCAAGTGGAATAATAAGAATAATTAATAATCCAGTGTGCATATTTTCTACCAACCCAGGGTTCTTAATCAAAGACTTCTCTAATATTCTATGTGATAATGTATATGAAATTGTGTACATGTGTGTGTGTTCATTTGCTCAGAAAATATTTGTAACTTTTATCAGGTTCTCTTTGGAAGTTGAAGTAAGCTTGTGTTCTGAAGTTTAAGAACCATTTTACATATTGCAGCTGATGCCATTGTAAGTTTATTTTTACAACCACTGTTTATACCAAGTAATAATTTCCTGAGTCAAATATATCAGATCTAAATTTTACTATGTGTGGTTTACTGTCTATATTTCATGCCTATATCTACTAATTATTATTCATTATATAAGCTGAATAAAACAGAAAGAGTTTTGTTACTGCTTAGCTAATATCATTCCAACAAGTTAAAAACCATTGACTGCATATTGCTCTTATATCCAGACACCTTAAACATTATTTTGTGTTTTCTAATACATTTTCAATAATGGATAATTTTACTGTTGATAAAAAATATTTTTTGCTGATATTTTTGTCCAAACTCATTTTAAGACTTCAGATAAATGTGCTAAAATACAGAAATAGACTCACAGACAGAAAAGTTTATGGTTACCAAAGGGGAAAGTTGGGGCAGGGATAAATTAGGAGTTTGGGATTAACAGATACACACTACTATATATAAAATAGATAACCAACAGGGACCTACTGTATAGCACAGGGAACTACATTTAATATCTCGTAACAACCTATAATGGAAAAGAATCTTAAAAAGAATATATATATATAACTGAATATCTATATATCTATCTATCTATATATATCTGAATCACTTTGCTGTACACCAGAAACTGGCACAACAGGGTAAATCAACTATACTTCAATAGAAAAAGAGGAAAAATATGTGTTAAAATACTTGCAAAGGGGCTTCCCTGGTGGCGCAGTGGCTGAGAATCTGCCTGCCAATGCAGGGGACACGGGTTCAAGCCCTGGTCTGGGAAGATCCCACATGCCGCGGAGCAACTGGGCCCGCGAGCCACAACTACTGAGCCTGCGTGTCTGGAGCCTGTGCTCCGCAACAAGAGAAGCAGCGACAGTGAGTGGCCCGCGCACCGCGATGAAGAGTAGCCCCCACTCGCTGCAACTAGAGAAAACCCTCGCACAGAAACGAAGACCCAACACAGCCAAAAATAAATAAATAAATAAATTTAAAAAAGACTTGCAAAAGTATTTCCTAACTAAAATTAGAAATTGAAACAATGAGATCATTCTTGCTCATAATTGGCATTTATTTTTAAATTTGGTAATATCTCATGTTGACCATGGTGTAAACAGTTAGTCTTATATACTTTTGGTCGGAATGTAAATTGGTCTAACCTTTTGTGAGGGCAATATGGCAGAGTGAATCAACATTGAAATGCATAACCCCTTTGATTCAATTATCTTACATAAAGTATCTATTACACAGAATTTCTGGCAGATGTACATGAAATGATATATGTGTTTTCATGAAGGACATGACACCTGAATGGAGACTTGAAGAACAATAAAATTTTGCAGTCTGAGTGATGTAAATAAATAGATAAATAAATAAGTTTTGTTTTGCTTTGTTTTTCAGTTTGATTAATTAGCATGTTTGAAAGTTTGGAAAATCTAAAAAGAACTGGAAAAACTAAAGAAACATGATAACTTTGGTTAAAAAATAGAATAGCAAATGTATAATTTTTTACTCATCATAAATTATATATATACATAAATTATAAATGTATTATATTTATACTTATACACACACACACAGCATTCTATTGGTTAAAATGGTCACAAACTGACCCAGATCCACGAGACTAAGGTAAAGTTCTTTCTATCTCTTGTTTGGATGGAATGTCAAATAATTTGGGACCATATTTTAAAATCACCATAGTACCTGTCCTCGTTCTTCTAGTGAAAGAGACTGATGATAAACAAATAAATACAAGCTACATCCTTATTTGCTCATTTAATCCTCTCAACAACATTATGGTTCCAATTTTAGAGATGTGGAAACAGTTCAGAGAGATTAGGTAGATTGTGCAAGGTCACGAGGCAGTAAATAAAAGCTAGCATCATTCTATTCTTGAAAGGGAGAGAGTATGTCAAGACACATTTCAAATCAGCTTAGGCAAAAAGGGAAACTCGTTGGCTCACACCACTGGGAAAGACCAACTAGAGCTGCATATAGTGGGAATTAGGGTCTTGAGGCTGTGAGCCATCCCTGCATCTGGCTGCTGCTTCGTACTGACTGTCGGCTTTATTACCTCCTATGGCAGACTGGTTTTCACCAAAAGGCTGCTAGCAGCTCCCTGACTCATGCCTTGGTTTTGCCACTTGAGAGTAAGAGTTACTCTTCTCTAGGTCACAACTGGAAAACCCTAAAGGAAAGACTAACTGGCCAAGTTTGTATTTGTGCCCCCTCTTTGTGTCTTCAGCAGAAGAGGGGTAGTTTTGGCAGACAGGGTACTGTCACTGACCAAAGAGTAAGCAGTTCCCCTAAAGTAGCTGAGTTATCCTCAAAAGGAGAAGAAAAGGATGCTGAGAAATTCAACAATAAGTGCCCATTTTTAAAAATTGAGGAGAGGTGCTTTAGTCATATGGCACTTCCTCTGGCCCATCTACAGCAGAACCATAAGCTGCTTCCACAAAATTTCCTAGTAAGTGCTTTGGGACCTTGTATTTGAATGTTTCTCCTTTACTGCTTCTCCTAGAGTCATGCCAGAGGATTTTCAAAAGTAAGCTAAGTCTTTTTGCTACATATGGGTCTTTTTATTGAAAAAGAAATATTTGCATAGAGCATAGAATGTAATAATAGTGCAGCAATGTTGGAACTTTTTTATGGGTGGCAGAGTTTGGCAGTAGTCAGCAGCTGCTATGGCATTAATTACATATTTTCTTTCAGCTCTGGTGTTTATTAGTATGTGGAATGTGTTTAGAACCTTGTACAATCATCATTAATTTCTGTTATAATATGCTCTTAATATCATGAAAATTGAATCTGGTCTCTTTTGCTCAGTTGTACCAGACCCATGCAAATTTCATTTTAAGGTACCATGATGCCGGAAGGGGTTTCAAGGCCACAGAGACTGGGTGTCCACTCTCCCCACAGCAGGATTCTCCTTTTGCTTTCCAAAATTAATGTAAGGTTTATTGGTCAGATCATAAACAAGTTCTCAGTGCTACAGAGTTCCCTGACGCATACACCTTCCAGGAAATATACTTCCTTTACAGCAAAGCCACTTGAAGATTATCTGTCTTTCAAGGACATTTCTTGACACTCTGGAAATTAATTCAGAATTATGTATTGAAACTTCTAGTTACCTAGAATTTAAATGACATTTAAATCAAATAACAAATGACCAGATTTTGTACATGGTGCCATACAGTGTTTATTACTGAAAAATAAGGAACTTAAGGAATGAGATTCCACAAGGAATCCTTGTGGATTATCAGAAATTGACTAAATCATTTTTAGCTATTTTTTTAAGCTAAATAGCTAAAAATAGCTATTTAGCTATTTTTATTGATGTATGCATTCCAAATGCATAATACTCAAACAACCAAAATAATTGGTTTACCAGTTAAATTTAATATTCCAGATAAGTGAAATTTTTCTATACTTTTATTTAAATACACTTAATATAATTCTTTTTGTTGTATTATATCGTCTGTTAAAGAAATGTTACTATATAACAACAAGTACATGTCTTATCAAGGACCAAAATGGTGGAAACATTTGTATAGAGCACAGAATGCACTGTCTACTCAACAGACTTTTTATTAGCTAAACCTGAGTGAGGTGCACGTTTGACCCTACAGATCAGAACATGTAGATTTCGTAGACATTATCTAAGTACTTGACAGCATCTGTTCAGTGTGAAGCAAGGCAGGATTGTATGTCATATGCCATCATTAATTCAATTCCATGCATTCACTATTTCTTTAGTATCTACTATGTGTACTTCATTCATTCATTGTTGTTGTTCTGTTGGATAATCCACCCCTATTATCTTAACTTGCTCATGCCAATTTTTCTCCAAACACATCTCTTTTTAAAGGGAAATTGGAGAAAAATTTGGAGAAAAGCAAGGGATTGTGTCAGTGTAGACTCATAGCTAGACTTTGCTTTCAATTGCTACTCTCCTATTCAGGAGTTCATATCTAAAACCAAAGAAAAGATTTAATTAAGCGTCTAGAATCAATCAGATAAGAGCCCATGGGTGCTTATTCTGAGGTATTTGTAACTTTGTAAGATCATCACTAAAACATGTGCTTGGCAGAATAAAGAAAAGACAACAGGCAAAATTGTTCCAATTATCCATTTTACATTAGCTTTGGAGGTTTGGTCTTGGTGGTTTTGACACCTTTTTTTCTGTTGTGGGATTTGACCCCTGTTGCAACCTAACAGCCGACTTTTTTTTTTTGGACACCTGTTTTATTTCCTGGCCAGGGTCAGTAATCTCCTCCACTGGGTTCACTTCTCCAGCATCCTCCCCTGGGCACATGACTCCACTTCAGGCAATATTGCAAGATCTTTGTCTCTTCCAATGTTCAATGTTTCCCTAGCACTACCTCTGATCACTTTCCCTGTCAATGTGCCTATTTGTTCCTACTCAGAATCCAAGTAGAGACACAATCTTAATTATGTTCAGATGATTTTTAATGATGTCATTTTATTTTAGTACATGGCAAAGATTAAAAGTGAACCGTCATACACCCATGCTTGAAATAAGCACTTAAAATGAATAAATTTCCACGTCCCTGTAACAGCAAACTATATGTTGTATTTACTGCTGCTTTCGAGAGTATACACTTCCCCATGTGCCCTTCACCCAAAGGGGACATTTTCAAAAGTAGTAGAGCTGCATTTGAGTGAGCCAAAAATGCTCTGGAAATGAACCACTCAACCATATGTCACATATTTAATATTTCAGGTACAGAGATCTTGCCCCATGAAGATATTAGTGTCTTATGGAATTCAGCAATTTCCCATTCATGATGAGTTTCCTTTTAAAGAAGTGAGTTGCCTCAGAATTATGGTTTGTTGAATAAACACAACTACAGCACTTTATTCAACAATTCTAATCCAAAACAATAATTTGGTGTATTAAATGATTTATAGTTGGTTTCAACAGACTGGTACCACTTTCTATAAAGGTTTAAAAGTTTTAAAACTATCACTATCTGTCAATATTGTCTGTATTTCCTGCCAATACACTAAGCAAAAGGGGAAAGGTATTATTCTTGGAAAGTAATTATTATTTGCAAATTATATGATTTATCCATCTATAATACTCCCCCAAATAATGAAAACTGTTGAAACCCCTAAGATCTATATAATAATTGTCTAATACAAGATAAATACATCAAAATAATAGTTTTCTTTTATATTAGCAATAACCTGTTCCATAATATAATGAAAAAAATACATTTATATTAGCAACAGCTAATATAAAGTGTATAGGAATTAACTTTACAAGAAATGTGCAAGCTTGATATAAAGAAAAAATTTAACTTTATTGAAGGTCATAAAAGAAAAATGGAAAAGATAGACAAGCATATCATGTTCCAACCTGGACAATCTTAATAATATGATCTTGCCAACTCATCTAAAATGTATTCTATAAATTTAATATAATATTAATCAAAGTTCCAAAGGATTTGTTCCATTGGCCAATTGAACTTAAATTTCATCAGAAAGATTTAATATTCAGATTCAATGATAACTGTAAGCAAATTGCTTTGGGACCATGATGACAGGATTCTTAGGTTTTAACTGGCCCATGTAGCCATTTATGTTAAAATTATGTAAGGTAAAACTTAAAATATTTTAATGAGACATTCAGGAGTATAGGGAGAACAGATGTGGAAACCTAACTTCATCTTTGTCTCTTCTCAACTTCCCTTTCTTCTGTCCCTCTAAGTAATCAATGAATCATCCTAAAAGATGGTTTTGATCCTCATGCTGTGGATTGCTGATCCAACTTCTTCAAAAGTCTCCATGTCTCCATTCTCTCAGTTCTCCAAAACATTCAAAAGACTGCTCTCTTAAACTTGCACAAGAGCTTCAGAATTTGCAAAGATCTGCAGTCAACTATCAAATCAAATTTAAATAACCGCATACACAGTCTTAGGATGCTATAACCATGAAGTTAGGCAGACTCCCCACTAACAGTGTAATCTTGAGTGTATTTCTAAAACCTCACTAAGCCTCAACTTCCTCCTCCTTAATGAGCATTATAATATTACCTCATAGGGTTGTTATGACAGTGAAATGTGCCAAGGTAATCAATTGAAATATCAACTTAGGTTTTTGTGCTCATAGACCCAGAGCACTAAAAGGAATAAAAGTCTTCTCATGTCCCAAGAAGCTAGACAGACATTGTGTTTTGAGCTCTGAATTTCTTGCCTCAGGATTTTGAATCATAGAGAAGAAAATAGAAATTTCCAAGCACCCCCTAGTATCCCCGGAACAGAATGGTCTCATTGTCTCAGAGGGCAGAAGTAGTTCAGCTTAGAAATGAGAGATTTTGAGAGCCCTTCCCTAGACATAGAAGGTAGTTAACTGGGACATCAGGTTCATGAACAGTGGGACCAGTGCCTGGTTTCCCCAAGTGGCTTGAGGAAGTCTTAGAACTTTAAGTGGGAAAAGCTGCTAGGTGCTTACTTATGTGCCCATACATGACACAGAGCCACTTGCCTTCAAGGAACCCCGTGAACTTAGAAACTAAGCATATCAAGGTAAAATCAGAGCCAGTGGCCTCATCTCTAAAATGTTCTGGCCTGGGACTCAGCATGGTCTAATGGAGAGAAACAATCCCCATTAAACAAAATCAAGAGAGAATATCCCGTCAGCTGAGTGAGTAAGAATGGAGATCTAACTTGAGTGTTCTGGTACTAATTCCAATGTTGCGGGGAGCAGTTCCCTCACATCTTCAAGCAATTCTCAGATACCAGCTGGGTGTCTTCCAGTTCAACTCACTTCTATCCAGAGATAGCATTAGGTGCCACAGGTTAAGGGTTCAGTCCTACAAGACTGCCCCATCCTCCATACTTTGGATGCCAATCTTAAGCCCAGGTGCTTCTGAGCCACTGACTGTAGATTAGAGGTTCCAGGAATGCCCTCCTTGGACTTCACACACCAGTCACAAGCCCAGGTTGTCACCCGTACTTTGGAATGAATAGCTATAAATCAGAGGTTCCTAAAACCCCCTCCTTGGGTTTGATTAATTTGCCAGAGCAGCGCACAGAACTTGGAGAAACATTTTGCTTACTGATTACTGATTGATTATTAATATAAGAGGATATAACTCAGGAACAGCCAGATGGAGGAGATGCATAGGGCAAGCTGTGAAGAAGGAGTGCAGAGCTTCCAGGCTGTCTCCAGGCACTACCACTCTCCCAACAGCTCCACGTGTTCACCAGTCTGGAAGCTCTTTGAACCCAGTCCTTTCGGTTTTTTATGAAGACTTAATTACATAGACATGATTGATTAAATCATTGGCCATTGGCAGTTCCATCTCCTCTCCCCTCTCCGGAGGTGGAGGGAGGAATGAGACTGAAAGTTCTAACACTGTAATCACAGGGTTGGTTTTCCTGGCAACCAGCCCCAATCCTTAGGTGGGGTCCAAAAGTCACCTCATAAATATGCCTTTAGGTCTCTTATCAATTAGGAAATTCCAAGAGTTTTAGGAGCTCTGTGCCAGAAAAAAAAAAATCAAGTATATATTTTTTATTATAAATCACAATATCACAGGAACAAATTTAAATTGATTTGGAATTTGTCTTTTTTTTAACCTGGAATTTCTTATACCAGGATGTTATGGAACAAAGTTTCATGCATGTTACATAATAAAAGATAATAAAATGAAAATACAGTGCTGAGCACAGTAATAAACATATATAAATTCCTACTACATGTCTGCAATTATAATCATATTTTATTATTTATCTTTCATTCATGACATCTTCAATCAGTACTGTAAAAAATTAATAAACGGAAACTTCAATTAAATACAGCTAGGTGGCCAGAAGGGGGAGCTCTCACACCCTGCAGAGCCCAAGAAGAAGAAGAAAGACCTTTCCTGGCAAGGATGCAGCCAATAAAAAGCCATGGACTCTTTGTTTACTATAGCCCTCCCAAATTCCTTTGCTCCAAAAGCATTCTTCCTTTGCCACAGGGACTTGCACGTGGCTCACCATGGTTGCAGACCCCAAAATTGCAATTCTCTGCTGATCTCAAATCAACCCATCTTCGCTGGAGAAATATCTGGCAGTCTGTTTTAGGTCAACAGTACCAAGCAAGCCCCCCGATTCCCCAATATGGCACCTCTCTTCCAGGCAAGCTCTCCTTTGTAGATGCCACACTGTGTTTATTCACTAGAGGGTCTTTGTCCTTATTGATTTCACTACCTCTGCCTAGGATTCGTGAAATAAAACTCATATTTTATGGCAAGACAAGAAAAACTTAAACATAAAAATTTTCTCTGCCCTTTGACCTCTCTCCCCACACTGTGCGTTGTGTGTCTGCGTTATGCATCGCCTAAACCTCCCCCATCGACAGGAATAGCTGCTTAATCATAAAGAGCAACATTCTCCTAACATCAATAAGACAACTCCTTAAAGATAGCATTCCTTCTTGGTAAGGGGTCACATGGCACTTAGAACTGGATTGTGTAAACTGTCAATAACACATCATATGAGCTTCCTTGGTGGCGCAGTGGTTGAGAGTCCGCCTGCCGATGCAGGGGACACGGGTTCGTGCCCCGGTCCGGGAAGATCCCACATGCCACGGAGTGGCTGGGCCCGTGAGCCATGGCCGCTGAGCCTGCGCATCCGGAGCCTGTGCTCCGCAATGGGAGAGGCCACAACAGTGAGAAGCCCGCGTACCACACACAAAAAACAAAACAAAACAAAACAAAACAAAAAAAACACATCATATGCTGTATAGCCCTCTGTCTCAAAAATCTTATATAACTGTGCCTTGACTTCTAACGGGTGGAACAGTTCTCAGAGCTTTCTGAGATGCTCTTCCCAGGTTATAATCCTCAAGTTTGGCTTGAATAAAATTTTCCATTTCTTCTTTAGATCGATGGATTAATTTTTTGTTGACAGGTGCTAGGCCCCCTTCTCTCTGACATTTTATTTGTACCCATCCTTTATAGCCCCATTCAAAATAAACTTCCTCCAAGAAAACTTCCTTGAATAATGCTTGATAGCCTCCCGTCTCTAGGGCTTATTTATATTTATGGTTATTAATTATCTAGGGTTATTTATGTATTTATACATGACAGCAGCAGACGCTGGCCATGCCCCACCCATATCCTTTCATTCCTCACCATTCCCTTACACACCTTTGGTTTTGTGTTACAAGAACCTGTGACTCTGCCTGAAGGCTTTCTCTGGTCAACAGAACATACTCACCAGCATGTGTGGAGCACGAGAAAGGGCCCGAATGCCCCAGAAACAAAGCAACCTTCAACCGGTGACCTTTGGAAGTTAAATTCTCCCAGTTTCTCACTGTCTTGTGTAAGACAACTCAGTCCCTGCACAATCTAAGGGCTCCAGCAGGATTCATCTCAGTCACCATAGCAACAACCTGCTCATGAAGGCACTCTGTACTGGCATCTTTCCTTTCCCTTCCTCATATCCCCACACCTGTAAAAGTACTTCCTGAGATCATTTCCCCATGACCGACCTCCACTTAAATTCTTGTCTACAGGTCTGTTCATTGGAGATACAGCACTCTGAAGTCCATTTGTCGGGTTTTGGTAACAGGGGTACACTGACCTCATAAAAAGAGTTAAGGAATGTTCTTTCTCCTCTATTTTCTAAAATAATTTGTGTAAGATAAGTATTATTTCTTCCTTAAATATTTTATAGAATTGATCAGTAATGCTATATGGGCCTGGCAATTTTTCTAGAATTATTTTTAATTAAAAATTCAATTTCTTTAATAAACAGAGCTATAAATTTTTCTTGTATTTGTTTTGGAAAATTTCCCATTTCATTTAAGTTGTTGAACTTACTTCACAAAGGTATACATAATACTCATTTATTCTTTTTATATTGGTTGTAGGATTAGTTGTGAGGTATTCTCTTTATTCCTGATATTGGTAATTTGTATTCTCTCTCTTTCTTTTGTGGGATTTTTTTTTCGGGGGGGTGAAGAGTGAATATAACTAGGAGATTATAGCTTTCACTATTCTTTTCATATGAAATTCATTGATTTGCTTCATTGTTTTCCATTTTATTTATTTCTACGTTCACGTTTATTATTTCTTTTCTCCTATAACTTTGCTTTTAATTACTTATTTTTAAGATATTTTTCTTCTCTTTATAGCTTCTTTTTATAGTTTTTTAAATGTAAATATTTATAGCCATGAATTTGCCTCTAAGCTGTGCTTTGGCTGCACTGCATAAATTTTGACATGTTTAAAAATTATTTAATTCACACCCAGGGCAGGGCAAGCTGCAAGAGGCACTGGGGCACTTTTTGGTCCTGGAATGGGAAGGGCAAAAATTTACAGACATCAGTAGTTTCCAAAAAAATGGCCCACCAACCTTAACTTTGCCATGACTATTCATAACCCTGACATCTCAGGGAGGCACAATATTACATTACAGGCTATGGAAGTTGAGGCATCTGTGAGGTCAATTACTGGTTTACCCAGGATCTGCTGAGAGCAGAGGAGAACCCCAATTCCCAGATTTGTGACTTGCACCAGCTTACAATACAAATATTGATGAAGATAATACTGTTGTCCTGCTGTCAAGTGGGAAATCAATATTATCACTGGACAAAGAAACTTATGAAGCAACTGGACTTCAAGGTCATGCATCTCAGTATTCTGGCAAATATATCATATATATATGGTATATGGTATATACCATATATATATGAGATATATACCATAAAATTTAAAATAATGAGTCTAATAATGTCATATCAACTGACTGCTGTCCTCAGCCAAGGACAATGTTGGCCAAAGCTGATTTGTATATACTAATCACTGGCTTCATACTTCTAGAGAAGGCATCTCCTATTGCAATAGCTGTGTCACTGCTTTGATTTGCCAAAGTTAATGTTGTGGTTCAAGCCTTTCCAGACAGACCTGTTCATGGGGAGAAAATGAACATCGTTTTCAGAAAGGAAGAGAACATTTATACAACTTCATGATTTTTTAAATTAAGACTATTAGCTTCAGATGGCTGTTGGGGCAAATGATGATTGTCTACCATTAAAAAGTTAAAATCTATAATAAACAATTATTTAATTAGAAGAAATTTTCTAATTCATCCTGTAATTTCTTTCTTTAATCCATTAGTTGTTTGTACATGTGTTATTTCCCATATTTGGTGATTTTCTGAATATACTACATTGTTGATTCCTAACTTAATTCTCTTATGTTAAGAATAACACACTGGGTATTTCAATCTTTTGATATTTATCAAATATGCTTTATACCTACTTTGATAAATGTTTCATATGTATTTGGAAAGAGTGTGTATTCTATAGTTGTTGGGTATAATGTTCTAAATGATTGTGTTTTGGGTGTTAGAATTTTTAGTCAATCTGAATTTTCTTTTTTTTTTTTGTTTTTGGTTATGTGTTCTATTTATTATTCAGAATGTGGTGTTGATATCTCCAATTAGTACTGTGGACTTTTTAATTTCTTTCTTAGTTCTATAATTTTTACTCCATGTATTTTGAAGCTCTGCCATAATGAGTACACTTTTAGTATTGCTTTATGTTTTTGATGAATCAACCCTTTTTTCACTATGAAATCACCTTCTCTACTTCCAGTAACACACACCTTACCTTGAAGTCTATTTTGTGTGGTGATATATGGCACATTTCATGCTTAGAACTTGTCATTTTCCATTCAATCTGTGTGTTTATATTTATTGGGAATCTCTTATAAACAGAGGTTGAATATTGTTTTTGTATCTAGTCTGACAATCTGCCTTCTACATAGAATTTTTAGCATATTTAGATTTAACACAATTATTGATAGAAATGTGTTTAATTTATCATTTTGCTAGATGTCTTCTAGTCATTCTTTCTGTTTGTGTTGTTGTTTTATTTTTTGATCTTCATCTCTGCTTTCTTTTGGATTGTTAAGTGTTTTTTAAGTATTCCATTCTATTTCTTCTATTGACTTTGTATTGACACCTCTCTCGCTCTCTCTCTCTCTTTCTCTCTCTCTCTCCATATATGATTTTTAGTGATTGCTCCAAGGATCATACTATGCATCTTTAACTTATTTAACACAGTCAACTTTGAATTAATACTACATGACTTCCCATATAATTTACAAATCTCTTAACAGTTTAATTCCATAACCCTCTTGCATCTTTGTGCTATTATTGTTGTATATTTTATTTCTACAATATCACATGCCCCTCAGTACACTGTTAATATTTTTGCTGTGAAAAGTCAATTGACTTTATAAGAATTTGAGTTGTTTAATATTTAAAGTAACTGTAGTGAATATATTAGAAGAAAAAAATATTCTTTTGCTAAATTGGAATTTGAAGTCAAAAATATGTTTTGTTTTTTAGTAAGTACAGTCTTAACTAAGAATGTAGTAGAGGTAAAACAGGGAGTTATTCTAAGGATCACATGGGTGTAGAGTAACATGTCACTTTTTCACCATTTGGTCTGTTGTACAGGTTGATTCTTAGGATATGATTTTTACCACAAAGCATAAATTTTATACTGTTTTTAGAGGGATATCTTCTTCCTAAATATGATTTTAATGCAATTTGTGATATATTCCTGCCTTGTTTCCTATGAAGTTTATTGGCCTCATTTCAATGTATCCTGTACACACAAGGGGGCAGAGTTAAACTAGTGGTGAGAACAGATTCTGTACTTCCTGGTTTGCAAATAGTTCAGGTTTCAGATTTGATTTACAACAATCATTTCCTGTGTAGAATGTTTTACCTTTCCACTGAAACATATTTGTCTATCAGAAACAGTCTAGTTAATGAGATAATGGTTGTGCCTTATAAGCAAATGGTCTGTATTTACAGTTTCATTCCTGTTTTTGAATGTTTCTCATTTAAATATTATCTAAATCTCATTCAGCGATTTGGTCTCTGGGAAAAATGAGCATGTAAGTATGACTTTTTCAATAAAATAAGCAACTAATAAGAATGCAGACCTTGGCTTTTTTTCTGTCAAAAGAAGGATAAAATTCAAAAGAGAACAAGACCTCAGAGGAAGCTTGAGAGTTGCAACCAGGCTGAATAAGCTGATTTCTCAAAGATTTTCAAACACTTTTTCAAATATGCCTCTGGTTTCTCAAAGGCAAAATTCTTCACATATCTACTCTCTTTATCCCACAGGTGTTTTTGAATTGGAATATTTGTTCCTGTCCTGGTCATCATGACCCATCTTAAGCATTAAATGTATAATCACTGAAGGACTAAAGAGCCTTGCTTTTCTGCTTTAAAATATACTTCCCCCTCCTGTTAAGAATTGAAATGTACATTACCAGGAAGAAAGCATTTTCTTTGGCATTTATTGCTAAGACTTAAAATGCAAATAACCGTGGGAGAATGATTCTCTGGTTTCAATTCACTTAGAGAAAAATTGAATGAAATCAAATCCCTTCCTTAGCGCATGCTTTGATAAAACACACAGGGAAGAAAGGAAAATTCCACCTACCAAAGGGGAGTTGAGGAATAAACCAAGAAAATGGGAAACAATCCAGAAACAGAAATGGGCTGATGCCGAGATGAAATGGAGCAGGACGCTATGGTCCTTCCCCTCCGTGTTCTCCACCTAACTTTTGTCTGTAGGAAAACTTTAGTCAACAAATAAATTTAATCAGAGAAGTGAGAAAATGTAGAAGCAAAGGAAAACAGTCAAACAAGACCACATAATAATAGTTTAGTAATTAAACAAATTCAAGGACCTTTGGTTCCTCCTCAAGGGCTAGAGAGGATTTTCTGAGTCACATCCTTTGAGCTGTTTTGTAGATACTGAAACCTTCACTGGGTGGAGGAAGTTACCTACTTGATGACCAGAGTGTGGCCATGACATAAGCTGCCACAATTCTGAGAACTGGCCTTAAAGAAATGGGAAAAAACTGACCCCGGAACTGAAAATTAACTGTACTCAAAACAATCAAGATGACTGTCAGAGCTGACTGCTATCTGCCTGTAGCCCCTTCTCTCTGTCTATTCAGCCCTGAAACTCCCCTTTAAAAGCTTTTGCGCACTGATTGTCATGGGGGAGGTGGCCTTTGGACATGAGTCTGCCCTCTCCCCTGCTTGCCAGTCTCTGAAATAAAGCAAACTTTCCTTTCCACCAACTTTGCCTCTCATGTATTGGCTTTTGAGGAGCAGCGAGCAGCCGGACCCAACTTTCTGTAACAAAGACAACTTACTTGCCTCACAATTTAACCTTGGGAACAACCCACAAAGCAACCGGTTTTATTATCATTTATTTCAGCCTTCCTTTTAGAGCATCTTTCATTGAAAACTGATACAGAAATGTAATGTGTCTGATGTTTGACACGATCGAAGAAAACTGATATTTACTTCTCTTAATTCAAACTTTCTTGTGCAAATTTTTGTTAAGCACCGGTAACCTGATTTATAAAGCTACTAATTTTTAAAAATTGTAAACAGCACACACAAAAAGATAATGAACATACCACTGAAAACTAAGACTATAAATATATAAAAGGATGCCATACAATATTCTGCACTTCGTAATTTTAAACATATTTCCTTTGTTCAATTAAAATAGCATTTTCACAGGGATAATAATCCCCAAACAGCTAACATTCTGTTACTAGCTCAGGGGAGCTATTAGAAACCAAGCCTCATAATTCTATGTTGTGGGTTGAAGAGCTGAAAATCAACAGTACCTTAAAAGATGGAATAAATGAGGCATAAATGAATAAAGTGCCTGGAGAAAATTTGAATGGAGCTGAAAAGCAAGTGTCATGGCTTCTGATTCTCAACTATCCACTAGTTACCAAAGATCATTTCCTGTCCCATTTTTTCATTTTAAAATGTAACCACAAGGAAAAGTTTCACAATTACTAGACTCTTTCAGGATGTTTACTTTTTTTTTAAATTAATTATTTATTTATTTTTGGCTGTGTTGGGTCTTCGTTTCTGTGCGTGGGCTTTCTCTAGTTGCGGCAAGTGGGAGCCACTCTTCATCCCGGTGCATGGGCCTCTCACTGTCGCGGCCTCTCTCGTTGCGGAGCACAAGCTCCGGACGCGCAGACTCAGTAGTTGTGGTAGTTGCTCCGCGGCATGTGGGATCTACCCAGACCAGGGCTCGAACCCATGTCCCCTGCATTGGCAGGCAGATTCTCAGCCACTGTGCCACCAGGGAAGCCCAGGATGTTTAATTTTAACATTAAAAAAAAATCCATCCAACCACTTAAGAAAAGCCAACTGATTAAATCCATCAGTATACCAGGAAAACTACCTGAATGGGTACTTTTCCCTAATTATTTTAGGACGGTCTTGTTTGATATAAAATAATTTTTTAGGTCACATTCTTTAGACTTTTAATATATGATCTTTAATAGCATCTTTTTTCCTTTCCTTCCATATGAAAACAAGCTGCTCTCTTAATTCTTTCAGCTAACATAACAATAACTATGCAAACACTGAGATTAAAAATGTATTCAGATAAGGCATTTGAGGAAAGAATAATACAGAGAGGACATGGAAATAAGAATTTATGAAAAGCAATTCTCACTTTCAGAATTTTCGCACTTATTTTTCTCATCTAATCTTCGTGCATATTATCACCATAAAGTCAGCAGGTAAAGTATTATGACCCCAGTTTATAGTGAAGAAACTGAAACTCAGAAAATTTCAGTGACTTGCTAAGTTTATAGGGCTAGAGGAAGAGCTAGGACATCAGCCTGGGTTCTGGCTTTATTATTAAAAATTACTAATAAAAATATCTAGCATTCATTAAGCTCTTACTCCTTGCCAAGCACTATTCTAAACACTTCCTGTGTGTGATTACACACAATTCTCAAAACAAGTCCATTACTTTTATCCCTATTTTGCAGAAAAGGAAACAGAGGCAGGGAGAGTTAAAGTAACATGTTCAGTGGTGAAGGCGGGGTTTGCTTCACACGCTTTGGCCATGCTGCTCACTGAAACACTTTTACTACCACATACTGCAGAAAATTGGCCTTGTTCCTTTCTTTCCTGATTTTCTCTTCTCCTCTAAATCTACACTATCATGAAGGTTATCAGCCATAGGCATTGATCTATCTTCCTTTTCTCTTTTCTCAGCTGGTGACTAGGACCCCAGCACCAGGAAGAAGGCTGGAATTCTAGGCCAGCCTGTGGCAGCCAGCTGTTACCTTGAGTAGGTCATCCAAACTTCTCGAGACCTTAGCCTTCTCTAAAGTGAAGATCTAGTTAGCTCTAAAGGGAAGGGGTTAAAATCCGTGATTTATAAAGTCTCTTTCCATTCTCACATTCACAGAGTAGTGCTTTTGGAATCCACTCTTTCCATCTTTGAAAGAAAGATTGTTTTTTTTGTTTTAATGGTACTGGGTCGTGTCTCACTTTAAAAACTGTATAATTACTGTACCAAGTAGGAATATGAAATGTATTTGATTCAACAAAACTTTGTCAAGCACCTAACCAAAAATATTTTAGAATAGCAACTGCATAAGACAATATACAATAAGCCAATCATAAGTTATCCATTCCCAAAATGGAAATAGGAAGAACATCAATAAGATACCATTAGATAAAACTTTCAAGGTGTATCTAACTCCATTTTAATGAAGTACAGAATTCGATCTGTAACTAATGAAGTTAACTTTGATTATCTCAAGTGAAAACTTATTTCTGATGTTCAACATATGGTTGAAGTGACAATGTAGGCAATTATGGAAGGTCAGAGAAGAAGTCATGTGTCTAAAATAATTAAAATTTAGATTATTTTAGTTACTACATCTTTCAAAGAGGTACAGTAAGAAAGAGAACAGGTTAGAATCAGTTTGTATTGATCAAACTCTTCCTAGTAACAGAAAATTTTACATGGGGAGACACTCACTGCATGTATTAGAAACAAGAAAGAATTTGGAAGTAAAAAAAATCCAATTTGAAATTCTGGCATGATTTCTAATTACTTCTCTTTGGGCAAGTTTCTTAATTTTTCTGAGTCTCAGTTTTCTTGTTTTTAACATGTGATACCTATCTTGTCTACCTCGCAAGTCTCAATTCTGGACTTACTTTTGTTTTCATTATATATTTTTCACCTAAGTGATCTTACTGAGTTTCATGCTTTTAAATGCCATCTGTAGGTTAACAACTCAAAATTTTATTTTCCCACCTGGAGTTTTCCTTGTCCTCCAAACACATATATCTGATTCTGAGTTTGACATCTCTGTATTGATGTTTATTAGACATCTCATATTTAAAAACCAAATTTCTGAATCAAGCCCTTCCCCCCTACCTGGAATAGCTTTTATCAATATTTTAGTACATAGTAACTCCAGTTGCTTGGACCAAAAACCTAGAGTCATCCTGGACTCCTGTCTTCTTACACTTCACATTCTATCCATCAGAAAACCTGGTTGGTTCTAGCTTCATAATACATACAGAATCCAACCATTTCTCCCCAACTCCATTTCTAGCAGGCTGGTTTGAGCCATCAGCATCTCTCACGTGGCTCTTGCAGGAGTCTGCTGACTGGTCTGCCCTCTTTTGTCCTTGCCAACCTTATCTGTTTCCTGTGGTTGCCTAACAAAGTACCACCAGCTGAGTGGCTAGACACAATAGAAATTTATTGACTCACAGTTCTGGAGGCTAGAAGTCCAAACTCAAGGTAACGGCAGGGCCATGCTCCCTCTGAGGCTCTGAGTAGAACACTTCCTTGCCCCTTCCTAGCTTCTGGTTTGTTGCCTGCAATCCTTAGAATTCCTTGACTTATAGCAGCATCACTCCTGTCTCTGTCACTGTCCTCACATGGCATTCTCCCTGTGTGTCCTTGCCCATGTTTCCGTCTTCATATAGAACACCAGGCATATTGGATCTAATCCAAAAGTGCTAAATCCAATGACTTTATCTTACCTTGATTACCTCTGCAAAGGCCCAATTTCCAAATGTCATATTCACAGGTATTGGGGATTAGATCTTCATATATCTTTTGGGAGGGGAGACACAATTTACCCCATAACACCAACCTGCAGAATATCCTCAATGCATCAGTTACAGTGGCCTCCATATCACCTGCCTTATTAGTCTCCTTAGCTCTTATCATCACAATATATTCTCTATCTGTTTACTTGTTTCTCTCACTTGACTATAAGAACAGGAACACTGCCCTATCCACTTGTATTTTCTGGAAGCATAATAGGCAGTCAATAAATAGCTATTGAAAACATAAATAAATGAATCTGAACAAGCATAAAGTGAGAGTTTTTTAAAGTTTCCTAGCTTAGGCAAAGACTGATGTTCTTGTAGTCATGATAATAAATAACCATAAGAATCATTTTTAAACCTGCTTAATTGATCAAGGACCACTTACCTCCCATAAACACAGGTTTGCACATCAACCAATCATCATCAGCCCATTGCTTCTGAAAAAGTTTAGCCAGTCAGAGATGCACTCTTCCAATGGCCACGCCCCTAAATGCCCACCAATCAGCAACAGTGTTTCCTGAGTAACCACACTTCTGCTGGTGACAAGAGCCCACTTATACCTCTGAAAGTCACCAATCCCAGAAGGGGAGACTCTCTGACCAGCATAGCTCCCTTTCCCTATAGTCAGCAATAAGCAACATGTCTTTTTTTAACTTCAGATATTAAGTGGTGTTCTCATCATCCTTTGACAAATATACATAGCAAAAATATGAGAACTTTTTGAGGAAATATAAGGAGCTTTATAAATGTCATTTAACATTTGACATTATGTTATTATTGTGCCTTAAGAATGCTTAATTATTAAAAAAATAGACATCTTATTTACATATTAAATTATTCAGTAAGTACATTTCCATCAAGCAATCTTATTTTATTATTCATTTATTATACTAACCCATCAGGCTGGTTATTCATTCATTCCATCCTTCATTTTTTTCAACAGCTTAAATATTCCAGGCCTATACTTATTGCATCAGCAAGTTTCATAGTGTGTCTGTTTCATTTTTTCACAGATGAGCATCACTGAGGTGCATGCACTTGAGAAGCATTTATTCCTTTTAACACTCCAATGACTGAATGACTACTGTGTACCAAGTGCTATCCTGGGTCCTGGGTTATTGCAGTCTCTACCGCAGGAAGCTTAGGGCTCGGGGGAAACAGAGATTAGGCTGCTGACATGATACATCTACACATTCACACTGTGTGTTGAGTAAGTACAGTGTGCCCTAAGAGAGGATGCCAGGAGCCTGGAGTGAACAGAGAGCAGGGAAGCCTACCCGCGACACTTCAGTGGAGAAGGAGGAGGAGTGCAGTGTTCAAAAGAAAGATATTTCTTGGGGTTTTCAAAGCATTTTCATGTAGAGTGTCTATTTTGATACTTACAACATCCTGGGTATCAAGAGCAAATCATCTCATTTTAAAGACTGTTGACACTCAGGAAAGGAAAGCAGGTAAAGGCAAGAAACTGGTAAGTGATAGACCCTGAAGGACATTCCAAGTCTTGATGCCTGTGTGTTCTCCATGTGCCCAACCACCTCAGCTTGTTGTCCTTACAGCTAACAACCATCATACATTACTCATTGCCTGGCACGGTCTCCAATTTTTTTTTTTTTTAGCATCTTTATTGGAGTATAATTGCTTTACAATGTTGTGCTAGCTTCTGCTGTACAACAAAGTGAATCAGCTATATGTATACATATATCCCCATTTCCCCTCCCTCTTGCGTCTCCCTCCCACCCTCCCTATCCCACCCCTCTAGGTGGTCACAAAGCACCGAGCTGATCTCTCTATACTATGCGGCTGCTTCCCACTAGCTACCTATTTTACACTTTAACTGCACGCATTTGTTCTCTGAAAACAAAATGTTGCTTACATGCCAAGTATCATGCGATTAAAACATAATATACAAACATATGTGTATAGTAACCCCCTGCCAGAAGATATATCCATGTCCTAAACCCTGGAACCTGTGAATGTTACTTTATTTGGAAAAAGGATCTTTGTGGACATAATTAGGTTAATCATTTTGCGAAGAGGAGATCATTTTGGATTATCAGGTTGGTCCTAAATCCAAAGACAAGTGTCCTCCTAAGAGGCACACAGAGGAAAAGACAGAGATGAGGAGGAAGGATGTGGCCAGAGAGACAGTGATTGGAATGATGAGGCCACAAGTCAAAGAACACCTGAAGCCACGAAAAGCTGGAAGAGACAAAGAACAGAATCTCCCCTACAGCCTTGGGAGGGAACACAGCCCTACTGGCATGTTGATTTCTGATCTGTGGCCTCCAGAACTTTAGAATAAATTTCCATTGCTTTAAGCCATCCAGTTTGTTGTCATTTGTTACCGCAGCCCTAAGAAATGAATATGCATTTGTCCTTCAAGTTATCCCAACAGATTTCAGATTGGCAGTAGATATCTAACCCAAATGGACATACTGCACTCACTTTTCCTTCTGTGTTTTTCAATAAAGTCACAATTGTACTATCACTACTAATAATTATAATAATATTATATCATAAATAATGATAACTATTTTTATTATTATAACATATTTATTAAGTGGCAATTCTTCTAAGTACTCTACATCTTTTACATCATTTAACCCTCACAACAATGCTATGAATTAGGTGCTCTTATCAAGCCAGTTTTCTTCACTAAACTAGACCAAAGCTCAGTTTAATTTCATATGACTGCACAGTTAGTACATGATGGAAATGGCTTTGAATTCAGATTTTATTCCCAGCTTTTCCTACTATACCACGGTGCCTCTTTAGAAAGGGATCAACTGTTTAATTCCTTTAATTTTTTTTTCATCAGTGATGAGGATGAGGCTTCTCTTGATGTTCAACTACTTTCTTTCTCTCTCTGTCTCTGTCTCTCTATCTCTCTCTCCTCTTCCTCCCTCCCTCCATTCCTTTCTCCTTCTCCCTTTCTCTATCTCCCTTCCTTCCTCCCTTTTTTGAATTCTTTCCAGCTAAAAGAACACATGTGTCCTGACACTTTGTCCAGTTGAACTATTTGTAGCTCCAATCACAAGAAACTGGCAGGTTTGATACAGTCCAAAACTGCTCAATCTTCTAAGGGTTCAAGACTGGACTTGGTGGAGAAGATTTCCTGGAAGAAATGTCACGTCCATTATTTTCAGTTGTAGCCTTGGAAAGGTTGCCTGGAGAATGTCACTGAACACCAAATTTAACCTTTTAGTGATATTTGATATAAGAATAAATGAAACAGTCTATAAAGCTTAGACCTCCCTAAAATAAAGATGTTAAAAAAAAATCCAGCAAATATGCTGAGAATGTTTGGGAGTTTTCATGACTAACTTAATGTGTTGGAAGCAAAGTGTTCAACTGTTCTAACTACACAATTCGCTGCTATGATATAGCTGTTGAATTTGTGGATGGAATAAATCTGGTCCAAGAGTGGTTGGAAAGAGTTTTAGGTGACTTAAAAGTGACCCATAACCTTAAGGAAGCTGGCATAAGGTAGTCTGGGAAACTCTTAGATATCCTTGAGGAATCAGCTCAAGTGTAACACCTCTTCCAGACAGTCTTACAGACCCATCCTCACTCCCTCCCCAGGGATGAGTCATGGATCTCTCCTTGGGGCTACCTGAAATGTCATCTCAATATATTGAAATGTGCTATTCTTTGGTGTCTTCCTTAAAGGACTGCAAACTTCTCAAGGCAGGAGTGATTTAAGGTCTTTGCATCCCCAGTGGCTAATCTAGCACCACTGTGAGTCTTCATAAAACTGTCTTCTTGACCAGAGGACGGACAGCAGAAGAAAGAAGAACTACAATACTGCAGCCTGTGGAACAAAAACCACATCCACAGAAAGATAGACAAGAACATACATATCAATAATTATCTTAAACGTGAATGGATTAAAGGCTCCAACCAAAAGACACAGGCTTGCTGAATGGATGCAAAAACAAGACCCATATATATGCTGTCTACAAGAGACCCACTTCAGACCTAGGGACACATACAGACTGAAAGTGAGGGAATGGAAAAAGATATTCCATGCAAATGGAAATCAAAAGAAAGCTGGAGTAGCTATATTCATATCAGAAAAAATAGACTTTAAAATAAAGAATGTTACAAGAAACAAGGAAGGACACTACAAAATGATCAGAGTTCAATCCAAAAAGATGATATAGCAATTATAAATATATATGCACCCAACATAGGAGCTCCTCAATACATAAGGCAACTGCTAACAGCTCTAAAAGAGGAAATCGACAGTAACACAATAATAGTGGGGGACTTTAACACCTCAGTTACACCAATGGACAGATCATCCAAAATGAAAATAAATAAGGAAACAGCTTTAAATGACACAATAGACCAGATAGATTTAATTGATATTTATAGGACATTCCATCCAAAAACAGCAGATTACACTTTCTTCTCAAGTGTGCACAGAACATTCTCCAGGATAGATCATATCTTGGGTCACAAATCAAGCCTCAGTAAATTTAAGAAAATTGAAATCATATCAAACATCTTTTCTGACCACAACACTATGAGATTAGAAATGAATTACAGGGAAAAGAACGTAAAAAACACAAACACATGGAGGCTAAACAATACGTTACTAAATAACCAAGAGATAACTGAAGAAATCAAAGAGGAAATCAAAAAATACCTAGAGACAAATGACAGTGAAAACACAATGATCCAAAACCTATGGGATGCAGCAAAAGCAGTTCTAAGAGGGAAGTTTATAGCTATACAAGCCTACCTAAGGAAACAAGAAAAATCTCAAGTAAACACTCTAACCTAAACCTAAAAGAACTAGAAAATGAAGACAAACAAAACCCAAAGTTAGCAGAAGGAAACAAATCATAAATATCAGAGCAGAAATAAATGAAATAGAAACAAAGAAAACAATAGCAAAGATCAATAAAACTAAAAGCTGGTTCTTTGAGAAGATAAACAAAATTGATAAACCATTAGCCAGACTCATCAAGAAAAAGAGGGAGAGGACTCAAATCAATAAAATTAGAAATGGAAAAGGAGAAGTTACAACAGACACCGCAGAAATAAAAAGCATCCTAAGAGACTACTAGAAGCAACTCTATGCTAATAAAATGGACAAACTGGAAGAAATGGACAAATTCTTAGAAAGGTATAACCTTCCAATATTGAACCAGGAAGAAACAGAAAATATGAACAGACCAATCACAAGTAATGAAATTGAAACTGTGATTAAAAATCTTCCAACAAACAAAAGTCCAGGACCAGATGACTTCACAAGTGAATTCTATCAAACATTTAGAGAAAAGCTAACACCCATCCTTCTGAAACTCTTCCAAAATATAGCAGAGGAAGGAACACTCCCAAACTCATTCTATGAGGCCACCATCACCCTGATACCAAAATCAGACAAAGATACTACAAAAAATGAAAATTACAGACCAATATCACTGTTGAATATAGATGAAAAATCCTCAACAAAATACTAGCAAACAGAATCCAACAACACATTAAAAGGATCATACACCACGATCAAGTGGGATTTATCCCAGGGATGCAAGGATCCTTCAATATATGCAAATCAAGCAATGTGACACACCATGTTAACAAATTGAAGAATAAAAACCATATGATCATCTCAATAGATGCAGAAAAGCTTTTCACAAAATTCAGCACCCATTTATGATAAAAACTCTCCAGAAAGTGGGCCTAGAGGGAACCTACCTCAACATAATAAAGGCCATATATGACAAATCCACAGCAAACATCATTCTCAATGGTGAAAATCTGAAAGCATTTCCTCTAAGATCATGAACGAGACAAGGATGTCCACTCTCACCACTATTATTCAACATAGTTTGGGAAGTCCTAGCCACGGCAATCAGAGAAGAAAAAGAAATAAAAGGAATCCAAATTGGAAAAGAAGAAGTAAAACTGTCACTGTTTGCAGATGACATGATACTATACATAGAGAATCCTAAAGATGCCACCAGAAAGCTACTAGAGCTAATCAATGAATTTGGTAAAGTTGCAGGATACAAAATTAACGCCCAGAAATCTCTTGCATTTCTATATACTAATGATGAAAAATCTGAAAGAGAAATTAAGGAAACACTCCCATTTACCATTGCAACAAAAAGAATAAAACACCTAGGAATAAACCTACCTAGGGAGATAAAAGACCTGTATGCAGAAAACTATAAGACACTGATGAAAGTAATTAAAGATGATACCAACAGATGGAGAGATATACCATATTCTTGGATTAGAATAATCAATATTGTGAAAATGACTATACTACTCAAAGCAATCTACAGATTCAATGTAATCCCTAACAAATTACCAATGGCATTTTTTACAGAACTAGAACAAATCGTCTTAAAATTTGTATAGAGACACAGAAGACCCCAAATAGTCAAAGAAATCTTGAGGGGAAAAAGTGGAGCTGGAGGAATCAGACTCCCTGACTTCAGACTATACTACAAAGATACAGTAATCAAGACAATATGGTACTGGCACAAAAACAGAAACATAGATCAATGGAACAAGACAGAAAGCCCAGAGATAAACTCATGCACCTATGGTCAACTAATCTATGACAAAGGAGGCAAGGATATACAATGGAGAAAAGACAGTCTCTTCAATAAGTGGTGCTGGGAAAACTGGACAGCTACATGTAAAAGAATGAAATTGGAACACTCCCTAACACCATACACAAAAATAAACTCAAAATGGATTCGAGATCTAAATGTAAGAGTGGACACTATAAAACTCTTAGAGGAAAACATAGGAAGAATACTCTTTGACATAAATCACAGCAAGTTCTTTTTTGACCCACCTCCTATAGTAATGGAAATAAAAACAAAAATAAACAAATGGGAGCTAATAAAACTTCAAAGCTTTTGCACAGCAAAGGAAACCATAAACAAGACGAAAAGACAACCCTCTGAATGGGAGAAAATATTTGCAAATGAATCAATGGACAAAGGATTAATCTCCAAAATATATAAACAGCTCATGCAGCTCAATGTTAAAGAAACAAACAACCCAATCCAAAAATGGGCAGAAGACCTAAATAGACATTTCTCTAAAGAAGATATACAGATGGCCAAGAAGCACATGAAAGGCTGCTCAACATCACTAATTATTAGAGAAATGCAAATCAAAACTACAATGAGGTATTACCTCACACCAGTTAGAATGGGCATCATCAGAAAATCTACAAACAACAAATGCTGGAGAGGGTGTGGAGAAAAGGGAACACTCCTGCACTGTTGCTGGGAATGTAAATTGATACAGCCACTATGGAGAACACTATGGAGGTTCCTTTAAAAACTAAAAATAGTATTACCATATGATCCAGCAATCCCACTACTGGGCAAATACCCAGAGAAAACCACAATTCAAAAAGACACATGCACCCCAATGTTCATTGCAGCACTATTTACAATAGCCAGGTCATGGAAGCAACCTAAATGCCCATTGACAGACGAATGGGTAAAGAAGATGTGGTACATATATACAATGAAATATTACTCAGCCATAAAAAGGAACGAAATTGAGTCATTTGTTGAGACGTGGATGGATCTAGAGACTGTCATACAGAGTGAAGTAAGTCAAATATAGCATATTAACACATGTATGTGGAACCTGGAAAAATGGTACAGATGAACCGGTTTGCAGGGCAGAAGTTGAAACACAGATGTAGAGAACAAACGTATGGACACCAAGGGGGGAAAACTGCAGTGGGGTGGGGATGGTGGTGTGCTGAATTGGGCGTTTGGGATTGACATGTATACACTGATGTGTATGAAATTGATGACTAATAAGAGCCTGCAGTATAAACAAACAAACAAACAATAAAAACAACTAATACTAAACTTTATTTGGGTTATTTGTATGGAAATATGTTAATATAAATGTTTCAGACATTACATGAAACTTCTAAAAATCTTAAAAAATATATATATGTTCTTGATGCACCTCCTAAACCTACACAATTGAGAAGACCTGACTTACAGGTAAGCAGAGTAGTATGATCCTTTGAATAAATACAAGGCCTGGTAGTGCTCACTGTGTGCTTTTGCAATCCTTCTCCATTTGGAGAGGGGAAAAAGGGTGAAAGTAGAAATTGAAGAAGAAAAATGAAAACAAACATCACAGTATTAATCTGATGAGCAGTGACTTTTGAGACCTCCTGGCTGGATTTCTATTTAATGCTAATCCCAACTGATGATCAATTTTTGGCTTGAAGATTCCACAAGCTCTTCTCCTCTCAAGACCAGAGTCTCCTGGAATAGTCTACTGCTCCAACAACAAGAGAACTAGAGTGGATGATTTGAGCATAGACTGAAATCTAAGTTAAAGAAACTCCCAGCAAGTGAACTGACCTGAGAACACCTTTATGGGGAATCTGATTTTTCTGGAGAAAACATGCTAACATGCCAGGTAATAGAGACTTTGGGCATCAGAGTTGAGTAGAAATTAGAATTCAGTGTATGACACAGACTCACTGGAACTCAAGGCCCACCTTATATCTAAGGCATTTCTCTATGGAAGTGGTTCTCTACCAGACAGCATTTTGGAAATTATAGATGAAGTCTTTGGTCGTGGGCATCTTTGTGAGAAGGAGATGCTATTGGCATTTAGTGGGTGGGACCAAGGATGCTAGATGGCCTGCAATTCATGGGACAGTCCTGCACAACAAGAATTGTCCCAAATTGCACACGATTTTCAAAAGTCCTACCAGACAGTTATGAGGCAAAATTCCTCTTTATTCTGGACATCTCCATTTTACCTATATAGTTGATTCTCATAATTTGTGGTAGTTGTGTTCTATACAGTCAGCATAAAGACTGAATTAGCAACTACTAAGCCATTGCTCCTAAGGGAAATACAGAGTTAAGTTGCTGCGAGCCTCTGGTCACAGTATTTTCATCAACCCATCAATACATAACCTTGTTTTATGTCTATTTCTGTTTAAAGACATTCATTGTTGATTTGTTAACATCAAACGTACAGCCTACAGCACTATAACTCATGCCTGGACGAAGCTTACGAACCCACATATTCTCTCCACAAGGCACATCACAGCCTCCTTGTGCTTAAGAGCATTAGACAAGACTTCAGCACTGTGCTTTGAGGGCATCTTAAACAGCAAAATCACCAAAAAAAGCACAAAAATGTGAAAAGCATTGCACTAAGTAGACCACAAAAAGATCCCTGTTTTCAGTACAAGAGCTGAAGGAGCGAGACAAGGACATGTTGTCCCACCCCTGCTGGGAACAAGCACACTGGTGACTCAGATTTTTTTTCTGCTCTGCACACTCCCAACAAAGATGGCAAGAGTAGTGCCAATATCAATTTTAAGGTTACAAGTAAATTCTGGCAAGTAGAAAAATTCGCAAATACAGAATCCATGAATAATGAGGATTGTCTGTATATACAAAGTACTTTTGCACAGTTTTAAGTTATACAGAATTTTTCAGAAATGCACAATGGAAACCAAAGGAAAATGACACTTTGGCTCAGGATTTTACCAAAAGTTTGTCAATATTTTGGAACTCATGTTACTGAAGGCAACACTGCTAATCATATTTGAGTCACCAGAAAAACACACCAATACCACTCTGCATTTGTAGCAGTAGCACTCATATAATTATCTATAGGGGCAAGCAGCTGTTAATTTCTTTACGTTATCTAGCACAGCTGCAAATGAGCGTTAGTATACTGAAATACACTGAACACAAATTCAGTGTAAATCAGTGTCCTTTCAAGTTAATTGTTGTATCTATTCTTCCCCACTAAATTCGAGCCAAATACACACAATTCGCCTAGTGATTGCATGGCTGCCATCATATATTTTATTTCATATAGAACTCTTTTTTGTCGCATTTGTAAACATAAAAATTAGCAGTTCTTTTTGCAGTCAAAACTTAATTTAATTTACCTAGAATTTTCTCTTCATGAGTGTTTGCTTTGTTTTACATCCTACTTATTTTCTGAGTTACCTTATGCCCTTAATTAGTTCTTCCAGTGGAGAACTCTGGCAGGCACACTCTAGATTCTTGGGAATGTCTTCATTTAACCCTGATGTGCAAAGCATATCTTAATCGAATATAGTAATCCAGGTCAAGACATATTTTCCCTCAACACTCTGAGGATATTATTCCACTGTCTTTTTCTTTTTTTAACACCTTTATTGGAGTATAATTGCTTTACAATGTTGTGTTAGTTTTCTGCTGTATAACAAAGTGAATTAGCTATATGTATACATATATCCCCATATCCTCTCCCTCTTGTGTCTCCCTCCCACTCTCCCTATCCCATCCCTCTACATCATCACAAAGCACCGAGGTGATCTCCCTGTGCTATGCAGCTGCTTCCTAATAGCTATCTAATTCACATTTGGTAATGTTTATATGTCATTGCCACTCTCTCACTTTCTCCTAGCTTACCCTTCCCTCTCTCCGTGTCCTCAAGTCCATTCTCTACACCTGAGTCTTTATTCTTGTCCTGCCCCTAGGTTCATTAGAACCATTTTTTTTTTAGATTCCATATATATGTGTTAGCATACGGTATTTGTTTTTATCTTTCTAACTTACTTCACTCTGTATGATGGACTCTAGGTCCATCCACCTCACTACAAATAGTTCAATTTCATTTCTTTTTATGGTTGAGTAATATTCCATTGTATATATGTGCCACATCTTCTTTATCCATTGATCTCTCGATGGACACTTAGGTTGCTTCCATGTCCTGGCTATTGTAAACAGTGTTGCAATGAACACTGTGGTACATATCTCTTTTTTAATTATGGTTTTTCTCAGGGTATATGCTGAGTAGTGGGATTGCTGGGTCATATGGTAGTTCTATTTTTAGCTTTTTAAGGAACCTCCATACTGTTCTCCATAGTGACTGTATCAATTTACATTCCCACCAACAGTGCAAGAGGGTTCCCTTTTCTCCACACCCTCTCCAGCATTTATTGTTTGTAGATTTTTTGCTAATGGCCATTCTGACCTGTGTGAGGTGATACCTCATTGTGGTTTTGATTTGCATTTCTCTAATGATTAGTGATGTTGAGCATATTATGTGTTTGTTGGCAATCTGTTTATCTTCTTTGGAGAAATGTCTATTTAGGTCTTCTGGATTGGGTTTTGTTTTTTTAATATTGAGCTGCATGAGCTGCTTGTATATTTTGGAGACTAAACCTTTGTCCGTTGCTTAAATTGCAAATATTTTCTCCCATTCTGAGGGTTATTTTTTGTCTTGTTTATGGCTTCCTTTGCTGTCCAAAAGCTTTTAACTTTCATTAGGTCCCTTTTTTTTTTTTTTTTTCCATTTCTCTAGGAGGTGGGTCAAAAAGGATCTTGCTGTGATTATGTCATACAGTGTTCTGCCTATGTTTTCCTCGAAGAGTTTTATAGTGTCTGGCCCTACATTTAGGTCTTTAATCCATTTGGAGTTTATTTTTGTGTATCGTGTTAGGGAGTGTTCTATTTTCATTCTTTTACATGTAGCTGTCCAGTTTTCCCAGCACCACTTATTGAAGAGGCTGCCTTTTCTCCATCGTATATTCTTGCCTCCTTTATGAAAGATAAGGTGACCATATGGTGTGGGTTTAAAACTGAACTTTCTATCCGGTTCCATGGATCTATATTTCTGTTTTTTTGCCAGTACCATACTCTCTTGATTACTGTTGCTTTGTAGTATAGTCTGAAGACAGGGAGCCTGATTCCTCCAGCTCCGTTTTTCTTTCTCAAGATTTCTTTGGCTATTCAGGGTCTTTTGTGTTTCCATACAAATTGTGAATTTTTTTGTTCTAGTTCTGTGTAGAATGCCATTGTTAGTTTAATAAGGATTGCATTGAATCTGTAGACTGCTTTGGGTAGTAGAGTCATTTTCACAATGTTGCTTCTTCCAATCGAAGAACATGGTATATCTCTACATCTGTTTGTATCATCTTTAATTTCTTTCATTAGTGTCTTATAGTTTTCTGCATACAGGTTTTTTGTCTCCTTAGGTAGGTTTATTCCTAGGTATTTTATTCTTTTTATTGCAATGGTAAATGGGAGTGTTTCCTTAATTTCTCTTTCAGATTTTTAATCATTAGTGTATAGGAATGCCAGAGATTTCTGTGCATTAATTTTGTATCCTGCTACTTTACCAAATTCATTGCTTAGCTCTAGTAATTTTCTGGTAACATCTTTAGGATTCTGTATGTATATTATTATGTCATCTGCAAACAGTGACAGTTTTACTTCTTCTGTTCTGATTTGGATCTCTTTTATTTCATTTTTCTTCTCTGATTGCTGTGGCTAAAACTTCCAAAACTATGTTGAATAATAGTGATGAGAGTGGGCACCCTTGTCTTGTTCCTGATCTTAGTGAAAATGGTTTCAGTTTTGAACACTGAGAATGATGTTGGCTGTGGGTTTATCATATATGGCCTTTACTATGTGGAGGTACGTTCCCTCTGTGACTACTTTCTGGAGAGTTTTTATCACAAATGGGTGTTGAATGTTGTCGAAAGCTTTTTCTGCATCTATTGAGATTATCATTTGGTTTTTATCCTTCATTTTGTTAATATGGTGTATCACATTGATTGATTTGTGTATACTGGAGAATCATTGCATTCCTGGGATAAACCCCACTTAATCATGGTGTATGATCTTTTTGATGTGCTGTTGGATTCTGTTTGCTAGTATTTTGTTGAGGATTTTTGCATCTATGTTCATCAGTGATATTGGCCTCTAGTTTTCTTTTTTGTGTGACGTCCTTGTCTGGTTTTGGTGTCAGGGTGATGATGGCCTTTTAGAATGAGTTTGGGAGTGTTCCTCTCTCTGCTATAATTTGGAAGATTTTGAGAAGGATAGGTGTTAGCTCTTCTCTAAAAGTTTGATAGAATTCGCCTGGGAAGCCATCTGGTTCTTGGCTCTTGTTTTTCAGAAGATTTTTTTTATCATAGTTTCGATTTCAGTGGTTATGATTGGTCTATTCATATTTTCTATTTCTTTCTGCTTCAGGCTTGGAAGGTTGTGCTTTTCTAAGATTTTGTCAGTAGCTTCCAGGTTATCCATTTTACTGACACATAGTTGCTTATAGTAATCTCTCATGATCCTTTGTATTTTGGCAATGTCAGTTGTTACTTCTCCCTTTTCATTTCTAATTCTGTTGATTTGAGTCTTCTCCCCTTTTTTCTTGATAATTCTGGCTAATGGTTTATCAATTTTGTTTATCTTCTCAAAGAACCAGCTTGTAGTTTTATTGATCTTTGCTATCATTTCCTTCATTTCTTTTTCATTTATTTCTTATCTGATATTTATGATTTCTTCTGCTAACTTTGCGGTTATTTTGTTCTTCTTTCTATATTTGCTTTAGGTGTAAGTTTAGGTTGTTTATTTGAGATGTTTCTTGTTTCTTGAGGTAGGGTTGTATTGCTATAAACTTCCCTCTTAGATCTGCTTTTGCCGCATCCCATAGGTTTGGAGTCGTCAGGTTTTCATTGACATTTGTTTCTAGGTATTCGTTTATTTCCTCTTTGATTTCTTCAGTGATCTCTTCGTTATTAAATAGTGTATTGTTTAGCCTCCATGTGTTGGTATTTTTTACAGATTTTTTCCTGTAATTGATATCTAGTCTCACAGTGTTGTGGTCAGAAATGAAACTTGATACAATTTCAAAATTCTTAAATTTACCAAGGCTTGATTTGTGACCCAAGATATGATCTGCCCTGGAGGATGTTCCATGAGCACTTGAGAAGAAAGTGTATTCTGTTGTTTGGGGGTGGAATGTACTATAAGTATCAATTAAGTCCATCTTGATTAATGTATCATTTAAAGCTTGTGTTTCTTTATTTATTTTCATTTTGGATGATATGTCCATTGGTGAAGGTGGGCTGTTAAAATCCCCTACTATCATTGTGTTACTGTTGATTTCCCCTTTTATGGTTGTTAGCATTTGCCTTATGTATTGAGGTGCTCCCATGTTGGGTGCATAAATATTTACAATTGTTATCTATTCTTCTTGGATTGGTCCCTTGATCATTATGTAGTGTCCTTCTTTGTCTCTTGTAATAGTCTTTATTTTAAAGTCTATTTTTTCTGATATGAGAATTGCTACTCCAGCTTTCTTTTGATTTCCATTTGCATGTAATATATTTTTCCATCCCCTCACTTCATTCTGTATGTGTCCTTAGTTCTGAAATGGGCCTTTTGTAGAAAGCATATATATGGGTCTTGTTTTTGTATCCATTCAGCCAGTCTATGTCTTTTGTTTGGCATTTAATCCATTTACGTTTAAGGTAAGTGTCGGTATGTATGTTCGTATTACCATTTTCTTAATTGTTTTTGTTTTGTTATTGTAGGTCTTTTCCTTCTCTTGTGTTTCCTGCCTAGAGAAGTTCCTTTAGCATTTGTTGTAAAGCTGGTTTGGTGGTGCTAAATTTTCTTAGTTCTTGCTTGTCTGTAAAGGTTTTAGTTTCTCCATCGAATCTGAATGAGATCCTTGCCGGGTAGAGTAATCTTGGTTGTAGGTGTTTTCCCTTTCATCACTTTAAATATATCCTGCCATTCCCTTCTGGCTTACAGAGTTTCACCTGAAAGATAAGCTGTTTACTTTATGGGGATTCCCTTGTATGTTATTTGTTGTTTTTCCTTTGCTGGTTTAAAATTTTTTCTTTTTATTTAATTTTTGATAGTTTGATTAATATGTGTCTTGGCATGTTTCTCCTTGGATTTATTCTGTGTGGGTCTCTCTGCCCTTCCTGGACTTGATTGACTATTTCCTCTCCCATATTAGGGAAGTTTTCAACTATAATCTCTTCAAATATTTTCTCAGACCCTATCTTTTTCTTTTCTTCTCGGACCCCTATAATTCGAATGTTGTCCCAGAGGGCTCTAAGACTGTCCTCAATCCTTTTCATTCTTTTTTCTTTATTCCGGTCTGCAGTCATTATTTCCACTATTTTGTCTTCCAGGTCACTTGTCCATTCTTCTGACTAAATTATTCTGCTATTGGCTCCTTCTAGAGAATTTTTAATTTCATTTATTGTCTTGTTCATCATTGTTTGTTTGCTCTTTAGTTCTAAGTCCTTTTTAAACGTTTCTTGTATTTTCTCTATTCTATTTCCAAGATTTTGCATCATCTTTACTATCATTACTCTGAATTCTTTTTCAGGTAGACTGCCTATTTCCTCTTTATTTGATTGATCTGGTGGGTTTTTACCTTGCTCCTTCATCTGCTGTATATTTCTTTGTCTTCTCATTTTGTTTAACTTACTGTGTGTGGGGTCTCCTTTTCACAAGCTGCAAGTTTGTAGTTCCCTTTTGTTTTGGTGTCTGCCCCCAGTGGGTAAGGTTGGTTCGGTGTGTTGTGTAGGCTTTCTGGTGGAGGGGACTGGTGTCTGTGTTCTGGTGGATGAGGCTGTATCTTGTCTTTCTGGTGGGTAGGACCACATCTGGTGTTGTGTTTTGGGGTGTCTGTGAACTTATGATTTTAGGCAGTTGCTCCCCTAATGGGTGGGATTGTATTCCTGTCTTGCTAGTTGTTTGGCATGGGGAGTCCAGCACTGGAGCTTGCTGGCCATTGGGTGGAGGTGGGTCTTACTGTTTAGTTGGGGATCTTTGGGATAGCCTTCACCAATTGATTTTACTTGGGGCCGGGAGGTTTCTGGTGGTTCAATGTTGTGGACTCAGCTCTCCCACCTTAGAGGCTCAGGCCTGACATCTTGCCAGAACACCAAGACCCTCCTCCCATGCCCGGGTCTTCTCAGTCTTCTCCCCACCTCTCTCTTCAGTCCTCCAGTACCTTTTTATCATTTATTTTTCTCATGGAGAAAATTGCTGTCAGTCTAACTGTTGTTCATTTGCGGGTAATCTGTATTTCTTGTCAAATCAGTTTAAGATTTTAAGATTGCTTCTTTTCCTTTGGCGGATCTTAGGATTTCCTCCTAATGCTTATAATATCATTTTGATGTGTCTGGTGTGAATTGATTTTTATTTATCCTGCTCAGCATTCAGTTTATACTTTGAATCTGAGGGCCCATAGAGTTTCTTCATTTCTGGAAGTTTCTTTGACCTTCTGTTTTCAAATAGTGATTCTTCAATCACTATAAAATACTTATATAATAATATATACTAAATATTATATATAAAATAATAGATAATATATTATAATATATTTATATAATAAAATAAATCTACCTGATTATGGGAGCTGGCAAGTCTGAAACCTGGACTGGTCAGCAGGTTGGCAGCTGAGGTGACAGTTGATGTTGGAGTCTCAAGTCCAAATTGCTTCTTCTGTTTGAGTAGGATATTGTTCACTTCTTTGATTGTTTTTTTTTTTTTTTTTTTTTTTTTTTTTTGCGGTACGCGGGCCTCGTCCTTGTTGTGGCCTCTCCCGTTGCGGAGCACAGGCTCCGGACGCGCAGGCTCAGCGGCCATAGCTCACGGGCGCAGCTGCTCCGCAACATGTGGGATCTTCCCAGACCGGAGCACGAACTCGCGTCCACTGCATCGGCAGGCAGACTCTCAACCACTGCGCCACCAAGGAAGCCCTCTTTGATTGTTTTTTATCTCTGGCTCTGAGCTCATCCTTTTCCATGGAGCAGTTTTGCCTCTATCCAGCTGCTCAAGGATCTGTCCTGAGGTGATATCGAAGGCATTATTTTCATGGAATCTGAGCCAATGGCAGTTTGGCCCACATCCTGCTGGTGAGGCAGGTGTTGCCTCTCTCTCTTTCCCTAAGATGTGGCCCACAGCCAGAAGCTAGTCACAGGTTTTTCATCTGCCTTTCACGGGCTTTATAGCAGTAAACTCACCACAGTCACCCACCTCACACAGAGCACTTTTATTTTCCATTAACACACAGGAGTAGAACTCCCAGGTACCTCTGCCCATTTCCTTGCCTGGAGTCGACAGCTCGACCCCACTGTAGTCCTGTGAGTGCTGCATTGTCACGTTCGGCTCAGCTTCATTTCTAGAGATGCATAACTTGATTTTAGAGTGTGGCTATGACTTTGATTTTTATTTTCTCTTTTTAAATGTTTAACTCTCATTGATATATATATTATATACATCAATTATATATAAATATCAATTATATATGTATCAAGTTATATTCTATCATTGCTTTTATTTGAAGAAGAAAGAGTCTCAAAATATACACACACCTACTGTGCCAGCTTGACTAATTTTCTCTTGACAACTTAACTAAAAAGCCAATTTGGTCATTGTCTGTTTTCCCTCAGAGCTGGTTTGATTAATAGCTTTCCATTATTAAGAAACAGAAACATATTTTCTTAAGGTAATGAGAGTTTATTGAAATGATACATAAGCAATTTAAGATAACACATGCAGTAAGCAAAGAGCCATCATGGAGAGCTGGATACTTTCCATGAAACTAAAACAAGACCGGCATCCCCACCATACACTATTACCCAACAACATTCTTTTTGGCCTTCCCTTTCTTCCTTTTTCCTGGGGCCACTCTAATTGCCTCTCTCTACTTGCCACTCTACCTCCTGGTTTCTGCCAGTTCACAGCTTCTACTGCCTCATTGCTTTATGTTTGTATCCTACTCTTTCAGCATCTCTTGAATTCTGTTTTATTCTACTACCTATTTTGGCCTTTCTTATATTACTTTCAAATTTCTCAAAAGAGAAGATATAATTGATTTGTTAAAGTTACCACCAACAGGAGAAGAATGACCCTACAATTGTCATTTGCTCATGCAAAACCACATTTTAAACCACTTACCTTTCTCATACCCAGACATTTTCCCTGGTCCCATCAGTAGTAGCCAAATATATGATTATTTTTAATCTAAAGCATGGAAATCTAGATAGAAAATAAGTTATTGCTTCTTTGCTCAGAAACAGAGAGTGAATGTGGCAGGCTCCTGGGAAAGAATAAAACATGCAGTACAGACCTAGTCTAAGTCCTTTCTGTCCCTAGCCCAAAGTATCTACAATTATATTCAAGGTAATTGAAGGTTTTTTGCAAATGTCATTATAAGATTTCTTTTATCTATTAGTAAATTCTAATTTTGTGGGTAGTATTTTTTCTTGTGAAATTATACTCTTTGGAAATGTGTATTTCTTAAGACTGTAAAATACACATAAGCATTCTTCAAAATCATGAACACTGACTCCAGAGTGAGATGTACAATTGTGAGAAATTGAAAAAATTAAGGTAAATTTGTGCCTGGATAGTTCTTTAAACACTTGTACGCTAAAACAAATCTAATTTTCTTTACAGTATTTTAACTTACCATCTAATTTTCTTATCTGTTGGCAATCTCTTATGGGTTTAAACTTAACAGATAAAGTCCATCTAACAAGCCTCCTGTACTTTTAGTGGGCCATCCTACCACAGGTGAACAGTTGCCCTACATAGCATTTAGAATTCCTATGCCAGCAAATGAACAAATAGCCACAGTTGGGGACCTATTCTTTCAATCTCTAATCAAAAGTTGAAGACTATTGAAGGCTATTCATATGGCATTTAAATTCTACTTTCTGATTAAACATAACATGTGTGTAAAAGAAAACAACATAATGTTGGTTACTCTGCTAGAAACTCCCTCAATTTCGAAAATTATTTTTGCTAATTCAATTTCCCCCATCGTGGGGTGGTGATAGAAGCAGATCTCATCTGTTCTGTCAAAGGGACTATGGAATCTTTAGTCCATACTCCATGTTTGGTCATTGGATTAAATTCATGTTTGTAAAATCCACATGGAATAAGGCCCAAAGGACTTAAATCGTGCCTGAAAGCATGGAGAAGGCCTGACTGTGCCATACAAGGTGAGAGGCATTTCTGGTAATATGATGGCCTGGGTATTAGAATAAGTTTTCTCATGAAAAATAATTTAAAATGCAGGTAAAAATAAACCAATCTTCCTAAAAGCATTGGTGAGCTGCAAGGTAGTAAGAAAGTCTGAGGCCAAAATCTAAGTGAAAGCTAGAAGCTATAACAGGAAATCTGTGCCTTAGCCTCTTTGGGGTGAGGGCATTTGCCAAAGTGGAAACTTAAGAGGTGATTTTCAAGGTCTCATTTAGGTATATAGAACAGAAGCAAAGTGGGTGGTCTAATAACAAGCCTTCTTTTCATGAAGTTGGGACCCCAAAGGATTCCATTTTTGGTTTAAGGACTAACTGGAAGAAAATTTATCACCCTCCTCACTGAAGACTGCAAGGAAAGTTACTTTGTTGCTCTGGCAATAAGAAAAGCAGAGGGGAAAAAGAAAGAAAGAGAGAGAGAGAAAGAAAGAAAGAGAGGGAGGGAGGGAGGAAAAAAGGAGGGAAGGAAGGAAGAGAAAGAAAAGGAGGGAGGGTGGGAAGCAGAGAGAAAGAGAGAGAGAGAGGGAGGGAGAAATGGTAACGACAAGCTTTTTTGTCCAAATTTTTGTCCAAATTCACATAAGCAAATTCAAGCAGTGCATTTAGTTTAAAGAGTATTCCAATTGGGATGGCTCCCAGGGACCTGGCAAATTCTATTTGGAGGAATTTGCCCTCACTCTAGACCTCAGAAAATTCTCACAATTAATTTGCCAAGGAATAAGGAACCATGAACAATAACCAAAAACTCAGAGTAAAAATTGAAAGATAGGTTTGAAAATATCTGCAAAGTAAAGGAAACTACAAAGAATTACAATGTACATTTCTGCCAGAAGAAAATAAAGCTTTTATATAGAAATTTGAAAATGTAATTGAAAGTAAAATGTCAAAGGACAGGCTTAATAGCATATTGGATACAACTGAGGAGACATGGAAATTAGCATATCTGGGAAATTTTCAGCCATTATCACTTGAAATGCTTCCTGTGTTCCATTCTTCTCCTTTCCTGAAACTCTAAATGTTTGATTTTTGTAACTAGCAAATATTGACTAACATCTAAATATACATAGTTCCAGATGAAGAGGACAGAGAATGGAATACAGTCAATATCTGAAACTTTCCCAGATATGGTGAAAGATCTAAGTGTAGTTTCAAGAAGCCAAATGAATCCCAAGCAAGGTAGATATAAATAAATTGACACCTAGATACATCAGAATGCAACTGAAAGACACAAAAGGCAAAGTATACTCAATAGAAGCACAAAGACAGAGAATAAGAACATTATTTAAATTGACAGAAGGCTTCTGAAAAGTAACAGTAGAAGCTAGAATAGAGTCATATAATGTATTAATATAATCAAGTTTCAGTTAGTTATTGTTGGAGGACAAACCAACTCAAGAGCTACTGACTTAGAACAACAATGGTCATTCATTGTACTTCAGAATCTGTGAATTGAACCTGGAAGAAATGGACAAATTCTTAGAAAGGCACAACCTGCCAAGACTGAATCAGGAAGAAATAGAAAATATGAACAGACCAATCACAAGCACTGAAATTGAAACTGTGATTTAAAATCTTCCAACAAGCAAAAGCCCAGGACCAGATGGCTTCACAGGCGAATTCTATAAAACATTTAGAGAAGAGCTATCACCTATCCTTCTCAAACTCTTCCAAAAGATAGCAGAGTTAGGAACACTCCCCAACTCATTCTACGAGGCCACCATCACCCTGATACCAAAACCAGACAAGGATATCACAAAGAAATAAAACTACAGGCCAATGTCACTGATGAACATAGATGCAAAAATCCTCAACAAAATACTAGCAAACAGAATCCAACAGCACATTAAATGGATCATACACCATGATCAAGTGGGGTTTATTCCAGGAATGCAAAGATTCTTCAATATACGCAAATCAATCAATATGATACACCATATTAACAAATTGAAGGAGAAAAACCATATGGTCATCTCAACAGATGCAGAGAAAGCTTTTGACAAAATTCAACACCCATTTATGATAAAAACCCTGCAGAAAGTAGGCATAGAGGGAACTTTCCTCAACATAATAAAGGCCATATATGACAAACACACAGCCAACATCATCCTCAATGGTGAAAAACTGAAAGCATTTCCACTAAGATCAGGAACAAGACAAGGATGTCCACTCTCACCACTCTTATTCAACATAGTTTTGGAAGTTTTAGCCACAGCAATCAGAGAAGAAAGGAAATAAAAGGAATCCAAATCGGAAAAGAAGAAGTAAAGCTGTCACTCTTTGCAGATGACATGATACTATACATAGAGAATCCTAAAGATGCTACCAGAAAACTACTAGAGCTAATCAATGAATTTGGTAAAGTAGCAGGATACAAAATTAATGCACAGAAATCTCTTGCATTCCTATACACTAATGATGAAAAATATGAAAGAGAAATCAAGAAAACACTCCCATTTACCATTGCAACAAAAAGAATAAAATATCTAGGAATAAACCTACCTAAGGAGACAAAAGACCTGTATGCAGAAAATTATAAGATACTGATGAAAGAAATTAAAGATGATACAAATAGATGGAGAGATATACCATGTTCTTGGATGGGAAGAATCAACATTGTGAAAATGACTCTACTACCCAAAGCAATCTACAGATTCAATGCAATCCCTATCAAACTACCACTGGCATTTTTCACAGAACTAGAACAAAAAATTTCACAATTTGTATGGAAAGACAAAAGATCCCGAATAGCCAAAGCAATCTTGAGAACGAAAAAAGGAGCTGGAAGAATCAGGCTTCTTGACTTCAGACTATACTACAAAGCTACAGTAATCAAGACAGTATGGTACTGGCACAAAAACAGAAATATAGATCAATGGAACAGGATAGAAAGCCCAGAGATAAACCCACGCACACATGGTCAGCTTATCTTTGATAAAGGAGGCAAGAATATACAATGGAGAAAAGACACCCTCTTTAATAAGTGGTGCTGGGAAAACTGGACAGCTACATGTAAAAGTATGAGATTAGATCACTCCCTAACACCATACACAAAAGTAAGCTCAAAATGGATTAAAGACCTAAATGTAAGGCCAGAAACTATCAAACTCTTAGAGGAAAACATAGGCAAGACACTCTATGACATAAATAACAGCAAGGTCTTTTTTGACCCACCTCCTAGAGAAATGGAAATAAAAACAAAAATAAACAAATGGGACCTAATGAAACTTCAAAGCTTTTGCACAGCAAAGGAAACCATAAAGAAGACCAAAAGACAACCCTTAGAATGGGAGAAAATATTTGCAAATGAAGCAACTGACAAAGGATTAATCTCCAAAATTTATAAGCAGCTCATGCAGCTTAATAACAAAAAAACAAACAACCCAATCCAAAAATGGGCAGAAGACCTAAATAGACATTTCTCCAAAGAAGATATACAGACTGCCAAAAAACACATGCAAGAATGCTCAACATCACTAATCATTAGAGAAATGCAAATCAAAACTACAATGAGATATCATCTCACACCAGTCAGAATGGCCATCATCAAAAAATCTATAAACAATAAATGCTGGAGAGGGTGTGGAGAAAAGGGAACCCTCTTACACTGTTGGTGGGAATGTAAATTGATACAGCCACTGTGGAGAACAGTATGGAGGTTCCTTAAAAAACTACAAATAGAATTACCATATGACCCAGCAATACCACTACTGGGCATATACCCTGAGAAAACCATAATTCAAAAAGAGTCATGTACCAAAATGTTCATTGCAGCTCTATTTACAATAGCCCAGAGATGGAAACAACCTAAGTGTCCATCATTGGATGAATGGATAAAGAAGATGTGGCACATATACACAATGGAATATTACTCAGCCATAAAAAGAAACGAAATTGAGCTATTTGTAATGAGGTGGATAGACCTAGAGTCTGTCATACAGAGTGAAGTAAGTCAGAAAGAGAGAGACAAATACCGTATGCTAACACATATATATGGAATTTAAGAAAAAAAATATGTCATGAAAAACATAGGGGTGAAACAGGAATAAAGACACAGACTTACTAGAGAATGGACTTGAGGCTATGGGGAGGGGGAAGGGTAAACTGTGACAAAGAGAGAGAGAGGTATGGACATATATACACTACCAAACGTAAGGTAGATAGCTAGTGGGAGGCAGCCGCATAGCACAGGGAGATCAGCTCCGTGCTTTGTGACCACCTGGAGGGGTGGGATAGGGAGGGTGGGAGGGAGGGAGACGCAAGCGGGAAGAGTTATGGGAACATATGTATATATAAACATGATTCATTTTGTTGTGAAGCTGAAACTAACATACCATTTTAAAGCAATTATACTCCAATAAAGATGTTAAAATGAAAAAAAAAAGAATATGTATGGAATTAGCATAACTGAAGCCTACATTAATTTTTCAATTAAAAAAATTTCAAATTGTAAAAAAAAAAAGAATCTGTGATTTGGGCAGGGTGTAGCAGGAATGTCTCATCTCTGTCCCATGAAGCATCAGACAAGGGTTCTCAACTGGGGGCTGATCTACCTACAGTGTTGCTCACTCACACGGTAGGCAGGTTCTTCTAACACAGGACTCTCCACCAGCTGTTTGGGTTTCCTTACAGTATGGTGATTGAGTTCCAATAGCTAGCACCCCAAGAGAACAAAGTAGAAGTATATGGCATTTTTATGACTTTATCTGAAAAGTCATATAACAACACTTCCACCACATTTTGTTGGTCAAGCCAGTCACAAACACTGCACAGATTCAATGAAAGGGGATAGACTTGACTTCCAATGGAAAAGTGTCAAAGTTCCACAAGTACATGCAGAATGAGAGGTACTTTTTCAGCCATCTTTGGAACACGAGATTTGTCACTACCTTCATTTGACACAGCAATTCACATCCTTCCCACATACAAAATGTACTCTCTTCCTCCCCCAAGACCTCAAACTCACTACGCAGCATAAGGCTTGGGCTTGAGGTTCAGGATATTGTCTCCTAAATCATATCCAGGTATGGGCGAGGCTCCTCAAATGCAGTTCCTGAGGTGCAGCTCTTTGAGAATTATTCTTCTCTTCCTGAAAACATAAGAACTAAACACACACACACAACATACAGTGGTGGAACTAGCATAGAGTAAGCACTTTAGACATTCCCGTTCAAAACTAAGAAGTACCCAGTTGTCACTGATCCAAAGCAATTCTAAAATCCAGCCAGGAAAACTTTTTCACTTGCTTGGTGAATGCTAAATCCTATTCCTTGGGGTAGTCCTCCAAAGTTCTTGGCTCCTTCTGAACCATCTTTCTTTTTATATTAAAAGTAGCCCATTTTGAAAGTAGGTGGTTTTCTCAGCCTAACTAATAGAATTCTTGTGGTAAAAGGTTTCTTTTTATTTTGTAGTATGTCTGGGTTTCTTTAGCCCACTCTGGAAGTATTTATTTTGGAAAATTCTCTTAAAAACACTGTGGATTTTCTATCAAACTTATTGGGCTTTTCTTTGTTAGACAAAAGCCAGAACCACAAAATTCTTCACAATAAGGCTTGTCTATCTCTTGTTGATGATGATGCTGGACTAAGCCCTTAGTCTTCTTATAAGCCCTGTTGTTAAGTGGAGAGAATCTATGACTTAAGCATGTCCTCAAGATCCTTAGAGACTCTAAGAATCATAGAAAGACTCTAAAAGGTATGGCATTAGGTTTTTATTATGTCTGTTAAAAAGACCTTACAGGTCTTCCCTGGTGGTGCAGTGGTGGAGAGTCTGCCTGCCGATGCAGGGGACACGGGTTCGTGCCCAGGTCCGGGAGGATCCCACATGCTGCGGAGCGGCTGGGCCCGTGAGCCATGGCCGCTGAGCCTGCGCGTCTGGAGCCCGTGCTCCACAACGGGTGAGGCCACAACAGTGAGAGGCCCGCGTACTGGGAAAAAAAAAAAAAAAAACCTTACAATTCTACCCTGGATTTATCTTTAGCCTGAGGCTCTTTCTTACTTTGAGAATTGTTTGAGGTCTAGAGAAACTGGTAAAGTCCTGGCTCCTTTATATAAACATTTCAGATCTTTAGCTTGTCTCTCTCCTCTTGACTTTTTTCATAGATAACAAAAGGGAAACATTTCAATATTGTACCTGGAAATCTACTTATCTAAATCTTTGAGTTCATTAGGTGTATTTATTATTTTCCATATTACTGCAGATGACAGCATTGCAAAACTTCCCACCACTAATTACCAAGGAGTTCCCTTCCTCCCACTTCCAATAACATTTTTCTCATATTCTTCTAAGCCCTCACTGTCAGCATCACTTTAGGTTTCTTTGACATTCTCCTGAGGTCTTCTGGGCTCTCATTAAGAGTCTCCCTATGGAAAACAGTGTGGAGGTTCCTTAAAAAAGTAAAAATAGAGCTACCATATGATCTAGCAGTCCCACTCTTTGGCATATATCCAGAAAAAAACATGGTTCAAAAGGATACATGCATCCCAATGTTCATTGCAGTACCATTTACAATAGCCAAGGCGTGGAAGCAACCTAAATGACCATCAACAGATGAATGAATAAAGAAGATGTTGTATATATATATACAATGGAATATTACTCAGCCACTAAAAAGAATGAAATAATGCCATTTGAAGCAACTTGGATGGACCTGGAGATTATCATACTAAGTGAAATAAGTCAGCCAGGGAAAGGCAAATATCATATGATATCACTTGTATGCAGAATCTAAAAAAATGAACTTATTTATAAAACAGAAACAGACTCATAGATTTCGAGAATGAACTTATGGTTAACGGGGGGAAGGTTGAAGGTAGGGATAGATTGGGGGTTTGAGATTGACATGTACCCACTGCTATATTTAAAATAAAATGACTTTTGATTAAAAAAAAAACCTTTAAAAATTATGATGTTAAGAAAATATAACAGTCTTCCTAAAGCTTTTCCAACTTCTGCATATTACTCAGTCCCAAAGCCAATATCAAAATTTTCAGGAGTTTTATGGATGTACTTCACTCCGAGGTATATGTTGCATTTTTCAATTTTTGGATAACCACCTCAAAACTTAGTGGCTTAAAATAACAATTGTTTATTTTACTCATGAATCTGATATTTGGTTATAGCTTGACAGGGATGGCTTGTCTCTATTCCACACAGAACCAGCTAGCAAGGCTCAAGTGGGGGATGTAGGATCCACTTTCAAGATGGCTTATTCAATAACTGGCAAGTTGGCACCTCAGTCACCACTATGGGCCAGTGTTTTCTGTTCTTCTCTACATGGACCTCTCCACAGACAACTTGGGCTTCCTCACAATATGGTGGTTGGATTCCAAGATGTAACATCCCAAGAAACGCATAGTTTTTTTATGGTAGAACTACATTTTATATATACATATATGTATATGTGTATATATATATATATATATATATATATATATATATATATATATATATAAAGACAGAGAGCTTACATATAGTTTTATCTATTTCCATATCTTAAAAGCAGCCCAAAGGAAAAAGCTGCATTATTATTTTTTTTTTTTTTGCGGTACGTGGGCCTCTCACTGTTGTGGCCTCTCGCATTGCAGAGCACAGGCTCCAGATGTGCAGGCTCAGCGGCCATGGCTCATGGGCCTAGCTGCTTCGCAGCATGTGGGATCTTCCCGGACCGAGGCACGAACCCACGTCCCCTGCATCGGCAGGCTGGCTCTCAACCACTGCGCCACCAAGGAAGCCCCCAAGATGCATTATTTTTAAAGGAGAAATAGTTAGACTAATGGTCTATTCATGTTTCAGAAGGGAATCAATAGAAGCTGTATCAGAGTGGAATGACTCTTTAATATAATGATCAATTATTACAAATGTCTCCTTTTTTTTCTGCTATCCACTACCTTATCACCCTTGCATTTGATGCAATCATTGAGCTAAACTCCAATTCTCATTAAATCCAAATCTCTGCATGTTCCAAGTCTGCAACCACAGCGGCATCCATACAACTAGAGAAAAACCCCACAACTGTGCTGACTGGTCTCACTTTCAACTCACAATCACAGTATCGTGCATTAAGCTAAGCTGCTATAACCAAGAAACACAGTAATCATTGGATTACGTATCATAGAAATGCGTTCTCTCAATCCAGTTTGGTGGAGTGTCACTGCCTCATATGGTCATTCAGACACTCACCTACCCCCCATCTTGTTCTGACACCCCCTGGGGTCTTCTTGTTGCCTGTGTTGACAAAGCTGGGAAGCTTCCATGTCAAAAGTCCAGCTGGAAAACGGGGAAAAAGTGTGTGGACTAGTCCATGTCCAATGTTTCAGGCCCAGACATGGCTGTGGTACACATCTCTTCTCAGAGTTTGTTTCTAAGAACTTAGTAAAATAGCCATATAAAACTAGGAAGGAAGCCATGAACATAGGCCTGGCTGGGTAGCCAAGTCCTTAGATAAGATTCTGTGACTATGGAGGACAGTGAGAAACTGTTTTGATTGATTTTTTAGTCATTGCCACAATTATTAACCTCATATGTATCCTCTGTGTTGCCCGGCAAGCCTGCATTTTCTCTCCCACTGTTTTGGACCATTATGTCACACCTTCATCCTCTCATCACAAATGGACACTCACTCTCAACTCATGGGCTTGCTTCCTACTCTACTGAGAAATTTGAAGTAGTCGGAAAGGAGTTTGCTAAGGCTCCCACTGTTGCAACTGCACACCTATCTTCATGTCTGCCCCCAAGTCACTAGCTTCTCTCCTGCATGAATGATCTGTATTCCCAGCTAACGAAAAATTGTTCCACTTTCCACCAGACACCATGCTCTATCACCTACTCAAGGACATCAGTCCAACCATGGCCCCATCTCTCTCCCCCACATCACCAGCTTTCCTCTCTTCTAGATCATTACCAAGCATGTTATTATTTCTCCCATGATATCAAAGTTCCTTTGATATCCTTTCCTCTTCCAACTACCACCAAATTTCTGTCCTTCATTTTACAGCAAAAATGTTAACTATAATTATACCACCAATTTCTCTCTTCCCATTCTCATTTGAATCAAGTCCAGCCTGGCTCTCACTACACTGCACAAAAACTTCTCTTCTCAGGATCACTAAGCAATTCCATAATACTAAATTCTACAGTTGTTCTCAATCCTCATCTTGCTTGACCATCAATATTCTATGATCTACCTGATAACTTTTTACTCCCCCAAACACTGTCTTCACTAGATTTCCAGGTCTCTACACTCACCTGATTTTCCTGCTACCTCTCAGACCACCCTTTACTGGTTCTTCCCTTCTGCCTGTCATCTATCCCAGTGTTGAATCCTTCACCTTTTCTCATATCTATATACTCTCAATCTCTCGTGATTCTCTTCCAATCTTGTGGAATTATTATCTATGTGCAAAATCTTTCCAATTTATATCTGTAACTTAGATCACTCCTTTGAATCCCAGATTCATATATCTACCTTCTTACCTAAACTTTACTTAAATATCAATAAGTATCTCAGTCTTTACTTGTTCAAACCAAGCTTCTAATATTGATATTTCCCATATATCTGCTCTTTCCCCACTCTCTACTATCCCAGAAAGTGACAACTGCATTCTTCCATTTTTTCAGGCCAAAATACCTTAGTTACCATTGATTACTCCAAGAATCCTGCTGAATCTGCCTTCAAAATAATCAATATATCCGTTCACTTTTCATTACCTCTGTTACTACCACTCAAGTTCAAGCAATTATGATTTCTTGACTAGATTATTTTAATATCAATATCAATCAAAATCTATCAATTTGGTTTTTCCTCTTGACCCACTACAATCTCTTATCAACACAGCAGCCGGAGCCTTCCTATTGAAATGAAAGTCACATCATGTCATACCTCTGCTCAAAATCTGCCCATGGCTTTCTGTTTCCAAATATGCTTGCATGGCTGTTCCATCCCTTCCTTTAGATTTTACTTATTATGTTCCTAGTGAGGACTTACCCCAGACTGAGAGAGGACGTTTTCACCACATCTAAAATTGGATGAAACAAAACCATTAGCTACATAGATGTCACATCCTCTTTCCCTGCTTTGCTTTTCACCTTAGCACCTAACAACTGTAGATCAATAAATCTCGGACACTGATATGCCTACAAATTGCCTACAATTGCTAAATTGAAGATTTTGTTTCAGCAGGACTGGGTGGAACCAGATATTCTGCACTTCTAAGAAGCTTCCAGCTGAAGCTAAGGCTGCTGGAACGCAGGCCACACGGTGTGAGTTTAAATTTTCTAGTTTAAATTTTCTAAATCAGAGACACTAATTTTAGTAACATATTTTAGCTAACCCCATAAATCTTAATTATTATTATTTTTTTTAAAACATCTTTATGGGGTATAATTGCTTTACAATGGTGTGTTAGTTTCTGCTTTATAACAAAGTGAATCAGCTATACATATACATATGTTCCCATATGTCTTCCCTCTTGCGTCTCCCTCCCTCCCACTCTCCCCATCCCACCCTTCCAGGCTGTCTCAAAGCACCGAGCTAATATCCCTGTGCCTTGCGGCTGCTTCCCCCCAGCTATCTACCTTACTACGTTTGTTAGTGTGTATATGTCCATGACTCTCTCTCGCCCTGTCAAAGCTCACCCTTCCCCCTCCCCATATCCTCAAGTCCATTCTCCAGTAGGTCTACGTCTTTATTCCTGTCTTACCCCTAGGTTCTTCATGACATTTTTTCCCCTTAAATTCCATATATATGTGTTAGCATACGGTATTTGTCTTTTTCTTTCTGACTTACTTCACTCTGTATGACAGACTCTAGGTCTATCCATCTCATTACAAATAGCTCAATTTCATTACTTTTTAAGGCTGAGTAATATTCCATTGTGTATATGTGCCACATCTTCTTTATCCATTCATCCGATGATGGGCGCTTAGGTTGTTTCCATCTCCGGGCTATTGTAAATAGAGCTGCAATGAACATTTTGGTACATGACTCTTTTTGAATTTTGGTTTTCTCAGGGTATATGCCCAGTAGTGGGATTGCTGGGTCATATGGTAATTCTATTTGTAGTTTTTTAAGGAACCTCCATACTGTTCTCCATAGTGGCTGAACCATTTCACATTCCCACCAGCAGTGCAAGAGTGTCCCCTTTTCTCCACACCCTCTCCAGCATTTATTGTTTATAGATTTTTTGATGATGGCCATTCTGACTGGTGTGAGATGATATCTCATTGTAGTTTTGATTTGCGTTTCTCTAATGATTAATGATGTTGAGCATTCTTTCATGTGTTTGTTGGCATTCTGTATTTCTTCTTTGGAGAAATGTCTATTTAGGTCTTCTGCCCATTTTTGGATGGGGTTGTTTGTTTTTTTGTTATTGAGCTGCATGAGCTGCTTGTAAATTTTGGAGATTAATCCTTTGTCAGTTACTTCATTTGCAAATGCTTTCTCCCATTCTGAGGGTTGTCTTTTGGTCTTGGTTATGGTTTCCTTTGCTGTGCAAAAGCTTTGAAGTTTCATTAGGTCCCATTTGTTTATTTTTGTTTTTATTTCCATTACTCTAGGAGGTGGGTCAGAAAGGATCTTGCTGTGATTTATGTCATAGAGTGTTCTGCCTATGTTTTCTTCTAAGAGTTTGATAGTTTCTGGCCTTACATTTAGGTCTTTAAACCATTTTGAGCTTATTTTTGTGTATGGTGTTAGAGAGTGATCTAATCTCATACTTTTACATGTACCTGTCCAGTTTTCCCAGCACCATTTATTGAAGAGGCTGTCCTTTCTCCACTGTACATTCCTGCCTCCTTTATCAAAGATAAGGTGTCCATATGTGCATGGGTTTATCTCTGGGCTTTCTATCCTGTTCCACTGATCTATCTTTCTGTTTTTGTGCCAGTACCATACTGTCTTGATTACTGTTGCTTTGTAATATAGTCTGAAGTCAGGGAGCCTTATTCCTCCAGCTCCTTTTTTCGTTCTCAAGATTGCTTTGGCTATTCGGGGTCTTTTGTGTTTCCATACAAATTGCGAAATTTTTTGTTCTAGTTCTGTGAAAAATGCCAGTGGTAGTTTGATAGGGATTGCATTGAATCTGTAGATTGCTTTGGGTAGTAGAGTCATTTTCACAATGTTGATTCTTCCCATCCAAGAACATGGTATATCTCTCCATCTATTTGTATCATCTTTAATTTCTTTCATCAGTGTCTTATAATTTTCTGCATACAGGTCTTTCGTATCCTTAGGTAGGTTTATTCCTAGATATTTTATTCTTTTTGTTGCAATGGTAAATGGGAGTGTTTTCTTGATTTCACTTTCAGATTTTTCATCATTAGTATATAGGAATGCCAGAGATTTCTGTGCATTAATTTTGTATCCTGCTACTTTACCAAATTCATTGATTAGCTCTAGTAGTTTTCTGGTAGCATCTTTAGGATTCTCTATGTATAGTATCATGTCATCTGCAAACAGTGACAGCTTTACTTCTTCTTTTCCGATTTGGATTCCTTTTATTTCCTTTTCTTCTCTGATTGCTGTGGCTAAAACTTCCAAAACTATGTTGAATAAGAGTGGTGAGAGTGGGCAACCTTGTCTTGTTCCTGATCTTAGTGGAAATGCTTTCAGTTTTTCACCATTGAGGATGATGTTTGCTGTGGGCTTGTCATATATGGCCCTTATTATGTTGAGGAAAGTTCCCTCTATGCCTACTTTCTGGAGGGTTTTTATCATAAATGGGTGTTGAATTTTGTCGAAAGCTTTCTCTGCATCTATTGAGATGATCATATGGTTTTTCTCCTTCAATTTGTTAATATGGTTTATCACATTGATAGATTTGCGTATATTGAAGAATCCTTGCATTCCTGGAATAAACCCCACTTGATCATGGTGTATGATCCTTTTAATGTGCTGTTGGATTCTGTTTGCTAGTATTTTGTTGAGGATTTTTGCATCTATGTTCATCAGTGATATTGGCCTGTAGTTTTCTTTCTTTGTGACATCCTTGTCTGGTTTTGGTATCAAGGTGATGGTGGCCTCGTAGAAGGAATTTGGGAGTGTTCCTCCCTCTGCTATATTTTGGAAGAGTTCAAGAAGGATAGGTGTTAGCTCTTCTCTAAACGTTTGATAGAATTCACCTGTGAAGCCATCTGGTCCTGGGCTTTTGTTTGTTGGAAGGTTTTTAATCACAGTTTCAATTTCAGTGCTTGTGATTGGTCTGTTCATATTTTCTATTTCTTCCTGATTCAGTCTTGGCAGGTTGTGCGTTTCTAAGAATTTGTCCATTTCTTCCAGATTGTCCATTTTATTGGCATAGAGTTGCTTGTAGTAATCTCTCATGATTTTTTTTATTTCTGCAGTGTCAGTTGTTACTTCTCCTTTTTCATTTCTAATTCTATTGATTTGAGTCTTCTCCCTTTTTTTCTTGATGAGTCTGGCTAGCGGTTTATCTATTTTGTTTATCTTCTCAAAGAACTAGCTTTTAGTTTTATTGATCTTTGCTATCGTCTCCTTCATTTCTTTTTCATTTATTTCTGATCTGATTTTTATGATTTCTTTCCTTCTGCTAGCTTTGGGGTTTTTTTGTTCTTCTTTCTCTAATTGCTTGAGGTGCAAGGTTAGGTTGTTTATTCGAGATGTTTCCTGCTTCTTAAGGTGGGCTTGTATTGCTATAAACTTCCCTCTTAGAACTGCTTTTGCTGCATCCCATAGGTTTTGGGTCGTTGTGTCTCCATTGTCATTTGTTTCTAGGTATTTTTTTATTTCCTCTTTGATTTCTTCAGTGATCATTTCATTATTAAGTAGTGTATTGTTTAGCCTCCATGTGTTTGTATTTTTTACAGATCTTTTCCTGTAATTGATATCTAGTCTCATGGCGTTGTGGTCAGAAAAGATACTTGATACAATTTCAGTTTTCTTAAATTTACCAAGGCTTGATTTGTGACCCAAGATATGATCTATCCTGGAGAATGTTCCATGAGCACTTGAGAAAAATGTGTATTCTGTTGTTTTTGGATGGAGTGTCCTATAAATATCAATTAAGTCCATCTTGTTTAATGTATCATTTAAAGCTTGTGTTTCCTTATTTATTTTCATTTTGGATGATCTGTCCATGGGTGAAAGTGGGGTGTTAAAGTCCCCTACTATGAATGTGTTACTGTTGATCTCCCCTTTTATGGTTGTTAGTATTTGCCTTATGTATTGAGGTGCTCCTATGCTGGGTGCATAAATATTTACAATTGTTATATCTTCTTCTTGGATTGATCCCTTGATCATTATGTAGTGACCTTCTTTGTCCCTTTTAATAGTCCTTATTTTAAAGTCTATTTTGTCTGATATGAGAATTGCTACTCCAGCTTTCTTTTGGTTTCCATTTGCATGGAATATCTTTTTCCATCCCCTTACTTTCAGTCTGTATGTGTCTCTAGGTCTGAAGTGGGTCTCTTGTAGACAGCATATATAAGGGTCTTGTTTTTGTATCCATTCAGCCAATCTGTGTCTTTTGGTGGGAGCATTTAGTCCATTTACATTTAAGGTAATTATTGATATGTATGTTCCTATTTCCATTTTCTATATTGTTTTGGGTTCGCTACTATAGGTCATTTCCTTCTCTTGTGTTTTGTGTCTAGAGAAGTTCCTTTAGCATTTGTTGTAAAGCTGGTTTGGTGGTGCTGAACTCTCTCAGCTTTTGCTTGTCTGTAAAGGTTTTAATTTCTCCATCAAATGTGAATGAGATCCTTGCTGGGTAGAGTAGTCTTGGTTGCAGGCTTTTCTCCTTCATCACTTTCAGTATGTCCTGCCACTCCCTTCTGGCTTGTAGAGTTTCTGCTGAGAGATCAGCTGTTAACCTTATGGGGATTCCCTTGTGTGTTATTTGTTGTTTTTCCCTTGCTGCTTTTAATATGCTTTCTTTGTATTTAATTTTTGACAGTTTGATTAATATGTGTCTTGGCGAGTTTCTCCTTGTATTTATCCTGTATGGGACTCTCTGTGCTTCCTGGACTTGATTAACTATTTCCTTTCCCATATTAGGGAAGTTTTCAACTATAATCTCTTCAAATATTTTCTCAGTCCCTTTCTTTCTTTCTTCTTCTTCTGGAACCCCTATAATTCGAGTGTTCGTATGTTTCATGTTGTCCCAGAGGTCTCTGAGAGTGTCCTCAGTTCTTTTCATTCTTTTTTCTTTATTCTGCTCTGCAGTAGTTATTTCCACTACTTTATGTTCCAGGTCACTTATCCGTTCTTCTGCCTCAGTTATTCTGCTATTGATCCTATCTAGAGTGGTTTTAATTTCATTTATTGCATTGTTCATCGTTGCTTGTTTCATCTTTAGTTCTTGTAGGTCCTTGTTAACTGTTTCTTGCATTTTGTCCATTCTACTTCCAAGATTTCGGATCATCCTTACTATCATTATTCTGAATTCTTTTTCAGGTAGATTGCCTATTTCCTCTTCATTTGTTAGGTCTGGTGGGTTTTTATCTTGCTCCTTCATCTGCTGTGTGTTTTTCTGTCTTCTCATTTTGCTTATCTTACTGTGTTTGGGGTCTCCTTTTTGCAGGCTGCAGGCTCGTAGTTCCCGTTGTTTTTGGTGTCTGTCTCCAGTGGCTAAGGTTGTTTCAGTGGGTTGTGTAGGCTTCCTGGTGGAGGGGACTAGTGCCTGTGTTGTGCTGGATGAGGCTGGATCTTGTCTCTCTAGTGGGCAGGTTCACGTCTGGTGGTGTGTTTTGGGGTGTCTGTGGCGTTGTTATGATTTTAGGCAGCCTCTCTGCTAATGGGTGGGGTTGTGTTCCTGTTTTGCTAGTTGTTTGGCATAGGTTGTCCAGCACTGTGGCTTGCTGGTCATTGAGTGAAGCTGGGTGCTGGTGTTAAGATGGAGGTCTCTGGGAGATTTCCACCGTTTAATATTATGTGGAGCTGGGAGGTCTCTTGTTGACCAGTGTCCTGAAGTTGGCTCTCCTACCTCAGAGGCAGAGCCCTGACTCCTGGCTGGAGCACCAAGAGCCTTTCATCCACACGGCTCAGAATAAAAGGGAGAAAAAGTAGAGAGAATTAGTAGAAGTATGAGGAAAGAAAGAAGGAAAGGAGGAAAGGAAGGAAGGAAGAAAGAAGCAAAGAAGGAAAGAAAGGAGGGAGGGAGGGAGGGAGGAAGGAAGGAAGGAGGGAAAGAAGGAAAAAAGACAGAAAGAAAGATGATACAGTAAAAATAAAATAAAGTATAATATAGTTATTGAATTAAAAAATATTTAGAGAAAAAAAAAAAGGGACGGATAGAACCTTAGGACAAATGTTGGAAGCAAAGCTATACAGAGAAAATCTTACACAGAAGCATACACATACACCTTCACAAAAAGAGGTAAAGGGGGAAAAATCATAAATCCTGCTCCCAGAGACCACCTCCTCAATTTGGGGTGATTCGTTGTCTAAAGGAGGGAAGGAAGGAAGGAAAGAAAGAAAGAACGAAGGTAAAGTATAATAAAGTTATTACAATTAAACTTAATTATTAAGAAAAAGGATTTTTAAAAAAAAACCATGGACGGATAGAGCCCTAGGACAAATGGTGGAAGCAAGAGTATACAGACAGGATCTCACACAGAAGCATACACGTACACATTCACATAAAGAGGAAAAGGGAAAAGAATCATAGATCTCGCTCCTAAATTCCACCTCTTCAATTTGGGATCATTCCTTGTCTCTTAAGGTATTCCACAGATGCAGGGTATATCAAGTTGATTGTGGAGCTTTAATCCGCTACTTCTGTGGCTGCTGGGAGAGATTTCCCTTTCTCTTCTTTGTTCTCACAGCTCACAGGAGCTCAGCTTTGGATTTGGCCCTGCCTCTGCGTGTAGGTCGCTGGAGGGCGTCTGTTTTTTCCGCTCAGACAGGACGGGGTTAAAGGAGCCGCTGATTCGGGGCCTCCGGCTCACTCAGGCCGGGGGTTGGGGGATGGGGGAAGGAGGGGCACTGCGTGCGGGGCGGGCCTGCGGCGGCAGAGGCAGCGTGACGTTGCGGCAGAGGCCGGCGTGACGTTGCACCAGCCTGAGGCCCGCCGTGCGTTGTCCCGGGGAAGTTGTCCCTGGATCCCGGGAACCTGGCAGTGGCGGGCTGCACAGGCTCCGCGGGAGAGGGGTGTGGAGAGTGACCTGTGCTCGCACACAGGCCCCTTGGTGGCGGCAGCAGCAGCCTTAGCGTCTCCCGCCCGTCTCTGGGGTCCGCGGTTTTAGCCGCGGCTCGCGCCCGTCTTTGGGGTTTGCGCTTTTAGCCGCGGCTCGCGCCCGTCTCTGGAGATCCTTTAAGCAGAGCTCTTAAACCCCTCTCCTCGCGCACCAGGAAACAAAGAGGGAAGAAAAAGTCTCCTGCCTCTTCGGCAGGTGCAGGCTTTTCCCCGAACTCCCTCCCGGCTAGTCGTGGTGCACTAACCCCTTCAGGCTATGTTCAAGCCGCCAACCCCAGTCCTCTCCCTGAGCTCCGTCCAAAACCAAAACCCGAGCCTCAGCTCGCAGCCCCGCCCGCCCCGGCGGGTGAGCAGACAAGCCTCTCGGGTTGGTGAGTGCCGGTCGGCACCGATCGTCTGTGCAGGAATCTCCCCGCTTTGCCCTCCGCACCCGTCGCTGTGCACTACTCCGCGGTCCCGAAACTCCCCCCTCCACCTCCCGCAGTCTCCGCCCGCGGAGGGGCTTCCTAGTGTGTGGAAACTTTTCCTCCTTCACAGCTCCCTCCCACTGGTGCAGGTGCCGTCCTTATTCTTTTGTCTCTGTTTTTTCTTTTGCCCTACCCAGGTACGTGGGGAGTTTCTTGCCTTTTGGGAGGTCTGAGGTCTTCTGCCAGCCTTCAGTAGGAGTTCTGTAGGAGTTGTTCCACGTGTGGATGTATTTCTGGTGTATCCGTGGGGAGGAAGGCGATCTCCGCGTCTTACTCTTCCGCCATCTTCAAGGTCCCCCTCTATATCTTAATTATTATTATCATTTCATTTCAACTTGGACTGGCCGCATTTAAAGTGCTCGATAGGCATATGTGGCTAGATGTTACCGAATTGAAGAGTACAAGTCTAGACTTCACTTAATTTTCCTGCATTTGTCTTTCTCTCCTTCCAGAATGAAAACTACCTAAGGACATAGTCTTTTGTTTCGTTTACTAACGTATCACCCCTGTGCCTGGAAGAGTGTCTGGCCTTAGTGACCCTCAGAAGTATTTGTTGAATAAATGGATCGATGAGTATCTTAGTGTGCTGGGAGAAAACTAGATTGGCTCTGTTTTATGTCATTTCCCAGAATCTCCCAGAAAAAATAAACCCGTCACCCACAGTGGTAGCTTATCTTATTGGCCACCTTCCCTTCATTGGCCACATCTTTACTTTGTTCCAAGTAAATTACTTGCACCAGAATCCTTATGTCGGGGTCTGCTTTGGGGGAAACTCAAACCAACACATTGGCTTCAACCTGAGCTCATTCCTCTAAGATTCAGCTGGATGTGGGGCCGTCTTTCTTAGGTTCCCTCCACTGCTGGATGAGGGCCGTGATTCTTTCGCAAAAGAGACAGGAGACCAAGTTTAATGCTCAGCGTAGCTCCACATCCAGTGGACAATTCCCCATTCTCCTTTTCTACCCACCACCAGATTCAAAGAAAGCAATTTGTTTGCTTTGCCAATAAGTTTGTTAGATAGAAATGACCAAAATATTACCCAAAGCCCATGAACATGCCCGGAAAAGTTAAATGTGAGCTATAGCCCAGAAATTCCTGAGGAGTGACAAGGCTTTCTTTATATTTTGCTTTGGTGTTGACAACTGAGAGAAAATGCACACAAAACAGTCCTTACAATAATTCAGCCTCAGGCTAGCTGGGGCTGGATAGTACCATTTCTTCTTGAGGGACAGAAACAAAAGGCCTTTTATTGAGGATTACTTCTCCAAAATCAGCATTTTTGAAATGGTGCCCATTCTTATAGTCTCCTTCTCTGAAGCATAAACATTGTAACCACCTCTTTGAATCTCAAGAATTAGGCCATACAGTCTGGGTACAAATACTGTGTTCCAGTATTAAATGCTAGATCAGATATCGGCTGTAAACCCTGGGGTCTTTCAGTACAGTACAGTATAGGTGTCTGAAGGGGAAGCATTTTTTTTCCAATGTAACAAATTCTGCAGCTCTGAAATTCTGAGTTCTGGATCAGGTTTGTTTTGATAATGCATACCTCAGCGTCTCCCAAGAAAGTTCCTCCCAGTAGTGAACTGGAAGCTTCAACTGGACTCAGCTACACCAGTCAAAGCCTGCGACTGTGATTCAGTGGACTGTCCATGGTTTATTCCGCCACCTTTGACATAAATTGTTTTCTGTCTGTGGCTCAGCTCCAGCTCTGTTCCATAGAAGCCATCCATGTGGGTAAAATGTGCCCCCTTGCACAACAGAGCTGTTCATGCCTTCCGAACGGTGCTGTGCACGTATCCCTCTTTCTACCGGCAGATTCCTCTCTTAAAGTACAGCCAGTCATCCCACTTTCTCTCTACAAAAGTAAGTTATGCATCATTGTTGAGTGCTAGGATAAGCCAGGTGACACTGAAAGCCTAGGAAAAGGCAGATGCAAGCTGACTTCTCATGATGGTGCCTGAAATAGTAGGAAAGTGCAGACGCAGAGAAAACTTGAACTTTAAAAATGTAAGCAACAAGTGTCACGTGCCTGCTATTCTTTCAGAAGCAGAAAAGATATTATCTTTGTGAGATGTTTTAGATAAAAACATTTCAACTCACAGGAATAATTCCTCTCCTCATTTTCTCATTTCCAAAATCCTCTCCTCCTACTATATATAAAATAAATAACTAATAAGGACCTACTCTATAGCACAGGGAACTCTACTCAATACTGTGTAATGGCCTATATGGGAAAAGAATCTAAAAAAAAAGAGTGGATATATGTATATGCATAACTGATTCACTTTGCTGTACACCTGAAACTAACACAACATTGTAAATCAACTATAATCCAATAAAACTTTTTTAAAAATCCCCTCCCTCACTTCCATCAAGCGTTTGCTCAAATATCCATATGTTATCTTCTCAATGAGGTCTACACTGACGATTTGATTTAAAATTACAAAACCGATTCCTCTCCCTCACCATGCTCTCTCTTTTGCTATACTATTTATCATCTTCTAATATTCTATATAATTTACTTATTATGCATATTATATATCATATTTTAAGCAAGCACCATGAGAAAAGGAATCCTTGTCCGTTTTGTTCAAGCACCTAAAAGAGCATCTGTCCAGATCGGCACTGACTTGATATCCTTATGAATATATAAATGAATTAGTGAATTGAGGAATTACAGTGTAGTGGCCACTAATGGAGGCCCTATGGATATAAGGATAACATCATATTAGATCATTCTGGATGGGGGATTGTGAACTCAAATACCTTCAGGGTCCAGGGAGATGCAATCCATGAGTGAAGTAGGCGAGGTATAAAACAATAGAAAATGATGGGATTGAGGGATACCCACCCTTCCTAAAGGCATCACATTCAATTTAGAAAAATTCTCCGCCAAACAAAACACACCTGCAGAGGGTCTGAGCTTCCGCATTACAAGCTCTATAATTCTAGGTCTTTTCTAACATACCCATATTTTCTCCCTCCTGCTTTTAATTCTTTCCAAACTTCCTACTCAGAAAGTCAAAATACTAGAAAATCAGACTCAACTCTAATAAAATTGATGTTCCATTTTAAAGTTATTCCATTTCTGGTTCTAATTAAAAAGAGTTATGATCAAGTATTAGTCAAGAGATTTTAAATCTATTTCATGTGTAAAAAACAATAGTTACTTCCCAGTATCGGCTTTATTGACAAGAGAGGTATATGTGGCGACCCAGTCTAGTCTAACTTCATTTTTCATTTCTAAATTAATGTGTGAACTGGGACCTTTCATTTAACCTCTCTAGATCCCAGTTTACTCACCTATATGAGAAATACTGTGTTCCTTTAATTTTATGATTCTGTATACATTTTACTTTCCCTTATTGCCCTAAGAATAGAAATCTAATAGTTTTTAGTTTATGATGCTCAGGAATGCTTTTTATTAAGCTTTATATTAATGCTTTGTATTAAGCCATTGTATCAGCCAGCTGTTGCCGTGTGAGAAACAACCACAAAACCTCAGAGGTGTACACTCTTGACTCTGCTGGTTAGTGGGCGAGGTTCTGCTCCACCTGTCTCATGCTGGCTACAAGGGATTGGCAATGACAGCAATATCAGATGGCAAGTCCACCAAGCAAGCATTTTGTAAGCCTCTGTCCACATCACATTTAATAACATGTCTCTGCCCAGGAGAGGCATAAGAATGCACTGCTCATATATCTTGCTGCAGGGAAATTAACCGACTGAAGGTGTCAGTCGTTGCTGTTGTGCGTTCACCTCCATATTCATGATGGGGCCACATTTCCCTTGGGCTACCCCCGGCCAATGACTGAGATCAGGAATAAAGTGTGCCAATGCAGGTCCATTCCTACAAGATGCAGCACTCCTTAACTGGGTGACTTTGGCTTGAAGATTTCCCATGAGTCTGGCCAAAACTCTCCTTGGACTGCCCTGCAGTCCATCTCCTCTCCAAACTTCTTTCTCCCTGTCCTGCTCCAGCCAGGTCTGCACTTGGGTCTACAATCTTCCCACCTTCTCAGCTCCATACCCTTTATTCTTCCAAGCATGTCACCTGGTCAATGTCAAAAGCAAGGGCTGGAAAATTAACTTCTCTCCACTGTAAAGCTATGTCAGGTATGCAGATGTGCAATGCTCCAACAGAGGAATGAAACGTGGGAACCAATTGTTCAATTTACTACAGTAAAAAAATGAAGGTGCTGTGGTTAAAAAAGAAAGGCAATTATGAAAAAGTGTTGTAGGCAGAATCCAAAAACACCCCCAAGATTCCCACCTCCTGATATACACACCCTGAAGCATCCCCTGCCCTTTAAGTGCTGTCAGGACTTTCGAATGTGATGGGATTTCACTTCCATGATTAGGTTGCTAATCAGTGACTTTGAGTTAATCAAAAGGCAGATTATCCTGGATGCTCCTGACTTAACAAGTGAGTCCTAACAAGAGGAACTCAGATTGTCCTGCTGGCTTTGAAGAAGTAAGCGGCCATGTGGGAGAGGGCCACATGGCAATGACTTGAGAGTGGTCCCCATCAATAACCAGCTGAAAAACCAGTACCTCAACCCTACAGCTGCAAGAAACTGAGTTCTACCAACAACTCATGAGCTTAGAAGAAGAACCCGCACCTCACACAAGTTTGCAGCTCCAGCCAGAACCTCGATTTAAGCTTGTTTAGACACCAAGCTGAGGACCCAGTTTAACCTGCACCCAGTCTCCTGATACATGGAGACTGTGAGATAGTAAATGGCTGTTGTTTTAAGCTGCTAAGTTTGTAATAATTCATTATGCAGCAATAGAACTTTAATACAAAAAGACATTATGAACTCAGTGGGCACGGCATGGCAACATTTATCAAAATTACAGAAGCCCTTCAAAAATTAGTAAATGATTTTTATCTTAAAGCACCTTGACGCAAAAGGAAACAGTAGTTGATGAATCACACCTTGATCTCCTGTATGCCCTGCCTCCACTGAGCCCTCCTGTTAGCTGTGACTCCTTTTCCCTAGCTGGCTCCCCTTCCCATCATCTTTAGCAGCCCCCCTGCTCCCCTCACAAACATACAGTCTCACCGTGTCCCCTTCAGTTTCAGATGACATCACCATCTAATTTCAGCCACATGGAACAATAAACTCCGTTTGCGTTTATGCCACTTTGATTTAGGTTTTCCCTTTCTTGGAATAACAGATTCCTACTGAAAAAATCTCTTCCAGCAGTTATCCTTTCTCTCTCTATTTCCCTTTGCAGCCAGTGTTTGGAAAACTTTGCTCCATTTTCCTACGCTTTCATACATTCTTAGCTCAGTGGGGGCTGAGGCCTTCCCCACCCCTCCAGAGGCACTGCTGCTGTCAAATTCCCTAAATACCTCCATTTTTGGTGCAATGGTCACCACTCAAACTCACTTTGCTTGATATTTCAGCAGCATTTGACCACTCTGTTCTATGGAAATATGCTCCGTAGGCTTTTATTTTTCTTCTCTGATAATTCTCTCTTTGTAAAGTTTTTGGACCTTTCATTCTCTGCTCTTCCCTGAAACGATGATATTCTGGGGTGATGGCTTGGGCCAGAACCCTGAAAGTTATGCTTGATTCTATCCTCTTCCTCGTTCCTCGAAACTAATCATTTATCAAGTTCTGTGAAGCCTACTTCCAAAATATCTCCTCAATCTGCCTATTTATTTCCCTTCTAAATGCCACCACCACCATCCAGGCCATCACCATCCTTGTGCATAGTCAAATAGCAGTCCCCTATCGGGCCTAGCTGCTGCCTCTGTTCTTACCTCTTCCCTTCCCTTCCCACAAACCCATTATCCTCTCTGCAGATTGATCCATCTTTCTAAAGTGCAAATCTGGCTCTATCACTGCACTGCTTGAAACACTTCAGCAACTCCCCACTGCTCTCACAGGAAACGTCACACAGCTCTCAGGGTCTCTGGTGACCTGATTTCCCTTCCCGCCCCTTACCTTTCCAGCTTTACTCCTTGCTTTGTTGTCCTTCCCATAGTCTAAACATCAGCCATTCTCTGGTTTCCAGAATATGCTATTCTCTCTCCTGCTTTATTTCTTCCAGGAGGAATCATTTTCTACCCTTGCTCCTACTAGCTTCCTCCTCCAGGGTTTATTCCTAACCTCTACACTCTGGGTGTATGCCCCTCTGGTGTGCCCTAACATGGTGACAACACTCTCTCAGCACTTCTCATTCTCTCTTAACTGATAATTACTTACCTCCATCCTCCACCAGAGTGCCACCTCCATGAGAGCAAGCACCATGAGAGTCTTCCCCGCCACTCCACCCCCAGCATCCAGCACAGTGCCTGGTACATGATAGATGCTCAAGACATTATTGTTGACTGACTATTGAATGAATGAGTGAGTGCTATGTGAGTGGGACACATACATTTGTACTAGTTTTACTCCTCTGAGTTCCTGTATCTCTATCTTAGAAACTATGCCCTGCTTGTTGTGTGGTGAGGGACCTCTGTTAGCATTGGCTGGACACCCCGCAGCTCCTGAGGATGCCGGACAGAGCTCCTTCGGCAGAGGCAGGGCAGATCCAGGTGCTGAAACCCTTACTGCCATTCTCTGTCATTGAATTCCTCAAGCCCTGATCCCCTCCCACAAAGCAGAAAGGTCCAGCTTTCTACCCACCCTCTATTGTATGTAAATTAACTTTATGTCCTGTTCCACTAAAATTTTGCCTTTAGATCAAGAGTTCTTACAGATACCCATGACCACGTATAAAATTGGTAAACAACAAGGATTTACTGTATAGCACAGGGAACTATATTCAATATATTGCAGTAACCTATAACGGAAAATAATATTTTAAAAGAATATATATATAAAAACCAAATCACTGCTGGCTGCACACCCGAAACTAACACAATATTGTAAATCAACCATACTTCAAAAAAAAAAAACCCAAAAAACGAAAAAAGCAAAAACCCAATTAAAAATGTTTCTTTTTTTTTTTAATTAAAAAAAAAAGACTTTTTATCCTGGGTTTGCAGATTTAAAGAATTCAGGGATTCTATGAATTTAAATGTGGGAAAGTCTTTATTTTCACCAACGTTTAACTGGAATCTAACATTTCCTGCAGGATAAATGCAGGAAACAAACCACAGTCGTATTTGAAAAATGTGTGACATTGTCACCAAAAATAACACATCACATATGCTTTTATATCACATTATAGATGTTACAGATATCTCAATATCAATATCTGTGCTCATCAGTATTTTAAAATGACAATGTCACTAGACCCACCATTAGATCTTGTCATCTAATTCATTAATAAAGAAGCATACATACTATTCTGTAAGACATATGTCACTCCTTACACTTTTGGTAACTATTTCAAGAAAGTTGTAATTTTATAATAAATGTATTACATTTTATGCTTTAAAAGTATTCTTAGAAGTTGTCCATGGTCTTCTCCAGACTGCCAAGGGGGGTCCATGGCATAAAAAATAGTTAAGCACTCTGACTTTATATTCTAAAAACAAACAAACAAAAAAGCACTCAATATTTCTCTCAATATTTTTTTGATATTTCTCAGAAATATCAAAAAAAAAAGCACTGAAAACAGGCTTTGCCTTTCTCTTTCACAACTATTGTCTCTGAAAGTGACTTTGAGTCTATTTTGGAATTGTAAAGCTTTTAACTCATTCTCTTTGCACTTTTGCTATAATCATAATCTCCCATGTGCAGTGGAGGTCTCTGGCTGAATTGGGAGAGGGTCAAGTATAACAAAATGTGAAAAAGAAAAGTGTGTCAGTTAGCATCATGGAATATTATTTGCCTAAAAGTGCTCGGTAATGAAGGATAAGAGGATGCTTGGCACTTGAAATATGACCCAAAAGACTAGTTCTCCCTGGGACCCACATCCCCTCCTAGTCAGGGATGAAAACGTGCCATGTGTCTGAGCAATGAGGTTTAGCAAGAATAGGAAAGACTCCATGGCTTTTGCAACATTACAGTCATCAGTGACCTGGAGTGGACACCACAGGTACACTCCAGCCACCCTCCCAGCAGAACTCAGTCTACAAATGATCACACATCTGTCATGGCATCACCCTGGAAACTCAACTTCCAGGTGAGTTTGTCCCCTGCTGAGAGATGTCCCCTTCCTACCCTCCCTGTCCAGCCAACCACTTCCCAAAAGCTCAACTGTCTTATCGATGGTCATGATCACAGTCGTTAAGTCGGTGACACTCCACAGTTACAGTCACTATGCCACACCATCCCCTCTGCCCCTGCTTGGCTAATGAGAGAAATTCAGTAGTTATTTCAGGTTTTTGCAGGAAACAACTGAAGAGCCAGAATGCAATGCCCTTCAAACCCATTTAACTTTTCATTTTTCTCTCTTTGTGTTATTTCCCATTCAGACATCTGCAGTGGTCCTAGAAACTCATGCATTTATGATATCATTCATGTTTTGAAAACCAAGTACATCTTTTCCCAGATGTCATTTTGTATAAAGATTGTTCTTCTTCTGTACCAGTTCAAATAAACCAAGGCATGGGTCTAATTTGAATGAAGGCACAGACCTCACTCTGTCATATGCCAGCTGTTGTGAATAAATATTGTGACAGCCTGGACACACGATATGTCTTGAGGCTGGTAGGACCAAGGCAGACTTCCACCCAAGAAGGCAGAGCCCAAACCATAGTGTTGGCACACTGCCTTGCTCTTCCCCCAAGACCTCTGTCAAACCATTTGGAGGAAACATTAATTTGCAGTCTATCACAGGAACTTGGAATCAAACGAAGGGCCCATGTAAATACCCATGATTATGCATAATCATATAATTCAAAACCCTGAGATGTACAAAAGTGTCTACAGCACACCCTGGGGATTATCATTTTACCTAGAAAGCCCTAGTATGTTATTCTGGCCTCTGAAATCATAGGTGGGGAAACTTGACTATCAGGATTCATCTTAGAAGTAGAAAAACTTTATCATAAAATAATAAATCCTTGGAGTAGAATTGAGAGATCACAGTGGGGGTGTTTTTCCACAGAACTACCTTGCCATTCCTTGTATCACAAAATGTAGTCAAAAGTCTATTTCTGCTCCTTAAAATGAGCTATTATGTCCACCCTATCCAATTGCTCAGCACCTATGAAGACAAGTCTGCCCTGACCACACTGAACCTCATTCACTGAACCTCATTCATACAAAGCATCCTTCTCAACATCATGCTCCTGGAAGCTACTATTTTGATTCAGAGCTGGCACAGGAGAGAAAACTTGTCTTCTCTGCATTAGGATATTGTAAGTGAGAGGAAACTGAATGTGGATATTGTAAGTGAGAGGAAACTGAATGTGGAAAAAGGCCAAAGAAAGAAGCTTTTCCCCATCACCGTTTATCAAAGTCCTGATGGCCTGAAGGCCATCTCAATATTTATACTTTCTTTAAATTTTTTCTTGAGCTTCTCAGCTTAAGAACTCAGTCCCAAAATATGTAACATTCTGTAATGTTTGGCTCATACCATTCAATGGCACATATGCAAAATGCCAATTTGTAGAGTAATTATGTGAGCATTTTCTTAGGAGCATTTATTATGTACCAGGCTCTGGGTGTACAAAAATGCAATGTCAAAATCTCTGTCCTTGGGTTGCTCACAGACATAACTAACTAAATATCAAAAAATGTCTTAAGTATAACAATGTGTTTCCTAAACAATCCATTTCTTTATACTACCATAACTATACATGGTTATATATATAGACAGAAATTTAAAATCAGAACCAGAGAAAATATATACATGAAAATAGGGCAATCAAGATCTGGGGGATGGAGATGAAGGAGAATAAAATAAAATATATAACTCCACATGAAAAGCACCCAGATTAGGGCAAGAGTAAAAAGGCATTTAAGCAGCTAGATAATGTGTGAAGGTTATATTTTGAAGGCAATGAAGCGCCATAGAAGTTTTGATGTATGAAATTAGGAGGATCACTTTTTATTTCCAAGTTTGGCAGCATACTATAAATTCTGACTTAATCAAGGGATGAGGTCAAGGTAGCAGAGTAGGAAGACACCGAACTCACCTGCCTCTAAAAACACATCAAAAATAGATCTACATGTGGACCAATCCTCACTGGAAACTAACTGGAGAAGCAGAAAGGCTACTGTACAACCAAAGCTGTAAGAAATATCTGCAAGGCATCAGGTACAAAGGGAAGAGAAGTGATCAGGTTGGGACTTGTGCCCCTGGGAGGGAACTCAGAAGAGGAGGGGCATTACATGGGCAGAGACCCTCCCTTGGGAGTGAGTGGTTCAAGCCCTATATTGGGTGTCCCAGCCCTTGAGCTCAACATCAGGAAGACAAGTCCCCTTGGCTGGTTAAAGGGCCTGTGGGACTAATAGGGAAACCTAGGCTCCACCCATGAGGAATGCACACATGCTTGCTTACCCCTGAAACAGGGTGGAGAGGGCAGATTGAAACTGCATGAGACACTGGCCAGTTTCCTGAGACTACACTGGTGTGAACCCCAGCCTGAACTGAGTGCTAACTCTGGCCCTTCTGGCTTCACAGCATAACTCCACATTGGGCAAGGGCTGCAGTGGCTGAGGGTAGAGCTCTGATGTGAAGGACAAAGGTGGTTCAGACCCAGAGTGAAAAATGGAAATCACAAAATTAGAATAGCTAAAAGAAAAACAAATTTTAAAAATGAGAACAGTTTAAGAGACCTCTAGAACAATATCAAGTGTACCAACATTCACATTATAGGGGTCCCAGAAGGAGAAGACAGAGAGAAAAGTGTTGAAAATTTTATATTATAAAATTATGGATGGAAACTTTCTGAACCTGGAGAAGGAAACAGATATTCAGGTACAGCAATAACAGAGGGTCCCAAAAAAGATGAACCCAAACAGACCCATGCCAAGATATAGCATAATTAGAATGGTAAAATTTAAAGATAAAAAGAAAAGTCTAAAGGCAGCAAGAGAAAAACAAAGAGTCATATACAAGGAAATCCCCATAAGGCTATCAGCTGATTTCTCTGCAGAAATTTTGCAGGCCAGAAATATATTTAAAGTACTGAAAGGGAAAAACCTGCAACCTAGGATACTCTACCCAGCAAGATTATCATTTAGAATTAAAGGAGAGATAAAAAAAACTTCTCAGAAAAGCAAAAACTAAAAGAATTCATCAATACAAAACCTATCCTAAAAGAAATATTGAAGGGTCTTCTCTAAGTGAAAAATAAAAGGCTATAACAAGAAGTAAGTATCTCTGAGAAAGTAAAAACCCCACTGATAAAGGTAAATATATAGTAAAGGCTGATGATCAACCACTTAAATAAGCTACTATACAGATTAAGGACAAAAAATTGTAAAATCACCTGTAACTACAATAATCAGTAAAAGGATAAACATGAAGATGTAAAAATATGGCATCAAAAACACAAAATGAAGGGGAGGGGAGTAAAAGATGTGGATCTTTTAGAATGTGTTTGAACTTAAATGACTACCAGTTTAAACAAATACATATAGTCATATATGAACCACATGGTAACCACAAATCAAAAACCTACAATAAATACACAAAAACTAGACAGAAAGAAGCACAAGTATACCACTAAAGAAACTCATCAAACCACAGGGAAGAAACTAAAAGAAAAAGAAAAAACAGAGGAGAACTACAAAAACAACCAGAAAAAAAGTAACAAAATGGCAATAAATGCATACCTATCAAGAATCACTTTTAATTGCAGCAGACTAAATGCTCCAATGAAAAGACATAGGGTGGTTTATTGTATGCGTAAAACAAGACTTATCTATTTGCTGGTAACACAAGACTCACTTCAGAGCTAAAGATATAAACAGACTGAAAATCAGGAAATGGAAAAATATATCATGCAAACAGCAATAACAAGAAAGCAGGGGTAGCAATATTGACATCAGACAAAATAGACTTTAAAATAAATATGAAAGACAAATAAGGGCATAATAATATTGATGAAGAGATCAATACAAGAAAAGAATATAATACTCATTAACATATATGCACCTAATACAAGAATACCTAAATATATTAAGGAAATATTAACAGATATAAAGGGAGAAACAGACAGTATTATAATAATAGTAAAGGACTTTAACAGTTGACTCACATCAATGGACAGATCATCCAGACAGAAAATTAATAAGGAAACAGCGGTCTTAAATGACACATGAGACCATTTGAACTACAAGACATTCCATCCAAAACCGGGAGAATACACATTCTTTTCAAGTGCACATAGAATGATCTCCAGGATAGAACACGATAGGCCACAAAACAAGTCTCAACAAATTTAAGAGGGTAGGAATTATATAAAGCATTTTTTCCAACCACAGCAATATGAAACTAAAAATCAGTTACATGAAGAAAAAAGAGAAAAGCACAAACACTTGAAGACTAAACAACATGCTATTAAAAAACCAATGGGTAGATGAAGAAATCAAAGAGGAAATCAGAAAATACCTCAAGACAAGTGAAAATGGAAGCACAACATTCTAAAATCAACAGGATGCAGCAAAAGCAGTTCTAAGAGGGAAATTTATAGCAATACAGAAACAAGAAACTTCAAGAAACAAGAAAATCCCAACTAAACTACCATCTAAAGGAATTAGAAATCGAAGAACAAAGCCAAAATCAGCCTAAGTAAGGAAATATTAAAGATCAGAGAGGAAATAAATAAAATAGAGGCAAAAAATCAATAGAAAAAATCAATGAAAGCGAGAGCTGGTTTTTGATAGATAAATAAAATTGATAAGCCTTTGTCCAAGCTCATCAAGGAAAAAAGAAAGTCCCCAAATAAATAAAAGAAGAAATGAAAGAAGAGAAATTAAACTGATATCACAGAGACACAAAAAAATTATGAGAAAATTGCAAACAGTTATATGCAAACAAATTGGACAGTCTAGAAGAAATGGATAAATTTCTAGAAACATACAATGTTCCAAGACTGAATCAGGAAGAAGTAGACAATCTGAACAGTGTGATCACTAGTAGTGAATATGAATTGGTAACTAAAAAAACTCTCCCAGCAAACAAAAGTTCAGGAACAGACAGCTTCACATGGGAATTCTACCAAATATATAAGGAAAAGCTGATACCTATCCTTCCCAAACTATTCCAAAAACATTGAGGAGGGAGGAACCATCTCAAACCCATTCTATGAGACCAGCATTACCCTGATATCAAAAACAAAAACACAACAAAATAAGAAAATTACAGAACAATACCTCTAATGAACATAGATACAAAAATCCTTAACAAAATATTAGCAAACAATACAACAATATATATAAAGATCATAAACCATGATCCAGGCAAGGGAAATGAAAACAAAAATAAACAAACAGGACCTGATCAAACTTAAAAGTTTTTGCACAGCAAAAACCATCCCCAAAACGAAAAAGCAACCTACTGAATGGGAGAAAATACTTGCAAAATGTATAACTGATAAGTGATTAATATCCAAAACATATAAAGAGCTCATACAACTCAATATTAAAAAAAAACCTCAATTAAAAAGTGAGCTGAGCACCTGAATAGACATTTTTTCAAAGAAGACATACAGAAGGCCAACAGATACATGAAATGATGCTCAACATCACTAATCATCAGGGAAATGCAAATCAAAACTACAATGAAATATCACCTCACACCTGTCAGAAGAGCTATCATCAAAAAGACAACAAATAACAAATGTTGGCAAAGATATGGGGAAAAGGGAACCCTAGTATACTGTTGGTGGGAAGGTAACTTGGTGCATATACTATGGAAGACAGTATGGAAATTCCTCACAATATTAAAAATAGAATTACCATATGATTCAGCAATTCCATTTGGGCATATATTTGAAGAAATTGGAAAAGATACATGCATCCCAGTGTTCATAGCAGCATTATTTACAATAACCAAGGTATGGAAGTAACCTAAGTGTCCATCAACAGATAAATGGATAAAGAAGATATGATATACATATTCAATGGAATATTAGTCATAAAACAATGAAATTTGCAGCAATATGGGTGGATATACAAGATATTATGCTTAGTGAAATAAGTCAGACAGCAAAAGACAAATACTGAATCTTTTCACTTATATGTGGAATCTAAAGAATAAAACAAATGAACAAATATAACAAAACAGAAACAGGCTCAAAGACACTGAGAACAGACTAGCGGTTATGAGTGGGGAGAGGGGTGGGGGAGGGGCAAGACAGGGGAAGGCGATTAAGAGGTACAAAGTACTAGGCACAAAATAACTAAGATACGGGCTTCCCTGGTGGCGCAGTGGTTGGAGGTCTGCCTGCCAATGCAAGGGACACGGGTTTGTGCCTCGGTCCGGGAAGATCCCACATGCCGCGGAGCTGCTGGTCCCGTGAGCCATGTCCACTGAGCCTGCACATCTGGAGCCTGTGTTCCGCAACGGGAGAGGCCACAACAGTGAGAGGCCCACGTACCACAAAAAAAAAACCCACAAAAAAACAACAACAAAAAAATAACTAAGATACAAGGATGTGTCGTACAGCACAGGGAATATAGCTAATATTTGATAATAACTTTAAACAGAGTATAACCTATAAAACATAGAATCATGATGTCATAACCTGAAACTGTACACCATGTAATGAATTCTAATATTTTATATTCTATTTAGAAAAATTCCCTAGTTATAACACATGAAAATGACTGTATGACCCACTTGTGACTGTGACAGTTATTTTGAAACACGTAGCTTTAAGTTAATTGATACATGAACAGCAAGATGAAACAGACATCAAGTGAAGGCAAATGAAGAGATCACAAAAGTCTGGAGTTAGCCAAGTTAAAATTAAATAAAGTTTAATTAAGCTTTTGAAATTTATTTAAAGCAAATTTTAATAGTTTAAATTATTAATGTTTTAAGCAAATACTACTAAATATTAATATTTACTATTTTGAATGAATTATAAATAATTTAATTATTTAAATAAAAATTCAAGTGAAATATATTTAAATCAAACCAATATTTTCTATAGCAATGTCTAATCATAAATAATTTCATGGATACTAGACTAATACTCCCTTCATTCACTAAAATAATTGCTATTATTATTTCATTTCAACCTACATAACAAAACACATTTCAATATGGATGCTCTAAACTTGACCATAGATTATCTTTCTTTGAAGAAATTGTCAGTACACTCAGCCAAGCTCCTAAGTATCTAAATGAAGTGTCCTTTTCCAGGTAGGAAAATGGCTTCCTCTCGTCAATTACTCTATTATTTGTGACAAGCCATGATTTTCTACCTGTGGTAAGAAGGAACAATGCATGGTCTCCAAGGGTCCCAAATCTCTCACTTCTAATAATTCCCAAGAGATACACAAATGAATAAAACCCTTAGAGAAAATTAAATTGATTTTTATGGATTGCAAGTATACAAAATAGTGTCAGAGCCATTTGGGGCTTTGCACAATTATCCTAGCTCTCTCCTTCCAGGCACATGTGGAAATGCACCAGCTACTTGAAGTACAGCCTTGTGACCTGAAATCTGAACCAAAGAATTGGTATGTGAAAGTCCAGCCTGGCTCAGAGAAGAAAGACTGTGTCAGTGTGGGGACAGAACCCCCAAACATCCCTAATGGGGCAGGAAATAAACCTTTGTTATTCTAAATCACTGAGATTTGGGGATTGCTTTTTATCTCAGCATAACCTCATTCACATGGTTATCTATAGAAGTGATATAGAAACATTTTGTGTGAAAATATTTCCTGTCTCTGTCCAGATCCATCAAATAAATTTTCTCTTTTCTGAAGTGTTTGAAGCCATAGAATTTAATAAAGGAGCTTTTAAAGAAGTGATTTCACTTAGCCCATCAAAAATTACACAGAAATCCTCTTGTAAATAACATATCTCATCTTACAGTTCAATCTCCAACGAGAAAGAAAATGTGTATCAGAACAGCACCTCATCTAGGTTTTACAAAGCAAAACTTTCTAACCCTTATGTCATCAAGCTGACCACCTTTTGGCTGTTTACACTGAAGAAGAAAGACTGGACCATCTTGGTTCATTTGGAAAGAGTAAATGTCTCTGGGCCTTGTCCACTAACCAGCTGGGAGTCACCAGGCGGAGCTCTTCTTCGTTTGCAAGGCGTCCTACCAGATTAAATATGTACCATGCCATATCACATTCAAAGATTTTTAAAATACATTCTTTAAATGATTCCATACCAAACCAAATATCAAATTGCAAACAAAGTTTAAAGAGCTAAAACAGTTGCAAAATACCACCACATTAAAAGTTTCATTTAAATAAATGATCTCATCTTAAAGCTAGAAAATGTAATTAGTGTTTTCCCTTTCCTAGCAGTGAAGAAACCACCCTCCAGATTCCAAAGAACCTAAAACCTCCAAAAGCTATATATATATATAATATATATATATATATATATATTATATATATATATATAAAATATATATATATATATAAAATATATTTAATATATATATTATATATATATATATAAATTAATACTGGCTGTCTGTGCTGGACAATTCTTTCCATCAATTCAAATGTGTACCAAGAATGGCTAAAAAGTGTACCAAGTGCTCACATCCCTTACCAAAATTTGTCTCAGTATCTTGTACATATGCTATTGAGGAGAAATCTGTCATATACACTCATAAGCAAAGACTATGGTTGTGTGTATTCTGGGAAAACAAAAGACTTTATACATTCTCCCTCTTTAAAAGAGAAAAGAATAGATGTCATGGCAACTCACAAAATTGTCTAAACTAGTGATATGTATCACCTACATTAAATTAATTACTAGCATTCATAATTTTGTTATGCTTGGAACGTCCAAGACTAAGCTGTTTCATCTTGGAGATAAAAGGCAATGAGTGATGTATGTTGATATCTTTCTAAAAAGGAAGCACATTATCTTGATTACATAATACCCTTTGTCTTTACAAAGCCTGTACAACCTCTTTGGGACCATTGAAAGCTATGAACACACAGAATTTGTAATTACAAGGAGGTCTGTCGGAACTGGAAAACCTGGTTGAATCTGAGGATATAGAAAAATGTCTCAAGTGCCTTTCTGAAGGTCTTGGCTCCCCGAAAACCCCAAGTGCAACTGCCCAACCACTTTCACCCTTAACTTTCAAGCTCATGTGTATTTTAAAGGGAAATTCAATCTGTATGTTTCTGAATCATGGACGCTGAACCCATTAAGATTTTTGTTTTGTAAGGGCTTTCTAAATCCCAAAATGACTTATGAGATTTTTTATAGCCTGTTTACTTTGAAGCAAAGGAGTCACGTTTTGCTGGAAGTAAACAGGATTTAGAAGAAACTTTGAGACTTAGATAAAACAAGAGTTCAAGAAAGTTTATGTACATCCAACCTGTGCAAAACTCATTAGGTGACTCCTCCAATTTACTCTACCCAAAGCAGAATTAATGGCACCTTGGGCCAATAAATAGTTGTTTTTTAAACATAGTCCACAGTATTTTAGAACAGCATAGTCCTTTTACTTGAGGCAATAGTTAGTCATTCAGTAGAATTGCATATTTATTCTTTTTTTTAATGGAAACTTTTTCAAAAGTGAGTGTAGCTGATTTTGAGTTATGATGCATGGCTTGATTTCAGTTTGAGTGTGCGTTAATTCTGAAGTGCTGTTGGCAAAATCTTCATTAATTCACATGGTGTTAATTTGGAATTATTGATTTGGAGTAAAGTTTACTCATAATTCAACTGTAGAAAGGGATTTGGAAACAAATTTACATATAAAAAAGTTGGGTCACACCTTGTGACAACAAACTTCTTTAAAGTGTTGAGGACTCCTTTTCACACAAACAATATGTACTCATTATAAATAGCTATTTTACTGAAGAAAGTTATAAAAATATTTCACTTGTCAAAATTTAATATGCCTAAATCTAACAAAAATAAACTCAAAATGTATTAAAGACCTAAATATAAGACTGGATACTATAGAACTCCTAGAGGAAAACATAGGCAAAATACTCTTTGACATAAATCATAGCAATATTTTTGTCTCCTAAAGCAAAGGAAATAGATGCAAAAATAAGCAAATGAGACATAAACTTAAAAGCTTTTGCACAGCAAAGGAAACCATCGACAAAACAAAAAGACAAACTACTGAATGGAAGAAAATATTTGCAAATGATATGACTGATAAGGGGTTAATATCCAAAATATATAAACAGCTCATACAACTTACCATCAGAAAATCAAACAGCTCAATTGAAAAATGGGCAGTACAGAATAGATGTTTTTTCAAAGAGGAAATGCAGATGGCCAATAGGCACATGAAAAAATGCTCAACACTGCTAATCATCAGGGAAATGCAAATCAAAACCACAGTGACATATCACCTCACACCTGTCAGAATGGCTGTTATCAAAAAGAACACAACAAATGTTGGTGAGCATGTGGAGAAAAGGGAACATGCATACACTGTTGGTGGGAATGTAAGTTGGTGCAGCCACTGTGGAAAACGTTATGGAGGTTTCTCAAAAAACTAAAAGTAGAATTACCATATGACCCAGCAATTCCACTCCTGTGTATATATCCTATATATATATGTATATATATATATATATATATATATATATTAATTCAAAAAGATATATGCACACCAATGTTCATAGCAGCATTATTTACAATAGCCAAGATATGGAAGCAACCTGAGTGTTCATCAACAGATGAATACATAAAGAAGATGTGATATATATATATATATATATATATATATATCACAATGGAATATATATATATTCCATTATATATATCACATAATGGAATACTACCCAACCATAAAAAAGAATGAAATTTTGCCATTTGCAACAACATGGATGGACCTTGAGGGTATTATGCTAAGTGAAATAAGACAGAGAAAGACAAGCAATCTGTGTTATCACTTATACATGGAATCTAAAATATAAAACAAACTAGTGAATATAACAACAAAGAAACAGACTCACAGATATAGAGGACAAACTAGTGGTTACCAGTGGGGAAAGGGAAGAGGAGAGGGGCAAGATAAGCGTATGGGATTAAGAGGTACAAGCTACTATGTATATAATAAATATGCTAAGTAAGCGTATATTGTACAGTACAGGGAATAGAGCCAATATTTTATAATAACTATAAATGGAGTATAATCTTTAAAAATTGTGAATCATTTTATTGTACACCTGTAGCTTATATAATATTGTACATCAACTATATTTCAATAAAAATAAAATATAATAAAATAAAGGAAAAAAATTTAGGATACCTAAATCTAACAGTTGTGTGTACTTGATAGTCACAAAATATAACATTTAATTAATCTGTCATTTGGGTTGGCCATTTCTCTCTTATTTGCCTGAATTAGTGATGTGGATTTTCTGACGTTAGAAATTTTTTAATTCAAACAGATTATCAGAGTCAAGAGTGTACCACTTTGTGATTCAGCCACATTAATTCCAAAATATTCTGGTTCAGAATGCCTTTAACAGACACCCTAGAAGCCCCCTCAATCATAATATTTCCTCAAATGATTAAAACTTTGAGAAAATTAATAGCATGCACTTTATTTTTTTTGGCCACACCACGTGGCATGAGGGATCTTCCCCCACCAGACATCAAACCCTTGCCTCCTGCATTGGGAACATGGAGTCTTAACCACTGGACTGATAGGGAAGTCCCTAGCACACACTTTATTGATTTAAATGTCTTGAAATAAATCAGTAAATGGCAACAATAAATACATTTTAGGCACCTGCTATGATGAAGGCACCATGCTAGATACTAAGGAATTATCAACATCAATAAAAGATGTTATTCTTACTGTGGGAGAAACGGATTTTTAAAATATGAAATTAATTCAAACACAGGCTGAGTGGTAAATGCTTTAAGAATGCACTAAAATGTGCTAGGGCAGAACTATAGAGAAAACAGTGAAGAAAACTTTTGAGAATGTAAATTGGGCCCTGAAGAAAGAATCTACCTGTGGCAAGTGGAAGGGAGGGAGATGGTGGGAGCCATTCCCAGCAAAGGAAGGAAGCATCATAAGCAAAGATAGGGGAAATGCAGAGACCAAGCAGGTTTGGGACATCCCAAGCAATATGCCATGATTAAAGCACAGATCGTGAGAAAAGATTTGCATAAACCCAAACTGGGTTTGGATTAAATTGACAACAGGATACTTTAGGAAAATTCAGTGATGAATATGGGGTCAGGGAAAACAAAATGTATCCAACATTTTTCTTGTGAAGAAAATAAGAGCAAATGAAAGAATAAGTGTTCTAACAAGAGAGAAAACCTAATGGATAGGATACAACCAGGAGATTATTTTTCTCCCTCCATTCAAGTGACTTTAAGAAAAAAAGGAGAGAGAAAATACTCAAAAAAGAGAGAGGGGGAGAAAAGAAAGAAGAAAACGAAAAAAAATTTTTCTTATGAAGAATTCGAACCGTATATATGACATATTATTTATTTTTGTTGAAATATGTCTGAAGTGGACCTTGAGAGAATAAAATATCAAACTAATGTGTCATTGATCTCAACAAGAGGGATTAAATAGATTCTTTTGTCAACTTTAAATGTCCGGCAGAAACAAGCTTTTGAATAATTTCAGAATTCTGTTCCTCCATGGATTTACAGAAATCACATGCCTCCAATTAACATTTCAGATGAAAACCTAACTAAAATACACATGGAGGGTGTGGATGCCAACAATGGATACTGTCCTGTTTTCATCTGCTAAAACAAACAAGCAAAAAGCCTTAGTTAGCACCAACTAACTTATTATCCCTGACAAAAAATGAGATCATAGAGATAACTGAAATAGTCTATAAACTTTTAACATTACACACAAAAGGCCAACACTTGGTATTTCCATTCTTTGTTCATTTTAGCCAACCTGATAGGTGTGCTGTAGCATCTCATTGTGATTTTATTTTGCTTTTCCTCAATGACTAATGAGATTGAGCACCATTTCATATGCTTATTGGCCATTCAGATATCCTCTTTTGTGATGTCTGTTACCCACTTTTCTACTGGTTGTCCCTATTTTTCTTTGTTATTTGTTGCATTCTTTCGGAATGCATATATTCTGAATATATGTATTGCAAATGCTTTTTTCCCACTCTGTGGGTTGACTATTTCACCTTTCAGTGATGACTTTCATAAACAGAAGTTTTTGATTTTAGTATGGTCTAATATATCAGGTTTTACTTGATGGTGAATACTTTTTTCAAAGAAATGTTTACCAATACCAAGGTCAGGAAAATGTAACTTAAATGTTTTGCCTTTAAAAGCTTTATTGTTTTGCCTTTCACACTCAGATCTACAAAGCATCTGGAATTTACTTATTGTATGGTGTGAGGTAGGGGCCACATACATTTCTTTTCCATATCGCTATTCAATTGACCATCCTTTTTGGCAGCACTGCAGTGTTGAATTTGCCATAAATCAGATAAAGGTGTACATCTGGGTCTGTTCGTGGACTTTCTTCTCTTCTGTTGGTCAGTTTGTCTCTTCTTGATTCCAACACCACAGCTGTAATTTCCATAGCTTTAGTTTAAGTACTCCAGTCTTGTTACCCTTCTTCAAGATTGCCTTGTGTGTTCTTGGCATTTTGCATTTCCAAATAAATTTTGTAATCATCTTGTCAAGTTGTGCATGCACACAAAAATTTTTACTTAGATTTAGAATGATATTGCATTACTTTAAGAATCAATTTGGGGATAATTGGTGTCTTAATAATATTGAGTTTTCCAGTCCATACCTTTCCATTTATAAAGTCTTATTTAATTTCTCTTTGTTTGCTGCTGATGTATAGAAATATAATTGATCACATCACTATGTTGTACACCTGAAACTAATATAATATTGTATGTCATTTATACCTCAATAAATATATACATATGTATTTTAAAAAGAAATATAATTGAGAAGGCTTGCTAAGCTCACTTGTGAATTCTAACAGTTTGTACATTCTTTAGGAATTTCTACATATACAGTTATGTCATCTGGGAATAATGTCACATTATTGCCCATAATGCTTCCTTCTTACCAATTCCAGGATTAAAATATATAAGGAATAAAGGTAACAGGAAAAGTTATAAAAAGATAACATAACAGGAAATCCCAAACATATTCAGGAGTAATGTGTCTTTATGCTTATTTTAATGTTAGCATCTTAGAGTGACAAGCAGCATATTGGTTCCTGAAAGCAAAGTACTTTTCTTGGTTAGTCAAGCATCACCTGTGTTTAATTCAGGAGTCCCCCCTCATCATCTTGCATGGTTACAGGGATGCCATAATAAACTTGGCTTAAGAATTCTTGCTCTTAGTAAATCTGCTGTGAATTAATACAAATACCCAACAGACCGAGAAGTGAGTACAGGCAGAGCAAAACTACTTGCACCGTGAGATTGGAGAGGCACCAAGAGTTATGTGGGGGAGGGAGCGTCAAATGTGTTCAAAGCTCAAGTCCCCTGCACCTGTGCCTTTGCCGTCCCTACAGCAAATGTCAACCTTAAGCAAGTGGAGAGCTGAGAAATGGATATTTTGAACAAGGTAATATGTCTTTCTTCACAAGTGGACTGTTTTAGTCTTTTGAAAAATATCTTTCTTTGAATATGCAATAGCCATTTCTATTCCACCTTTTCTTTTTATTTCTACAAGAGATAAATCTGACCTACAGCAAAAGCCCCAGAGCATACGTAGGTGATTTGATTTCTATGCATTTCTATAGTAACAAAATAAAAGTCAGGAGGAGTGAAGAAAATTATTGCTTTTGTATTTCCTCTGGAGTACAGAGCAATCTCAGAAAGGGGCCCTTGAGAATGTAAGCAAACACCTGAAGCTTGTTTCCACTCATCACAGCACTGTATTTATGCCTAGGCTGTGCATGGGGAAAGTCCCACATCAACACCCTGATTGCAGGGCCTCAGAGGCAGAAGCATATGAAGAACTTCAGAGCCATTAGCAGACAGACAGAGTGGGACTTGGAGAGGCTGAGGACAAATGCTTCTTAGGTTAGGGTCCCCTCAGAACAGTCTCTGAGAAAAGAAATTCTAAGCCAGTAGTTTCCAGGGGAGATGGGCAGGCTACTCCAGAGAAATATAAAAAAATAGGACATATGTAAAGAGAGATATATTTTATTATGAGAGATTAGCTCAAATGATTGTGGAGACTGAAAAATCTGATGGTCTGCCATGTGCAAGCTATATGCCCAAGAAAGGTAATGGTTTATTTTCAGTCCAAACCAAAGGCCTGAGAACTAGTGGGGTCAGTGGTGTAAATCCCAGTCCAAGTCTGAAGGACCAAGAACATAGCACAGAACATAGGGCAGAAGAAGATGGATGCCTCAGCTTCAGCAACAAGCAAATTCACCCTTCCTCCACGTCTTGGTTCTAATCAGGCCCTCAACAGATTGGATGATGCCCACTTGCATTGGCGTGAGTGATCTTCTTTCCTCAGTCTATGGATTCAAATGCTCATCTCTTCCAGAAACACCCTCACAGACACCCCAGAAATAATATTTTACCAGCTATCAGAGCATCCCTTAGCCCAATCAAGTTGACACGTAAAACGAACCATTACAGGAGGTAATTCCAGGGAGAAGAGAGGACATAGGGCAGGAAAGGCAGATTTATTGATGGGTGGGTAACCACCATGGGCAACTGATGCTCAGCCTTCCCCAGGACTCTCTGAGGGACGGTGTGAATGCATGTCCTACATGGTAACCACTAGTCATTGTGGCTATTTAAATTTGAATTTAAACTAACTATAATTTAAAATTCAGTTCTTTATTCTCCCTAGCCATACTCCAAGTGTTCAGTAGCCGCATGCGGCTAATGGCTACCCTATTAGACGAGGCAGAAGACAGAACATTTCCACCATCACAGAAAGCTCTGTCGGGCAGTGCTGGTGTCAGCCCCAGCACAGAAATGTCCCATGCAATGGGTAAGGAAGCTGAGGTAATTATCTGCCAACTCTCATCCCTTACTGCATAAGGGTCATTCGTGGAGCCTTAGTTACTTTGCCTTCTTGTTTGCTCCCTCTACCAGAGACCACTCTCAGGCTGAGGGTTACACAGAGCCACATAAATGTACAGATATTACTGACAGGTAACCTCTGGAATGGCTGCAGGGATATGTGTGGGACATCAGGTACCTGCTACAGTTGCATCCAAAACAGATGGGAGGCAGAAACCATGAGAGACACAAAGAGGACTTAGAAAAGAAAGGCTGTTAAACAAAAAAAGTAGAGGAGGAGAAGGAGGAAGACAAAAGATAGAAAGGCAGAAGGAGAGATGAAGGAAGGAAGGAAGGAAGGAGGGAGGGAGAAAGGAAGAAAGAAAATGAGCAACTGTCTCAGAAAGGAGCCACATGCAAAGTAATGTCTGTACTACCCAGTTGTCCTGCTGGGAAACCCAACCCTGCACCCACACACCCAGCCTGCTCCTCTTTCAAATGGGAACATGACCTCACTTAGACCCAGCCCCAGGCCGTGGTTTCCTACCTTTTTAAAAAGAGCATTACAAATGGGCAGGACTTATTGCTTAGTAAGGAAGGCAGCAGGTTAACTACAACAGTGTCAGTGGCCTCCTCTCCTAGGCCTGCATGATGACCCAAGGAAATACTAAACCTTTGCCAAGCTGCCTGTCAGCATTTTTGATGACCAAATCATTTTAACAGGATAAAAAGCTTTACTCTCATGATTTCATCATTAGAGATAAAGCTGAGATTCTAAGCATCTCTGGAGAGGAAACAATATTTAAATGCTTTCTTGGTTGCATATAATTCGTTCAAATATTTTTCCTAGAGACCTACATTAAGTTGAGAAAGGGAATCCACCCCGAGTAAGAAGAAGGAGGTCGTGGTGTAGACAGTGGGATGTAAGGGACTAAGATTAAAAATAAGGGCTGCCTGGCAGACAGGACCTGAGGCGAGTGGTCAAGGTTAACTTCACCAATGATGAGTGAAGCCAGTGAGAAGGGCAGTTCACCTGCCCTTTGTAGTATTCTTCTCAAAACTTCATGACTCCTGTCCAACCATGTGAAAAACATCAGACACACCCAAGTAAAAGGACGTTCTACAAAATCCCTAAACTAACAAGGTCATGAAAAACAAGGGAAGACTACGAAGCTGCCATAGACTAAGGAGGAATGACAACTGAATGCAATAGAATATCCAAATGGGATCCTGAGAGAGAAAACAGATATTAGTGGATAAACTAGTGAAATCACAAGTAAAGTATAGAGTTCAGTTAATAGTTACGTACCAGTGTCAATTTCCTAGTTGTGATAAATACACCACAGTTACCTCAAATGTTAACCATAGGAGAAACTGGGTGAGGCATGTATGGGAACTCTCTGCCACTTTTTCGTAAATCTCAAGTTGTTCCAAAATAAAAAGCTTAGCTTTCGAAAAGGCTGCATTACCAAAGACCAACTATATAAATCTACTTCAGGCTAGCCCTGGGATGGGAGAAGGGATAATAAGAGAAATAAAGTGAGAATCGTGATATTTAAATGTTAGAGACGTTGGAGGGGTGCGTAAGTGGGTGTAAAACAGGGAAATAGAAAGAAGGGTAGAAAAAAGTCCTTGTTTGCTTACCTTAAAATTCCTCAACTATTAAAAATTCCAAGCAAAGGTAAAGGTTTGACTTGCCAAAATAAGGAGGAGGTGGGGGGGGAAGGGAGGGGGACGGAGAAATATCAAAATAAGTTTAACATGACAAAATGCAATATAAATAGTTGCATTCAGACTAGTGATGGGTAAATGAACCGTACTCTATGTGCCTGAACCAAGCAGAATGGTCTAAGATCCAGTGGTAACAGATGGTGTACAGAAATGAAGACCAGCCCAAAGCTTTTCAGAGAAGTCAGTTAAAATTAAAGGAAACAAAACGTTGAACTGTGTATGCTTTTCATACGTAAGCAGTGCACACTGGCCTACTGACAAAACAACAAATTGCAGTTTTACTCAGCCTCAAGAACAAAAATCCTAATTCAGGGAATTTCTTCGTAATTATTTTAACTGACTCTCATTAAACACACACACACACCGCATTTTTATGACACATAACTGAATAGTTAACAATTCCAAGACTCAAGAACTTCAACAAGGGTTCTGTAAATGGAAGAAATCCTCCAAACCCACTAACAATATAACTGGAAATATGGAAAAGTTTACCAAGTTGACAAAAAGAAATCCCTGACTCATATGAACTAAACAAATAAAGAACCCAAACTGCTGACTTAGCACCAGGGCTTTAAGAGGGTGAAGATTAAGACATGGTAGGAAAAAGCAATTAAGAAAAGATGGGGAAAAGAGCATGCAACTGAGACACGGCTGAAAATAAAACTTCTACACATGCTTATGTGATGGCATCAGACGCAACTCTTGCTAACTCTAAAACGTATTCCATGTGACTTAATTAGTGTTAAAAATGTGCCACCTCACATTTTCTTTCAATTCACTTATTTCCTGTCTCAGTATTTCATTATTTAGAACCTTATGAACCAACTTGAGGACAGGGGGGAGATGGGGAAGCTAGGACGAAGTGAGAGAGTGGCATGGACATATATACACTACCAAATGTAAAATAGATAGCTAGTGGGAAGCAGCCGCATAGCACAGGGGGATCAACTCGGTGCTTTGTGACCGCCTAGAGGGGTGGGGTAGGGAGGGTGGGAGGGAGGCTCAAGAAGGTGGGGATATGGGGATATATATATATATATATATATATATATATACACATATAGCTGATTGACTTTGCTGTACAGCAGAAACTAACACACCATTGTAAAGCAATTGTACTGCAACAAAAATGCAATAAATAAATAAATAAATAAAAAATGTGACATTTCCTGGTCTCAGCAGGGGCTCCTAAGCACTTTTATAAGCACCAACCATTCTAAGTTCTTGGTTGTTACCTCTCAATTTTTAATAAGCATAAAAGTCACCTGGGAATCTTGTTGCAATGCCGGTTCTGAAGGGTGGGACTGGGGCTCAATGTTTGCATACTTACCAAGCTCCCAGGTGAAGTCAGTGTAGTCAGTCAAGGACTACACTTTGAATAGCAAGAATCTAGAGCATCTAGGAAGGATGGAGCAAGAGATGAAACAGCTTTGTAGGTACGGCCCCTTTGCTTCCCTCCAGTCTGCATAGCAGAAAACAGAGCATTCCCTGGATTTTTAAAAAAATTTAAAATTTATTTTATTTCTGGCTGCGTTGGGTTTTCACTGCTGTGCACAGGCTTTCTCTAGCTGCAGAGAACGGGGGTTACTCTTTGTTGTGGTGCACAGGCTTCTCATTGCAGTAGCTTCTCTTGTTGTGGAGCACGGGCTCTAGGCATGCAGGCTTCAGTAGTTGTGGCACTCAGGCTCAGTAGTTGTGGCTCGTGGGTTCTAGAGCACAGGCTCAGTGGTTGTGGCACACAGGCTTAGCTGCTCCATGGCATGTGGGATCTTCCCGGACCAGGGATTGAACCTGTGTTGCCTGCATTGGCGGGAGGACTCTTAACCACTGCGCCACCAGGGAAGCCCCTGGGTTTTTGATGAATCCACTCATGAGGACCTCCTTTGCAGACAGTGCTCTGATTTGCTTTGTTTGTTTTTTCCTTCCCTGTAAGCCAACTGAGAAAGGTTTTAAGAGATTTCCATAGATAGACTGACCATATCCTCTAGCATTTGGGAGATAAGGAGATAGCAACCTGATTCCCACCTGTTTAAAGATGAGAAGGTAGGCTGTGAGGTAATGAACTGAATGAAATTCCAGAGTTTACAGGGACAGAGATGCATGCAAAAAAGAGAGAATTTGCACACTACCATACTGGACAGAACCAACAGCAGATTACAATTCTGTAATCCTGGCAGATTACAATTCTACCAGGAAAGTAGAACATTCCTTACCTTCCCTCTTCCTCCATGTCTCCAAACAGCAGCTAGTGGGTGAGGAAGCGGGTGGAGACTGGAAACAGAGAACCAGCCAGTGTCAGTGTCAGCTCTTCCCTCCACCACACCCACCAGAGGCATCTGAATCAGAGGTTGACCTGGGCCGGAAGAGAGGAGGAGATCTAAAGTAGAACTGAAAAGATGACACCATGTGATTTTTCAACTGGAGTGAACTTTAAATTACCTAGGAAAAATAAGATTTACTGAGATGCCCAAGATTTTATCCAAAGTTGAGAAAGAGCTCTTTCATAGATGAAATCCAATGGGACTGGATGAGAAAGAATAAAGTTGTTTTGTCTTTGCATCTTAGGAGCCCAGTTAGTTCCATGTTTGAGATTCTCAGCTGAGCTTGTAAGAGGAAAGGATTTTGCAGATCACTGTGTACATGCCATGAGAAACAAGTGGGAAGATTCAAAAAAGTGTAGAGCATTTATATTAAATCGAAAGGAATAATCCTTCAGCAAACATCAGAATGCTGATCTGCTTTATAAAGACTTGGACTTTGAGAGCTGAAAGAGAACCTAAGGCTCATCTTGTCAAATCTTCACATTTCCCTGAAGTTTCACTGGGAGGGGAAACTAAGATCTTTATCAAGTTAAGTGGACTGTCTGAAGATACAGTCACTTATTGGCAGCAGACTGAGGCCTCAAAACCCAGTCCCCGACTCTTAATGCAGCATTCCTTCCAATAAACCATGAGGACAAGGAAATAATTTCAAAGAAACAATGTACCTAAAATAGCCAACAAATTTGTAGTAATTTATTGCTGGAAAAGCCATTTCAGTGGGAACTTGTTTCTGTTAAGTAAGGCATAAAAACCACTATGATATAAATTTAGTATAAATTTTATTTTAAAATAAAGTTAAGCCAAAACTTGGGAAAGAAGAACAAAGTTGGAGGACTCACAATTCTTGATTTCAAAACTTATTACAAAGCTAATCAAATCAGTGTGATGCTGGCATCAACAGAGTGGAAAAACAACCACCAAATGGGAGAAAATCCATGCAAATCATATATTTGATAAGAGGTTAACATTCAGAATATACAGAGAACTACAACTCATCAACAACAACAACAAAAATTCAAAAATGGTAAAGGACTTCAATAGATATTTCTCCAAAGACATACAAATGGCCAATAAGCATATGAAAAGATGCTCAAAATCACTAATCATTAGGGAAATAGAAATCAAAACCACAATGAGATATCACTTCACACTCATTAGCATGACTGCTATTAAAAAACAAAACAAAAGACAGAATAATGAGCATTGGAGAGGAAGTGGAGAAACTGGGATCCTTGTGCACTGCTGGTGGGACTGCAAAATGGTACAGCCACTGTAGAAACCAGTATGGCAGGGTTTTTTTGTTGTTTTTTGTTTTTTTCTTGCGGTACGCGGGCCTCTCACTGTTGCGGCCTCTCCCGTTGCGGAGCACAGGCTCTGGATGCGCAGGCCCAGCGGCCATGGCTCACGGGTCCAGCCGCTCCGCGGCATATGGGATCTTCCCGGACGGGGGCACGAACCCGCGTCCCCTGCATCGGCAGGCGGACTCTCAACCACTGGGCCACCGGGGAAGCCCAGTATGGCAGTTTTTTAAAAAGCTAAAAATAAATTTACCATATGATCTATTTCACTTCTGGACATATACCCAAAAGAATTGAAAGTAGGGTCTCTAAAAGATATTTGTAACTTCATGTTCATAGAAATATTATTTACAATAGCCAAAGTATCTATTGGTGGATGAATGGATAAACAAAATTTAAAAATTTAAAAATAGCACTGAAAGTGATTTTTAAAACTTCAGGGAGGGTTTCTTCAACCATTTCTTCTTTCCAAAGCCAGTCTATCCATAGTTTGAGGGAAGAATGACAAACTGAATCCAATTCATGTACTGGCTCTAAGGTCTGTTGATAATCTTCTTTTGTCACGCTCTTTAATCTTTTGCATGTTGCAACAAGCAGCTCTAAATTAGATAATCGAAAATATGATATATATAATTTATTTAAGCAATAGAAAAGGACAGATAGTATCAATTTCAGTTCGAATAGTTACAGACAAAGAGAGGCAGTCATAGCAATAACTACAACTCCTATTCAATCCAGTTCAACCTACTCAACAATGAGGACTCAACTATGTCTAGGAAGCTACAAAGAAGAATAAGACATTGCTGCTACTCCTGCCAAAAAAAAATCCCTGGGTTGGTTACAACCTAGCATATCAATGACATATTTTAAGGCATCGTAAGGATCTACCACACTCCCCCAACCATCAAAATCTGAAAAGCAAATGGATACCAAGTCAGCAATTTGCTTAGGGGGAAAAACTGTTTTGTTAACAGTTTTGTGGGTCAAGGTTAAGGAATGGAGATGGGAGTTCTAATAAAAATCAGGTACCATAACTTCCCTAACTAAATTAAGAATTGTGGAGTATAAACACCAGGTCCAGGAGACAGATATCAGCTTTAATACTGATCAAAAAAAAACAAAAACAAAAACACAAAAACCAGTACGAGCACACCAAGTGACCTCCCCCAAATTCATGAAACACCTTTATAGTGAAGGTCAAAGTATTAGGCCAGGAACCTTGCTCTAATGGAAGTCCCTTCACATGGAAACAAAGTAAAGGGAAAAGGCGTTGCCGCCTTCACACCCACAGGTGACTACCATTTACTAGTAGAATTTTCAATTCTAAAATTGGCATCTGTAATCAAGGGAGCAGAAATTATTAGATAAAAATGAGAAAATGGAGAAAGAACTAGTAGAGAGTAGTAGAGAAGAGTTGAAGTAGAGAGTTTTTTCCAGACTTTGTTTCAGCCATTCAGAAGCTCTGTCTGCAACTATTAGGTGAATGAAAGTCTAGCCTCCAACCTCTGGGAACCTTGCTGGCACATTTACATAAAGAAATAATAGTCCCCACGCTACTCGTCTCACAGAGTTGTTTGGAGGGTCCAAAAAATATTGTGCGTGCAAGTGCTTGACAAACTGCGATAGTGTCAGGCAAGTTGCATTTCTCCAGTTTTCAAACATCTAAACTGTCCGGGTTTCCCAAATCTGCTAAGCACATCATATGAAATAGTATCATGACATTTTAGTTTCCTTATTTAGACAAAGTAAGCCACTAATTTGCTCTTAAATCTCTGTGCTTTGAGCTGCTTTATATTACAGAGTCTGCCTTTATGAGGACATTTCCTTCTAGAATGACAGCCAGGAAATTTCCAAGCAAATGGGATGGTCCACATCCAGGTGACCTGAAAACCAGGACACAAAGAAACATGGGCAAGTCTGAGTCACAATCCACAGGCTGCCTACATCTTAGGGAGAGTGCTACTGTAACATAAGTGATAAATCATCAACTAGAGAAATATAAACACTGGTTACACAAACAAATTCAATTTCAGCCCCTTAATGAACATTTAACAAGTTACATGTGAGCTAAAGATGCCCTACAGGCTGCTCCATGTGTTTGCTTTCGAAAAAAAAAAAAATTAAAAGCGCATCACTTCCCCTTGTCTGATGACTCATCTTATTACCAAAATGCAGTTGAAAAAACTGACTTTTGAATTAAAATGCTATTTACTGAAGGAAGAGGGGAAATGCATCTGTTATTGATAAAAAAAAGTGATCAAACTGAGAAAATGTATTTCCCTGGATTAGGGCCTGAAGGAACAAAAGGACCATGGTGTTTCTGCTGATGAGTGAGGATTTATGAAAAATTCAGAAGTTTCCATTTGCCACACATGATGTCCTAATCAAAGTGACCCTTTTTTCCTTTTCTCACAGTTGGAACTCTAAAATTATAGGATTTTCCTCCTCATACTTTGTCTTTATTGGCTGAGACTTAAAATAAACACACACTTGCATATACACAAAGCACTTTACTGAGGAGGAAAAAAGATAAGGGTTTAAATCTGTATAATGAAAGACTAGATTGCAGAAGGCAGTGACAGTTATGATTTTTTTTCCACAATGACCAAAATCTACCCATAACATTTCCATTTACTGATAATGAGAAGCACAGAGTCCAGATAGATAAGTCGTGGGAGCAGTAAGGAATGAGCTTTATTAAAAAGACAGTCCCTCTTGCTACCACTTCAAGGTACTTTACAAAGGCAGTACATGACATGGGACTTCATTTATTCTGTGAGTGTCCTTATACAGGACACTTGCTCTTCACAAAACGAGGATTCTGACCTCAGAGAGATTTAGCTAAAGGCCAGGTCCCTCTGGATCGGGCCAAGCAGCCAGGAAGTAGCCTATCACCAAGTCAGGATAAAAGGGGCTGCCAGGATGGAGACAAGGGGCCAACAGAAGTACCTTGACCTGGGGAAACCCACACCCTCCAAGTCACTGCAAATAGTTCTTCCATTATTTGCTGACTTGACTTTGAATTGTGGAAAGTCTTAAATACTTGTATGGGGGTGGGGGGAAGACCTCAGTAGAAGGTCTACAAGATGCTTAGAACAAAGTCTTCCAGACGCAGTAGTTCAAGCCCCTATCTACGACTTTGAGTCCTTGAATGAAACTTGTCACCCACCCATCCTGGTGCCTCATTTTTCTACACTCTGGTTTGAATCTCCTCGTGAAACTCTCTCCATTGTGTTAGTGAGTATGGGTTTGTCATCGCCAGAAGATAAATACTACAGAAATAGCTGGTATATGTAGACACAGTAGCAGAGGTCCTTCCTTGGGCAATTCTACTTGAGTCTTTGTTGCCCCAGTGTCCCAATACTGTAAAATGTTTTATTCATATTCCTATATCATAGGATTAGTAAGAAGATCAAATTAGTCAACATAAATTGAGCAGTTGGAACAGGGTCTAGCACATAGGAACCATGATATAAGAATTAGGCATTAGGGTACATATATTTATTCATTTGTGGAAAGAATTTTTCAGCATATATTATTATAGGCTAGACAATGCTTTTGACACCAGAACACAATAATTTATTGAGCACCTACTATGTGCTGGGTCCTGAGCTAAACATTTTACATGTATCTCATTTAATGGTAGAGGAAAAATAGAAATAGCTTGTGTAGATTGACTACCATGTGCCAGGAAGATCTTCTTATCTGCGTCTTAGAGGTGAGAGAATCAGTAACTTACCCACAATCATAGCTGGTACACAGCCCAGTCTTGAAATTAAGTATTAATACTTGAAATTAAGTATATATCAAGTTTATGTTCTTTCCACTAGGTTCCTGCATATACCCATGATATACACATGAAGAATTGCTTTTCTGCAGCACAAAAGCCCATGCCGATCAATGCTTTCCTGGAAAAAAAAAAAAAAAAACACCTAATATAGAATTTTTTGGAAGGAGAAAATGTGACTATGTGTCTAAAGAAGAGAGCTCCAACTAGCCACTTGTTGGCATTTACGCCTGAGCAGGCGTTTCCTTCGGCTGTTTTAAATATGCTTATACAGTATTTTAAAAGGCAAAGCACCTAGGTTGCCACCGTTGGTCACAGTTCCAGAAACTTAGCATCTGAAGACAAGCCCATGGAAACTCTTAACATTTATATTAACCACAGATCTGCCACAGACATTTGAATTCAGTCCCCTGAGAAAACCAACAGGGAAAGTTTCCAGTTATGTATGGAAAATTTTACTGTATTTTTCAGGTTCAACCTAAATGCTTCATAGGTTTCCAGAATAGGTGATGCAATCCTCTGGTTTGTTTTTTGTCTTTATTTTTTGCATCACTCAAGCTAGAGAGATGGGTTGAAGTTTTAAACCATGGAAACAAGCAACCTCATCTCCAGTCAACTTGATCTCTCTCATTTGAGAACCAGCATCCCTTTGGCCACTAGGCCTTGAATGGAAGTGAAATCATTAGAGCTGCCTTGGATTATCAGGAATAAGAACTTCCTTAGCTGTTCTCTGTCCTCACACATCTTTGGGGCACAAGGTTCAGAAATGGTTGCAGCTGTAGGAGAGAAGTTAGGGGGTCTGAAATGAAACTAGGGAGAATGGTTTCATTTATCTATCCATTTCTCATTGACAGGATTAATGGATGTCCCATTCACCCCCAGATGATGGCTCTTATCTTCCCAGGCAGTAGGAACCAAGGAATGACACCTTTTCTAGGAATCCTCTATTCTCCTTGCCTTTTAGAGCTATCCCTCCCTGCCCCCAACAAACAGAGGTCACACAAATTTCTAGTAGAAAGAACTGGTAAAGGCACTTGGTCAACGACTACTAGCTCCTCATAAGATACCTGACAACACAGCTGCACATTTGAGAAAGTTTCGTAAAAATAGAAACATCCAACCTATCTCAGAGATTCTGATCTCATGGGTCTAAGGAGATTCCCGGGCATTAGCATTTTTTTAAAGCTTTCTGGAAAGTTCTAATGCAGAGCTGGTGGGGAGTCACTGCTTGATCCGAATGTCTCTGTTTCTCAGGGTCCATCTCTCCTTTTCATCTTGAAGTTTCCTTCCACTGCTTATTCTCAGAAATCACCCATGGCTTCTTTGCTTCTCTGCAGAGCCATTTTGAGCAAGACGCTATCAGGACTGGGTGTTTATTTCTCAACACTGACTGCCCACAGCTGTTTGCCAGTTTTATCCTCCAATATGGGACCTACACAGAGGAGGACGGGACTAATGGGCCACATGCCTCCAGCCCCACATAGATGGAGGGTCTCAAATGTAGATTCCTGGCCTCATCCACAAATGACTGGATTCATGCAGTCAGAAAGATACACTGGCAGGTTTGAAAGAATACTTTCATCTGACAGCTTTAAACACGAATGCCTCTAATAAACTATACCACCTAGAGTCTACCATGAATTCATATTTTTATAAATCATAACATTAATTTTGAGTAACACAACTATAATACATTTTGTTTGGGGTGTATTCAAAGCACTGGTGAGTTAAATTGTGAGCATTTTAAACTCGCCACAAATTTTGCAACTCTGCTTTAGCTTTTTTCACTTTAAATACCTTGGGAGAGGTAAGAGCCTGGCCACATCTATCCCAGTTCACAGATCTTACCCAAGTGTGGTATCCCAGGCCTCACTATCCACAAGGGGACAGAGAACTAAGCCGGCAATTCCTCCATCCCTCACCCCTTCTTATTAGAGAATCCACTACAGGGCCAGGACTAAGCTTACCACACACACACACACACACACACACACACACACACACACACACACAAGAGAAAAAGAGAAAGAGAGAGAGAGAGAGAGAGAGAGAGCCAATAGTTAAGGAGGCATTGGCTCCCAGGTACGAACTCTGCATTTGTACAACCCAGAGAGTGAGGCCCTCCTTAAATATTGTACTGTGTGTGCTCAGGTCCTTTTATTTATTTATTTATTTGTTTATTTTAACATCTTTATTGGAGTATAATTGCTTTACAATGGTGTGTTAGTTTCTGCTGCATAACAAAGTGAATCAGCTCTATGTATACATATATCCCCATATGCTCAGGTCCTTTCTGAGCCAGCACAGTCATGCCCACTTAAGTGCACACACACACACACACACACACACACACACACACACTGGTCCAGACCATCCTAAAGCCAACGTGATGACAAACTCCTGATCTAAAGCATCCCACTGATTTGCCTCTTACTCAAAAGTATGTTTTACATTTAAGGGACACATTTGATCTACCGATTTTCTATCATAATAATAAAAAATATTTTTTAACCTTGCTATTGGACATTAGCTGGTTACAAGGTACACAGAGAAGAGGAAACAGAAAACGTGTTGAAAGGCTTGTTGGTATGCAGTGTCCATCCCTGCAGATATATAAGCAGGAAAGAGCCACAGGGACTCTTGGCAACCAAGCTACTGAGACCATTAATTATTAGTTTTGTTTTCATTAAAGGGAGTTTTCACAAAAGTTAAAATATATGGTGTTCTTTGAAATAGTGGAGACAATGAGGGAAAAGACCAAATCTACTCCAGCCAAACTGAGAATTGTGTTTGTAAAGACCTCGGCGATATGCCTGTGATTAATTCTGAGACTTTTTCAGCGGAAAACAGGAACTACAGGAGAGCACCATTCTGTTCTTCCTAAAAATTTTTCCTAATTTAAAAAGTTTGAAAAGTCGAAAATGTTCCTTGTTGTTTATATTAGTTTAATTTATTATTTCAGTTCATTGCAAGTTCAAGTTACTTTTCCGTTTTGAAAGGACTCCTACATCACTCTATGTATATACAGAAAAGCACCCTTAAGGAGACAGCCCACTTGATCTCAAGAACACTTACTCGTTGTAGCAGCTCTCTGAGGAAAGGCTATTTCTTTTGCAGAGAAAAGGATGCTGTTCCTTAAAAGCACATCCGAGGAAGAACAGCTTATCTCTCTGTTTAATCCCATACACACACCTCTTCTAGGCGGCTATTCGTCACCCACCAGACCTTGATTCTGTCTCATCGTTGAACGAGCCTTGTCCAATAAATAGCTTAAGAAATAATTCAGTGCAAAGGAGACGGTAAGAAACAAGTGAGAGCAGATCTGTTTCCTGTGGGCTGAGCCATGTCACCTCCAGCCCTACGACTGCCATTTTGCTAAGAATTGATATGATTGAGGTTACTTTAAAAATAAATGATGTTCTGGAGGTTAGCCCTCTGTCTGTGCATGAAGAAGGAACCACACCTTCTCCCCCCCCAAAAAAAACCCAGACTCTTTTTTATAAAATTTTTATTTTATATTGGAGTGTGGTTGATTAACAGTGCTGTGTTAGTTTCAGGTGTACAGCAAAGTGATTCTGTTATACATATACGTGTATCTATTCTTTATCAAATTCTTTTCTCATTTAGGTTATTACAGAATACCGAGCAGAGTTCCCTGCACACTGCTATGTTTAAAATAGATAACCAGCAAAGACCTACTGTATAACCCAGACTCTTATTTACTTTACAATTGACAAAGTAAGAAAAAAAAGTACATTGTGGGAAAATTTTGATTATCTTATGGAATTCTTACTTTCTGGTTAACTATCAATTTTTTAAATTTGACTTTATGTATGAACAACCAACGTGATCGTGATTGGGTGGTAGTATAATTTAACAGCTAAGGACATCTACCACCATAATGTCAGTTGCCCTGAGTTCAGATCACCACTCCCCCACTTTACTGCCCAGATGTGCTTTGCTGAGCTATTTAGCCTCTCTGTCACTCGAGTTCTTCATCTGTAAAATGCAGAAATAAAAACCCCTACCTTCCTTAAAAAACTACAAATAGAACTACCATATGACCCAGCAATCCCACTACTGAGCATATACCCTGAGAAAACCATAATTCAAAAAGAGTCATGTACCAAAATATTCATTGCAGCTCTATTTACAATAGCCCAGAGATGGAAACAACCTAAGTGCCCATCATCGGATGAATGGATAAAGAAGATGTGGCACATATATACAATGGAATGTTACTCAGCCATAAAAAGAAACAAAATTGAGCTATTTGTAATGAGGTGGATAGACCTAGAGTCTGTCATACAGAGTGAAGTAAGTCAGAAAGAAAAAGACAAATACCATATGCTAACACATATATATGGAATTTAAGAAGAAAAAAAATGTAAGTAAGACAGGGTAAGACAGGAATAAAGACACAGACCTACTGGAGAACGGACTTGAGGATATGGGGAGGGGGAAGGGTGAGCTGTGACAGGGCGAGAGAGAGTCATGGACATATACACACTAACAAACGTAGTAAGGTAGATAGCTAGTGGGTAGCAGCCGCATGGCACAGGGATATCGGCTTGGTGCTTTGCGACCGCCTTGAGGGGTGGGATAGGGAGGGTGGGAGGGAGGGAGACACAAGAGGGAAGAGATATGGGAACATTTGTATATGTATAACTGATTCACTTTGTTGTGGAGCAGAAGCTAACACACCATTGTAAAGCAATTATACCCCAATAAAGATGTTAAAAAAAAAAAAAAGTCTTGACAAGGATATACAATGGAGAAAAGACAGTCTCTTCAATAAGTGGTGCTGGGAAAACTGGACAGCTACGTGTAAAAGAATGAAATTAGAACACTCCCTCACACCGTACACAAAAATAAACTCAAAATGGATTAGAGACATAAATGTAAGACCGGACACTATAAAACTCTTAGAGGAAAACATAGGAAGAACAGTCTTTGACATAAATCACAGCAAGATCTTTTTTGATCCACCTCCTAGAGTAATAGAAATAAAAACAAAAATAAACAACTGGGACCTAATGAAACTTCAAAGCTTTTGCACAGCAAAGGAAACCATAAACAAGACGAAAAGACAACCCTCTGAATGGGAGAAAATATTTGCAAATGAATCAACGGACAAAGGATTAATCTCCAAAATACATAAACAGCTCATGCAGCTCAATATTAAAAAAACAAACAACCCAATCCAAAAATGGGCAGAAGACCTAAACAGACATTTCTCCAAAGCAGACATACAGATGGCCAAGAAGCACATGATAAGCTGCTCAACATCACTAATTATTAGAGAAGTGCAAATCAGAACTACAATGAGGTATCACCTCACACCAGTTAGAATGGGCATCATCAGAAAATGTACAAACAACAAGTGATGGAGAGGGTGTGGAGAAAAGGCAACTCTCTTGCACTGTTGGTGGGAATGTAAATTGATACAGCCACTATGGAGAACAATATGAAGGTTCCTTAAAAAACTAAAAATAGAATTACCATATGACCCAGCAATCCCACCCCTGGGCATATATGCAAAGAAAACCATAATTCAAAAAGTCACATGCACCCCAATGTTCATTGCAGCACTATTTACAATAGTAAATGGAAGCAACCTAAATGCTCATCGACAGACGAATGGATAAAGAAGACGTGGTACATATATACAATGGAACATTACTCAGCCATAAAAAGGAACGAAATTGGGTCATTTGTAGAGATGTGGATGGATCTAGAGACTGTCATACAGAATGAAGTAAGTCAGAAAGAGAAAAACAAATATCGTATATTAACGCATATATGTGGAACCTAGAAAAATGGTACAGATGAACCAGTTTGCAGGGCAGAAATAGAGACACAGATGTAGAGAACAAACGTATGGACACCAAGGGGGGAAAGCGGTGGAGGGGGGTGGTGGTGGGATGAATTGGGAGATTGAGATCAACATATATACACTAATATGTATAAAATAGATAATTAATAAGAACCTGCTGTATAGAAAACTAAATTAAATAAAATTAAAAAGTTAAAAAAATCTGACAGCGTCCAAGCCAGGCATACTTCCAACACTTTTAAAGCAGATCTGTAGTTTTCAAACATTTTAAAGCAATGGACTTTTTAAAAAATATAAACTGGAAAAACAAAAACAAACAAACAAAAAAAACCCCTACCTGAAACTACCATAGTAACTAATAATTCACCTTCAGCCTGTTAATGCTTGCTAAGTGCTCAGCACAGTGTCTAACTTAAAGCAAGGGCTCAAAATTTAGCTATAATATGGTTAATATTATTAAGAATCCTTAAATAATTTGTAAGGATGCAAGATTCTTTAAAGAGGTCTTTCAAAAGATCTTTTATAATTTGTCAGGATGCAAGAAGTCTTTTTTTAAGAAGCCTTTTTACAAGATTTTTTCAAAACCATCACCTTCCGCTAGAAGGCTAACAGTGGCCCTTTGGGAAGAAGCTAAGTCCAATTCATTAATACAGAATTTATCAGCAAACGTTACTGTTCATGCATATCGTTGGTTCCAATTACACTAAAAGATTGTCTATTTTAACTCAGAGCCTTCCATTGAAGTTACATGTTTCCCTAGCAACTGACCTGTGTTGTTAAAAGCAGAACAGTACAAACCCATCCTTCTGAGTTGGGAGACAAAAGTCAGTATTTTCAAAGGGAGGGTAGCCCTCAAAAAGAGAAGGAAAAACAAACTCTCTAGAAACAAAGATGTTTTTGTGTAAATATCCTTAAGGAGAGAAAGAAAAATGGGGGGCATCAAAGGTACAGGGAGATGACATGGAACAAGTTTATTCTGCATAATTAGTGGGTTATGTAAGCACAGCCAGGAAGGTGGAAGTTGCTGGATATCACCATTCTCTTCTTGGCAGGACACTAGTTCCATGTGATGCACTTGGACAAGCAACTTCTCTCTTTCTCAGTAAAGCCACAAAAATTAGCAATATCGACTTAAACTTCATCCTACTCTTGGAGTAATATGAAACCTTGGGTAAGCCGAACAGAAGGCATCATGAAGGTAAACAAACCAAGAAATGTTGAAAATTGCTTGCCTTTTGCTTATAGGAATTTTTCTCCTCTCTGGCCAACCTCTCCCTCTCTAGAGAAAAGCATGTGAATTTTTTTTGACTGACCAGATGAGAAAGCACTGCCATGGAGTTTGGATGGCACTCAACATGGTAGTATATGGTAATACACGTGGCAGTGCATTACATGATACTCATGAACTAATACTTTAGCCATTCTAGATAATCAGCTACTTGGCAAGAATCTGAAATCTATGATTCCATGGCCCATTTTGAATTTCCCTGCCCCTATACAATTATTTTTATATTACCAACCCAAGAAAAGTATTGAATATGTTGATATCACATTTCTGTAAATCATGGGTTACATGAATTTCCCTTTGAGTTATTGGATAGGAAGGTACAGGGAAGTCTAAGTCACTGCTGTCATGATTATTACATTGCTCACAATTACCATTGATCATAAATTCTCCCTATCTCTAGATTCCACCAGCACCATTTCAAGATTAAGGGAGAAATCAAGTCAAACACAGATGCTCCTGTAACTTTGTTAAGAAACGAAGATTATGGGTTTTTATTACTTATGTTTTATTATTTATGATTATGTTTTTACATAAATATCCCTAAGGAGAGAAAGTTTCTGTATCGCTGATGGGCAGTGACGTTAATATGATTGATAGAGTCTCTTCCACTGCTAAAGACCCTGTTGAGCTACTAAGGATGACTGCTACCTTCAGTCACTTGAGGCAGAAGTCTTGGTCACAGAGTCGGGCAGACCGGGATCGTAAGCTTCACTCCATCACTTACTACTTGTATAGGCCTATGGAAAATAGCCTTCTCTGGGACAAAAAATACCCAGAAAATGGTTAGGTTTAACACCATTGGAATAGGCACAGTTGTCGATAGACACTCGATAAATGTAACTTTTCATCCTGCTAGAATCAGCCCCATGGAGACCCGTCTAGCACCACATGCCGCAAACCCCAATTCTATGGTTTCTTCTCAACTTCCCAGGACTGGTGCCCATCCAGACATCCTTTATAGTTCTTCCTAGACTATTGCTTCTCCAAGCTTGTTGAATACAGTCTTTTTTTTAGCTCATTGTGCGATACCTGCACTAATATCATAGCACTTTCTACTTTTTTACATGGCTGACTCAAGAAACATATAGAAATTATTAATGTCAAATTTATTTACAGTATTGGGTTTCCTGTCTTCCCCTGATGGTTCCCAGTCAGTTAGGTAAAAAGTTTCTTTATAAACCCAAGACATGCCATCATCAATATTGTTACAAGGATATCAATTCCCTTACTAAGGTAAATTTAATAAATTAAGATACCACACTAATATCACAATTCAATGTTTTTAACAAGAACCTCTGTCATAAGAATTCCTAGCTTGAGAGAGGCCTTTTCCAGCCAAGTTTTCTCATGAAAGCAAGATGTGGTAAGGAAACCAGCGAGGTTTTTCTAAGTGATTAATAAACCACATACGGCAAATGAGTGGTCCAAAGTTGAGAGTAGAGAGTTGCAAAACTGAATGAGATGACATTTTCATTCTATTCTATTCAGGTATTTTCTAAAATCACTTAAGGTCTGGGTTAAATATAAGGTCTTTCCTTTGGATTAAAAAAAAAAAAAGACAAGTACATCTCTCTAGACACATCACAGTTATCATGGGGAACAGACTTACAAGTTTCACCAAACAAGGTGATGTAGCTTCCAGAAAAGTGATACATCAACACAAATGTTGAGTGTTTAGAATGAACTAAGTGGTGACCTTCCTTGACTCTGCCCAGGTGAGACCTTACCTGGAGAATGACAGGAAGTAGGTAACTGCAAGGTGAGTCGTATGGGAGGAGTGGTTAAGAGAACAGTGGTTGGATTTGAAACCGTGACATGTGAACAGTTGACTTTTACTTTTCTTTTCTTTTTTTTCAATAAGATTATATTTTATTCGTTCTCACTCTTTTGAGGGTTTCTCTATGTTCTTGTATTAATATTCTGGAACTTCATATCTTGTGCCTTCTGACTGTGTTTTCTTTTTTGCCACACCGTGCAACATCCCTGATGAGGGATCAAACCAGCACTCACTGCATTTGAAACACAAAGTCTTAACCACTGGACCTGGACTGCTAGGGAAGTCCCGGTTTACTTTTCTACCTAGGCCAAAGTTACTGTTTCCTCTGCAAGATCATTTGCATCTGTCTCTTTTGTCATCTCCACTCTGCCCCTTGAACTCCCTCGTTTGAGCCCCTCTTGTCTCTTGCTGTTATTGCAACACCTTCTCCTTCCCTCTGGCTGCTCTCCAGGCTGATCCTGCCCCCAAACAATGTGAAGGTTTAGAGTCCAGGCTCAGGAGCCAGGCTACAGGTACTGTTCTGGCTCTGCCACTTCTTGCTATGTGACCTTGAGCAAATTGCTCAAATTCCCTGTGTTTCCATCTAAGTGAGGGCAATTGTATTTATTCCGTGGGATTGTTGAGAGGATGCAATGCATTACTCTATGGGAAGCGCTGGAACAGGGCCTGCACAGGGGACGTGCCTTATTACTGACTCTCTGAGTAGGTTTCCCGTCACTCCTTTTTTCAAATACTGCCAGTGGCTCATATTGCTTCAAGACTGGAAATCAAGCCTCTCAGCATGACATTCTGGGTCATCCTTGCTCTAGAACTAACCTAACGTTCCAGGTTTCCCTTGTATTCTATGCTTCAGGCACATGCACACTCTTGTCCAGGTGTATCGGGCTACCTGGCATTCATCAAATTTGCCAAACACTCTTCACAACTGTTCTTACTGCCACTGCTGACTAAAGGTCCACTTTCCCCAAAGTGCCTTTGAAAACACTGCACACCCTTCAAGGCCTGGATCAAATGGCCTGTCATCCAGAATTAGAGTCCTGGTAAGCCCATTTGGAAAAATTATCTCATCCACTATGTTTTTCTGGCTCTCTGTCACTTTATTACGGACATTGTCACATTCACTTATATTCTCAGAGTTGGGGAGGATGGGGAGAGAGGGCTTAGGAGTACAGGGGAGAGAGGGCTTAGGAGTACAGGGGTGAGTGGCCAAAATTGTCCCAGATCCTACTCTGATGTTTCTGCTCTTAAAGGGGGAACATGCCAAGGATTTTTCTCTTTAAATATCAGGAGTAACAGAAGGAAACAGAAGATGACCCATGGAGCTGTACTGTCTTCTAAGATCGGAAATAGTTAACATTCTAAGGAGAGAAGATGGTAACACATCTAACAGCAGTGTAGACCCGTGCCTTGAAAGACATAGCAATCGGGGCGAAATCAAATCTCCAACACTAATTTCTGTTGAGGGATTTAGTGCTGAATTTCCACTCAGATGTGGGCAACTCTGATGCATTTGGCATTTAAACCATCTTAGAATTTACATTCTTTGAACCATAAGAGAGGACGTCTTCTCACTTAAACTGTTGTCTTGAAATCTTTGTTTCTGGAAGTCTAGGTAATCACCAGCTTTTATTAAACGTTGGAATCTTTAAATCTTGCAGGATACTGGAATCACTTTAAAAACAAAATGGGGAGGGGTCCTTCAAGGTGGCGGAGGAATAAGACGTGGAGATCACCTTCCTCCCCACAGATACATCAGAAATACATATACCTGTGGAACAGCTCCTACAGAACACTTACTGAATGCTGGCAGAAGACCTCACACCTCCCAAAAGGCAAGAAACTCCCCACGAGTTTTTCTTTTGGATAGGGCAAAAGAAAAAAGAATAAACAGAGACAAAAGAATAGGGACGGGACCTGCACTTCTGGGAGGGAGCTGTGAAGAAGGAAAAGTTGTCACACACTAGGAAGCCCCTTCACTGGTGGAAACGGTGGGTGGGTGTGGGGAAGCTTTGGAGCCAAGGAGGAGAGTGCAGCAACAGGGGTGCGGAGGGCAAAGCGGAGAGACTCCCGCACAGAGGATCGGTGCCGACCAGCACTCACCAGCCCGAGAGGCTTGTCTGCTCACCCGCTGGGGCGGGTGGGGTCTGGGAGCTGAGGCTCGGGCTTTGGAAGTCAGACCCCAGGGAGAGGACTGGGGTTGACTGCGTGAACACAGCCTGAAGGGGGCTAGCCGGGAGGGAATCCGGGAAAAAGTCTGGACCTGCCTAAGAGGCAAGAGACCATTGTTTCGGGGTGCGTGAGGAGAGGGGATTCAGAGCACCGCCTAAACGAGCTCCAGAGACGGGCGCAAGCCACGACTATCAGGGAGGACCCCAGAGACGGGCATGGGATGCTAAGGCTGCTGCCGCCGCCACCAAGAAGCCTGCGTGTGAGCACAGGTCACTATCCACACCCCCGTTCCGGGGAGCCTGTGCAGCCTGCCACTGCTGGGTTCCCGGGATCCAGGGACAACTTCCCCAGCAGAACACACAGCACATCTCAGGCTGTTGTAACATCACGCCGGCCTCTGCCGCCACAGGCTCGCCCCGCACTCCGTACCCCTCCCTACCCCCAGCCTGAGTGAGCCAGTGCCCCCTAATCAGCCGCTCCTTTAACCCCATTCTGTCTGAGCGAAGAACAGACGCCCTCAGGCGACCTACATGCAGAAGCAGAGCCACATCAAAAGCTGAACCCCGAGAGCTGTGCAAACAAAGAACATAAAGGGAAATTTTTCCCAGCAGCCTCAGGAGCAGCGGATTAAATCTCCACAATCAACTTGATGTACCCTGCATCTGTAGAATATCTGAATAGACAACAAATCATCCCAAAATTGAGATGGAGGACTTTGGAGCGACTGTGGACATGGGGGTTGCTTTCTGCAACTAATTTGTTTCTGGTTTTATATTCATCTTAGTTTAGTATTTAGAGTTTATTTTCATTGGTAGATTTGTTTACTGATTTAGTTGTTCTCTTCCTTTTCTTTATACATAGATATATATTGTTCTTCCTTTCTCTCTTTTTGTCAGTGTGTATGAGTATGCTTCTTTTCGTGATTTTGTCTCTATAGCTTTGCTTTTGACATTTGTCTTAGGGTTCTGTCTGTCCGTTTTTCTTTGTTTTTTTTTTTTTTAGTATAGTTTCTAGTACTTGTTATCATTGGTGCATTTGTGTTTTGGTTCAGCCTCTCTCTTCTTTCTTTCTTTTTCTTTTAATTATTTTTTATTTTTATTTTAATAACATTCTTTCTTCTTTTTTTCTCCCTTTTCTTCTGGGCCGTGTGGCTGACAGGGTCTAGGTGCTCTGGCCGGGTGTCAGGCCACAGCCTCTGAGGTCGGAAAGCCGAGTTCAGAATATTGGTCCACGAGAGACCTCCCAGCCCAACGTAATATCAAACACTGAAAGCTCTCCCAGAGATCTCCATGTCAATGCTAGGACCCAGCTCCACTCAACAACCAGCAGGCTACAGTGATGGACAACTAGCAAGACAGGAACACAACCCCACCCATTAGCAGAGAGGCTGCCTAAAATTATAATAAGGTCACAGACACCCCAAAACACACCACAAGATGCAGTCCTGCCCACCAGAAAGACAAGATTCAGCCTCATCCACCAAATCACAGGCACCAGTCCCCTCCACCAGGAAGCCTACACAACCCACTGAACCAACCTTACCCACTGGGGGCAGACACCAAAACAAAAGGGAAATACGAACCTGCAGCCTGCAAAAAGGAGACCCCAAACACAGTAAGTTAAACAAAAAGAGAAGACAGAGAAATACACAGGAGATGAAGGAGCAAGGTAAAAACCCACCAGACCAAACAAATAAGGAGGAAATAGACAGTTTACCTGAAAAAGAATTCAGGGTAATGATAGTAAAGATGATCCAAAATCTTGGAACAGAATGGAGAAAATACAAGCAACGTTTAACAAGGACCTAGAAGAACTAAAGAGCAAACAAACAATGATGAACAGCACAGTAAAAGATATTTAAAATTCTCTAGAAGGAAACAATAGCAAAATAACTGAGGCAGAAGAATGGATAAGTGACCTGGAAGATAAAATAGTGGGAATAACTACCACAGGGCAGAATAAAGAAGAAGGAATGAAAAGAATTTTGGACAATTTCAGAGACCTCTGGGACAACATTAAATGCACCAACATTTGAATTATAGGGGTCCCTGAAGAAGAAGAGAAAAATAAAGGGACTGAGAAAATATTTGAAGAGATTATAGTTGAAATTTTCCCAAACATGGGAAAGGAAATAGTCAGTCAAGTCCAGGAAGTGCAGACAGTCCCATACAGGATAATTCCAAGGAGAAACACACCAAGATACACATTAATCAAACTATCAAAAATTAAATACAGAGAAAAAATATTAAAAGCAGTAAGGGAAAAGCAACAATTAACATACAAGGGAATCCTCATAAGGTTAACAGCTGATCTTTCAGCAGAAACTCTGCAAGCCAGAAGGGAGTGGTAGGACATATTTAGAGTGTTGAAAGGAACAAACCTACAACCAAGATTACTCTAACCAGCAAGGATCTCATTCAGATATGACAGAGATATTAAAACCTTTACAGACAAGCAAAAGCTGAAGAATTCAGCACCACCAAACCAGCTTTACAACATATACTAAAGGAACTTCTCTAGGCAGGAAGCACAGGAAGAGGAAAATACTTACAATAACAAACACAAAACAATTAAGAAAATGGTAATAGAAACATACATATTGATAATTACCTTAAATGTAAATGGATTAAATGTTCCAACCAAAACACATGGACTGGCTGAATGGATAAAAAAAAACAATACCGATATATATGCTGTCTACAAGAGACCAACTTCAGACCTAGGGACACATACAGACTGAAAGGGAGGGGATGGAAAAATATATTACATGCAAATGGAAATCAAAAGAAAGCTGGAATAGCAATTCTCATATCAGACAAAATAGACTTTAAAATAAAGAATATTACAAGAGACAAAGAAGGACACTACATAATGATCAAGGGATCGATCCAAGAAGAAGATATAACAATTGTAAATATTTATGCACCCAACATAGGAGCACCTCAATACCTAAGGCAAATGCTAACAGCTATAAAAGTGGAAATCAACAGTAACACAATCATAGTACAGGACTTTTAACACCCTACTTTCACCAATGGACAGACAAACCAAAATGAAAATAAATTAGGAAACCCAAGCTTTAAATGATACATTAAACAAGATGGACTTAGTTGATATTTATAGGACACTCCATCCAAAAACAATGGAATACACTTTCTTCTCAAGTGCTCATGGAACATTCTCCAGGATAGATCATATCTTGGGTCACAAATCAAGCCTTGGTAAATTTAAGAAAATTGAAATCGTGTCCAGTATCTTTTCCGACCACAAAGCTATGAGACTAGATATCAATAACAGGAAAAAATATGTAAAAACTACAAATACATGGAAGCTAAACAATACACTACTTAATAACCAATAGATCACTGAAGAAATTAAAGAGGAAATAAAAAAATACCTAGAAACAAATGGCAATAAAAACAGGATGACCCCAAACCTATGGGATGCAGAAAAAGCAGCTCTAAGAGGGAAGTTTATAGAAATACAATCCTACCTCAAGAAACATCTCAAATAAACAACCTAACCTAAAACCTAAAGCAATTGGAGAAAGAAGAACAAAAAAACCCAAACTGAGCAGAAGGAAAGAAATCATAAAGATCAGATCAGAAATAAATGAAAAAGAAGTGAAGGAATTAATAGCAAAGATCAATAAAACTAAAAGCTTGTTCTTTGAGAAGATTAAAAAATTGATAAACCATTAGCCAGACTCATCAAGAAAAAAAGGGAGAAGACTCAAATTAATAGAGATAGAAAGAAAAAGGAGAAGCAACAACTGATACTGCAGAAATACAATGGATAATAAGCACTTACTACAAGCAACTATGTTTCCAAAAAATGGACAACCTGGAAAGAAATGGACAAATTCTGAGAAAAGCACAACCTTCTGAGACTGAATCAGGAAGAAACAGAAAATATAAACAGATCAATTACAAGCACTGAAATTGAAACTGTTTAAAAATCTTCCAACAAACAAAAGCTCAGGACCAGATGGCTTCACACATGAATTCTTTAATATATTTAGAGAAGAGCTAATATGTACACTTCTCAAACTCTTCCAAAACATAGAGAGGGAGGAACACTCCCAAACTCATTCTATGAGGCCACCATCACCTTGATACCAAAACTAGACAAAGCTGTCACAAAAAGAGAAAACTACAGGCCAATATCACTGATGAACATAGATGCAAAAATCCTCAACAAAATACTAGCAAACAGAACCCAGCAGCACATTAAAAGGATCATACACCATGTTCAAGTGGGGTTTATCCCAGGAATGCAAGAATTCTTCATTATACGCAAATCAATCAATGTGATACACCATGTTAACAAATTGAAGGAGAAAAACCATATGATAATGTCAATAGATGCAGAAAAAGCTTTCGACAAAATCCAGCACACTTTTATGATACAAACTCTCCAAAAAGTAGGCATAGAGGGAACTTACCTCAACATAATAAAAGCCATATATGACAAACCCATGACCAACATCATTCTCAGTGATGAAAAACTGAAATCATTTGCACTAAGATAAGGAACAAGACACGGTTGCCGACTCTCACCACTATTATTCAGCATAGTTCTGGAAGTTTGAGCCACAGCAATCAGAGAAGAAAAAGAAATAAAAGGAATCCAAATCAGAAAAGAAGAAGTGAAACTGTCACTGTTTTCAGATGACATGATACTATACATAGACAATCCTAAAGATGCTACCAGAAAACCATTAGAACTAATCAATGAATTTGCTAAAGTAACAGGGTACAAAATTAATGCACAGAAATCTCTTGCATTCCTATACACTAATGATGAAAAATATGAAAGAGAAATTAAGGAAACACTCCCATTTACCATTGCAACAAAAACAATAAAATACCTAGGAAAAAACCTACCTAAGGAGACAAAAGACCTGTATGCAGAAAACTATAAGACACTGATGACAGAGACCAAAGATGATATAAACAGATGGAAAGATATACCATGTTCTTGGATTGGAAGAATCAACATTGTGAAAATGACTATACTACCCAAAGCAATCTATAGATTCAATGCAATCCTTATCAAACTACCAATGGTATTTTTCATAGAAGTAGATCCAAAAAATTCACAATTTGTATGGAAACACAAAAGACCCCAAATAGCCAAAGCAATCTTGAGAAAGAAAAATGGAGCTGCAGGAATCAGGCTCCCCAACTTCAGACTATACTAAAAAGTTACAGTAATCAAGACGATATGGTACTGGCACAAAAACAGAAATATCAATCAATGGAACAGCATAGAAAGCCCAGAGATTAACCCATGCACATATGGTCACCTTCTCTTTGATAAAGGAGGCAAGAATATACAATGGAGTAAAGACAGCCTCTTCAATAAGTGGTGCTGGGAAAACTGGGCAGCTACATGTAAAAGAATGAAATTAGAACACTCCCTAACACCATACACAAAAAATAAACTCAAAATGGATTAAGAACCTAAATGTAAGGCCAGACACTATAAAACCCTTAGAGGAAAACATAGGCAGGACACTCTATGACCTAAACCACAGCAAGATCCTTTTTGACCCACCTTCTAGAGAAATGGAAATAAAAACAAAAATAAACAAATGGGACCTAATGAGACTTAAAAGCTTTTGCACAGCAAAGGAATCCATAAACAAGATGAAAAGGCAACCCTCAGAATGGCAGAAAATATTTGCAAATGAAGCAACAGACAAAGGATTCATCTCCAAAATTTACAGGCAGCTTATGCAGCTCAATATCAAAAAAACAAACAACCCAATCCAAAAATGGGCAGAAGACCCAAACAGACATTTCTCCAAAGAAGATATACAGATTGCCAACAAACACATGAAAGAATGCTCAACATCACTAATCATTAGAGAAATGCAAATCGAAACTACAGTGTGGTATCACCCCACACCAATCAGAATGGCCATCATCAAAAAATCTACAAACAATAAGTGCTGGAGAGGGTGTGGAGAAAAGAGAGCCCTCTTGCACTGTTGGTGGGAATGTAAATTGATACAGCCGCTATGGAGAACAGTATGGAGGGTCCTTAAAAAGCTAAAAATAGATCTACCATATGACCCAGCACTACTCGGCATATACCCTGAGAAAACCATAATTCAAAAGAGGCATGTACCACAATGTTCATTGCAACTCTATTTACAATAGCCAGGACATGGAAGTAACCTAAGTGTCCATCGATAGATGAATGGATAAAGAAGATGTGGCACATACATACAATAGAATATCACTCAGCCATAAAAAGAAATGAAATTGAGTTAACTGTAGTGAGGTGGATGGACCTAGAGACTGTCATATAGAGTGAAGTATGTCAGAAAGAGCACATATATATGGAATCTAAAAAAAGAAAAAGGTTCTGACAAACCTAGGGCCAGGACAGGAATAAAGGCACAGACGTAGAGAATGGACTTGAAGACACGGGGAGGGGGAAGGGTAAGCTGGGACTTAATGAGAGAGTGGCATGGAGATTTTGTTTTTGTTTTGTTTTGTTTTGTTCTGTTTTTTGACATGGAGATATTTACACTACCAAATATAAAATAGATAGCTAGTGAGAAGCAGCTGCATAGCACAGGGAAATCAACTTGGTGCTCCAGGACCACCTAGAGGGTGGGATAAGGAGGTTTTGAGGGAGGTGCGAGAGGGATGGGATATGGATATATATGTATATGTATAGCCATATAGCTGATTCACGTTGTTATACATCAGCAACTAACACAATATTGTAAAGCAATTATACTCCAATAAAGATGTTAAGAAAAAACAGAAAAAACAAAATGGGATGCCCTGGACAGTCTCTGTCCTAACAATCTACCACAGTGCAGTTTGCTAACATATTGAAATGAACAAATGTTAGAAGCTGTGGTAACTTCATGCAACTAATCGAGAAATAGCTGCCTGAATGCATTTGTAAATTACTCTCATCCTTTTCTGATGTTAAAGTTCTACCAGCAACTGGAAAAGACAAGATCTGTTATGAAAACTTGAGCTCTAGTCGTTATTTTACAGGGTGATAAAGTGAGTTCCAATCGGGAGGAGATACTAACCTACAATCAATGCAGATCTTAGGAATCAAGTCTTGATAACAATAGCGTGTCCTGTCATCGGAGGTAAAGTACTGACTTAGGGTATTTATAAGCAAAATAACAGACCCCACAATTAACCCCTGGACTTTTTAGAAACCAGAAACAAAAGGTAATCCATAATTTCGAAATACTTCATTCAGCCTTGGATAATCCTAAGGTTATACTGCTCTAACAAGAGAATCCATTAAGCATAGTTGGTCAAGTGTCCATTTGGGGGAAGAATTCATCAAGAGGCTGTCAGAGGAAAAGAACCCAAATGATGCCTCTCCAGACGGTGAGCTCACTCTGCAGATTTGAGAAGGGACCCTGCCAAAGAGCCACACCAGAGATGAGCCTACAAGCAGATTTATGGAGCAGGGAGACCACACTCGCTGAGAGGGTCCCATGGCAGCCTCCTCACTTCTTCATAAGTTTTGGGTTTGGCTTCACCAACCCCAAACTCTCCTACACATTTACAGTGATCTAGAGCCTCAGTTTAAAGCTCATCCAAAGATAACTGCGGAGCCATCAAGGTTTATGTCTATGAGGTTCCTCTGGAATTTACTGAGTCTGCACTGGACTTTGGACAAAAATGACCTTGTTTTTCTTTGTCACAGGAACATAGGAATCGTACACTTCAATCATTAGCTCCTCACGGACTATTATATGAAAGCCCAATATTTTAAAGACTGAACTTACTAAAGCTTATATCTCATATAAAGGTTCTAATTGAGAAACATTTTCTTCTTTGATTTTTAGGTTAATGGAAGTGTAATGGAAACACTCATTCATCCATAATTCTATGGATACCCCTAGGAGGGAAGAACATTCTAATTGTGTGTAGAATTCATGCCACAAAAAGAGAGTTGAACATAGTTTACAGTTCTTAAGTAGTAAACTGAATAGGTCATGTGCTAACAGAGAGAACTGCTAGGTGGCACCCTTGCAATAGTACATTGCCACATAAATAGCTAGAGGAAATGACAAACTTAGCATTGGTACAGACAAGAAAATACTTCCTGGAGTTTCATGGGATTATTGCTATATAAACTGCTTGAGCTCTAGGCAAAGAATATAACAAAGACAGTTCATATTGTCTTTTCCCCAATACACCATCCAAGTCTTTGTTTCAAACCTTTTGGATGATGAGCACAGCATCAGATCTGCCAACCTTCTGCCATGGATGCCCCCTTCAGCCCTCAGCCACACTCTCAGGTCTTCCGTCCTAGTAGAAGAATGTCTGAAACACTGCCATCTTGTGGCCACTCACAGAGAGAGCATGAGCCCTGGGCACCTCAGACACCCATCATCCAAGAGAGGAAATCTGGGAGATTGAGTGTTCAAAAAAGGGCACTTTGGGGATGGGGAAGATAACACCCCCCAAAATGTGAATTAGAATACCCAAGGTGATTCACTGTACAAGTGACAGTTATTTAAAATAGAATTAACTTTAAACAATTATAACAGTTATTTCCAGAGTGCTGTGTACACAGCCAAGGCACCATTCTGGGAAAAACAAAATAGAATCAAAGAAAGAAACAGTTAAAGAAAAATAAAATAATTTGAGCAATGTCAGCACTGCCCCCAAAATTTTTTTCTGCAGTTATTGAGAAAAAGAAACAGGAAAATATGTCTCAAGAAGACCCCTGCACACAGAGGACACTCAGAGGATGACTACTGATTTGTGAGATGATCTTTGTACATGGCATTCCAGAAAAAAGGGACTGTATTAGGGACCATGTTCCCCCAGCATTCTATTTGGAAAAATTTCAAATCCTCAAAAAAACTCAATACATATCATGAAACATCTGTATTCCTGTCCCATAGATTCACCAGCTGTTAATATTTGGCTGTTTTATCTACTTCAACCTACTTGTTTTCTTCTGAATGATTGGACAGTAAATTGAAGTCATCATTAGACCTCAGTTTGAAAATTTTACCATTTATGTTCCAAGAATAAGGGTCTTCTCTATAACGAGGATATCAATGCCACACTTAAGAAGATTAACCTCAAATCAATAACATTATGTAATACAGAGTCCATCTTTCTATTATTTTCAGTTGTTCCCCAAAACATCTTTCACACCTTTTTTTTTCCTGATCTAAGATCCATTCAAGATTCACATGTTATATTTGATTATTCCGTCTCTTCAGCCTTTCCATCTAGGATCGCTCCTCATCATCACCATTTTTTGTTTGTTTGTTTGCTTGTTTTTGCGGTACGCGGCGCTCTCACTGCTGTGGCCTCTCCCGTTGCGGAGCACAGGCTCCGGACGTGCAGGCTCAGCGGCCACGGCTCACGGGCCCAGGCGCTCCGCAGCATGTGGGATCTTCCCGGACTGGGGCACGAACCTGCGTCTTCTGCATTGGCAGGCGGACTCTCAACCACTGCACCACCAGGGAAGCCCTACCATGACCATTTTTGTCGTTCATGACATTGAAGTGTCTGGAGAGTGCAAACAATTTTCTATATTGTTTTCAACGTTCTGAATTTCTTCATATATTTTGACTTCAGAGGACAATGTTCGCTGATGTCACCCTCTCTTACATCTCTCATTTTCATTAAAGAGGAAACAATTTTTTTCTGCGCATTGCTAGGATGGGCACTGGAGTCCCTCTGGGAGGAACCAGGAGATATTAAACAACTTGCCTGTCTTTGTCAAATCTCAACGAGTCCTGGGGTTTTCAGAGTCCTGGGGTTTTCAGAGTCCTGGGGTTTTCAGAGTGGGTGGGGCAGTGGAGAACAGTTCTGCTGTGTGGCAGTTACTCTCAGAGGCTCTATTCTCTTCTGCCACATCTACACAAGCAGAAATTAAAAGCTTATCCTCTTCTTTTCTTTTTTTTTTTTAAACATCTTTATTGGAGCATAATTGCTTTACAATGGTGTGTTAGTTTCTGCTTTATAACAAAGTGAATCAGCTATACATATACATATATCCCCATATCTCCTCCCTCTGGGATCTCCCTCCCACCCTCCCTATCCCACCCTTCTAGGTGACCACAAAGCACTGAGCTGATCTCCCGGTGCTATGCGGCTGCTTCCAATTAGCTATTTTACATTTGGTAGTGTATATATGTCCATGCCACTCTCTCACTTCATCCCAGCTTACCCATCTCCCTCCTCGTGTCCTCAAGTCCATTCTCTACGTCTGTGTCTTTATTCCTTTCCTGCCCCTAGGTTCATCAGAACCCTTTTTTTTTTTTCTTAGACTATATATGTGTTAGCATACAGTATTTATTTTTCTCCTTCTGACTTACTTCACTCTGTATGACAGTCTCTAGGTCCATCCAGCTCACTACAAATAACTCAATTTCTTTTTTTTTTTTTTCAATTTCTTTTTATGGCTGAGTAATATTCCATTGTATATATGTGCACATCTTCTTTATCCATTCATCTGTCGATGGACACTTAGGTTGCTTCCATGTCCTGGCTATTGTAAATAGTGCTGCAATGAACACTGTGGTACATGCTTCTTTTTGAATTATAGTTTTCTCAGGGTATATGTTGAGTAGTGGGATTGCTGGGTCATATGGTAGTTCTATTTTTAGTTTTTTAAGGAACCTCCATACTGTTCTCCATAGTGGCTGTATCAATTTAAATTCCTACCAACAGTGCAAGAGGGTTCCCTTTCTCCACAACCTCTACAGCCTTATTGTTTGTAGATTTTTGATGATGGCCATTCTGACTGGTGTGAGGTGATACCACATTGTAGTTTGGACTTGCATTTCTCTAATGATTAGTGATGTTGAGCATTCTTTCATGTGTTTGTAGGCAATCTGTATGACTTCTTTGGAGAAATGTCTAATTAGGTCTTCTGCCTATTTTGGATTGGGTTGTTTTTTCTTTGATATTGAGCTGCATGAACTGCCTGTATATTTTGGAGATTAATGCTTTGTCAGTTGGTTCATTTGCAAATATTTTCTCCCAATCTGAGGGTTGTCTTTTCATCTTGTTTATGGTTTTCTTTGCTGTGCAAAAGCTTTTAAGTCTCATTAGTTCCCATTTGTTTATTTTTGTTTTTATTTCCATTTCTCTAGGAGGTAGGTCAAAAAGGATCTTGCTGTGATTTATGTCATAGAGTGTTCTGCCTATGTGTTCTTCTAAGGGTTTTATAGTGTCTGGCCTTATATTTAAGTCTTTCATCCATTTGGAGTTTATTTTTCTGTATGGTGTTAGGGAGTGTTCTAATTTCATTCTTTCACATGTAGCTGTCCAGTTTTCCCAGCATCACTTATTGAAGAGGCCATCTTTTCTCTATTGTATATTCTTTCCTCCTTTATCTAAAATAAGGTGACCGAATGTGTGTGGGTTTATCTCTGGGCTTTGTATCCTGTTCCATTGATCTATATTTCTATTTTTGTGCCAGTACCATACTGCCTTGATTACTGTAGCTTTATAGTATAGTCTAAAGTCAGGGACCCTGAGTTCTCCAGCTCCACTTTTCTTTTTCAAGATTGTTTTGGCTACTAGGGGTCTTTTGTGTTTCCATACAAATTGTGAAATTTTTTATTCTAATTCTGTGAAAAATGCCATTGGTAATTTGATAGGGATTACATTGAATTTTTAGATTGCTTTGGGTAGTATAGTCATTTTCACAACGTTGACTCTTCCAATCCAAGAACATGGTATATCTCTCCATCCGTTGTATCATCTTTAATTTCTTTCATCAGTGTCTTATAGTTTTCTGCATGCAGGTCTTTTGTCTCCTTTTGTAGGTTTATTCCTAGGTATTTTATTCTTTTTGTGGCAATGGTAAATGGGAGTGTTTCCTTAATTTCTCTTTCATATTTTTCATCATTAGTGTATAGGAATGCAAGAGATTTCTGTGCACTAATTTTGTATCCCACTACTCTACCAAATTCATTGATTAGCTCTAGTAGTTTTCTGGTAGTATCTTTAGGATTCTCTATGTATAGTATCATGCCATCTGCCAACAGTGACAGTTTCACTTCTTCCTTTCTAATTTGGATTCCTTTTATTTCTTTTTCTTCTCTGATTGCTGTGGCTAAAACTTCCAAAACTATGTTGAATAATAGTGGTGATATTGAGAAGCCTTGTCTTGTTCCTGATTTTAGTGGAAATGGTTTCAGTTTTTCACCGTTGAGAACAGTGTTGGCTGTGTGTTTGTCATATATGGCCTTTATTATGTTGAGGTAAGTTCCCTCTATGCCTACTTTCTGGAGGGTTTATATCATAAATGGGTGTTGGATTTTGTCAAAAGCTTTTTCTGCATCTATTGAGAAGATCATATGGTTTTCATCCTTCAATTTGTTAATATAGTGTATTACATTGATTGATTTGCATATATTGAGGAATCCTTACATTCCTGGGATAAACCCCACTTGATTGTGGCATATGATCCTTTTAATGTGCTGTTGGATTCTGTTTGCTAGTATTTTGTTGAGGATTTTTGCATCTATGTTCGTCAGTGATATATAGTTTTCTTTCTTTGTGACAACTTCATCTGGTTTTGGTATCAGGGTGATGTTGGGCTCGTAGAATGAGTTTGGGAGTGTTCCTCCCTCTGCTATATTTTGGAGGAGTTTGAGAAGGATAGGTGTTAGCTCTTCTCTAAATGTTTGATAGAATTCACCTATGAAGCCATTTGGTCCTGGGCTTTTTTTGTTGAAGATTATTAATCACAGTCTTAATGTCAGTTCTTGTGATTGGTCTGTTTATATTTTCTGTTTCTTCCTGGTTCTGTCTCAGAAGGCTGTGCTTTTCTAAGAATTTGTCCATTTCTTCTAGGTTGTCCATTTTATTGCCTTATAGTTGCTTGTAGTAATCTCTCATGATCCTTTTTATTTCTGCAGTGTCAGTTGTTACTTCTCCTTTTTCATTTCTAATTCTGTTGGTTTGAGTCTTCTCCCCTTTTTTCTTGATAATTCTGGCTAATGGTTTATCAATTTTGTTTATCTTCTCAAAGAACCAGCTTTTAGTTTTATTGAGCTGTGCTATTGTTTCCTTTATTTCTTTTTCATTTATTTCTGATCTGATCTTTATGATTTCATTCCTTCTGCTAACTTTGGGGGGTTTTTGTTCTTGTTTCTCTATTTGCTTTAGGTTTAAGGTTAGGTTGTTTATTTGAGATGTTTCATGTTTCTTGTTTCTTGCGGTAGGGTTGTATTGCTATAAACTTCCCTCTTAGAGCTGCTTTTGCTGCATCCCATAGGTTTGAGTTCATCGTGTTTTCATTGTCATTTGTTTCTCAGTATGTTTTTATTTCCTCTTTGATTTCTTCAGTGATCTCTTAGTTATTAAATAGTGTATTGTTTAGCCTCCATGTGTTGGTATTTTTTACAGATTTTTTTCTGTAATTGATATCTAGTCTCATAGTGTTGTGGTCAGAAATGAAACTTGATACAATTTCAAACTTCTTAAATTTACCAAGGCTTGATTTGTGACCCAGGATATGATCTGTCCTGGAGGATATTCCATGAGCACTTGAGAAGAAAGTGTATTCTATTGTTTTTGGATGGAATGTCCTGTAAGTATCAATTAAGTCCATCTTGATGAATGTATCATTTAAAGCTTGTGTTTCCTTATTTATTTTCATTTTGGATGATCTATCCATTGGTGAAAGGGGGCTCTTAAAGTCCCCTACTATGATTGTGTTACTGTTGATTTCCCCTTTTATGGCTGTTAGCATTTGCCTTATGTATTGAGGTGCTCCTATGTTGGGTGCATAAATATTTACAATTGTTATCTATTCTTCTTGGATTGGTCCCTTGATCATTATGTAGTGTCCTTCTTTGTCTCTTGTAATAGTCTTTATTTTAAAGTCTATTTTGTCTGATATGAGAATTGCTACTCCAGCTTTCTTTTGATTTCCATTTGCATGTAATATATTTTTCCATCCCCTCCCTTTCAGTCTGTATGTGTCCCTAGGTCTGAAGTTGGTCTCTTGTAGACAGCATATATATCGGTCTTGTTTTTGTATCTATTCAGCCAGTCTATGTCTTTTGGTTGGAGCATTTAATCTGTTTACATTTAAGGTAGTTATCGATATGTATGTTCCTATTACCATTTTCTTAATTGTTTTGGTGTTGTTATTGTAGGTCTTTTCCTTCTCTTGTGTTTCCTGCCTAGAGAAGTTCCTTTAGCATTTGTTGTAAAGCTGGTTTGGTGGTGCTGAACTCTCTCAGCTTTTGCTTGTCTGTAAAGGTTTTAATTTCTCTGTCGAATCTGAATGAGATCCTTGCTGGGTAGAGTAATCTTGGTTGTAGGTTTTTCCCTTTCATCACTTTAAATATGTCCTGCCATTCCCTTCTGGCTTTCAGAGTTTTTGCTGCAAGATAAGCTGTTAACCTTATGGGGATTCCATTGTATATTATTTCTTGTTTTTCTTGCTGCTTTTAATATTTTTTCTTTTTATTTAGTATTTGATAGTTTGATTAATATGTGTCTTGGCATGTTTCTCCTTGAATTTATCCTGTATGGGACTCTTGTGCTTCCTGGACTTGATTAATTATTTCCTTTCCCATATTAGGGAAGTTTTCAACTATAATCTCTTCAAATATTTTCTCAGTCCCTTCTTTTTCTCTTCTTCTTCATGGACCCCTATAATTTGAATGTTGGTGCATTTAATGTTGTCCCAGAAGTCTCTGAGGCTGTCAAAATTGTTTTCATTCTTTTTTCTTTATTCTGCTCTGCAGTAGTTATTTCCATTATTTTATCTTCCAGGTCACTTGTCCATTCTTCTGCCTCAGTTATTCTGCTACTGATTCCTTCTAGAGAATTTTTCATTTCATTTATTTTGTTGTTCATCATTGCTTGTTTGCTCTTTAGTTCTTCTAGGTCCTTGTTAAACGTTTCTTGTATTTTCCCCATTCTATTTCCAAGATTTTAGATCATCTTTACTCTCATTACTCTGAATTCTTTTTCAGGTAGACTGCCTATTTCCTCTTCATTTGTTTGGTCTGGTGTGTTTTTACCTTGCTCCTTCATCTGCTGTGTGTTTTTCTGTCTTGTCTTTTCCTTATCTTATTTTGTTTGGGGTCTCCATTTTGCAGGCTGCAGGTTCGTAGTTTCCATTGATTTTTGGTGTCTGTCCCCAGTTGGTAAGGTTGGTTCAGTGGGTTGTGTAGGCTTCCTGGTGCCTCGAGGGGACTAGTGCCTGTTTTCTGGTGGATGAGGCTGGATCTTGTCTTTCCGGTTTGCAGAACCACATCTGGTAGTGTGTTTTGGGGTGTCTGTTTAGGCAGCCTCTCTGCTAATGAGTGGGGTTGTGTTCCTGTCTTGCTAGTTGTTTGGCATAGGGTGTCCAACACTGTAGCGTGCTGGTCATTCAGTGGAGCTGGGTCTTAGCATTGAGATGGAGATCTCTGGGAGAGCTTTCGCTATTTGATATTACATGGAGCGGGGGGTCTCTGGTGGACCAGTGTCCTGAACTTGGCTCTTCCTCTTCAGAGGCACAGGCCTGCCACCCGGTCCGAGCACCAAGATCCTGTCAGCCACACGGCAGTGGGTAGAAACTCTGTGGGCACACAGGAGGCTAGAAAGATTCTCGAGCAGCAGCAGGAGCAGCAGCCATGGCCGGGCCATCGGGGGCTGCCATGGGCATGAGCAGAGTTGGGCTCTATCCTCTTATTTTCAATCCCATGTTCACAGATATTTTGATCAAAACTTGTCTTTAAAGAAAACAACATTAATATGGTCAAAGCATGCAAAATTAGATTGAAGTTATCAAATTTCAAAAATTATCCCACCCTGTCTTCTATCCTTTTCCACCCTCTCCATCGTGATTATTTGCATCTGAAAGGGTGAGTTCTTTGCAGCAGAATATGGTGTATTTCCCATCACTATTAAACCATGCATCTGCCATCATCCAGGTAACCAGTGCATCCAGAGGGACTCCTTTCAGGTTGTGCTTTGTGCTCACTTGCATAATTATTTGCAGTCTTACATTAAATGAGAACTTAGTAGGTTTCTTCAGTTATTTTATGAGCACATAACATAGAACTTATCAATATCAAGAGACCATATACCCCCAACCCTATCTGGTTCCTCCTACTCCCAAATGATGTTCCATCTCTAATACTCCATCACCCAGTCCTTCTTGATGACTCCAACCAAAATCTGATACCTGATCTGGGAATAAGGCTGTGCTGGCCCAAGGGACACTCTGCTTATACCTGGAGTAGTAAGACCGACCTGTCCAGTGGTGTGACCCAGACTAAGAGTTGATCTTTCCTACCCTTGGTGCTTAGTCAGTTCCTATGTAACGTTTGAATACCAGATAATTATAACCTGGCTATTGTGATTTTGTCTCTTTTTCATGGAACTAAATTTCACAAGGCCACAAAACCCTTCTCCTACACCAAGAGGAAGAGTGCCTACAGGCTAATCAGAAAAAACAAACAAACAAACAAATAACCTGAGGAGCTCTGATTCTGGAGTCCAATCTACCTGAAATTCCAGCTAAATCAACCTCTAGGTGGTTAATCTTGGAAAATGTACTTATATCTCTAAGTTTCAGTTTTCTCATCTGTAAAATAGGAGTACTGATAATAGGTACCCTCTAGGATGCTTATAAATCTTAATGAGATAATGTATATAAAATGCTTTATTTTTCAGGCTTCTTCATATATCCCAACATACTTGATATGCTGATTTCAATGTGCATCAGCAATTGCTAAGACGATTCATAAGACTTGCAGGTTTAACTGACTAGTGAGTTACTGCTAAGGAGAATAAATAATAGAATTAGACAAATCCTTTGGGAATTTCAAGGTAGCGGTGCAGAAATTCTTCATAGATGATAAAAATTTTTACTTTGTGATAAAAAATTAAAAGCCCATAATAAAGGGCATCACAAATATATTGTCCAGGAGCATTTAACAGAGGCCTTTGCCAAGGAAGAGGAAATTTTAGTAAAGTGGTTCCACCTCACATGATAAAGGACTATTTGGCCAGCAGCTGCAGGATTTCCTGTCTGTGCTTGGCTGAACATTTGGCCTCAGCTGATAGAAGCATGGAGACCTATGTCCTGGCTAAAATGACAGAGATAAACTGTCTCTCTCACTCTGAATTCTTCCAGAAGTGGTTTGGCTCAATCAGCAGGTCTGGTGCATGAAATTGCAGTAGGTGGAGGAAGGCAAATATGCGGTGCATGTTAGGCACTCCCAGCTCCAGGGCACTTGGCAACCTCACTCAGTCACACCTTGCTCCTCCCCTGCGCTCACACTGACCTCATCAACTTCTCAATTCATCATTTCAAGCCCTCACCATCAACCGATAGGAGGAGGCAGACAAGTTGACGTTCTGTTTTCTGCTTGTAGGTCACTCTTGTTCTAGGTATCGGAGATTTTCATTAACTCATTAGGATTGGACCCACTTCAGAAGTCTATCCTTGTGATGTTTGAGTGTTTTTCATCATCTCAGTATGGATTAGTCCTATTATTATTAGCTTTGACTTTATTCTTTCTAGAAGAAGGAGAATGAAAAATAATCGCATAACAAGAGCTAACACATATAAGCACACATGTGCCAGAGAAGGTCTAAATCCTTTATATGTTAAATCATTTAATCCACGTAACAATACTATGAAGTAGGTACCACTACTATTTATATTATACATATAAGAAAAAAAACTGAGAAATTAAGCAGTTTGCTCAAGAGCACATAGCTGGGAAGTGATAAAGCTAGGATTTGAATCCAAGTAGTGAAGTCTGTGCAATTAAACACTACCCTGTACCATCTCTAAGTTTCATTCATTCACTCCACATACACTTATCACTTAAGCCTGTATACACAGGTATGTAAATTCTACTTATACAACTTTATGGGTTTGATTTATAACGCTTGCCATGGCAGTTTATTATAAGAAGGTACAGCAGCATATTTCATACTGATCATATTTTAATATTATGAAAATTCTGTCCCTTGTCTTTTTGATTTTTATTACCTACACTAAGCCTTAGTAGAGAGTTTCATTCTTCATCTATTTCCAGAACTACTAAACTGATGCTTCTTTTACTTCTTTGCTGTAAATTTACTTAAACTACTAAATGTAAAGAATGATTTATTGTTTTCTTTCAATGAAAGCTGAGAAAGCTGTTACCCAATATATTAAAAGATGCATTTCAAATATCCTCAAAAAATATCCAAATGTCACACCCTTTGACCTTCTCAAAGAGAAGAGCTATTGATATGTTTGTCATCTCACTTAGAAGTAATAAATATAAGTACATTAACAGTAGGTAGAGAGGAGAGAAAAAAAGCAAATTATTCTTTTTTTTTTATTTAAAAAAAGGTGGGTCAAGATGGTGGGGTGATATAATTGTTCACAGATGTCCTTAGAGCAGAAGCTCCAGACATTGAAATAAACAAAGTGTGTTTATGCCGTTGATGACAGAATCAAATAATGAAAATAGGTTGTTTATTCAAAATTACTCCATATTTAACATAAGGTATCAAATGTGCTGGTTGCAATGGTTGTACATCATATTTTTGAAAATAAAACATGAAGATTTTTTTCATGAGCTGCTAGTGGAATATACATCAATCCAAATTAACAGTAAATTCGGAGCATCTGTTTCTATAACCACCATGAGAAAAGTATGGCTTACAGATTTTATGTTTGATTGCTTTCTTAAAATATAACTTTATCAATTTCTCTGTTATATGTACATACCCAGAAGTCACTTGTAGAAAGTTCTCTTGTCTCAGTTTAACATTGATTTGTCTGATATCCTTAACATTTAAACTGATGGCTAGTAATTTTTAAAAGTCAGTTTCAAGTGCACGGTTATATTCCAGCCACTTTGGGGATGTATAATATTATCAATTAACAAAGTACTAATGATTCTCTAACAGCAAGACAGTCACCAAAATTACTTTCCAGAAACTAAAAAGTCAACCTACTTGCTGTTTGAAGTTTCAGTTCTTTAGTAGAGTTCAAAACCAAGTCCACAAGCATGTGACTTTGGGAAGGTTACCTAATCTTCCCGAGTGTCTCTGTGGCCTCCTCAATATAATACGGACAAAAACAGAACCTATCCCATAGTATTAAGATGAGGATGAAATAAGATAATTCATGCAAAGCACTTAACACAGTGCCTGGCACATGGACAGCATTCAGTGTGGGTGGCCTTGATCATCATCACATCATCATCATCGTCGTCATACAAAAATAAAATATATTATTTTACTGCTGTATCCTAAATGTGACTCATCTGCATCACTCTTGAGACACACAAATAAAAAAGGCAAAAGCAAACAAGAAATTATGAGAAATTTCACAGGGAAAGCCTATTGCTTTGCTAAGCCTCCACCATGCTGGGCAATCATTTTCAGGCCTGACCGTCACCCTGTGAGGCAGGGTTATCATCTCCTACATGAGGCCAGAGTCAGATACAGTCCAGAGAAATGCCCAAACCCCTCCTGAGAGAAACCTGCCCTCAATACAGGAGGCACAAGTGACTTTGTGCTTTGCCACGTGACCCCACCGCTCTGATCCCGTCTAGGTTAGACCAGGGATGGAGGTCTCATCCAATGGCAACAGGCACGTGTGCAGAGGCCAGGTAGCAACTGGCTAAAAGGATCAGGCCTTCCTTGGGGAATGTGAACTTGAGACATTGAGAGAGAGAGAGAGAGAGAGAGACAGAGTTGGTCAGCTGGTGGCAGTAGTGTACAGAGTCCAAGCTTGTACTGCTCACCGCAGGCAGGCCAATAAATTGAGAGGAAAGGTGTCGGGGCAAGGAATAATGACTTTTTGGTAAAGCCAGAAGACTGAGAAGATGGTGGGCTAGTGTCCCAAAGAACCACCTTATTCGAGTTAGAATTCAGGCTTCTTTTATACTAAAAGGGGAAGGGGTGTGTCTCCTTGTTGCAAACTTCTTGGTGCAGGAATCTTTTGTTCTTGCAGCTGTCCCAGCAGCTCTGGTCACAATGTTCCTATAAACCTCCAAGACTATCATTATTTTCTGTTCTGCAACTTTTTGTCTCTCTATGAACAGGAAAAGTGTTATACCTTAAAGGTCAGAGTCTTGAGAATGGGCTATCATGTATATTTCAGGCTAGAGGCAACATTCTTTTACAAAATGTGCAGAGCCAGCATGACTAAGCACAGGCAACAGAGCACAATGGTTAGAGCTAAAGAAAAAGATCCAATATGGAGTCAGGTTTGTACTGTTACAGTAGGAGCAGAAGAAACTAAAAAACAGTGGCCAAGTTACCAGAATGGTGGAACACTAGAAAAATGATCAAATCTTTCCACTGCTGAGGAGGAAACTGATAGCCCATCTCTTCCCAGATGGCCCTAGGGATGCGTCTTATCCTGGGAGGGAGAACAGAGTGGTCACTGAGCATGAAGGGGGCCCTTTTGAGGCTGTACAACATGAGACTGTTTTGATGACCAAGATGTAACATGAGAATGAAGAAGTACACGTCATGGTTAAAAATCAGCAGTAAATATAGGTCTCAGGAACCTTAACTTCCTCCAAAGAGGAAGTTTTTTGTTTAAATAGTAGAAAGAAAAAGAAACACCAGGTGTAATTCTGTTATCCTTTTAAGCTACTTTCTCAGCACTGAAAGCAGTTACAAGACATTATCTTCATAAAAAAGGCCAAGTTGACATTCTTCTGTGTCTCGTATTTACGCACATATTCTTCAAGGCCAACAAGAGTCCAATTTGCCGAAAGAAGACTGAAATTTCAGCAAATTGATGCAGTCCAATGTTTCTTTTTCTTTTTCAGTTGCCTTCACAAGTGAACAATGTTTCTTTCCGATGGAAAAATTGTTTTCTCCCTAAAGAAAAGAAAATATATAAGGAGGAAAAAAAATATATGTATACATACATATGTCTACAGAGAGAGAAAGAGAGAGAAAGGATATAGATATAAAATGGCATATATGGATCATTTTTATATATTCTTTTAACATCTATATCCTTTTATGTATATATGTGTATATATATATCATATATGTAAGTATATATGGATAGATACACATACATACGTAGTTTATTATATATCAGGTCACTGGAACTTAGACTAAACTTTCAAATGAAACTAAATACAATTTTTGAAACAAACACCAAAATAATAGCATATTTATAGCCCAGATTCTAATCTAGAAGCTTTGACTTTTAAATATCACCAGCCCATACATTTCTGTCCTAAGTCTCTTCACCATGTCAAGTTATCGTCTATATAAGCAGTTGATAGGCACTCATTAACTCTGACTCTCAAAAAAAAAAAAAAAACGGTGGTTATTTCTGCTCATTCCACTTGAATTTCTGATCCGGATAGTGCAGGAAATTGCAGATTTGCATGACTGCGAGTCAAATAGGTTTCTTTTCGAAGACTGGCAGCTGGGTTTTAGAAGAACAAGCCCCACAGCTATGGGGCTGTAACTGTGTGTTACATGAGGGTAAGGCCAGGCTGGTAGATTTCCTTCAACTTCTGAAGGCAAGCCAGTACGTTGCACAGCTCTTGACTTAGCAAAGAAGGATGCCAAGTCTAATAAACTTGTCTCTTTGTAGGCTCTCACAGACTACAGCAGTGGACATTTTAAATACACCCCGAAGCTGTTTCATTTGAGATAACACGTGGGAGAGGCAGTCTTCAATGGAGAACATGTCCTCTTCCCTAATTACTGTCCTAGAAATTCAAATCAGCCACCGCAGAGAATCATATTAAAATTTCTACGTTATTCCTGACCACAGGGAGACAGAGGTTGAATGTGCTCAGGGCCAACAATTGTCAAGTTTAATGCAACTTAGTAAAATCAGGACCTGCTTTGACATAGCACATGGCACATCCTCTTATTAAGTCTAACAATCAGGGTTCTTCATGCTTCCAAGGTGTGTAAAATTTTTAGGATAGAAGGTAAAGGCAGCAACAAGAGTCAAAACAGAAATATGATGAGAGGATGCATTGGAATACAAAGTAGTCAATATAACAATTGTATTCTATCCATGTTGTGTAGAATTAAATATGCCACATATGCTGTACACAAAGCCACCCAACCTCCCAAACAAACTGCCTCTTTCAAGAGCTGAAAACCAAGTAAATGCCACTCCTACTCACAACGCCCAAATTCCCTAATTCCAGAGTCATTGCAGCTTTTCACAGCAGTCCAGTGTCATATCGATTTTGCAACCAGTGCAACCTGATAATATATGCCTCAGAGATTATTATTTGGCTCCTAATTGCTATGCAGATTATTCATTGCATTATTTGTTACCATCTAGGCTAACATCACCATTTTTACTAATGACAGTTCTTTTCTAATGGATAAATAAATTGGATTTATAATTCTTAGCAAAAGATTTATGACATGCTTATATGTTTGTCTCTTCCTCTTTAATTTTTCTTTACACTGTAATATATTGTTCTGTGAGTTAATCCAACTCACTCTTCCTCAGTAGCTTGGCTAACTCTTGACAAGCTAAAATTCACCAAAAGAAGAGAAAATATTATGCTTTCCCCTATAACTTAAAAGTAATTTTCTGGAGACTGGTTAATTGACAGTAGTAAATGTCTGGATCAGTATTGGCAGAGGTGGTATCCTTCAAGAAGGTCTAAAACACAAAACTGAGGTTAAACTACATCATTAATGCCATTCTCTTTTTTTATGCAGTCACCATGGTCCTTTGGGGACACTCTATCATAAAGAGGCAACAGGGATCAACGTGGCTCACAGAATCTCAGGAGATTTTATTGGATTTGTAATGTCTAGGACATCTTGAAAGAGGACTGGTACTCACCTTAGGCCTGGATGAAAAAAGGGGCACAAAAATTCTATAGATAAGATTGCTCACCCTAGCCCAAGATTACATTTTCTTCTGGTTGTTCCCATTCCATTCCTTTCTATAGACACAACAATCCATAACCATGAGGAAAAGATTATGAAAACCTTTTGATAGTCTGGAGCATCACAGGAAGGCCCAGGGGTTTGCTCCCAGGCCTGGAGCTGGCAGAAGGTTGCCTGTGGCTGAGGAGTAACTCTATTTTCACTCTGGCTACAGGAGCCCAGGCAGCCAAGTGAGGGCATAGAGAAATGGTGAGCTCCACATGGTAGCAAAAAGGACCAGTTCCCAAGCACTTCTCAAAACCTTCATGGGTGTCATGGAAGAAATGGGTAAAATTGTAGGAGACTGGGGATATTGTAATATTAGGAGCAAAAGTCAGAAAAATACATTAAGGTCCCTTCACCTTGCTTCTCCAGGTTGATGTCTGAGAAGCAGAGATTATATCAGGAGCTGATATGTTTTGTAGACAGTCTCTTCCCATCCTGACCAAGTGTAAGGGGAGAAGAAGAGCTTTTATTTTCCTCCCAGTGTAACAGGGAAGAACAAATCTGACTCCATATTAGATTTGTTTCTTTTACTTTAACCTTTGTTTTTCTACTGCTTTTGCTTTGAGTTAAAAATATTGCCTAGAGTCTGAAGTATATAGGATAGCCCATTCTCAAAGCTCTGACCTTTAAGGGTATAACACTTTTCCATTCATATAGAGATAAAAAGTTGCAGAACACAGAATAACATTTGTCTTGTTGCAGGTTTACAAGAGCATCCTGACCTGACCTACATGGACAGCTGCAAGAACAAAGGATTCTGACACTAAGAAGTTTTCAACAACCAACCATGCCGCTCCCTCACCTGGCCTTTAAAAATGCTTTGCTGAAACCCTTCAGGGAGGTCAGGGATTTGGGAGCATGAGCCACCCGTTCTTCTTGCATGGCCCTGCAATAAGCCTTTCTCTGCTCCAAACTCTGACATTTCAATTTGTTTGGCCTCACTGTGCATCAGGCACACGAACTTGGTGTTCAGTAACAGCAGTTATCCAGTTATTTTTTTCTTATTTCCATCAACCATCCTCTTTCCTCCTCCTTCAAATGCCTTTTCCTATGGGTCTTATCTTTTCCCAAGGTGTTATCTATTGTGGTGACTCACAGAAGTATACATCTGGCCTAAATCTCTCCTCTGAGCCTCAGAGTCATGTACTCTCTTGTTTACTTGGCATCTTTGCTTGAAAGTTCCACAGTCATCTCTACCTCAGTCAATTTGGGAGCTGGGAGCACAGTTGTAGGACCTAGGAACTGAGGATTATGGGTCCCCTCCCAGACCTCCCCTATTCACTGAGTTGTGGAACTGGAGACTTGTGGTTTCAAGCTGCTGGTAGGGACATTTTTGGCGTGGGGACAGGTCTTAGGTAGGGTGGAGTCACAGGTGGAGATGAGAGAGAAGAGGGCAGGGCTGCTGAGAGTGAGACCTGGGAGCTGGATCTCTAGGATGAGGGGAAAGATGGGAACCTGACTGATAAAAGACTGGGCAACTAGTCCAAGAGGTATAACAGGAGATGTGTGGGGACTAGGTCTCCCTGGTATAATGCTGAGGTGATATGCTTCAAAGCAGGTCTTCTGTTTCTAGTTCTCCACTCTTTCTCACTGTGGAAGTGCATACTTTCTCACATTCTCTCCCTTAAACCAAGTACATGGTTGTCTTGAGATTTCCCAAGCCTTTGGTATTTGTTAATTTATTCAACAGAATAGTTAATTGAGCACCTCATATGTGCCAGACATTATGCTGAGTACCAAGGACAAATTGGTGTATAGAAAATAGATATGGGCCACGAGTGTGTGGTGCTTAAAGGACACTATAAAGAGCTAGACAATAGATATTAAATGTAAAAACACAAAATAGTTACTGTGAGAAGAGGGAAAGGGGGAAGGGCACTATAGGGGTTAGGGATTAAGAGGTACAAAATATTATGTATAAAATAAACTGCAAGGATATATTGTACAACACAGGGAATATAGCCAATATTTTATGATAACTATAAATGGAGTATAACCTTTAAAAATTGTGAATCACTATATTGTATACCTGTAACTTATATAATACATCAATCATACTTCAATAAAAAATAATAATAATTAGAGTGGGTACAAACATTATGGTAAATAAGTAGGATGCCATGATAGAAGATACTGGGGGAACCCACTTTAGATGGGGCCATCGTGAGAGGCCTCCCTGACATTTAAGCTGAGAATGTGACAAGCTATGGCATGGTCCAGGCAAAGGACAATCATTACCAAGGTCCTTAGGTCAGAAAGGGCTTATGGGCTGGAATAACTGAGCGAGGGGAGAGGGACACAAGACGAAGTAGAAGACCATGTAAGGCCACATATGTCACATTCTGTGACTGGGATTGTACTCAAATGCCTTAGCAAAGCATTCAAGTGTTGATGCAGGGGCCCAGGAAGATCCACCTAACGTTTTTAAACGTGACTGTAGTTGGTGAGGGTAGAATGGATAGGAAGGTAGCAGGAAAGGAGGCAGGAGTCAGCTAAGGAGTTACTGAAAGACATGATGATGCAGACAGTGGAGATGCAGAAAACTTGAAAACAATTCAAGGTACGCTGGTGGATGCAGAATCACTAGTACTTGTGGATAGATTCGTTGTGAGGTTTGAAAGAAGGTGAAATGAAGGCTGACTCAGATTTTGAATAGAGCACTGGGTAGATGTTGGAACCAATTTCCAAGGTGAGAAATTAGAGAAGGGAAAGATTTGGGGGGACTAGAAATCAAGTATGCAGTCTCCAAAATTAACACTGTGATGCTTGTGGAATGGGACTTCCAAGCAGAGACGGGCAGTAGACCTGTGGGTACATGACTCAGTCTCAGAGAGAGGGGGCATATGTATGTATTTGGAAGTTATCACAATAGGTGAAGCAATGGGAAAGAATGGGACCACTTGGCCTTCCTCCCAGCATGGCAGGCTCAGGGTAGCCTCCTTCCATGACAGCTGGTTTCCTCCAGAAAATGTGTTCCAGAAGATTCAGACAGAACTGAAAATGTTCTCAGGGCCTCATGTCAGAAGTTACAAACCTTCCCTTCCATCATAAACTGTAAAACTTTACACTTTGATTAGGGTTTTTCCCCAGTTTCTCTCTGCAGACTACTCAACCATGCCTGATTCTTCCAGACCCCAGGTTGAAGCTGGGATTGTTTTCTTACTGGGTCCATTATTTAAACCACATTCTAAAATGTAAAATTTGGGGTTAGAAACATACTAATAGAGTAAAAACTGTATGATAAGGCATAATTGCAGAGCCTCCTTCTTGGAAGAACAGCAGAAAAGACAACACAGAAATCATGAGACAATGAACAGGAAAGGGAAAAGCCATTTTTTCAAACACTGATGTTATTTACCACCAAACACATGAAATCTATTATGGACCAGTTCCAGTGAATTACAGAATAATCCCTAATAGTGGTTTCACAAATATAACAGCTTTTAACTCTTCTAACCCTTTTCTTTCTCTCACTCTTCTTTACCCAATATCTCATTTCTAAAACCAGCATTCTCTCTTTCCCTCTTTATATGTTTATTCATCTCCAAACCACATCTTCAAAAAAAAAAAAGACAACAAAGCCATACAGCATTTTTCCTCTTAAAGTTTTTTTTTTTTTTTTTTTTTTTTTTTTTTTTTTTTTTTTTGTGGTACGCGGGCCTTTCACCGCTGTGGCCTCTCCCATTGCAGAGCACAGGCTCCGGATGCACAGGCTCAGCGGCCATGGCTCACGGGCCCAGCCGCTCCGCGGCATGTGGGATCCTCCCAGACCGGGGCACGAACCCGTGTCCCCTGCATCGGCAGGCGGACTCTCAACCACTGCGCCACCAGGGAAGCCCTCTTAAAGTTTTTTAATCTCTATTTAATTAAATTCCAAATCGAGATACTCTACCAGTCTGTCTAGACAGCCACTAAATATTGATTAAAATGGTTGCGCACATAATTATATAAGGAACGTTTTAAGGTTATTGAAACTGCTGTATTTAATTATGTAAATTTTTTACAATTAACACTTGTTCATAGTGAACCCTAAATGATGCCTTGGGAAATGTGTCTCACTATTTCTTTACTAGCTCTTAATCCAAGGAATCTTTTTAATGCTACATTGACTGAAGTTTTTTTTTTCTTTTCTTTTCAAATAGTATCAAAGTACCAAATGACATGAAGTGAAATACTGGATGGAAAGGTTGCATTTTAAGGACCAGTAGGGAGCACAGAACATGGACATCAAGGACTTATTTGAGGAGACTCCCTCTATATAGCTTCTGGTCCTCCTCCAAGGGCAGAAACTTTGGGTTATAAAGAAATAACAGGGGCTTCCCTGGTGTCACAGTGGTTAAGAATCCTCCTGCCAATGCAGAGGACATGGGTTTAAGCCCTGGTCCAGGAAGATCCCAAATGCCGCGGAGCAACTAAGCTGGTGCACCACAACTACTGAGCCTGCATTCGAGCCTGCAAGCTACCACTACTGAGCCCATGTGCCACAACTACTGAAGCCTGCAGACCTAGAGCCCATGTTCCACAACATGAGAAGCCACCGCAATCAGAAGCCTGTGCACTGCAAAGAAGAGTAGCTCCCACTTGCCACAGCTAGAGAAAGCCCACACACAGCAACGAAGACCCAGTGCAGCAAAAAATAAATAAATTTTAAGAAAGAGATATTGGTTCAAGATGGCAGAGTAGAAGGACATGTTCTCACTCCCTCTTGAGAGAGCACCAGAATCACAACTAGCTGCAGAACAATCATAAATAGGAAGACACTGGAACTCACCAAAAAAGATACCCCACATCCAAAGACAAAGGAGAAGCCACAATGGTGGTAGGAGGGGTGCAATCACAATAAAATCAAATCCCATACTGCTGGGTGGGTGACTCACAAACTGGAGAACACTTATACCACAGAAGTCTACCCACTGAAGTGAAGGTTCTAAGCCCCACGTCTGGCTTCCCAACCTGGTGGTCAGGCAACAGGAGTTGGAATACCTAGAGAATCAGACTTTGAAGGCTAGCAGGATTTGATTACAGGACTTTGACAGGACTGGGAGAAACAGAGACTCCACTCTTGGAGGGCACACACAAAGTAGTGTGCACATCGGGAGCCAGGGGAAGGAGTAGTGACCCCATAGGAGACTGAACCAGACCTACCTGCTACTGTTGCAGGAGTGCAGAGGTAGGGGGGGTGGCTGGTCTCATCGTGAGTACAAGGACACTGACAGCAGAAGTTCTGAGAAGTACTCCTTGGCGTGAGCCCTCCCAGAGTCTGCCATTTGCCCCATCAAAGAGACTGGGTAGGCTCCAGTGTTGAGTCACCTTAGGACAAACAACCAACAGGGAGGGAACCCAGTGCCACCCATCAGCAGGTAAGCAGATTAAAGCTTTACTGAGCTCTGCCCACCAGAGCAGCACCCACCACCAGACCCTCCCATCAGGAAACTTGCACAATCCTCTTAGATAGCATAATCCACCAGAGGACAGACAGCAGACGCAAGAAGAATGACAATCCTACAGCCTGTGGAACAAAACCCACATTCACAGAAAGACAGACAAGATGAAAAGGCAGAGGGCTATGTAGCAGATGAAGGAACAAGATAAAACCCCAGAAAAACAACTAAATGAAGTGGAGATAGGCAACCTTCCAGAAAAAGAATTCAGAATAATGATAATGAAGATAATGCAGGATCTCGAAAAAGAATGGAGGCAGAGATCGAGAAGATGCAAGAAATGTTTAACAAAGACCTAGAAGAATTAAAGAACAAACAAACAGAGATGAACAATACAACAACTGAAATGAAAACTACACAAGAAGGAATCAATAGCAGAATAACTGAGGCAGAAGAACGGATAAGTGACCTGGAAGACAGAATAGTGGAATTCACTTCTGTGGAACAGAATAAAGAGAAAAGAATGAAAAGAAATGAAGACAGCCTAAGAGACCTCTGTGACAACATTAAATGCAACAACATTCGCATTATAAGGGTCCCAGAAGCAGAAGAGAGAAAGGACCCCAGAAAATATTTAAAGAGATTATAGTTGAAACTTCCCTAACATGGAAAGAAAATAACCACCCAAGTCCAGGAAGCCCAGCGAGTCCCATACAGGGTAAACCCAAGGAGAAACACACCGAGACACAGTGTAATCAAATTGGCAAAAATTAAAGACAAAGAAAAATTATTGAAAGCAGCAAGGGAAAAATGATAAATAACATACAAGGGAACTCCTATAAGGTTAACAGCTGATTTCTCAGCAGAAACTCTACAAGACAGAAGGGAGTGGCATGACATATTTAAAGTGATGAAAGGGAAGAACCTATAACCAAGATTATTCTACCTGACAAAGATCTGATTCAGATTTGATGGAGAAATCAATAGTTTTATGGACAAGCAAAAGCTGAGAGAATTCAAGACCACAAAACCAGCTCTACAACAAATGCTAAAGCAACTTCTCTAGGTGGGAAACAGAAGAAAAGAAAATGACCTACAAAAACAAACCGAAAACAATTAAGAAAACAGTCATAGGAACATATATAGAGATAATTACCTTAAATATAAATGGATTAAATGCTCCAACCAAAAGACACAAGCTCACTGAATGGATACAAAAACAAGACCCATACATATGCTGTCTACAAGAGACCCACTTCAGACCTAGGGACACATGCAGACTGAAAGTGAGGGGATGGAAAAAGATATTCCATGCAAATGGAAATCAAAAGAAAGCTGGAGTACCAATATTCATATCAGATAAAATAGACTTTAAAATAAAGAATGTTACAAGAGACAAGGCAGGACACTACATAATGATCAAGGGATCAATCCAGGAAGAAGATATAACAATTATAAATATATATGCATCCAACATAGGAGCACCTCAATACATAAGGCAACTGATAATAGCTATAAAAGAGGAAATTGACAGTAACACAATAAGAGTGGGGGACTTTAACACCTCACTTACACCAATGGACAGATCAACCAAACAGAAAATTAATAAGGAAACACAAGCTTTAAATGACATGATAGACCAGATAGATTTAATTTATATTTATAGAACATTCCATCCGAAAACAGCAGATTACACTTTCTTCTCAAGTGTGCACAGAACATTCTCCAGGAGAGATCACATCTTGGGTCACAAATCAAGCCTCAGTAAATTTAAGAAAATTGTAATCATATCCAGCATATTTTCTGACCACAACACTATGAGATTAGAAATGAACTACAGGAAAAAAAAAAACGTCAAAAACACAAACACATGGAGGCTAAACAATACGTTACTAAATAACCAAGAGATCACTGAAGAAATCAAAGAGGAAATCAAAAAATACCTAGAGACAAATGACAATGAAAACACGACAATCCAAAACCTATGGGATGCAGCAAAAGCAGTTCTAAGAGGGAAGGTGATAGCAATACAATCCTACCTCAAGAAACAACAAACATCTCAAATAAACAATCTAAATTTACACCTAAAAGAGCTGGAGAAAGAAGAACAAACAAAACCCAAAGTTAGTAGAAAGAAAGAAATCATAAAGATCAGAGCAGAAATAAATGAAATAGAAACAAAGAAAACAATAGCAAAGATCAATAAAACTTTCTGACCCACCTCCTAGAGTAATGGAAATAAAAACAAAAATAAACAAATGGGACCTAATGAAACTTCAAAGCTTTTGCACAGCAAAGGAAACCATAACCAAGACCAAAAGACAACCCTCAGAATGGGAGAAAATATTTGCAAATGAAGCAACTGACAAAGGATTAATCTCCAAAATTTACAAGCAGCTCATGCAGCTCAATAACCAAAAAACAAACAACCCCATCCAAAAATGGGCAGAAGACCTAAATAGACATTTCTCCAAAGAAGATATACAGAATGCCAACAAACACATGAAAGAATGCTCAACATCATTAATCATTAGAGAAATGCAAATCAAAACTACAATGAGATATCATCTCACACCAGTCAGAATGGCCATCATCAAAAAATCTATAAACAATAAATGCTGGAGAGGGTGTGGAGAAAAGGGGACACTCTTGCACTGCTGGTGGGAATGTGAGTTGGTTCAGCCACTATGGAGAACAGTATGGAGGTTCCTTAAAAAGCTACAAATAGAATTACCATATGACCCAGCAATCCCACTACTGGGCATATACCCTGAGAAAACCAAAATTCAAAAAGAGTCATGTACCAAAATGTTCATTGCAGCTCTATTTACAATAGCCCGGAGATGGAAACAACCTAAGCGCCCATCATCGGATGAATGGATAAAGAAGATGTGGCACATATACACAATGGAATATTACTCAGCCTTAAAAAGAAATGAAATTGAGCTATTTGTAATGAGATGGATAGACCTAGAGTCTGTCATACAGAGTGAAGTAAGTCAGAAAGAAAAAGACAAATACCGTATGCTAACACATATATATGGAATTTAAGGGGAAAAAATGTCATGAAGAACCTAGGGGTAAGACAGGAATAAAGACGCAGACCTACTGGAGAACGGACTTGAGGATATGGGGAGGGGGAAGGGTGAGTTTTGATAGGGCGAGAGAGAGTCATGGACATATACACACTAACAAACGTAGTAAGGTAGATAGCTGGGGGGAAGCAGCCGCAAGGCACAGGGATATTAGCTCGGTGTTTTGTGACAGCCTGGAGGGGTGGGATGGGGAGAGTGTGAGGGAGGGAGACGCAAGAGGGAAGACATATGGGAACATATGTATATGTATAGCTGATTCACTTTGTTATAAAGCAGAAACTAACACACCATTGTAAAGCAATTATACCCCAATAAAGATGTTTAAAAAAAAAAAAAAGATCAATAAAACTAAAAGCTGGTTCTTTGAGAAGATAAACAAAATTGATAAACCATTAGCCAGACGCATCAAGAAAAAGAGGGAGAGGACTCAAATCATTACAATTAGAAATGAAAAAGGAGAAGTTACAAAAGACACTGCAGAAATACAAAGCATCCTAAGAGACTACTACAAGCAACTCTATACCAATAAAATGGACAACCTGGAAGAAATGGACAAATTCTTAGAAAGGTATAACCTTCCAAGACTGAATGAGGAAGAAATAGAAAATATGATCAGAGCAATCACAAGTAATGAAATTTAAACTGTGATTAAAAATCTTCCAACAAACAAAAGTCCAGGACCAGATGGCTTCACTGGTGAATTCTGTCATACATTTAGAGAAGAGCTAACACCCATCCTTCTCAAACTCTTCCAAAAAATTGCAAAGGAAGGAACACACCCAAACTCATTCTACGATGCCACCATCACCCTGATACTAAAACTAGACAAAGATACTACAAAAAAAGAAAATTACAGACCAATATCACTGATGAATATAGATGGAAAAATCCTCAACAAAATACTAGCAAACAGAATCCAACAACACATTAAAAGGTTCATAAACCATGATCAACTGGGATTTATCCCAGGGATGCAAGGATTCTCCAATATACACAGATGAATCAATGTGGTACACCATATTAACAAACTGAAGAATAAAAACCATATGACCATCTCAATAGATGCAGAAAAAGCTTTTGACAAAATTCAACACCCATTTATGATAAAAACTCTCCAGAAAGTGAGCAAAGAGGGAACCTACCTCAACATAATAAAAGCCATATAGGACGAACCCCACAGCAAATATCATTCTCAAAGGTGAAAAACTGAAAACATTTCCTCTAAGATCAGGAAAAAGACAAGGATGTCCACTCTCGCCACTATTATTCAACAGAGTTTTGGAAGTAATAGCCATGGCAATCAAAGAAGAAAAAAAATAAAAGGAATACAAATTGGGAAAGAAGAAATAAAACTGTCACTGTTTGCAGATGACATGATACTATACATAGAGAATCCTAAAGATACCACCAGAAAACTATTAGAGCTAATCAGTGAATTTGGTAAAGTTACAGGTTACAAAACAGAATTAATGCACAGTAATCTCTTGCATTCCTATACACTAATGATGAAAAATCTGAAAGAGAAATTAAGGAAACACTCTCATTTACCATTACAGCAAAAAAATAAAATACCTAGGAATAAACCTACCAAGGGAGACAAAAGACCTGTATGTAGAAAACTCTGACACTGATGAAAGAAATTAAAGATGATACAAACAGATGGAGAAATATACCATGTTCTTGGATTGGAAGAATCAATATTGTTAAAATGATTATACTACCCAAAGCAATCTACAGATTCAATGCAATCCCTATCAAATTACCAATGGTATTTTTTACAGAACTAGAACAAAAAAATCTTAAAATTTGTATGGAGACACAAAAGACCCCAAATAGCCAAAGCGGTCTTGAGGGAAAAAAACAGAGCTGGAGGAATCAGGCTCCCTGACTTCAGACTACACTATAAAGCTACAGTAATCAAGACCATATGTTACTGGCACAAAACCAGAAATATAGATTAATGGAACAGGATAGAAAGCTCAGAGATAAACCCAAGCACCTATGGTCAAGTAATCTATGACAAAGGAGGCAACGATATACAATGGAGAAAAGGCAGCCTCTTCAATAATTGGTGCTGGGAGAACTGGACAGCTATGTGTAAAAAAATGAAATTAGATAACTCCCCAACACCATACACAAAAATAAACTCAAAATGGATTAAAGACCTAAATGTAAGACCGGATACTGTAAAACTCTTAGAGGAAAACAAATTGGGAAAGAACAGGAAGAACAGTTCCTCCTGTATACAGGAAGAACACTCTTTGACATAAATCACAGCAAGATCTTTTTTTATCCACCTCCTAGAGTAATGGAAATAAAAACAAAAATAAACAAATGGGATCTATTGAAATTTAAAAGTTTTTGCACAGCAAAGGAAACTACAAACGATGAAAAGATAACCCTCAGAATTGGAGAAAATATTTGCAAATGGATCAATGGACAAAGGGTTAATCTCCAAAATATATAAACAGCCCAATATTAAAGAAACAAACAACCCAATCCAAAAATGGGCAGAAGACCTAAACAGACATTTCTCCAAAGAAGACATACAGATGGCCAAGAAGCACATGAAAAGCTGCTCAACATCACTAATTAATAGAGAAATGCAAATCAAAACTGCAATGAGGTATCACCTCACACCAGTTAGAATGGGCATCATCAGAAAATCTACAAACAAAAAATGCTGGAGAGGGTGTGGAGAAAAGGGAACCCTCTTGCACTGTTGGTGGGAATGTAAATTGATACAGCCACTATGGAGAACAGTATGGAGGTTCCTTAAAAAACTAAAAATAGAATTACCAGATGACCCAGCAATCCCACTACTCAGCATATACCCTGAGAAAACCATAATTCAAAAAGACACATGCACCCCAGTGTTCATTACAGCACTATTTACAATAGCCAGGACATGGAAGCAACCTAAATGCCCATCATCAGACAAATGGGTAAAGAAGATGTGGTTCATATACACAATGGAATATTACTCAGCCATAAAAAGGAATGCAGTTGGGTCATTTGTAGAGACGTAGACGGATCTAGAGACTGTCATACAGAGTGAAGTAAGTCAGAAAAAGAAAAACAAATATAGTAAGCTAACACATATATGTGGAACCTCTAAAAATGGTACAGATGAACCAGTTTGCAGAGCAAAAATTGAAACACAGATGCAGAGAACAAACATATGGACACCAAGGGGGGAAAGTGGAGCGGAGGGGGGGGGGGTGGGATGAATTGGGAGATTGGGATTGACATGTATACACTAATATGTATAAAATGGATAAGTAATAAGAACCTGCTGTATAAAATAATAAATAAAATTCAAAAAAAAAGAAATAGGGCTTCCCTTGTGGCGCAGTGGTTGAGAGTCCGCCTGCTGATGCAGGGGACGTGGGTTCGTGCCCTGGTTCGGGAAGATCCCACATGCCGCGGAGTGGCTGGGCCCATGAGCCATGGCCGCTGAGCCTGAACGTCCGGAGCCTGTGCCCCGCAACGGGAGAGGCCACCGCAGTGAGAGGCCCGCATGCCGCAAAAAAAAAAAAAAAAAAAGATGTTAAAATAATAAAAGAAATAACAGATGAACCACATCCCTAAGAAAGAGCAAAGTGCCATAAGCCATAACCAGGGAGTGATCAAGACACATGCCATTTTGTAAAACAGGGAGAATTGTTTTTAATTTAAAGGGAGACAGAATAAAAACTTTGTCATTCTTTCACTTTGAGAGAGAAACATTTGAAATCATCTGAGCTAATGAAATATCACAGTTTCGACAGCATCTTTATTGTTCAAAATTAGACAAACTGTGGATGTTTGTTGAGTCTTCTAGAGTTATATAGAAGATTGATAACACATGTCTGAAAAACGTCTATGCTAAATTATCATGGCCGTACTCTGCAGAAATCACAAATTGGATGTCCATAGGCCAAATGTAGCCCTCCTATGTGTTTTATTTGATACATACTATGTTAAAAATAATTGAGAGATTTTGTCCAAAATTATTCATTTACATATTCAGCAAATATTTACTGACTACCCTCAGACATACCAAGCTCAGTACCAGATGCTAGAATTACTACAATGAGAAAAGATGTGACTTCTGCTCTTATGAGGCTTATGGTCAAGAAAGAAAGACGTAACTAAACAAGCAGTTAGAAAAGGTACTGCAAACGTCATGATAAAGTAAAGGGCACGTCTGTGTGTATAATAACTAGTACTGCTTGAGCACTTACTGTGCACTAGGAATTGTATCATATGCTTTACCATATCCACTCATCACAGCAGCCCTATAAGGTGAGTAGTGTTATTATCAGCTCCATTTTTCAGATGAGCGTTCTGAAGCACAGAAAGCTTCAGTAATTTGTCCAACAGTTACCCTTTTGAACTCAATATTTTGGTTTATTTATTTCAGATTATATTTTGGTTAGTTTCATAGCATCAAAAATTATTCATATTCCATCGAGGATGCAGAACTATTTTCTAATATGTTTTTCTTATTTTAACCTATGGATAGATAGGTAGGTAGGTGGATAGAGAGAGAGAGAGAGAGAGAGAGAGAAATTCATTTATATATTTTTACCCATGAATAAACCTGCTACTGGCTTATTGGATGCCTAACATATGTCACACAGTGTCCTAGGCATTTAGTAAATAGTAAATTTTGATGTTAATTAAATCTTAATGAGAAAGACACTTTTATAATATAAAATTACGTGCAAACATTACTATCAACATCTGAGTTTCATAGCCATGTTTCCCCACTCAGTGGCCAGCACCTAGATGGACCAGCCCAAGTCTAACTCTCCACTCTCTATGTGATCACTGAGCATCAATATTCATCACCCCATCCCAACTCCATCTCATTTCTTTGGCTATAGAAAACTTTCCTTTTTGCTTCTTCCTACTCTGAAGCCATTCATTTGTGCATCTTTAATCTGATGCATTGTAACTTGGTCTGTGGTGCTGGGGAACAAATGCCAAACAAACACCTCGTGTTTATGAAACATGTAGACTGATGTTTTGCACTATGATTTAGCAGTAAACAATCCTCCTGGGGAAAGGCAGAATATAAATCAATCATCAATTAACTTTCCACTCCCGGTCAAAAGGAAACTGATTTATGCATGTGGAAACAGACAAAATACGAGAGATTTGTTAAAATGGGACCACTATCAAGCTAGAAAGTAGTCTGCTATAAGTTTTTTGAGTAAACCAATATTTTATTGTTTACTGTAAAACTCATCAATAGATTAAGTACTAAAATGTTTACTGTAAAATGAATTTTTGAAGTGAACTTTATTCTTAATGTAATTTTTATTTAAAGTAAAATACCTGTTTTAAATTTACCTGTTTTGTAAGTTCAAAATATACATAAGATTTTGTTTTCTTATTTCAATGCACATCTAACAATGTAACTTTTGTAGGAAAGTTCATCCATCCATCCATCCGTCCTTCCACTCTCACTCCCACTGATCAATAGCATTAGTATATATTGAGCTATGCTCAAGGTGAGGCACTATTCCCATTTTTCTGCCTCTAAGAGTTTCTAATCTATTAGGGAGGTAAGAGAGACCCGAGTAATCAGGGCACAAGGAATGCAAGATGGATGTTGTATAGGTTGCCTCCCAAGGCTGAGTAAAGAATCATCCTACCCTCAAGTTAAGAGTTGGAAGCAAATTCTAAATACCGCATTAGAAAGAGGTCCTATCATTCATTCTCCAAGTGACTTAGGGCAGGCAACTTCCCTTCTCTACCTCTGGTTCTTTAGAAAGCAGAGGGAACTCTCCAGGTAAAACAGGAGTAGTCATTTGTGGTTCCCGAAGCTCACAGTCAGTCCACACAGCCCTCACCCAACTGAGGGGTCAGAAGCAATAAAGTAAGGAGAACTGAGGAACTTGGGAGGAACCTGGCTCCAGGCCTCTTTCTCTCCCCATCTGAGAAGTAGGACACAGAGATTTGCAAATGATAAGGAGAAATACAATGAGGGAACTTCACCAGGATAACTCAGCAGCAATACAAGAATTAAACCCTAGGGGTTTCCCTGGTGGCATAGTGGTTGGGAGTCCGCCTGCCGATGCAGGGGACGCGGGTTCGTGCCCCAGTCCGGGAGGATCCCACATGCCGCGGAGCGGCTTGGCCCATAGGCCATGGCCGCTGAGCCTGCGCGTCGGAGCCTGTGCTCCACAACGGGAGAGGCCACAGCAGTGAGAGGCCCATGTACTGCAAAAAATATATATATATATTAAACCCTAGGCTTTCTTGACTTTCAGATCGATGGTCACATGAATTCAGAACAAAGTAACTTCATCAAGTCTTGTCTTGATGTCTAAAGAAACCACCCAACACCTGACAGAACTAGAATTATGCTTACCAAAATTTATAAAATTAAATACTTCTAATGTGTGACTATCTCATCGCCATACTTTCAATGAGTAAAATCTGATTTTACATAGAATTTAAATTCAAATCTCTCCCTTTATGTGGAAATTCAGCAAATTCCTTACCCCTTTCCAAAAGCTATGAGCTGCCTCTGACATCTGTATTCTGTGATATACGGTTCTAAGACATATAAATGCTAGCTGGCTTTTAAGATATAACATTATTTTAAACTACAAATAAAATAATTTTTAAGAAGGCTTTACACTCTCTTTTAATCACTCATCTCAACCCCCTTGAAATTATCCACTAACATTGAAAGTTGGGGCAATTTAAAAGGAAAGAACAAGGATTTCAAAATAAACAAGACAGAGCACAGATATGTATAACAGAGGCTAAGGATGTGAACTCAGAAATCAGACTGTGTGGATCTGCATCTTGCCTCTGCAGCTTCCTGGCTGTGCGACTTGGGACAAGTTACATTACCTTCCTGTGCTTCAATTTGTTCATCTGTAATGGGATAATCGTAGTACTTGCCTATTGCTATGTAACAAATTACCCAGAATTTAGTAGCTGAAAACAACAGATATTTACTATCTCACACAGGTTCTGAGAATCAGGAATCCTGGAGTGGCTTAGCTGGTGGTTTGGCTCAGGGTCCCTTGTGAGGTTGCAGTCAAGCTGCCGATGGGCTGCAGTTATCTGGGACCTCCACCGGGGAACCTGCCTCCAGGATCACTCATGTAGTTGTGGGCAGACCTCATGGTTATGTGCTGAGGATTTCAGCTCCTCAGCACATGGGCCTCTTCACAGGCCTGTCTGGGTGTCCCCAAGACGTGAGAGAGAGAGAGAGACCAAGACAGACAGAGAGAGAGGGCAACCGAGATGGAGGCCACAGCCCTTTTATGACCTAGTCTCCAGAGTCACACGTCGTCCCTTTAGCTTTATCCTACTCATTAGAACAAGACATTCAGTCCAGCCCACATTCAAGAGGAGGGAAATTAGACCTCACCTCTTGAGAGCGGCATCTCAAAGAATGTGAGGACATTTGTTTCAAGTACCACGATGCCTGACAGGATTGTGGTCAAGAGTAAATGAATCAATACATGCAAAACACTTAGATCATGTAATGAGAGCTCGATGAACGCGAGCACTTATCGCAATTTTTATTATTCATGGTGTGTTCACTGTGTTCCAGGCACCGTGATCTGTCAAAGAGAGACAGAGACAGAGTAGAAATTATGACAGCCTGACTCTGGAGCCAGCATCCAAACTGAGGTTGGACCAACGTGTCAGGGAGACGAGACACTATCAGAAAGCAAAGACAGAGGTCTGTGTCACGTCCATCCCAAATCTGGCCCTCCTTCTTGCCTCATTGTTTAAGTCAGTTCAAGGTTTTGGTTGTTGTCGATGGTTACATCCAAAAGCATCCTCACTGGTAAATCCTCAAACATCCACTGTCATAGTATAACGTACTTTGTGTGTGTGTGGAAAATCTTATGACATCTATATATTTTTTCCCACTGGGAAAAAATACCATTTATCTTTTCAACAATTTTTCACTTCATTCCTATTGTTGCTTTTTTTTTATTGGAGTATAGTTGCTTTACAATGTTGTGTTAGTTTCTACTGTACAGCAAAGTGAATCAGCCTTATGTATACATATAACCCCTCTTTTTTTGGATTTCCTTCCCATTTAGTTCACCACAGAGTATTGAGTAGAGTTCCCTGTGCTATACAGTAGGTTCTCATTAGTTATCGATTTTACACACAGTACCAATAGTGTATATATGTCAATCCCCATCTCCCAATTCATCCCACCCCCCCTTCCCCCTTGGTATCCATATGTTTGTTCTCTATGTCTATGTCTCTATTTATCCTTTGCAAATAAGATCATCTATACCATTTTTTTAGATTCCACATATATGCATTAGTTAGTATATGATATTTGTTTTTCTCTCTCTGACTTACTTCCCTCTGTATGACAGTATAGTATACATATTTAATCATTGATCAAAACAATTATGACTGAGTGGTCACTTTTGGTTATGAAAATGGTCTTGGGAAAATCTGTTTAGTTCATCCAAATTTCATAGCACCCAATTTTCAGGTCTATATTCCAAGTGTCTGATGGTTCATTTTCTTCTTAGAGATTAAATAAAAATTAAAAAGGGTGGATTAGCACTTTGTAATATTAGTTTCATCATTTAAAGAGTTAGACACTATTCATAAGAAAATACAATATAGCTGCTCCCAGCTAAGTATGTTCCTTAGGCATATTTTCATTTCTTGGAGAATATTTAGTTTGGAAAAGAAAAGGAACCACAGAATTTTTTCATAAATTAAGAAGGATTACTATGTGGAGTTTTAATTAATTATGGGAACTCACACACTGCTAGCTCCTAGCCATCTATCTTTGGACAGACTCTTTACATTTCTTATTGGAGTCAGGATATTTTCTTTGGTTTGGCATCAGTGATAGCTAAAAATTAATTTTTCACCCACAGGAAATATTAGTCTTTCATTGGTGAGTCAATAATATTATTTTTCTCAGATAAACCATCAGGGAGTCAGCCAGCTCTGAAACCCAAGATTCATAAATCATAAAATCATGAAGTCGAAGGCATCTTAGAATTTTTAAGCCCTATCCTTATATGGATAGAGAAACTGAATCTTAGAGAGGAGAAAAGAATAGCCTACAGTCACAGAAGTTGAAGGCAGGCAGGTCCAAACCCAGGTCTTCTTAGTCCCAACGTCCTTATTTTTCAAATACATTATTACGGGAATTAGAAATTAATTCCAATTGTTATTTTAAATAAATAAAAGTATGAATTGACTTTTAATTATTAATCACTAATCAGAATGGAAAGAAGCATATGCTGTTATGTTCTTTCCCTGTGTTTCTAATTTTTGACCCCTCCATCTGGCCTGGGTCCATCTTGACTTACCCTATGTTTGTAGCCTTAGGGAGGATTTCTCACCTTTTATATTCCTGAGGGTTTCAAGTTAGAAGTTAGGAAAGTTCCATAGTCTCAAGTAAAGATCTTTAGCTTACAAGTTAGCCATTTAATTAACCACCAGGTTTGGCTAAAAATGACTTGTGTTTTGTAACTTGGCCCTCCAGAGTGTGCCCCCCTCCACCAAAAGATGATCAGAGTTCCTCTGATGGTGGGCTGAAGCTCAAATACATCTGAAGACGGCAGAGGATTTCGTAGCCTCTACCCATGCTCTTTACACTGTTGATCTACCCAGGGAACGAACGTCGTGAATAGCACTTATTAATCTTGTTGAAAGAATTTTGGCTTTGAATGTCCAATGTGCACTTCAGGGAAAATCAGTTTTCACCTCTGTGTGTCCTCAGCATCTCATTGCCGTATCTCAAAAGTGAGGTGTGGGGAGTCTCTTCCAAAGAGACCAATTTTCTTATTTTACATCACCTGATTGAGTTTCTCTCTGGACATTGTTTCCCATTAGTTGATTCCCATTTCTCAGTTAATCATTCAGTCAACAAAGCCTCAGTGACCATTTTTCATATTGCAGTGTGTCCTAGACTTTCTAGAACAGAGGCTGCTTTATATACCTTGGAGATAATCCTTGTAATTAAAGAATATGGAATTTCGACAAAGCCAGAATCAAACAGTATTCACGCAGACATGAGGCTCTGTCTCTGCACTCTGGATATTTAAATGTCAAACTGATCAAGACCTATTTCAGAAAGTCCCTGGAGTTCATAGAAAGCATGCAGTAGAGAAGCTCTTCAAGAAGGGGATGAAAGGAGGTCACAGAAATCAAATATTGGCTTGGAGAATATAATAAATAAGGTTATGGGTTAACATTGTTGAAATGCCAACTAGTTGCAAAATCCATAGGAATGGAAGCAACATTCAAAACTGAAGCTGAAAAAAAAAAACTGAAGCTGAAAATTTCAATCATACGATAGTGTTATCAACTATAGTCACCATGGTATAATTAGATCCTAAGACCTTATTCATCTTATAACTGCCTTTCCCTCATGGCTAATGCCAAGCATTTTTTCATGTGCCTGCCATTTTTAAAAAGCCTCAAAAACTTCCACTGCCTTCTTTCTAAGGGAAGCTCTTCCCAGCATCAGAGCTCCTCCCAACCCCAGAGTCTGCCCCCTTTTTCAGGTATCAACATCTGTTAACTCTGGTGTGAGAATATTTGAAATCTTAGGTCTCTCAAGAAGCACAGGCTGTTAAAGAAAGGGGCAATGGAAAAGACTACCTCCAGGTTGAGGATCCCCAAGAGTGGTTCCCTGTGTGAAATGGTCCATCAGAGCAGACACGGAGGGGTTGATCTTAACTGTTGTCAGCTGGAAATAGCATTACTCATTCCCAGGAGGGATGCAGTGGGAGGGCTCCCAGGAACAGGACCCTCAGGATTCTGATTTCCCATGGTCTGGCCTCTTGCTAAAAACGTCACAAGAGTAACCACTGCTCAGCATCTTACTTCACTCTGTGTTTAAGCTTGCACGTGTGTAAAAATCTATCCTGGTAGTGAGACAAATAGTATCAGAAAATACTTGTGCAAACCAGCAATAAAAATATACTCAAAAAGAGGATTAAAATGTGCTTGGTGACACAATAATTTGTAAGACCTATTCAGAAAATCTTGAGAGTCTGAGTGAGTGATGAAAGGATATTCAAATATCCAAATTCTGGATATTTGTTTTCTTGGCTGCTTTGTATTTGTAAAGAGAACTCCTTTCTAGAATGTGCTCATAAGGAGGGAAAAGGCTTTACCCAGAATATTTCTATAATAGTCATTTTGCTCAAAAGCCTTTTGTCTTTAGCCAGCTGTTTTCTGGGACAAACTAATTAAGAGGTTGTATTAGTTTGCTCTGAATGCCATAACAAGTACCACAGACTGGGTAGCTTAAGCAACAGAAATTTATTTTCTCATAGTTCTTAAGGCTTCAGGTTCGAGATCAAGTATCTGCAGGGTCAGTTTCTTCTTAAACCTCTCCCCTTGTGTTGTAAATAACCATCTCCCTCTAGTGACATCACATGGTCTTCCTCCTGTGAGTGTCTGTGTCCTAATCTCCTCTTTTAATTAAGACTTCATTTGCTATGGTCTGAATATGTTCTTCAAAATTCATATGTTGAATCCTAACCCCAAGTGTGATGACATTTGAAGGTGGAGCCTTTGGGTGATTAGGTCATGAAGGTGGAGCTCTCATGAATGGGATTAGTGCCTTTGAAAGAGGATCCAGAGAGATCCCTAGTCCCTTTCATCACGTGAGAACACAGCGAAAAGACCATCTATGAATCAGGAAGAGGGCTCTCACCAGACCTCGAATCTGCCAGTGTCTTGCCTTTGGACTTTCCAACCTCCAGAACTGTGAAAAATAAATTCCTGTTGTTTTTAAGTCCTCCCGTCTGTGATATTTTGTTAAAGCAGCCTGAACAGACTAAGACATAAGTCATATTCTATTAGGACCCACCTGTATAAACTCTTTTTGCTTTAATCATCTTTTTAAAGGCCTTATCTCCAAATACAATCGACTTCTGAGGTACTGAGGGATAGGATTTCAACATATGAATTTTGGAAAGACACAATTCATCTCATAAGGAGAGTCACACTATGAATTAATAAATTTGCATAGTACCTTGGTATTACACAAAGTGTGTTGACATTTATTATCTCATTCAATTCTCACCAAAAAACTATGATTTTTGACATTATTATGCACAGTTTTTAGTGGAAAAACCAACAACAACAGATGCTCAGAAAAACAGAATGTTTTCCAATTTTATTTAGCAAGCCAGATACTTGTTTTTCTAATATATCTAAATAGCTCAGTACTTAGAAAGCCCATTGTTGGTTTTAGACTCATAAATTTTAAAACAAATTTATGTTTTTATTACACAGAAAAAACTGGAAATAAGCTGAATATTCATCAATAATAAAATAATTGGATATAAAATAAGAGATATAAAATAGTTGGGTACATAAAGATATTGTATACTACAAAATATTATACAGCCATAAAAAAGATGTGGGTTGGCCTCTCTCAGTGTCTAAGTATCACTTTCCTCATATATTATATATAGATAGATATATATAAAGTGGCCACCTCACAAGCTAAGAATAAGTTTTAAAAATAAAACCAACTACAAATATATATCTGCTCTACAAATAGTCACTTAATTTGATAACATGCTAAGTGATTTTTTGGTAAGAAAGATGGGACTTCCATTTTCTCTCTTCTTTTAGTATATCAACATACTTCTTTAAAAAAAAAAAAGTTTAGCTGTCTCCCTTCAGTTTGCAGTGAACATTTACAGCTAATCTACGTTTACATTCAAGTAACATTGTACCACTTCGTGGACAGTGCCGATGCCTTATAACAGAGTATTCCCAAATCCTCCCTCTTGTCCCTTGTAATGGTTGTCATTCATTTCATTGATCCACAAGATCATCAACCAATATATTGTTGCTATTATTATCTTGAACAAATAGTTATCCATTAGATCAACTAAGAATGAGAAAAAGGAACGATTGTATTTTACCTTCACCTATTCCCTCTCTAATACTTGTCTTTTCTTTATGCCCAAGTTTCTAACCTTTATCATTTCCCTTCTCTCTGAAGAACACCCAAAGCTGGCAAAGATGTGGAGCAATAGGAACTCTCACTTATTACAGGTGGGAATGCAAAATGGTACAGGCAGGTATAGTTTTGGAAATTTCTTACAAAACTAAACATAGGTTTGCTGTGCAATGTAGCAATCACACTCTTTGGTATTTACCCAAATGAGTTGAAAACTTATGTCCATACAGGAACTTAAATAAAACGTCTAGAGCAGCCTTATTCATAACTGCCAAAAATGGGAAGCAATCAAGATGTCCTTCAATAGGTAAATAAATAACAAATGAACTTAATTTTAATGTCTCATATAAGAAACATGTTAACAATAAATACATGAAAGATCACTTTTGCAGCAATACTTCAATCTATATGAAAAGTCACTAGAGTGTGATCACAAATGAAAAGCACAGTTAAACAAACAAAAAATATTGTTTTACACTACCTTTCAGCTGCTGTCAGCAATGAATGAAAAGGTGAAACTCACAGTCGGAATGGCTATCATTAAAAAGTCTACAAATAATAAATGCTGGAGAGGATGTGGAGAAAAGGGAATCCTCATATGCTGTTGGTGGGAATGTAAGTTGGTGCAGCCACTATGGAGAACAGCATGGAATTTCCTTAAAAAATCTAAAAATTAGGGCTTCCCTGGTGGCGCAGTGGTTGAGAGTCCGCCTGCCGATGCAGCGGACACGGATTCGTGCCCCGGTCCGGGAAGATCCCACATGCCGCAGAGCAGCTGGGCCCGTGAGCCATGGCCGCTGAGCCTGCGCATCGGAGCCTGTGCTCCGCAACGGGAGAGGCCACAGCAGTGGGAGGCCCACGTAACACACACACACAAAAAAAACTAAAAATTAAACTGCTATATGACCCGGCAATCCCACTCCTGTTTATATACGCATAAAAAATAAAAACTATAACTGGAAAAATTATATGTACCCCAAGTTATATGTTGTCATAGCAGCCACTATTTACAACAGCTGAGACAGGGAAGCAACCCAAATGCCCATCAACTGACAATTGGCTTCAAAAGATGTGGTATATATATATATATATATATATATATATATATATATATATGGAATATATATTTATATATGCATATATATACACACATATATAATCATATATATGATATTCCATTATATATATAATGAAATATCACTTATCCATAAAAAAGTATGAAATCTTGCCATTTGCAGCAACTTGGATGGACTTAGAGAATATTATGCTTAGTGAAATGTCAGACAGAGAAAGACAAATACTATATGTTATCATATGTGGAATCTAAAAAATAATACAAATGAATCTATGTACAAAACAAACAGATTCATAGACATAGAGAACAAAGTTATGGTTACCAAAGGGGAGAGGGAGGGGAAGAGGAACAAATTAGGAGTATGGGATACAAACTACTATACATAAAATAGATAAGCAACAGGAATTACTATATAACACGAGGGATTATACCTAATATCTTGTAATAACCTATAATGGAATATAATCTGAAAACAGAAAAGAAGCACTATGCCGTACACCTAAAATAACACAATTTGTAAATCAATTATACTTCAATAAAAATTAACAATAATAATAATCAAGGTGAAACTCAATAATAGGAGAGATTTGATAAAGCCCGTTGAGATCTCTTTTAGGTCAAAAAGAAAGAACAAATGTCAGCCGTGTCCTTATCAAAGTAAATCTCTATAAGGCATAATTTAATATGCTCATAAGATATATTGAAAAGCTCATTGAGAAACGGAGGTTCTCTCTGTACAGCTGCCTGAAAGAATAAATGTTCAATACTTTGTCATTTTAATGGCGGTCTTCTGTGAAAACATGTCAGTTTGCAAATACTTGATGGAAAATAGCCAGTGAGGAAAAAAAAAGATGTGAATGTTTTAGTGGATATTGGGTCAACTGGAAAAATTGAATAGAAAAGCAAATGTGGAGCCAAATCAATGCAGACAAAACGAAACTGGTGGGGTGGCTGGTGTCAGACCCCAGGCCGTTAAGAACAACAAATGCATCAGCGTTCACTTCATCATTCACTAAGAATAAAGTGCTTGCCTCTTGATTTTCCCATTGTGTTCAATGGGGTGGTAAAAACAGGCAATTGGGTAAAACAAACAAGACTAAAACATGAGTGTGTAGAGACATCTTTGATGAAACAGGAAGATATTTTGAAAACTTACTCTGCAAGACAGAAAATGGATTAAGAAATGTCAACTGGGGGACCTTGAAGATGGCGGAAGAGTAAGACGCGGAGATCGCTTACCTCCCCATGGATACACCAGAAATACATCCACACATGGAACAACTCCTACAGAACTCCTACTGAAGGCTGGCAGAAGACCTCAGACCTCCCAAAAGGCAAGAAACTCCCCACATACCTGGGTAGGGCAAAAGAAAAAACAGAGACAAAAGAATAAGGACGGCACCTGCACCAGTGGGAGGGAGCTGTGAAGGAGGAAAAGTTTCCACACACTAGGAAGCCCCTCCGCGGGCGGAGACTGCGGGAGACGGAGGGGGGAGATTCGGGACCGCGGAGTAGTGCACAGCGACGGGTGCAGAGGGCAAAGCGGGGAGATTCCTGCACAGACGATCGGTGCCGACCGGCACTCACCAACCCGAGAGGCTTGTCTGCTCACCCGCTGGGGCGGGCGGGGCTGCGAGCTGAGGCTCGGGTTTTGGTTTTGGACGGAGCACAGGGAGAGGACTGGGGTTGGCGGCTTGAACATAGCCTGAAGGGGTTAGTGCACCACCGCTAGCCGGGAGGGAGTTCGGGGAAAAGCCTGCACCTGCCGAAGAGGCAAGAGACTTTTTCTTCCCTCTTTGTTTCCTGGTGCGCGAGGAGAGGGGTTTAAGAGCTCTGCTTAAAGGAACTCCAGAGACGGGCGCGAGCCGCGGCTAAAAGCGCGAACCCCAGAGACAGGCGCGAGACACGGCTAAAAGCGCGAACCCCAGAGACGGGCGCGAGCCGCGGCTAAAAGCGCAAACCCCAGAGACGGGCGCGAGCCGCGGCTAAAACCGCGGACCCCAGAGCCGGGCGGGAGACGCTAAGGCTGCTGCTGCCGCCACCAAGGGGCCTGTGTGCGAGCACAGGTCACTCTCCACACCCCTCTTCCGCGGAGCCTGTGCAGCCCGCCACTGCCAGGTTCCCGGGATCCAGGGACAACTTCCCCGGGACAACGCACGGCGGGCCTCAGGCTGGTGCAACGTCACGCCAGCCTCTGCCGCAACGTCACGCTGCCTCTGCCGCCGCAGGCCCGCCCCGCACGCAGTGCCCCTCCTTCCCCCATCCCCCAACCCCCGGCCTGAGTGAGCCGGAGGCCCCAATCAGCGGCTCCTTTAACCCCGTCCTGGCTGAGCGAAAAAACAGACGCCCTCCAGCGACCTACACGCAGAGGCAGGGCCAAATCCAAAGCTGAGCTCCTGTGAGCTGTGAGAACAAAGAAGAGAAAGGGAAATCTCTCCCAGCAGCCACAGAAGCAGCGGGTTGAAGCTCCACAATCAACTTGATATACCCTGCATCTGTGGAATACCTGAATAGACAATGAATGATCCCAAATTGAAGAGGTGGACTTTAGGAGCGAGATCTATGATTTTTTTCCCTTTTCCTCTTTTTGTGAATGTGTACGTGTATGCTTCTGTGTGAGATCTTGTCTGTATACTCTTGCTTCCACCATTTGTCCTAGGGCTCTATCCGTCCATGATTTTTTTTTTAAAATTCTTTTTCTTAATAATTAAGTTTAATTGTAATAACTTTATTATACTTTACCTTCGTTCTTTCTTTCTTTCCTTCCTTCCCTCCTTTAGACAACGAATCACCCCAAATTGAGGAGGTGGTCTCTGGGAGCAGGATTTATGATTTTTCCCCCTTTACCTCTTTTTGTGAAGGTATATGTGTATGCTTCTGTGTAAGATTTTCTCTGTATAGCTTTGCTTCCAACATTTGTCCTAAGGTTCTATCCGTCCCTTTTTTTTTTTCTAAATATTTTTTAATTCAATAACTATATTATACTTTATTTTATTTTTACTGTATCATCTTTCTGTCTTTTTTCCTTCTTTCCCTCCTTCCTTCATTCCTCCCTCCCTCCCTCCCTCCCTCCTTTCTTTCCTTCTTTGCTTCTTTCTTCCTTCCTTCCTTTCCTCCTTTCCTTCTTTCTTTACTCATACTTCTACTAATTCTCTCTACTTTTTCTCCCTTTTATTCTGAGCCGTGTGGATGAAAGGCTCTTGATGCTCCAGCCAGGAGTCAGGGCTCTGCCTCTGAGGTAGGAGAGCCAACTTCAGGACACTGGTCAACAAGAGACCTCCCAGCTCCACATAATATTAAACGGTGGAAATCTCCCAGAGACCTCCATCTTAACACCAGCACCCAGCTTCACTCAACGACCAGCAAGCCACAGTGCTGGACAACCCATGCCAAACAACTAGCAAAACAGGAACACAACCCCACCCATTAGCAGAGAGGCTACCTAAAATCATAATAAGGCCACAGACACCCCAAAACACACCACCAAACGTGAACCTGCCCACTAGAGAGACAAGATCCAGCCTCATCCACCACAACACAGGCACTAGTCACCTCCACCAGGAAGCCTACACAACCCACTGAAACAACCTTAGCCACTGGAGACAGACATCAAAAACAACAGGAACTACGAAAGTGCAGCCTTCAAAAAGGAGACCCCAAACACAGTAAGATAAGCAAAATGAGAAGACAGAAAAACACACAGCAGATGAAGGAGCAAGATAAAAACCCACCAGACCTAACAAATGAAGAGGAAATAGGCAATCTACCTGAAAAAGAATTCAGAATAATGATAGTAAGGATGATCCGAAATCTTGGAAGTAGAATGGACAAAATGCAAGAAACAGTTAACAAGGACCTACAAGAACTAAAGATGAAACAAGCAACGATGAACAATGCAATAAATGAAATTAAAACCACTCTAGATAGGATCAATAGCAGAATAACTGAGGCAGAAGAACGGATAAGTGACCTGGAAGATAAAGTAGTGGAAATAACTACTGCAGAGCAGAATAAAGAAAAAAGAATGAAAAGAACTGAGGACAGTCTCAGAGACCTCTGGGACAACATGAAACGCACCAACATTCGAATTATAGGGGTTCCAGAAGAAGAAGAAAGAAAGAAAGGGACTGAGAAAATATTTGAAGAGATTATAGTTGAAAACTTCCCTAATATGGGAAAGGAAATAGTTAATCAAGTCCAGGAAGCACAGAGAGTCCCATACAGGATAAATACAAGGAGAAACACGCCAAGACACATATTAATCAAACTGTCAAAAATTAAATACAAAGAAAGCATATTAAAAGCAGCAAGGGAAAAACAACAAATAACACACAAGGGAATCCCCATAAGGTTAACAGCTGATCTCTCAGCAGAAACCCTACAAGCCAGAAGGGAGTGGCAGGACATACTGAAAGTGATGAAGGAGAAAAGCCTGCAACCAAGACTACTCCACCCAGCAAGGATCTCATTCAGATTTGATGGAGAAATTAAAACCTTTACAGACAAGCAAAAGCTGAGAGAGTTCAGCACCACCAAACCAGCTTTACAACAAATGCTAAAGGAACTTCTCTAGACACAAAACACAAGAGAAGGAAACGACCTATAGTAGCGAACCCAAAACAATATAGAAAATGGAAATAGGAACATACATATCGATAATTACCTTAAATGTAAATGGACTAAATGCTCCCACCAAAAGACACAGATTGGCTGAATGGATACAAAAACAAGACCCTTATATATGCTGTCTACAAGAGACCCACTTCAGACCTAGAGACACATACAGACTGAAAGTAAGGGGATGGAAAAAGATATTCCATGCAAATGGAAACAAAAAGAAAGCTGGAGTAGCAATTCTCATATCAGACAAAATAGACTTTAAAATAAGGACTATTAAAAGGGACAAAGAAGGACACTACATAGTGATCAAGGGATCGATCCAAGAAGAAGATATAACAATTGTAAATATTTATGCACCCAACATAGGAGCACCTCAATACATAAGGCAAATATTAACAGCCATAAAAGGGGAGATCGACAGTAACACATTGATAGTAGGGGACTTTAACACCCCACTTCCACCCATGGACAGATCATCCAAAATGAAAATAAATAAGGAAACACAAGCTTTAAATGATACATTAAACAAGATGGACTTAATTGATATTTATAGGACACTCCATCCAAAAACAACAGAATACACATTTTTCTCAAGTGCTCATGGAACATTCTCCAGGATAGATCATATCTTGGGTCACAAATCAAGCCTTGGTAAATTTAAGAAAACTGAAATTGTATCAAGTATCTTTTCTGACCACAACACCATGAGACTAGATATCAATTACAGGAAAAGATCTGTAAAAAATACAAACACATGGAGGCTAAACAATACACTACTTAATAATGAAGTGATCACTGAAGAAATCAAAGAGGAAATAAAAAAATACCTAGAAACAAATGACAATGGAGACACAACGACCCAAAACCTATGGGATGCAGCAAAAGCAGTTCTAAGGGGGAAGTTTATAGCAATACAAGCCCACCTTAAGAAGCAGGAAACATCTCGAATAAACAACCTAACCTTGCACCTCAAGCAATTAGAGAAAGAAGAACAAAAAAACCCCAAAGCTAGCAGAAGGAAAGAAATCATAAAAATCAGATCAGAAATAAATGAAAAAGAAATGAAGGAGACGATAGCAAAGATCAATAAAACTAAAAGCTGGTTCTTTGAGAAGATAAACAAAATAGATAAACCGCTAGCCAGACTCATCAAGAAAAAAAGGGAGAAGACTCAAATCAATAGAATTAGAAATGAAAAAGGAGAAGTAACAACTGACACTGCAGAAATAAAAAAAATCATGAGAGATTACTACAAGCAACTCTATGTCAATAAAATGGACAATCTGGAAGAAATGGACAAATTCTTAGAAATGCACAACCTGCCAAGACTGAATCAGGAAGAAATAGAAAATATGAACAGACCAATCACAAGCACTGAAATTGAAACTGTGATTAAAAACCTTCCAACAAACAAAAGCCCAGGACCAGATGGCTTCACAGGTGAATTCTATCAAACGTTTAGAGAAGAGCTAACACCTATCCTTCTCGAACTCTTCCAAAATATAGCAGAGGGAGGAACACTCCCAAATTCCTTCTACGTGGCCACCATCACCTTGATACCAAAACCAGACAAGGATGTCACAAAGAAAGAAAACTACAGGCCAATATCACTGATGAACATAGATGCAAAAATCCTCAACAAAATACTAGCAAACAGAATCCAACAGCACATTAAAAGGATCATACACCATGATCAAGTGGGGTTTATTCCAGGAATGCAAGGATTCTTCAATATACGCAAATCTATCAATGTGATAAACCATATTAACAAATTGAAGGAGAAAAACCATATGATCATCTCAATAGATGCAGAGAAAGCTTTCGACAAAATTCAACACCCATTTATGATAAAAACCCTCCAGAAAGTAGGCATAGAGGGAACTTTCCTCGTCATAATAAAGGCCATATATGACAAGCCCACAGCAAACATCATCCTCAATGGTGAAAAACTGAAAGCATTTCCACTAAGATCAGGAACAAGACAAGGTTGCCCACTCTCACCACTCTTATTCAACATAGTTTTGGAAGTTTTAGCCACAGCAATCAGAGAAGAAAAGGAAATAAAAGGAATCCAAATCGGACAAGAAGAAGTAAAGCTGTCACTGTTTGCAGATGACATGATACTATACATAGAGAATCCTAAAGATGCTACCAGAAAACTACTAGAGCTAATCAATGAATTTGGTAAAGTAGCAGGATACAAAATTAATACACAGAAATCTCTGGCATTCCTATATACTAATGATGAAAAATCTGAAAGTGAAATCAAGAAAACACTCCCATTTACCATTGCAACAAAAAGAATAAAATATCTAGGAATAAACCTACCTAAGGATACAAAAGACCTGTATGCAGAAAATTATAAGACACTGATGAAAGAAATTAAAGATGATACAAATAGATGGAGAGATATACCATGTTCTTGGATGGGAAGAATCAACATTGTGAAAATGACTCTACTACCCAAAGCAATCTACAGATTCAATGCAATCCCTATCAAACTACCACTGGCATTTTTCACAGAACTAGAACAAAAATTTTTGCAATTTGTATGGAAACACAAAAGACCCCGAATAGCCAAAGCAATCTTGAGAACGAAAAAAGGAGCTGGAGGAATAAGGCTCCCTGACTTCAGACTATATTACAAAGCAACAGTAATCAAGACAGTGTGGTACTGGCACAAAAACAGAAAGATAGATCAGTGGAACAGGATAGAAAGCCCAGAGATAAACCCATGCACATATGGACACCTTATCTTTGATAAAGGAGGCAGGAATGTACAGTGGAGAAAGGACAGCCTCTTCAATAAATGGTGCTGGGAAAACTGGACAGGTACATGTAAAAGTATGAGATTAGATCACTCCCTAACACCATACACAAAAATAAGCTCAAAATGGATTAAAGACCTAAATGTAAGGCCAGAAACTATCAGACTCTTAGAAGAAAACATAGGAAGAACACTCTATGACATAAATCACAGCAAGATCCTTTCTGACCCACCTCCTAGAGTAATGGAAATAAAAACAAAAATAAACAAATGGGACCTAATGAAACTTCAAAGCTTTTGCACAGCAAAGGAAACCATAACCAAGACCAAAATACAACCCTCAGAATGGGAGAAAACATTTGCAAATGAAGCAACTGACAAAGGATTAATCTCCAAAATTTACAAGCAGCTCATGCAGCTCAATAACAAAAAAACAAACAACCCCATCCAAAAATGGGCAGAAGACCTAAATAGACATTTCTCCAAAGAAGATATACAGAATGCCAACAAACACATGAAAGAATGCTCAACATCATTAATCATTAGAGAAATGCAAATCAAAACTACAATGAGATATCATCTCACACCAGTCAGAATGGCCATCATCAAAAAATCTATAAACAATAAATGCTGGAGAGGATGTGGAGAAAAGGGGACACTCTTGCACTGCTGGTGGGAATGTGAAATGGTTCAGCCACTATGGAGAACAGTATGGAGGTTCCTTAAAAAGCTACAAATAGAATTACCATATGACCCAGCAATCCCACTACTGGGCATATACCCTGAGAAAACCAAAATTCAAAAAGAGTCATGTACCAAAATGTTCATTGCAGCTCTATTTACAATAGCCCGGAGATGGAAACAACCTAAGCGCCCATCATCGGATGAATGGATAAAGAAGATGTGGCACAGATACACAATGGAATATTACTCAGCCTTAAAAAGAAATGAAATTGAGCTATTTGTAATGAGATGGATAGACCTAGAGTCTGTCATACAGAGTGAAGTAAGTCAGAAAGAAAAAGACAAATACCGTATGCTAACACATATATATGGAATTTAAGGGGAAAAAATGTCATGAAGAACCTAGGGGTAAGACAGGAATAAAGACGCAGACCTACTGGAGAACGGACTTGAGGATATGGGGAGGGGGAAGGGTGAGTTTTGACAGGGCGAGAGAGAGTCATGGACATATACACACTAACAAACGTAGTAAGGTAGATAGCTGGGGGGAAGCAGCCGCAAGGCACAGGGATATTAGCTCGGTGCTTTGTGACAGCCTGGAAGGGTGGGATGGGGAGAGTGGGAGGGAGGGAGACACAAGAGGGAAGACACATGGGAACATATGTATATGTATAGCTGATTCACTTTGTTATAAAGCAGAAACTAACACACCATTGTAAAGCAATTATACCCCAATGAAGATGTTTAAAAAATAAAAAAATAAAAATAAATTTAAAATAAAAAATAAAAAAAAAAGAAATGTCAACTGATTCATAGGGGCTGAGGAAGTCGAAGCCAAGAAAACATATAAAGCAGGTTGTAGGAAAGAGAGAAAGGAGGTGATTTAAGACTCCAGTCTTGGAGGGGGAAGAATGATGGAGGACAGGAGTAAAAAGAGGGCCTGAAATCAAGGAGGTTCATTGACGTAATTACACGGGACAAGCATTCCCTCTCTTCCCTCCCTACATCCAGCCTAGAAGGGAGCCAAAGGATGGAGAGCTCCAGAAGATAGTATCCAGGGAAAGAGGATATTCCAGACATTTGAAATACTTGATACTATCATTATCAGCTATTCTTTACAGTTTCCAGATGTGATTCATTTCACCAACTGGGATCCCTTATATTAAGAGGTTTGAGAAATCTTTGAGAGACCTTTAAGGAACACCCTCCTCTTAGCGCACCACTAAGAGATCAGGATGACTGCCCTGTGAATATCAGTCACCTTCCTTCCTCATTTAGCCTCTTTCTGTCCAAGGGACTCATGAACAAAGCAGCTATGATAGCCCAGTGGACTTTGCATGGTCTTGATAGTGAGTATCTCCTCTTTAAGGCCAACGTGACTATGACCACAGCAAGTTCCTGATATTCCAGCAACAGTGACCTACCCAGGCCTGAAGTATGAGGCTACACTTCAAAGGGGCAAGTCCTCAGGGCAGGGCAAACAAATAGCAGTGTTTCTGTGGAGGAGAGGAAGAGCATTTGACTGACAGTACAGCTCCAGCACTCTGAAATTCACCCACACATTCACATCGAGTCACTTTTCCCATGGGCTGCTCCCAGCCAACGATTGTACGTGGCATGGATGTTTGAACCATGTGCATGTTTCGTCCCAGTAAATGTTATAAAATTTAATATAAAATTTTTAAATGTAAAAAAATTAAATGTGAGAGATAAGAAAGTAGATCATGGAAATAAGAGTTAAAACTGTTGGTTCATTTTAATCTGATTTAAATGATCAGTGGTAAAAAAAAAAATCAAAACATCGAATTTCTTCTGAAAAAATCTCCTCTGAGGAGTGTTTTCTTGAGGCAATAGAAGAGATATGACCCATGAATCAGAAATGCTTCCAGTGTGCATGTTATTCAACTCTCTTACCTCTTGAAGAGGGACTCATCAAAATGTCCACCAATTTCAGCAGCCTGAAATTGTGACTCTTCACCTTTCTGGCAACTTTTGGACCTCTCTCTCCAGAGATTACAGACAAAATTCCTATAAGAATGAAGGGAAAAAAATACTATATATATTTACATACTTCTTTTAGTCTGAGTTATTGAAATATTGTGACACCAAGAAGAAATTCAAATCCAAGGTATTAGTTCATTGCTCTTCAAGTTTCTACAACTCATAAATTCAATACAATAATATTTTACTCGTAAACCAACCACCCAGTGAAATAGTGTTTCAGGAAGTTCACCTTTTTGTCTATATTTTTTTTCCTGAGAGTATTTTAAAATATTATTTTTATAACCAGAGAAATACAGAACTGTTTGGATGTGACAAACACACATGAATTTTTAAGGTTAAACATGAAATTTCTAAAGAGTGTTCCATTTGCAGTGTCTTCAAGCCACTCCCCAGATTTCCCAGGGTTCAAGTTCTGGTCCTTCCCATTATATATACGTCAATGAAAAATTGAGAGAAGCAGATATTTATAGAATGTGTCCTGATTCTGCAAGCAATGAGAAGCCATTTCAAGTTCAAAGTAGATGAATTTTATCAACCTAAGAGGAGAATCAACTGGAGACGAAAAATACTGGATCTGCAATGATTGGGCTTTAAGATTAATATTCCTTGCATAACTGCATGTTCAGCAGAGATAAAGGAAGAACTTATTTATTAAAATTTATGTTTTATCATTTTTATTGATGTCTAGTTGATTTACAATGTTGTGTTAGTTTCAGGTGTACAGCAAACTGCTTCAGTTATACATTTACATATAACCTTTTTTAGATTCTTTTCCATTATAGGTTATTAAAATTTCTAATCATCTTATTTCTACTCTATGCCCGCTAAGCTAATACTCTCGTACAAGCTCTTATCAAACTCCACTCCACCCTTTCCTACTACCCTCTCTTTAAAAGTTCTCATTCTTCAAAGTCATTACAAAAAAGCATCAAAGTTATGAAAAGTAAACACAGGACTCAGTAGTCCTAACCCTTTTTTTCCTGACCTTTGTCTATATGTTGTAAAGCACAAAGTGTTACAAAGATCAAACGACTTAGAAATTATTCTTTTGAAATCTTGAATTCCTTCCAGGAAGTATATGATTTTAGTCCCCCAAATGAATTTCCAGGCACCATTGAAACTGACTTGCCCTAATGAAGTGTTAAAAACTAAACAGATAGGTCGCTTACACTTCTCTGCGCCCATTTTGTTTGTTTGTTTTTCTATTCTCCTTTTAAAAAGTGATAATTTTATCTTTGGAATGCATGCAGAGAAACTTCATCATATTCTTTCTATTCTCCAGTCCCTCATATTTCCCTCCACATGTTGAAAAGTGTGATATTGAAGACATTAGATAGATAGAGAGACAGAGGAATAGATAGATAGATAGATACATACATACATACATACATAGATAGACAGATGATAGATAGATAGATAGATAGATAGATAGATAGATAGATAGATAGATGATTGAGACAGAGAAAGAGAGAGATGAGAGAGACAGAGAGAGAGAGTAATGTATATGTACATGCACACATATATACCAGGACTGGAGATAAAATGCGGGTAAATAACCATGCTTACTTGACTTAGGGTAAAATAGAAATGTTTGAATATTCAATCTTCCTTGTTATTTAGTATTGAATAATTCATCAGGTTATCTTGGAATTCTACTGGCCAATACGTTGGCCACCAACTACATGTGCCTATGTACATTTAAATGAATTAAATTATATAAAATTAAAATTCAGCTTCTCAGTTGCACAAGCTACATTTCAAATGCTCAATATCCCTAGGAGTCTAGTGGCAACTGACTGCGACAGCAGACATGTAGAACATTTGTCGCTGCAGTTCTCTTGGACAGCGGCTGTCTTGCAATTTTTTCACACACATATTTTTCTATCATTAAAAAAAAGGGTTTAAATGGACGTTCAAGGGCTGAAGCATTCTTTTCTCAGAAGGAAAATTGCTTTTCTCAAACTCATGCAGAAACTCAAAAGATGTTCTACAGACCAATTTTGAACCACAGGAGATTAGATTATAGAAAGCAGAGCTCAAGACCTCTGGACTTCAAAGATTCTATCCTATAATCATTGAATCTCAGGGTTGAAATCGACCTCAGAAGTCATCTGATCCAATCATCCTTCCCATGTTTGCCATTGTCCCTTCAAGAACTCTACCAAAACGCAGGCTAGCCCATGCTAGAAAACGTCATTAGAACTTAGCCATGCCTCCAGGATACTACCAAACCCAAAGAAAGTACCCAACCTAAGGAGCTGTTAAATCAACAACAATCATAGAATCATAGGTCTTAGTTGTTCATGGCTTTGCTGCTCGTGATTTCATTAAATTGCCACTCTGCTGAGGGCAGTAAGACTCTTCCCTTATTGACTTATTAAAAATAAGTTTAGGGCTTCCCTGGTGGCGCAGTGGTTGAGAGTCCGCCTGCCGATGCAGGGGACGCGGGTTCGTGCCCTGGTCCGGGAAGATCCCACATGCCGCGGAGCGGCTGGACCCGTGAGCCATGGCCGCTGAGCTTGCGCGTCCGGAGCCTGTGCTCCGCAACAGGAGAGGCCACAATAGTGAGAGGCCCGCGTACCGCAAAAAAAAAAAAAAAAAAAAAAAAAAAAAAAAAAAAAAAAAAGAAGTTTAGGCTTCTGCCCAAAACATCATTTGGCAGCCCTCTCATAAAACATAGCTGCTTTTCATAAGGCACTTTTGTTTTGACAAAATATTTGCTCAGTGAACAAAGTGCTCTTTTCATTTTGCTAATTCTTCACCTAGTACATGGTCAAGACCCACTCTAGACTCTTGACCCTTGACCCCAGCCACTTTTCACATTGCACTAGATCATAAGCTCTTTGGGCAGAGGCAGTAGAAGTTTTCCTTTCTCCGGGTCCACTGCCTCATTTTTTCATGACCTGCTGGATGGAGTATGGCTATGACGAATAATGAGGACTGAACTTGACTTGCTTTGAGACCCTCATAAGCAAGGGAACCAATAAATTGTTCACAGATGGGAGCCAAACAGAGTATGAGATATTATTAAAAGGAGGGTAATAGCATATTGTTCTTTTATGTTTAGAAAGTCCCAGCCATTATAAAAATACTATCAGGTCCTCCTAATGGAATTATCATGGTTTCTTTATTTCACCCTAATAAATCTGCCTTCACCTCGGCATAGCAATTCAGAAAATTTCTGGTTAAGAGAAAAGTGGAACTAAGCCTACTCTGCACTTCACAAATCATAATTAGTATTGGCAAGCCAACCAGAACATTCATAGAGTTTCTTCAAGCAAACAGCCATAAATTGGCTCAAGAATATAATCTGTTGTCCACAGGGTAGCTGTGATTATCTTTTTAAACAGACCTCAGATCATGTCACTCCCCACTCCCTAGCTCAAAGCCACCTCACTAGAATCACATCCTTTCCACGCTTCGGAAGCCCTGCAGGACCTGGTCCCAGACGATGTCTCAAGGTGCATACCTTGCCTCCGATCCTCCCCCTGTCTGCACCTGACTCCTTGCTGTTCTTTGAATGTGCTGAGCACACTCCTGACTCAGGATTGTGTACTTGCTGGTCCCTCTGTCTGGAATACTTTGCCCCAGATATTCACAGGGTTTCCTTCCTCACTTCAACCAGGGCTCAGGTCGATTGTCCCCTCTTCAGAGAAGCCTGCTGTAAGCACATGTGAAAAGTAGCACCTCCCTTCCATCACTTTCCTGCCCTTCACCTTGCTTTCCTAGTGGGACTTATCCAAACCTTAAAATGTTATTGTTTTTCATGTTTTAATATAAATCCACTGAGACAAAGATTTTATCTTGTTCATTGCTATAGGCCAGTAGCCAGATCAGTGCCCAGCACAGAGTAGGTGTTCAGTGAATAGGTTTTCATAAATGAGTGAATGAATGAGCGCCAGCATTCAAATGCTTCTCCCTCTCATAAGAGTACCCAGTATTTTCCCTTTACAACACTCATAGCCCTTTTAATTACTTAGCATTTTTATTCTCTGATAGATTACGGTGGCTTTCGTTCACTGCTGTAAACCCTCAATGCCTTTGAAAATGTTCTTTAACTATGCACTGAGTGAAAGTGAATGAATGAACCGTCTACTTTGATTACTCATAGGCTCCACCCTGATGACAGATTTGACTCTCAGCCTCGGGCAATAAAGGTAGATAAGAAAAAGTCTCAGATTGATAAGCGTTGTCAGATTGCTAGCTAAGAGGATTAAGTGTGCTAGAATCAATGGTCCGATCAAGTCAGAAAAAGCAGGGCAACATCAGAAGTGATGGCCTTGAAGTGCCCAGGAAGTGGTCAGAGTGTCCTGCTGACCACTAGGCCAGTGAAGGATGGGGCCAACCGCCCCAGTAGACATGCTCAGAGGAGACTGTTCAGGCCATGCACACATGTGAAAAGTATTCTTCATTCGTATTCTTCATTTGGGGAATATAAGTGGCCCTGGAAACATGTTGGGACATAGAGGTCCTGGTCATGTCCCTGTGATGCCCACCAAGCTTCCCCACTCCTCCTTTCCTATTCCAGGTTACACTGACCTCTGCTTGGGAGACACTGCTTGGAGCAGGTATGAGCATCTGACACAGGGCAGGCCAGAGACCAAGGCGTCCTGTAAGGGAACAATTACAATGGTAATTAACCAAGTCAACTGTACTTTCATTAGAGATTAAGGAGAAGATTGGTTAGCTGGTAGCAGATGGAAAACATAGCAAACTCACAGCATAAAATAGAGGTGCCACAAGAAAGAGATCGTGTGGACCACAAGAGAGATGAAGAAGACCGGCAGAGGCCCAAGAGGGTTACAGTTCCCGATGAATTTCCTATTCCAGCTTGATGCTGCTTAGATTCTTAAAGCAAACAGCCTTTTCTGAAAGTAGCTTATGTATGTCATTTTCAGTTCCTTGAGACACAGAAGAAACTGATAAGATGCAGACTCTAAACAACTTTTCAAAGAGGATATAGAATGAACATAAGCACCTGAAATGGGAGAGGGTTGTGAGGTTCTCCCCACAGCTACTTGCAAAGCAGACAGTCCATGCCTTACTACACAAAGCAATTCACAGCTGTTGCTTCCAATCCCTTGTGTTAAGGGGCAACTCAAAAGGAATAAGAAACACAAGCCAAAAGAGCTAGAACACAGCTTCCCACAGCATCAGACTGTTTGCAAAGAAGAAAGCTGGTCCCAGGCTGCCCAGCAGAGGCATATAAGGGCACAGAGCTGGCCACTGCAGAACTCTGCCGCAGGAAAAGGTTTCTGCTCAGTTGGGAAGCAAACCAGGGCCAAAGACTGATGACAATCGTCAAGCGCTACTGAAGATCACGGCCTTTTGGATTCGCATAGGGCCAGGGTTTCACTTAAAACGAAACTCGCAAAACCTATAGTCTCAGAATGGGAGAACCCCAAACCATGGGATTGCCCAGACATTTCCAATGAATCAGCAAGTGGATCAGTCTGCTGATCTCAGAGAGGATAGGAACACAGCATGAGGCTTAGCCATTTTAAAAAATTGAACAGAGAAGAATTATACTCAAAAGAAATCACAGGCATTGCATAGGGAAGATTGTTGAAGACTAGAGAGAGAACGTGTTACCCATCAATTTACAGGAGCTCATCCAAGAAGAGCCAAGTACAATTTTAGACCAAGCAAAATTTGTTGCAGTGGGGCGAGCTTACCTATTTAGCAACTGGGGGCTGAATCAAACCCTGGTTGATGGTGACTGACACTGATGCCATGGGGAAGACAGAAAGCAAAGCCTGTGGAAGACAGAATGCCACCCAACCCTGCCACCCATTCATCTTCCCAGTTGTTAAGCGACTGTGGGTCATGGGCACCCCCTCTGGACACAACTTGGACGTGACAACAACAGAAAGTAATCAAAATGAGATTATTGATACCAATGGAGATGGTGTCAGAGCTGACAAATCTCAATGATTAAAAGCAAAAGAGAATTGAAAATAAGACTTCGGTCAAAAGGAAACACATACATACATACATATACTCCTTTGTGAAGGCAGTCAGGTGAGACGGGAATCCCTATGATGCCTAAAGGAACCCCACCCAAGGACGTGAGGTTTGTGAGAATGAAATACAGGCAGCCCACAAAGAGTCTGCTTAATTTTTGTATTACTTTGCTATTTCTGCAAAAGTCAGCAACTTAAAACAATCATGTAGTATCACTCAACCATCGCCCTGCCGGTTGGGAGTCTACTGACAGAAGCTGGGCTCAGTCAGGTGGCTCTGTGTCAGGATCCCACGGCTAGAATGGCTCTGCTCCCCGTGTCGCTTGTGCTCTCCACACCAGCAGACTAGCCAGAACATGCTCTCCCCGAAACATGGCGGAGGTGCAGGAGGGAAAGTGGAAAGGCATGAGGCCTCTTGAAGCCTAGACTCAGAATGGCACACTTTCATTTCCACCCATATACCATTGGCCAGAGAAAATCATGTGGGCAGGCTGAAAGCCAAGAGGGAAGGAAATACACTCCACCATGATGAATGAGGGATGCAGGGAAGGATGAACCACAGGAACCCATAGTGAAACCTGCCATAATTTGTATCACCAGAACCCCAGGCCTGAAGAACAGAAGCTGGACTAAAACCAAAGAGAGATATTCTTCCCAGTTTCCAAAACTGAAGAGTTGATATTTTTCACAGTGAGTCATATTATTAACTGGAACCTCTTAAATAGGAAGGTTTAAGAAATCTTTGAGCAAGGCTGTGATAGCCCTTTACCCCATTAGTCTATGCAAAGAGACCTGCCATCATTTGCCAAGGTGAACAACTCCATAAATGTTGGTCATTTTCCTTCTTCAACGGACTTATGAACGAAGCAACTATGATGGCAGAGTGGACTTTGCATGGCCTTGATAATAACAAAGGCTCCTCTCAAATGCCAACCTGGCTACAATGACTATTAAGTTCCTGATTTTCCAGCACCACTGACCTACTCAGTCCTGGAATAAGGCACTATACCTCAAAGTGTCAAGTCCTTGTGGCAGGTCAAATAATGGAAGGCCATGGAGGGGAGAACCACTTGGATTGGCCTTTCTTATCTCCTACGTCTTGGTATCATCCTCTGAGGGCTTACTGAGGCTTTGTCCATCATGTGGTATTCCACACAACGTTGTCTCTGGCCAAGGAATTCATCTCAAAGCTAAGGAAACAAAGCTGCAGGCTGAGGACTTCCCTAGTGGCACAGTGGTTAAGAATGCGCCTGCCAATGCAGAGGACACGGGTTCGATCCCTGGTCCGGGAAGATCCCACATGCCACGGAGCAACTAAGCCCACCTGCCACAACTACTGAGCCCACGTGCTGCAACTACTGAAGCTCACACACCTAGAGCCCGTGCTCCACAACAAGAGAAGATACCACAATGAGAAGCCTGCACACTGCAACGAAGAGTAGCCCCTGCTCGCCACAACTAGAGAAAGCCCTCAAACAGCAATGAAGACCCAACGCAGCCAAAAAAAAAAGGCTGCAGGCTGATACACGTGGGCCTCACTGGCTTTACTCTCCATCTTCAGAAAAAGGTAGTATAATTAAAAACAACAACAAAGCAACTACCACAACTAAGACACAGTTCAGCTAATTGCAGGCTAAGTTATTTGGACTAATTACCTTAATGAAAACAAAACAAAATCTGGCCAAACATAAAAAAATCACCAGTCTGCTACTGTTCTAGGTGTTTACAAACCTCTTGGGAACATGTGGGCAAGGAAGGATCCCAACCAGGACAGAATTCAGCATCCTAGGTCCATGGCCACAATACCATTTAACTGCACCAAAAACTCTCTTTGTATATGCTAACAAAATCCTATAAGTACTGGTATTATCCTCATCTTACAGATGGAGAAACTGAGGATTAAGTAAAGTATTTGAGTCATAGTTTGTTCATGGTACAGCTGAGCTTCAAGTTCAGTTGTCTTACTCCAAAGTCTATGACGTTCACCACTAGAAAATTTAATCATGAAGTCCCTAGTTTCTGAGCCCTCGAAGGAGTGAAATATTACCCTTTTGCAAATCCAAGGAAATAACCTGCTTCAATGACTTATCCTATAACGATGTGTAAGAAATTGCAAATCACTTCTGTGATCCACGCTGAAAATTTTAACAGAATTCATAAAATATAGTCAGACAAATTCCCCATTGTTCTCAACTCAATACATCTTCATTTTACAGCTGTTTATTTACCACATGCTTATTGTAGACCCACTTGATGAACTCTTATTTTGATTTAAGCAGAAAATAAAGAGTAAAATGTGTCATCGATGCATTTTTGCCAACTTTAAATATTGACGGGTGAAGAAAGAAGAAAATTCCCCCAACCTTTTGCAAACATTTACTATAAAGTCAATTCAAACACAGAAATAGTGCTCACGGAGTTCAGGTTCAACATAAAATAAATAAGCATCGTACGAGAGGGCAGATCAGACGGCTTGTGTCAGAACTTGAGGCCCTGCTCTACCTGTTAGCATTGTACTGGACGGGTCTTAACCTCTCTGAAGTTCAGATTTTCCATCTGGAAAATGCCATAGAAGTCCTCAGTCTTACCAACTGCAAGGTAAAGCTGTCATAAGAGTCAAAGAAAATAATGCAAATGAAAAAGTTTTAAACAGTAAACACAGTGAAAATACTAATGGATTATCTGGTGGGAAACCTCTGAGAGAATTAGATGCTGGGGGCAACAGTCTAAGAATCTCTCCCAGCAGATAAACTCGTCCTCACTGCATAGCTCACACTCCGGTTTCTTCTGTTCTTGCCAAAGCAAGGGGGAAAGAAATGGGAGCCAATTGCTTTTCGATGATGTGTACTTTTCTGAAGACCCTTGGAATCAGAGTTTAGAGTTGCTCTCAAAGGGGATTTTTTTTTGAAGTAGAGTTGATTTACAATATTGTGTTAGTGTCAGTTGTACAGCAAAGTGATTCTGTGATATATTATTTTCTCCTTCAGATTCTTTTCCATTATAGGTTATTATAAGATATTGAATATAGTTCCCTGTGCTATATAGCAAATCCTGTTGTTTACCTATTGTATGTATAGTAGTTTGTACCTATGAATCCCAAACTCCTAATTTCTCCCTCCACTGATCCCCTTTCCCCTTTGGTGAACATAAGTTTGTTTCCATGTCTGTAAATCTGTTTCCATTTTATATATGGACTCATCTGTATTATTTTTTAGATTCCACATGTGAGTGATAACATATATTTGTCTTTCTCTGTCTGACTTACTTCACTGAGATATTCTCTAGGTCCATCTGTGTTGCTGCAAATGGCAATATTCATTCTTTGTGGCTAATATTCCATTCTATACACACACCACATCTTAAAGCAATCGTCTGTTGATGGGCACTTAGGTTGCTTCCATGTCTCAGCTATTACATATAGTGCCCCTGTGAACATTGGGGTGCATGTATCTTTTTGAATTAGAGTTTTTATCCTTTCTGGATATATGCCAAGGAGTGGGATTGCTGGATCATATGGTAGCTCTATTTATAATTTTTTAAGGAACCTCCATACTGTTTTCCATAATGGCTGCATCAATTTACATTCCTACCAACAGAAGAGGATTTTATTTCTTCCTGATCATTAGCTAAAAGTGTTTTCCTCTAGAGTTATTATCTCCAGTTCTGCTGGATTTTGGACTTCTAGCCTCCAGAACCGAGAGAGAATAATGGTTTTAAGTTTGTGATAATTTGCTACAAATAACACAGTATCCTTTTTTTTTACATCTTTATTGGAGTATAATTGCTTTACAATGGCGTGTTAGTTTCTGCTTTATAACAAAGTGAATCAGTTATACATATACATATGTTCCCATATCTCTTCCCTCTTGTGTCTCCCTCCTTCCCACCCTCCCTATCCCACCCCTCCAGGTGTTCACAAAGCACCGAGCTGATCTCCCTGTGCTATGCAGCTCCTTCCCACTAGCTACCTACCTTACGTTTGGTAGTGTATATATGTCCATGTCTCTCTCTCGCTTTGTCACAGCTTACCCTTCTTGCACTGCTGGTGGGAATGTGAATTGGTACAGCCACTAGGGAGAACAGTATGGAGGTTCCTTAAAAAACTACAAATAGAACTGCCGTATGACCCACTACTGGGCATATATCCTGAGAAAACCATAATTCAAAAAGAGTCATGTACCAAAATGAGTCATTGCAGCTCTATTTACAATGTTCATTGCAGCTCTATTTGCAATAGCCCGGAGATGGAAACAACCTAAGTGTCCATCATCGGATGAATGGATAAAGAAGATGTGGCACATATATACAATGGAATATTACTCAACCATAAAAAGAAACGAAATTGAGCTATTTGTAATGAGGTGGATAGACCTAGAGTCTGTCATACAGAGTGAAGTAAGTCAGAAAGAGAAAGACAAATACAATATGCTAACACATATATATGGAATTTAAGAACACAGTATCTTTTAAAACATGGATATTGTATGCAACCACCAAGAGAGTAGATATTGATAGAGAAGAGGATGTAGGACTGAGCTTGAAGGCTCTTTTACTGCAAAAGGCTGAGGAGAAGGAGAATCTAGAAAAGGACAGTGATGCAGGAGGAAACTATGGAGGGTGGTTCTGGAAGTACGTGAAGAAGGAGTGTTGGCTAATGTGTCAAATGCTGCTCTTTGGTCAAGGAGGATGAGGAGAGCTGATTGGTGGACTTGGCGACCTGGAGGTTGTGGGAGACCTCGACAAGAAAAATTCAGCGAAGCAAAACCTGATTAGTGTGGATTTAAGGCCGAACAGGAGAAATCAGAGACTGCGAGTATCTAGACAACTCTCTCAAGGTTTTGCTGCAAAAGGAAGCAGAGAAATGAGGTGACAGCTAGGTAGGAAGTAAGGTCAGGACAAGGCTTTTCAGACAGGAGGAACTCCGGCAGCATCCTTAGATGTTGATGGGAATGATCAAGACAGCACCAAGAAATATATTACTTAAGAGAGAGGGAAAATTGCTGGAATGGTGTACAAAAATTTTTTGTTAATTTTTTATACCTCTTTCTGCCAAGATAACTTGTTCAGTGAATTGCCTTAAAGTGCTTTCTATGCCTTTTTTACATGGTTGAGATTATAGCTCAAGGAATATATAGAGAGATATTTAAAGACAGTTAACTCAGTAATACACACAGATGCAGGATTGAGTATCATTTGAACAAGAGTTTAGGGACTAAAAATATCTGCTATTTGAATAGTTTAAGAAAATGACTCAGTCCATTTACTATAATATGTTCAAAATGGTTAAATTCCTTGGAAACTAAATGGCCATTGTGGAATTCTCTGCAATTCTGCTTTTGTGAGAGCAAAAAAAAAGGTTTTTTGTTTAACAATTCTCCTTACACTATGTCCTGCTGTATTATTAGTTGGGGTATTCTTAGCAAGTGCTGGAAACTGAAAAGCACAGTAATTTTTTTTACATAGTTATCAAATGTGTCAACAAGTCAATCTGAACACTGCGTTGAAAGAGAGGTACATAAAACACGTTTCCTGATGTAGAAAAAGAAGGCAAAGAAGAGCTAAAAGGAAAGCAAGGAAGTATCAAGTTTCACAGTGAGCTCCTGAATTAAAAGGACAGCAAGTGATACAAAGGGTTCTTGATTTAACATTCCAACTTTCAACACAAGAATATACGAAATAGGTGAAGGGGATTAAGAGGTACAAACCTCCACTTATAAAATAAATAAGCCACAGGGATGTGACATACAGCATAAGGAATATAGTCAGTAATACTGTAATGACTTTGCATGGGGACAGATGGTTACTAGACTTACCGTGGTGATCATTTCATAATGTATGCAAATGTTCAATCACTGTGTAGTACACCTGAAACTAACATAATATTATACACTGATTATATTTCAATTGAAAAAAAAGAATATACAGCATCCACATTCTTGAGTTCTTCATTTATATTTTGAAAACTTGCATACCTGATAGTTTATTTCTGATACTTTTCCTATGAGAGACAACTTCTCCATACATAAGATCATTTGATCATACAGTTTTCCCTATAACCTCTTTAGATTGCTCCCCATGGTTCATGGTCTTTAGATTCTGCAGAAGAGTATTACTTTTCTGTTGGAATTTTGGGTAATTTTCTTCTCTGTCATCCCAGTTCAAAATTTTAACTAGGATTTCTCTGGGTATGTATTTCTCTTTGGTTATTTAATCTGAAATAGTGTGAAAACATTTAAGGGAAATAATCAATTCTGTGTTCTCTCTCTCATATGGAAGCTATGCTCCAGTTATTCTGATTTTAGGTTGGATGCCTCTATTTATAATTTTCTATGTCATTATTTTCTCAGCTTGATCTTTTTCCTTAAGGGTTGCTGAATTTTATCTTCTGTAGTGCCTAGTTCATGTCAATTTGAATTTTAACTCTGGTATTATAGATTTAATTTAATTTTTCATTAAAATTTCCATATCTCTTTTATATCTGCTTTCATATTATCCTGTTTGTGTCTTAAACGTAACCTGTTTTTTTCCCTTACAATTACTGTCTCTGTTACATAACAGTGAGTTCCTTTATTGTTAAAGGATTTTCTAACATTTTTTTTCTGATTCTTAAAATAAGTGATTTTCAGGTATTTCTTCTTCCTTGAGGATCAATTATTTTATTATATGATTTTTTTCCTCTATTTCTCTATTTTTTAAATGATAAAACATTAAAATTTAAATCTTGTGCTCTTCATTCTTCCAACTACAATGTAGCCATTTATGATGGTATATTATGTCTTTAGTAATTATGAGGAACAGAGATATATTCAACTTGGAAAAAATTATTCAGTCATTGTTAGACAAAAAAAAAAGTAGTTCCTGAAGAGACAGGATAGTGTGACCCCATATTTGCTTTAAGCATAAATATACACTTCAATCATTTATTGAAAAAAATTTTATTTAGCACCTACTAACTGCCAAAGTCAGCTGTAAACAAGACAAACCTCTCACTCTCACGATGAGTACATTCTACTCAGGGAGAATGATAAAAGCAAATTTAATATTTGATTTTTTTCTAATTTTACAATTGTCTGACAAATTTTCCTAAGTACTTAAGCAATTAAGTACATTGAAATGCAATGATTCTTAAACTCTCTTAAATGTCCCTATAATATGTATAAGCTTAGTATGATTTCACATTAATCACAAATCTAAAATATTCATTTTTATATCTTTAAACTGAAATCACAAGGTTAAACTATTGACCCTCTAATATGTCAACTATTCTTAAGTATTACAGATACTTAGTCTAACAAATGTACTAAATACTATGAACTTTTTTTTTTAAACCCCACATTTGTTTATTTATTTATTTTTGGCTGTGTTGGGTCTTTGTTTCTGTGCGAGGGCTTTCTCTAGTTGCGGAGAGCGGGGCCCACTCTTCATCGCGGTGCGCGGGCCTCTCACTATCGCAGCCTCTCCCGTTGCGGAGCACAGGCTCCAGGTGAGCAGGCTCAGTAGTTGTGGCTCACGGGCCCAGTTGCTCCACGGCATGTGGGATCTGTCCAGACCAGGGCTCGAACCCGTGTCCCCTGCGTTAGCAGGCAGACTCTCAACCACTGCGCCACCAGGGAAGCCCTACTATGAACTTTTATTTTCTTCATATCTATACTTCATTCTAAGCCTTCCTGGAGTTAAAGGGGCTTATCCACTAAAGGAAAACTATGTCACTTCAAACAATTTTTTGCCAGCTTGACTGAGATATTGTTGGCAAATAAAACTGTATATACTTAAAGTGTATGTAATGATTTGGTATACGTTGTGGAATGATCACCACAAACAAGATAGTATACCTATCCATCATCTTATATAGTTAGCTTTTTGTATGTGTGGTGAGAATGCTTGAGATCTACTCTCTTAGCAAAGTTCAAATATATTACACAGTTGTTAACTATAGTCACCAGTCTGAACATTTGATCCCCAGAACTCATTCATCTTACAACTGGAAGTTTGGGTATATCTTCCTATTTCCCCCATCCCCAAGCCCCTGGTGACCACCATTCTACTCTCTGATTCCATGAGTTTGAATTTTTTTTTTTAGATTCCACATCTGAGTGAGATCGTACAGTATTTACCTTTCTCTTCTGGCTTATTTCACTTAGCACAATGTCCTCCAGCTTCATCCATGTTGTCACAAATGTATTCAGCCATAAAAAAGAAGGAAATCCTGCCACTACAAATAATTTTGAGCTTGTTTTCCCCAGGGAAGAGTTAGGATTTCTTGGCATACTGAGACTGCTTAATAACCAGACCAAATCTTGGGCATTAGAATATCCAGTGCCACAGACATCCAGGGCAATTCTACTTCCCACTCTGACTACCAAGCCAAGTCCTGTTTAATAGTCCTTTTTATAGCTAGGAATTGTCATTGAATTTGCATGTCAGTTTAATCTATAATCCCCAACCAAGTGGCTTTCTCCACTTGATTACAATTAACAAATCTATATACTGCTTCAGTCTGTCCTCAATTCTTGTCCTATTCTTCCTGTTTTTTAGAACCAGAATTTTAAACTGATATTAAAATAACATCAGATTGAATTTTGGAATGTCCTCATGTCTTTGTCTGACAAGAGCAGCAAGAAGTCATTAAACAATTTTGAGCAGGGCTGTGATATGAACAGTTTTATATTTTCAAAGTATTACTCTGGCAACTCTGGGCAAAATGAGTTAGAAGAATGCAGAGGGGATTCAGAGTTCAAAGCCCTTGCGGTCTTGCGGGCAAGAGATTGCTTTGTGATTCAGGCTGGGGGTTGGTTGCATCAACTTCTCTACCCTTGACCCAAGAATAACCCTCCTCCTTGGGAATCTCTGCCTTTCTCCACTCAGGGCCAATCTGTGGAGGGAGACACATGGAATTAGAGGGGAAGCAGAACCCAGCCAGCCAACCACACCAGTCCAGTGATCCTGTCTCAATCATATCACTCTCCTGACCACTGGGCATCGAACCTAAGAGTAATAAGAATTCAGCAAAGAAAGAGTCCAAGAAGGTGAGAAACCTTCATGGCAGGGGTAGACCTGAACTGGACTTCATCATAGGGTGACGAATGTCATCCACTGAAATCTGAGGAGAATTGACCACCCTGGAAAGATTTATGTGTATACGCTCTTTCCAAGCTCTACAGTTGGTGATGGGAGGGAGGGAAATAACAGTACCTGCAAATTATTTTGCACATCTATATTTATTTTATCATTTTATTCAAATCTTTGAGGGAAAAGAGACCTATTATTAATCACATTTTTATATGAAGACATTGAGGTTTAGAGACACTAAATAGCCCAAGACAACATCCAAGTGTGTGTTCACACACACACACACACACAACAGAGTTAGGACTAGATTCTGAAAGTATTCCTTCCCTCGGGCATCTACTCATATGGTTTAGGATTGTCTGTCAGGAAACTTCTCCTCAAAGCCACACTAATGCACATTCCTATCAATTTGATTTTTTACATTATAAAAATAGTATTAAATGCTTACTAGTGCTGAGTGCTGTATGTGGAGAAAATAAAGCCTGTGAGATTTCTCTTTCATTCATTATTTTGTCCCCTGTACTTAGCACTGAGCCTGGCATGTATTCAGTGTTCAATTAGTTGCTAGGTATGTCCACTTTTTCCCAGATGGAAGCCTTTTGGGGCTCAACAGGAGATTTAAAATAAGAGTAGATTCTTGGACTCAGTTCCTATACAATAATTGCTAGACTGACCGTCCCTAAGCCCTCTGCTCTGGTTCAAAGGTGCTTCACACATGGTTCCCAAGGACCCTCCCTCCGAGCCCTGACTCCTAGAGGTAGATGCTGGTCCCACTGCTTCTCAGACCTCCCCTTATCTGTTAGCACATTGGCAGAGACTCAAAGGCAAGTAGAGGAGTGGGAAAGCTTCATAGTGGAAAACAGACTTCAGGTGTGTCCTGATTGGAGGCTGTTGTCCTGGAGAAGCTGGAGGAGGGCTAGGGAAATGCAGGACACCCTATGTGACTGCTTAGGGGTACACATTTGACTTTCTCTGGTTAGTCCTAAGTTGGAAGCAGGGACCAAAATTAGGAAAGCTATGACTTTTTAATCAAGTCCTGGCCATTTAGGGTTGATTGTTACAGGAGTTATTGTTTGGCTTCCTGAACTGGTGCTAAAGATAGTGGTTTGACTTGCTACAAGTCTGACATAGATAGCACGCTGGCTTCCTGGGCTGGGTACCCATCGATAATGGGTTGGTTTCCTGGGTTGGTTGGGTCAGAGTTCTATTTTTACATGTATGTATAATATGGCCATAGTCCATTTGTATATTCAGTCTCTTACCCCTCTTCTGAATTCTGCTCTTAGGCCAAGATCAGAGCTGCCTCTTATCTGTTTTTTTTAATGAGGCTTAAAACAATGCAATTCTTTCCTGTGACTTGCTTCTTAGTATAACTTTTTTCTTTCTTGTAACCTTATCAGAAAAGAGGACTAAGAAATAAATATCAAGAACTCATAGTTGTCCCACCCCTGTGACCCCCTTCCACTGACCCCAGAAGAAGTTTGGGGACCTATACTTTCTCTCTTTCCAAGGCAAATGTTCTTCCCTTTAGCTACTCTGCTTGAGGCGGACGCAGATATGTGCTGGCCAGATGGCCCTTCAAGGAAGTACAGTCAGCAGACAGCCTCCACTGTCAGCTCTTTCGGGTTCTGACTCAGCTGCTCAGAGCCTCCATACCCCATGTCCTACCCTTTTGGGGTCAGCCCTTGCCCAGCAACTGAGCAAAGCAGGGGTATGAAGATGCCGCCATTTTGGCCCATGAGGACAACATTAATGGGAGTGCTCTCCTTGGAGGTCCCCACAAGTTCGGCCAAGATTCCTCAGGCTGACAGTACTATTTCACTCTTCCCTCTGCACAGTTTTCCCCCTTACTTTTGCAGATGCTGATTCCTGATAAAATCTTGCACCTAAGCTGCATGTCAGCTACCACTTCTGGAGACTGTGACTGAATCTCAGACTCTCAGAAAACACCCAGGGTGTTTTCCCTACAGATGACAGACTGGTCAACATAAGTATGGATACAGTCTCAGTTCACAGCTTCACCTCTCACGTCCTTAAGTCTGGGAGTAAACACACACACACACACACACACACACACACAATGTAACCATTGTGATCAACCTGCTCTCTAATTGTGTATGTAGGTCAGACCTAAGACAGAGATGAGCCCATAGTCTGCCACGTGGTTACTGATATGCAAGGATCGTATTTATACCCAGGGAAGTGTCCGTCCATCTGTTCTCCATGGAGATGGTGGTGCAGCTGGGTACTCTCACAGTTCCCCTGTGCCTCTTAATCTGAGGTATGAGGGTAAAGTGGAACCCAAGGTGGTTGGCACAGTCATAGAAGAATAGAAAAGTGAAAGAATAGAAATCTCCATAGAAAGAAGAGTAAGATTGGATTTAGCAAAGTTGTTACTTAGAGTCATTCCTGATTTACAGTTTAACCCCCGAGCTTAGTGTCTCAGACCATAACAGGAATTTTGCACGAATCCCTCGAGCCCCAGGCTGGTCTGGGAGCTAGCTGTCTGGGCTTCAGATGGTGCATGCACAGAACCATTGGCAATCGCAGGCGCTGGCTCCAGACAGCTACTGGATTAAGGAAAAAACTTTCATTGGTGCTAAATTAAACATGATCCAAACCCTCATGTGTATAATATTTTGTACTTTTTTCTCATCAAAAGGTGATTTATTGAGTAGAGGAAATGGACATTGGGAACCAATAGCAAAGTGAATGAGCCTGAGTGTGTAGAAGGAGGGAAATGCACTGCTTTAGCCTCCGTTTGCTAGCGAATCACCCCCTATAGAATTATCACCAGCAATGAAAAAATACATCCATCAAGCAGACAGTGTGCTAGAGAGGCTGTGAACAAAAGCCAAGGAAATAGCCATTGCCTCCTGTTTCCCAATGTGAAAGCATTCCAAAATTCAGACAGCAAAGACCAGAGTCCCCAGTTGTTCATATTACCCTCAAATGAAACCTCGTTACTCTGAGTCATTATGTTCCAGTAGCTTTATCTCTAGTGCTTTTAAGCTGCAAGACTGAATATTTCTCCTGACATGAACGGGCCTGGGATAACTGGGGGTTTGAGGCGTTATAGAATCACAAAAGGCAACAACCTAGATCACATGAAGAACATCAGATCGAATAAGATCAAGATAGACTACCTCCTCTCCATCCCAAATCCCCATAAATATGGGAAACTGGGAAAAAGTGTGTGTGCATGTGTGTGTACAAGGGAATAATTGCTTACCACCATTAGAAAGAAAGATCTATCAGTACGCCAGAAATGTGGCTGATTCCCAAAAGACAGAAGGCAAATGAGGTTGATTAGATGGAGTAAACAGGAGCCCAAAACTCAGCCCACAAGAGGAAAGCCATGAAAAATCAAAGCAGAGCTGGGTGTGCTCTAAGTGTTGACTGGTTCTTACAGGGAGCTGGCGAGCCTTCAGGGTTATGGGATCACATCTGGAGCGTATAGAGCATCCTGGCAGGTCCTTCCTGCCTACACTGACCCTTCACTCTCCACCTCCACTTCAATCAGAAGAGAGCAGTTTCTCCCTGACTGTGCCAGTTAATTTGAATGCTCAAGGTAGTACAGTTGGCACCAACAGTAACTTCTGACAAATAGGAGAAAAAGGAAGCCCCCAAGCCCAAAAGACAGAGTAATCAAATGTTCCACCAGGGAGAACTTCCAATCTCCTCCATAATCACTCGAGGCAGGCTGCTGCAAACAGAAACACAGTCACGTGAGTCAACAGGGAATCTCAGATTTTTTAAATGAGTATGTGAGCAAGAAACAGAAAATATTTAAGGAAAACTAATACTTTGACAGAGAGGCACGAAGCCCACTAGTAGAAAAACATGCACAATAGAACAAAACAGAGGGGACTTTAATTGATGTATAATCAATAACCTCAGAGTTACAAGAGAGGCTATCTCATTTATGAAATTAAAATGAGTTATTTTGACAAACAGCCAATTAGATATCTTGGAAATAAAAGAACATGATTATTAAAATAAAAGTCTCAAATATACCAATAACAAAATAGACACCCCTGAGGAATAAATTACTAAGTGGGAGGATGGATCTGAAAAATTCTTTCAAAATTCTGTACAGGAGGATGAAAATAAGGCATGAAATAAAGTCTAAAATATGAAGCCTACTTGTGAGAGTGCAAAAGTCCAGTTAGAAAAAATTTTGAATCCAATTAGAAAAATTCAGTGAGATGTAAATGAAAATTCCAACAGACCTTTTATCGAACTTGACAAGCTAATTATAAAATGAGAGAGAAAATGTTGAATAAAAAAGAACAATGATAGGAACTTGACCTACCAAATGCTGACAAAAGCTATAAAGTTCTATCAGCTAATACGATATGGTGATGTTGTATTGGTCTTAGTACATGAACAAACATGGATAAATATTAAGAAAATAGAAAGCCTACATTGAGATAGATTTCATTCGAAATGTTAATGTGATAAATCAGAGATTTAAACTCTTCTTTTGAGAAACAGCTTCTGGCTTGATAGTGCACCTTGGAAAAGACTGAAGACCTACCTAATCTTGGGTCATCACGTGACCATGGATCCTGAGTTTCCCATCATGAACCAAGTGTGGTCTGACCCACCCAGCCATTAGATTGGGTGTGCAGTGATCTATCGTCAAATATAAATGGTATTATGATAGCTTTTCAATGTGTCAACTGGACTAGGCTGAACTACACTTCCCAGAATTCCCTTTCTCATATGCTTCCGGTTATGATGGGTCACAAGGGAGATTCTCGAGACATTTAGAAGGCTGAAAAGAAGCAGCAGCTGTGTGTCATGCACATACAGTTGTTGCTCCTCTGTTGACCCACCTCGTTAACATGAAGCAGCATCTAGGCCTGCAAATGCTCTCTTCTACTATATCTTCCTTTAGATTTCCTGAGTTCTGGGCCAGGTATGTGTGTGTTTTCCTTCCACGATAAGGGGTCATCAAAGTCAGAGGTTTCGGTTTGTCCCCATGGGGCCCCAACTCATGCTCACCAGGTTTCAGTCTACTTATGATCTGCCCTTCCTGACTACACACTCTGTGGCTCTGCAGGGACAACAGCCTTACACAGATTGCTCAGCCATCTCCACATTGCATAAGCATCAGAAGAGCTCAAGGAAATCCAGAGGGTACAAGTAAGTTACTTGCCGATGATGAGCAGGTGACTCTCGGAATTTTCTCCTGTCCCTCACCCTATGCCAGGGGCCTCCTGGGATGTCCCTATGGCCAACTGACTAAGGAAGAAGAACTTCAGGATGACGTGCTGGCGCCACCAGGAAGTGGAAAGCTGCAGCGCTACAGCCTCACCCAGGGACAACACTAAAGTTCAAGGTGAACGAACATCCTCCAGTGGGCAGCCGACTGAGCAGCACATGTCCACTGTGCTGAGTGAAAGATGGCCGGAGGCATGGCTCTACACTGATTCATGGGGTATCACAAATGGTTTGGCTGGATGGTCTGGGACTTGGAAGTTGAAAGTTCTGGGAACTTCCAACTTTGGAAAATGGATGGCATAAGGAAATCTGGGGGAAGGGTACATGTGTGAACCTCTCGGACTGTGAGATACTTTTGTCTCGGGTCAATGTCCACCAAAGGGCAACCACTGCAGAGGAGACTCAGTAATCAGGTGGACAAAATGACTTGCTCTATGGAGGTCAGCCAGTCCCCTTCCTCAGACGCACAGTCATTCATATTTCTGTTCACATGTCACCTTCTCAGCCTTATCCCTTCATCCTCTGATTCCTTATCCTGATGGATTTCCTTTCTTCTTCACATTTATCACAGTCACTTGCACGTGATGTTTATTTCTCTCTATTCGCACTACCCCATGCAGGTCACCAGCAAATCCCACATGGACACAGAAACCACTACTACCTGGTCTCATGTTTATTCTCCCACTTATTCTCCGCATTGCAACAGAAATGACGTTCCTTGAATAGAACCTGAATGTGTCACTCTTCTTTATAAAGGCTCCGCTAACTCCCCTTTACACTTCATGTCAAAAGCTTCATATGCACTTTGTGATACATCCCACCCCCACTGACTCCCTCCCCTCCTCAATTTAGAGCACCTCCAGACTCCAGGCATACTAAACTTCCTTCTGTTCCTCAGACCACACCGCACTCCACCCTGGAGGCCTCGCCACGCATTTCCCCCCAGACTGGAACCCTCTCTCCACCTAACCCTTTAGCTCGCTTCTCCTTGTCCTCGAGTCTCAGAACGGATTTCACTTTTTCCAGAAGACCTTTCCTAAACCTTCCCTCATTGTAATGGCCCCATAGCACCCTCCGTTTTTCATATTATAACTATCACCATCCTTTCCTGCAATTCCTCACTTAATTATTTATTGAGAAGTAGTGAAGTATAGAGTTTTAAGAATCTGTGCTCTGAGTCTGCCAGCCTGGATTTGAATCTCAGCTCTGCCTTTTACCAGCTTTGTGACCTCTGGTAAATTGTACCGACAATGGTAAAAAGTTGGTGTAAAAATTAAGTGAACTAATAATATACATAAAGCCCTTATAACAATCAAATCACAGCAAATGCTCAATCATTGGTGTTTCCATTGTTGTTACTGCTTTGTCCTCCCTGGGAGATCACCACAAAAAGTGGGGACCCTGTTCACCTCTGATTCACAGTACCTGGTGCCTCATAGACAGGCAACAAGTATTTGTTGAATGAATAGATAAATGAATGGGTGAAATCTTCCTTACAGTCCTAGAGCGAGTAAATGTGGAAGCTGAGACTGGAATCCAAGTCTTCTGTCTTTTCTTGTATCGTTCCCCCCACCCCTTATAATTGTGCTTCTCAAACTGAGATGAGTTTACCCTCAGGAGTACATGTTAATATGCTTGGGTACTCTAAACCCTGACACAAACAGGATTCACCTTCCTTGAGCATCATTTTTTTCCAATGATAAGCAATTTAAAGTGTTATCTTTACATTGGGAAATAAAATGCAACAGTCACCTGAATATTTTAAGTAACATGAGACCAGAAATAAAATTTCCTACTATGGCTATGTTTCATCTCACCCCCATGCTCCAGCCCTGCCCTTCACCCACAAACAAGGCAACCATACACAACCAGGGATGCCACTGGCCACCAAATTACTCTCCGTGCCATTATTTGCAATAATGATCAACACAACATAATTATCTCCAGTGCTCTCTAGAATTCTGGATAGCATCTCAGATCTTATTTTAATTAGGCTTTGGTACATATGTTTGTGAGGATCATTTGGATTTTAAACAAGATTGAAATTATGTTTTATTATTTCTGATTATGTTTTTTAAAGACTATTCAAAGAGAAAGGATAAGCTGTTAAAACATATATTATTGCCTAACATTAATTTTAGGCAAACTGATAATAAGTAATAAGCCCACTAGCAGTGACAAAACACAGTTGGCATCATCCATTTCCATACATGGGTACAGAGTTGGCTGCTGGAGGAGAATGTAGGGGGTGAAAGAAGATGTGTCCAAGAGACCAGGGTTTTTCAACAGCAGCACTACTGACATTTGGGGTGGATTCTTTGTGGTGGGGACTGTCCTATGCAACATAGGATATTTAGCAGCCTCCCTGGCCTCTACCCACTAGATGCCAGCAGTACCTCCTACCCCGACACAGCCAAAAGTGTCTCCAGACATGGCCAAATGTCCCCTGGGGGATAAAACCATCATAGTAGAGACAATAGAACACAGAAGACAGGAGACACAGAAGCTAATGTCTTTTAAAAGTAGATAAATATTCTATTTTGACCCTTCTGTCATTTCAAAAAGAGAATAAATTCTGCTGTAGAGCGATTGCCAGCAATAAAATGGAACCCGTCCTCAACGTTGCAAGAGTTGTTTTTAACTGAAACGAAGCAAAGGTGTGGGAAAATCTGCTTTTTCTGGAGCCTCTTAATATTCTTGGATTTGAATCTAAATTCCATTCCTTAAGGCACTTGGAAGAGCAGCTTACATTTTTCTTCCCCACATGCCAGAAATTATAGTAGATAAGGCCTTTTTCACACTATTACTTTCAAAATGCCTCAAACAGCAGCCTTACCTGCAGTCATCTCTGAGTCGAGAATCACTTTCCTGGCTTTCACAACACTGGCTGGAAGTGCTGACATGCTTGGCATCTTAGGTGGCATCTGAAAGTCCTCTTTAGCGAGACCAGAGCTGACCTAAGGGAATGCTAATTGTTCACCTGAACTTCAAGGGCTGACCTCTTTGTGTATCAAGAGTTTATTCATTTAATTCCAACTGGATCTATTGTGGAAAATATCTGTGACCCAAAAGTCCAAAAGTAAAACTAAAATCCATTTGGGGGACAGCTGCCAAAGAACCTCTGCCCACTCCATGGAAATTACTTCCACCTAGAAAATCTGCATATATTTTTTTCATTGCCAAGAATGTGTGCAGCTCTGGCATGGTGCACTTGGTCCCTGGGTTCCTTTACATTCTGCTTCTGTTTTTAGGTTTTTACTTCTGCTTCGAACTTGAGGAAGCCCACTTTTCCTTGGGGAAACAAAGGAATCTGCCTAATGAATATGAAAGGAAAAACTGAGGGATAGCGTATGGCAGAAGTGTCAGAGCCTCACTCCACTAAAGGGACCTTCCTGTACATCTTCACATTCATCGGGCTTTTTCCCACGAAAATGGTTTGTACCTAGTAATCTAGAAAATAAAGCAACAATACATGTATTAGATATATTTTTCAAGACCTTTTGCTAAAAAAGCTACTGAGCTCATTCCATTAAACTCATCTGAAGATTACTCTGGTGCTATGGCTTTTTAAAAATCAAACTCGTGTTTACCTTTCTTTTCTGTGCCCTTTCTATAGCATGGTCCAATGCTGGGAAGTTGACATTGCTGTTAATTTTTCTGTTTTACAAGAAAGGAAACTTTTAAAAGGTCTCTATCGAGGGTGTAAGTCGAACTATATCTCAGTTCTCCAAACTTTTTCGCCCAGGGTTCTCCTCATGTGATTCATACAATCTGTCACTCTCAGTGTTGTGATAGCACCATTATTAACCATCACATGTGTTTTCTGAATGGCTGTATTTTCAAAATGAAGGGCATACATTGGAAACAAGACTTCAAGGATTATTCTTCGACAAAGATAAAAAAAGTTCATCGCTGTAAATCTTTATCTAAAAGAAATATAAAAGGTTTAATAGATAAAAACTAAAAATACAAATGACCTTGTCTGCTATCCAATAAGTTAAATAAATAGATGACTGTTAAGTTAAAATATGTGATTACAAGAGGGAAAAGTGGTGAAATATAAGTGTAATTTTTCCGTGAAGGCCTTGTAAAATCTATTTAAGGAAAATTGGCCTTCAGTGGAAGATTATTTGGGAGCTTAGGACAAAAGTGGGTTAAAACTGTCCTACTTTATAGCCCATCAGATAGGTCTGGCTTTTGTGAGAGCATTTATTGGTACATGAGGAACCTACAGAGATATAAATGTGTGCATGCAATCAGCAGTGAACTGAATAGTAGGAATCTACACAAAGGCTCAAGAGGGAGTGGAATTCTTTCTGGGTAAGAATATGGGCTATTTGAGTCATTCTGACACCAGGCGCATAGTAGATAGAGATCTAACTTGCCTGATCCCTTCAGCTCCGCCGTATAGGTCTGGGAATGATTCCACCCATAAAGAAAAAATGCTCAGATAATCACATTGTCTTTCAAGTGAGTGGAAGAAAAGATGCTTTGAGTTTTTACTATATTTATTGCTCTCTTCACAGGTTGGGAACTCAGAGCAGAGCCACAAATACTCACGCTTGAAATCTCAAAAGTTAGATATAGTAAGACATTAAACATAAGGCACTGGGCTCAAAAATGGGAAAGTTACTGGGTCACCACATCATTTGTCTTGAACTCAGTGTTGCCAATAGATGGCAATATTGGCACAAAACACAGAAATAATTTCCCTCTCATGCCCTTCATTCCCAAAGTCCTGACTCAAGAATGATGACGCAAGAGGGAAGACATATGGGAACATATGTATATGTATAGCTGATTCACTTTGTTATAAAGCAGAAACTAACACACCATTGTAAAGCAATTATACCCCAATAAAGATGTTTAAAAAAATAAAAAAATAAATAAAAAAAAAAAAAAAAAAAAGAATGATGAGCAAGAAGATGTTGAACTAAACAGTAATAAAAATGCCTTTCAACAGGCCAGGTCAAATAAGGTCAAAGGAGAAGCTAGGGAAACAAGACATGACATTTTCAAAAACTTACCGGTATGACTTAGAAAATACAAATCAAATGACTTATCAACATGGCTTAGAAAACATGCACGAAACCCCTGTTAAAAAACAAAATGGAATGCCAATAAAAAGAGAATGTCAAAATGGTTGATAAATGTAGTTCATTTCCCACTTGCCTTACAGAATGCACTAGGGGTGCCAGTGTCTTTTAATGTCCAGCCTCCCCTGGCCAGTATCCCCATGCCCAATGGAGCATGCTGTTAAACAGAAAATAAAAAACACTGTGAACAGTGGAGAGAGACCACAGAAGAAATGAAGAGGTTTATATTTTAGTATTTTAATGGCACTTTTTCCTTCTTTTTGTAAAGGGGATTCTGCATTTTCATTTAGCGCTGAGCCCAGCCGATTGTGTAGCCAGACTTGCCTAGAATATTCGAAAGCTAAAGGTCCCCCATAGACAGTGATCAGTGTTCAGGGGATTTCTGGGAGATGAACTGTCCATGCACAAAGTTGGAAGGGACCCAATAGTAGATTCACGGCTCTCCCTGAGACTGAATCTTGAAACATCCCAATGAAGATAAAATTCTGACTGTGCCCTCCATACAACACTCGTAAAACAAACTGCCAAGCCCAAGATAAAATCCTGATAGTATTTCTGAGGTCTCCCCAAGAGGGTATCTACTCTAGATACTTAAGTCTCTCAAACCAATAAATTCTCTTTGCTGCTTAAACAAATTTGAGTCGGGCTCCTGTAACTTTCAATTGAAAGAGTCCTGAGCTGTACAGAGTTCTGAGGTTGGTGGTTGCTGGGAAGGGTGATTTCCAATCTCATTCCTCACATGCTGGAATGGGGCTTGGTACAGGATATGCCCATAACATCAGATCACGCTGATACCCTGGAATCCTGTCCCACATTGACTGAAGACCATTCTCAAAGAAAACTTTAAGTTAACGGAAAGTTTGTTCCAAAGTCCATTGAGAATAATAAAAATAGACAAGACAGGAGGCCAATTCTGAAAGGAAGATAATCTTAAACAATTGATTAACCGGAAGTTAAAGGCAAAAGGAGTTTCTAAATCGTCCTTTTAGTGATAATATTTATGGGAAGAGGAAATCTAGTCTTATGAAAGGGTTCACTCTTTCTTTGAATTTTATAAATGATTCACAATTGTTGGCAATAGTGTCAAGGCAATTTTGGAAACAACAGAAAAGAGTAAGTTGCTCAGTCCAGAGAACAAAAATTATGACTGCTTTGCCTGCAAGAGTTTGAGAGAGGGCTTTACAGTTTGGGTTATAACATTTGCTTTGGGATTTAGACTGTATATTGATACATCATCGCTGAAAATAATTCCAAAGGCAAAAATCTATTCTTATTTGGTTCCAGAGTACCTTTTTTATTTGATAGCAAAACTCACTATTGCAAAGAATCTGTGATGTGGTTTTTATGTCATGGTCTCCTTTGTTAATGCTAATGTATGCTGTCCTTGGCGCTGTGCTAAATGCCTTCACATGCTTTAGCCCATTTAATTTTATGTCTCTAAGAGATAAATTAGATTACTTTTCCCATTTTACAGAAATTGCTATTCAAAGGTCATTTGCATCCCAGGGAAATCTAGCAAGTCTGGACTCACTCAGGTGTGTCTGCCTGCCCGTGGTGTCAATTTTGTGTTACAGTTTCTCACAAGCTAGAGAGGCCCTGGATGTTCACAGCTTCTAGAGAAAAATTTTAAGAGGGGACGGGAGCTACACACTGCAGACCAAACTTACCTGCACGTTGTCATTTTTTAATTCACATGCTTTTTTATTCTCCATTTATAAATGGAAAATAACATCGCTATCCTGATCATTCTCTTGACTTTGGTTTCCCAAAAGACAGCATCCCTGTGAGTTCAAAATAAAAATTTATTTGATTATACTCAGAGCAAGATGGGGGGATGGTTAAAATTTATTTTATTTCAAGATATTTGTTTTGAAAAAATGGTTTTAATAAAAATCCAAACTATACATACTGAGTATAAAATTTTGCCACGTGTATGTGTATGTGTACATACGTGCACACACGTGTATGTATACCTACCATGTCACGCTAAGGGAAACCCTGAACATTTTACAAACACCTGAAAACAATGTAAACTGTTTGGCTGTCATTGAATCTTAGATGCATTAAGACTCCGTATCAGGGTCTGCTACGTACTTCACAAGCTTTACACCACTATTCAAACTGGTCTTTTTTAACGGACTGTTTCTAGTAAGCAAAAGAAAGCACGAGTGACATTTTCAGCTTTGTTCAAATTGAAAACCTTAACCCAAAATGCCACAGAGACCTGAAATAACGAGATGGATTTGTCTTTGCAGTCACGCTTGGACCGTCCGCCACCTCTCCCAGCATGAAATAAAAAGAAACGAGCTTGAACACTAGAGGGCAACATTGTTCCTCAAATATATACATAAAGGAAAAACTAGGGATGTATAAAATTCCTTAATATTTTTGTCTTCCCTTTAAGAAGGCTCCCTTTCAATATATTCAATTTGATGACTTCGGAGGTATGCATATACCCATGAGACTATCACCTCCAAAAGCTCCCTCCTGCCCTCCCCCTCACAGCCCCCCCCCCCCCCCATTTTCTGTGTCAAGAACACTTAACACGAGGTCTACGCTCTAAACAAGTTTCCAAGTGTACGATACAGTTTTGTTAGCTGTACAGTCTATGTTGTACAGCAGATCTCTAGAACCTGCTCACCCTGTGCCACTGAAACTTTGTATCTGTTGAACAAAACTCCCAGTTCCGGGCTTCCCTGGTGGCGCAGTGGTTGAGAGTCCGCCTGCCGATGCAGGGGACACGGGTTCGTGCCCCGGTCTGGGAAGATCCCACGTGCCGCAGAGCGGCTGGGCCCGTGAGCCATGGCTGCTGAGCCTGCGCGTCCCGAGCCTGTGCTCCACAACGGGAGAGGCCACAGCAGTGAGAGGCCTGCGTACCGCAAAAACAAACAAACAAACAAAACTCCCAGTTCCCTCCCCTACCAGCCCCTCAACCTCAATCAGCGTTTTACTGTTTCTATGAGTTGACTGTTCTCCATTCCTCCTGTAAGTGGAGTCAGGCAGCATTTGTCCTTCTGTGATGGGCTTCTCTTACTAGTATAATGTCCTCCAGGTGCATCCATGTCGTCTCAAATGGCAGAATTTCTCTTTTTTTAAGCCTGAGAAATATTTCCCTATATGTATACACCACATTTTCTTTATCCATTCATCCATCATTGGACATTTAGGCTGTTTCCACGCCTTGTCTATGGTGAATAATGCTGCAGTGAACATGGGAATACAGATATCTCTTTGAGATTCTGATTTTAATTCTTTTGGGAAGGTACCCAGAAGGGGGAATCACTGGATCATATGATCCAATGTTTAATTTTTTGAGGAAACTCCATATTGTTTTCTACAGTCACTTTTTCCAGCCTCTGTTCCTAGCAATGGCCAAACCCTCTAGTCATCTCTCACTTCCCACATCCTCTCGTGTGTTCAGACATTCCTTCATCTCTTTATGAAAATCAACTTTTTTTTTTTTTAAAGACCTTCCCTCGTCACTCTGGTAAAAATTACATCCACAATCCATATTTCTCCTCCATACATTATATTGTTTTTGCCTATCTTCTTGCTTTTCTTATAAACTATTTTTTTCTGCTCCACACATGCCAGTAACTTTGTCTGCTTCATTCACTTCATACTAAACTAGGAAAATTCACTCTTTTACTAAACCAGGATTAGAATAGTGACTACCATATAATATATATGTGTATATATGTGTATATATATAATATTCATGTGTATATATGTATGTGTGTACATACATATATATATATGAAGGAGACGCACTTTTAGAAAAAATATTCCTATTTTTCGATGGCACTAGGAAATAATGTCTTATTTTTTGTATATTCCACCTTAAACTCAACATGTCCAGAACCAGATTCATTATCTTTTCTGTCTTTTGGACTTTCTGACTTGGTTGGTAGGAAGTGCTAGCAAACACCAAGATAGCAATCTGAAAGCCATTCCCCCATACTCATGCTTATCTCACTTCACTTTAAATATGTGTTTAGTTGTTTTCCATCTTAACCTGACTTGAGTTTAGTAAGAGCAGGAACCTGCTTTATTGTCCCCACCATCATGTACTCAACAGTCTGGCACCATATCTGTCATGCAGTGGGAGTTTAATAAATCTTGATTAGATAAATGTCACTGAATACATTCTAGTCTCCTCCCTTTCCCTCATTCCTCCTGTTTTGGTAACAGGATGATGGTGGCCTCGTAGAATGAATTTGGGAGTGTTCCTCCCTCTGCTTTATTTTGGAAGAGTTTGAGAAGGATAGTTATTAGCTCTTCTTTAAATGTTTGATAGAATTCACCTGTCAAGCCATCTGGTCCTGGGCTTTTATTTGTTGGAAGATTTTTAATCACAGTTTCAATTTCAGTGCTTGTGATTTGTCTGTTCATATTTTCTATTTCTTCCTGGTTCAGTTTTGGAAGGTTGTGCATTTCTAAGAATTTGTCCATTTCTTCCAGGTTGTACATTTTATTGGCATAGAGTTGCTTGTAGTAATCTCTCATGATCCTTTGTATTTCTGCAGTGTCAGTTGTTACTTCTCCTTTTTCATTTCTAATTCTATTGATTTGAGTCTTCTCCCTTTTTCTCTTCCCTCTTTTTCTTGATGAGTCTGGCTAATAGTTTAGCAATTTTGTTTATCTTCTGAAAGAATCAGCTTTTAGTTTATTGATCTTTGCTATTGTTTTCTTTGTTTCTATTTCATTTATTTCTGCTCTGATCTTTATGATTTCTTTCCCTCTGCTAACTTTGGGTTTTGTTTGTTCTTCTCTCTCTAGTTCCTTTAGGTGTAAGGTTAGATTATTTATTAGAGATTTTTCTTGTTTCTTGAGGTAGGCTTGTATAGCTATAAATTCCCTCTTAGAACTGCTTTTGCTGTATCCCATAGTTTTTGGATTGTCGTGTATTCATTGTTATTTTTCTCTAGGTATTTTTTGATTTCCTCTTTGATTTCTTCAGTGGTATCTTGGTTATTTAGTAACGTATTTTTTAGCCTCCATGCGTTTGTGTTTTTTACTTTTTTTTCCCTGTAATTCATTTCTAATCTCATAGCATTGTGGTCAGAAAAGATGCTTGATGTGATTTCAATTTTCTTAAATTTGCTGAGGCTTGATTTGTGGCCCAATATGTGATCTATCTGGGAGAATGTTCCTTGCACACTTGAAAAGAAAGTGTAATCTGCTGTTTTGGGATGGAATATCCTATAAATATCAATTAAATCTATCTGGTCTATTGTGTCATTTAAAGCTTCTGTTTCCTTATTTATTTTCATTTTTGATGATCTGTCCATTGGTGTAAATGAGGTGTTAAAGTCCCCCACTATTATTGTGTTACTGTCAATTTCCTCTTTTACAGCTGTTAGCATTTGCCTTATGTATTGAGGTGCTCCTATGTTGGGTGCATATATATTTATAATTGTTATATCTTCTTCTTGGATTAATCCCTTATCATTATGTAGTGTCCTTCCTTGTCTCTTGTAACATTTTTTATTTTAAAGTCTGTTTTATCTGATATGAGTATTGCTACTCCAGCTTTATTTTGATTTCCATTTGCATGGAATATCTTTTTCCATCCCCTCACTTTCAGTCTGTATGTTTCCTAGGTCTGAAGTGGGTCTCTTGTAGACAGCGTATACATGGGTCTTGTTTTTGTATCCATTCAGCAAGCCTGTGTCTTTTGGTTGGAGCATTTAATCCATTCACGTTTAAGGTGATTATCGATATGTATGTTCCTATGACCATTTTCTTAATTGTTTGTTTTTGTAGGTCCTTTTCTTTTCTTCTGTTTCCCACATAGAGAAGTTCCTTTAGAATTTGTTGTAGAACTGGTTTGGTGGTGCTGAATTCTCTTAGCTTTTGCTTGTCTGTAAAGCTTTTGATTTCTCCATTGAATCTGAATGAGATCCTTTCCGGGTAGAGTAATTTTGGTTGTAGGTTCTTCCCTTTCATCACTTTAAGTATATCATGCCACTCCCTTCTGGCTTCTAGAGTTTCTGCTGAAAAATCAGCTCTTAACCCTATGGGAGTTCCCTTCTATGTTATTTGTCATTTTTCCCTTGCTGCTTTCAATAATTTTTCTTTGTCTTTAATTTTGGCCAATTTGATTACTATGTGTCTCGGCATGTTTCTCCTTGGGTTTATCCTGTATAGGACTCGCTGTACTTCCTGTACTTGGGTGGCTATTTCCTTTCCCATGTTAGGGAAGTTTTCGACTGTAATCTCTTCAAATATTTTCTCCTGTCCTTTCTCTCTCTCTTCTCCTTCTGGGACCCCTATAATGTGAATGTTGTTGCATTTAATGTTGTCCCAGAGGTCTCTTAGGCTATCTTCATTTCTTTTCATTCTTTTTTCTTTAGTCTGTTCTGCAGCTGTGATTTCCACCATTCTGTCTTCCATTTCACTTATCCATTCTTCTGCCTCAGTTATTCTGCTATTGATTCCTTCTAGTGTAATTTTCATTTCAGTTATTGTATTGTTCATCTCTGTTTGTTTGTTCTTTAAACCTTCTAGGTCTTTGTTAAATATTTCTTGCATCTTCTCGATCTTTGCCTCCATTCTTTTTCCAACGTCCTGGATCATCTTCACTATCATTATTCTGAATTCTTTTTCTGGAAGGTTGCCTATCTCCACTTTATTTAGTTGTTTTTCTGGAGTTTTATCTTGTTCCTTCATCTGGTACGTAGCCCTCTGCCTTTTCTTCTTGTCTTTCATTTTGTCTATGTGTTTTTTGTTCCACAGGCTGCAGGACTATAGTTCTTCTTGCTTCTGCCATCTGCCCTCTGGTGGATGAGGTTATCTAAGAGGCTTGTGCAAGTTTCCTGATGGGAGGGACTGGTGGTGGGTAGAGCTGACTCTTGCTCTGGTGGGCAGAGCTCAGTAAAACTTTAATCCGCTTGACTGCTGATGGGTGGGCCTGGGTTCCCTACCTATTGGTTGTTTGGCCTGAGGCAACCCAACACTGGAGCCTACCTGGGCTCTTTGTTGGGGCTAATGGCAAACTCTGGGAGGGCTCACGCCAAGGTGTACTTCCCAGAACTTCTGCTGCCAGTGTCCTTGTCCTCACGGTGAGTCACAGCCACCCCCCGCCTCTGCAGGAGACCCTCCAACACTAGCAGGTAGGTCTGATTCAGTCTCCCCTGTGGTCACTGCTCCTTCCCCTGGGTCCCGATGCACACACTACTTTGTGTGTGCCCTCCAAGAGTGGAGTCTCTGTTTCCCCCAGTCCTGTCGAAGTCCTGCAATCAAATCCCACTAGCCTTCAAAGTCTGATTCTCTAGGATTTCCTCCTCCTGTTGCCAGACCCCCAGGTTGGGAAGCCTGCTGTGGGGCTCAGAACCTTCACTCCAGTGGGTGGACTTCTGTGGTATAAGTGTTCTCCAGTCTGTGAGTCACCCTCCCAGCGGTTATTGGATTTGATTTTGCTGTGATTGCGCCCCTCCTACTGTCTCATTGTGGCTTCTCCTTTGTCTTTGGATGTGGGGTATATTTTTCGGTGAGTTCCAGTGTCTTCCTGTCGATGATTGTCCAGCAGCTAGTTGTGATTCTAGTGTTCTCACAAGTGGGAGTGAGAGCACGACATTCTTTTCCGCCATCTTGGTTCAGGCTCCCAGAGTGGGCATTCTTACCACAAGTATGTAAAGTCACCTATTTCTGTATAATTGGAGGGGGGGACAGCTTTAAATACAGGCACTTTTCTCTCACAAAATTTTACCTTAGTATTTAAAGAATTGGAAGAATTTTATGCACCACTGCTGTGTAAATCAGCCATATTTCTTAGTTAATTTGAGCTTTCCTTGAGGAAAAAAACTACACATCATACGTCCTTTGCTCAAAAAACCAAGTCATCTTTGTTGCTTTTTTATTTTAACTTGGATACCTTTTCTCAAGTTCACACCATGGCTGTGCAGGATTATGCCCCTTTCTTCTGCCCCTCAGCAAACACCTTTAATGATCACGTCAAGTGCCTAGCTCTGACCCAGAATCCCCTGACCTACCTGCCAATATGCCTGGTTAGTCTAAACATTCCACCCATAGTTCTGAGACTTCCTAAAAGCATCTTCCACAGAAAACCAAAGGCCACCCAGGCCTTGAGCCAAAGCAGCTTCTCCCCTGGAATCACACTGAAGTAGAATAATAATTTTTTTTAACATCTTTATTGGAGTATAATTGCCTTCCAATGGTGTGTTAGTTTCTGCTGTATAACAAAGTGCATTAGCTATATGTATACATATATCCCCATATCCCCTCCCTCTTGCATCTCCCTCCCACCCTCCTTATCCAACCCCTCTAGGTGGTCACCAAGTACCATGAAGCAAAATAATTCTTGACCCTCTTTGTTGAGTGATTTTCTATGTCTCTCTCCTCTTCGAAGGTGATTTAAGGAATGATGTGTTAAGGTAGTACTTTCTCTTAGAGTTAAGGAAAGAGAGGCCCTTGAAGAAGACAGGCTTTTACTGTTGACAGATTACTTTTGGCTTCCCACCACCTTCCTCCCTGCTCCCTGTATCACTGTGGCAGGCAACTCCAAGAACCCAGTACTGCCAAAATACACTGGCTGAATGGAACCACAGTGCTTCCTGACATGCTGGTCCCTCAGCCTTTGGATGACGCAAGATACTGGTACCGTTCGTCATGTACAAACAAGAGTAGCCCTTGACTAGCTTTAGTTGCTTGGATTCCAAGTATCACCACCTACACTGTAGCAAGCCTGTAACAGTAACAATAGTACTAATTCCTTTCTCCATTGATACAGCAATCATCTCTTCAACAAGATTGATTCCTTTTTTTTTTTTTTTTGGTTTATCTCTTAGTAAATATCTTTTTAAAATTTTTATCAGAGTATAGTTGCTTTACAGTGCTGTGTTAGTTTCTACCATACAGCAAAGTGAACCAGCTATACATATACATATATCCCCTCTTTTTTTGGATTTCCTTCCCATTTAGGTCACCACAGAGCACTGAGTAGAGTTCCTTGTGCTATACAGTAGGTTCTCATTAGTTATCTATTTTATACATAGTGTCAGTAGTGTATATATGTCAATCCCAATCTCCCAAGATTGATTCTTGTTCAAACCATGCTAGTTACAGCAGGAACAAAGTTGAATGAAGCAGCAACCATGGTCATCCATCAATAACTCACAATCTAACGGAGAAGAGGACAATTCCAAAACAATATGGAAACCCAGTGAGAGACATGCAGCATAAAAAAATAAATAAATGAAAGGAGCTTCTAACTCAGAGAACAGGTAGAGGAAGCAAAGACCTCCTGGAAAAGGTAATGTCTGCACTGAATGCTATAGTTGAAACGTCAAAGATCTACAGAGATCAAAATATTTTTTCACACTCAGGAAAATCCCTGTGTTTCAAGGAGATTAACTCTCAAGCCAACTTGTTCCGCAAACACCCTCAATTCCCCTTGCGAAATGGGCTCCAGGGCTGTGATTTCCTTATAGAATTAAATTTTGTCCATTTGCTTTTACTTCTCCTTCTTGGAGGAATGAAACCATAAATCCTGTTCACAAAATAGGTATTTCTCGACTTTCAAAACTTTGGTTCGGAAAACATCCATTTCCTGCTCAGTTAAATAAGGCTCTCACAGATGCTGGTTCTCACCCTCCTGCCAAAGCCATTATACATGTGGGCTGTGGTGTTTGGACAGACTTTAAATAGGAGCATTGAATCCCAACGGGTGTGTCCTGATGTGATCATTCCTTTTGGGGCAGGTTATTGTGTGCGGCTCTCAGCCCAAGACATTCAGCTTAAAATACATTTTGCATATTGTGCAAATCACTTGGAAAAACAAAATCCTTGGTAAACTACCTATAAAATTTCTAGTACAGGCTAAGTCATATCCTTGAGTATGTCGTTTTTACATTGGCCCCAACTTCCCAAGAGTTTTTTAAAAAAATAGAGACTTTAATTAAAGGCAAATTTTATTACACTCATTCTAAGGGTGGAGAAACAGAGAGACTAAAATGAATCATCCTCAGTTGCAGAAAGAGTTAGATGCAAAATCTATTGGTAGATACTAGTTCAGATATCTATTCATTAGCTGTAACTACTTCTTACATTTCCCTTCCAAAAGATATTTTTCCATGTTTGTGATATAATACAACAAATCTGTAGAAGTGAATGCAGGGAAAAAAAAAAAAGGCAAACGATTGAGACTGATGGCAGGATTGTCCTGTTATTGAGCTTTGATTATACAGTACATGATACATGAACAGCATGCCTTTAATTTTTTTATCCTTCTGATACCATATTTATGCTACCCCTCAAGATAGCATATTGGGGGCCATAAACAAGCCTATTTCTGGTCTCCATAAAGTACATTCTAAAGCTATCTTGATAGTGTTAGGCTGCTTTCATGTAAATCTATTGCTCTATTAACTTATTTTTAATTAATAGTCCATACCAGTGAATATTTACTGAGAAACACACTGTCAGGAAAGCAGTTTGCACCCTGATGTTCATAGCAGCATTATTTACAATAGCCAAGTAAGTTGCAACCTAAGCAACATACAAACACACACACACACACACACACACACACACATATAATGAAATACTGCTCAGCAATAGAAAAGAATGAAATTTTGCCATCTGCAACAGCATGAACTGACCTGGAGGGCGTCATGCTTAGTGAAATAAATCAGACAGAGAAAGACCAATACTGTATGTTATCACTTATATGTGGAATCTAAAAAATGAAACAAACTGGTGAATATAAAAAAAAAAGAAACAGATATAGAGAACAAACTAGTGGTCGCCAGTGGGGAGAGGGAAGGGAGAGGGGCAAGACAGGGGTAGGGGATTAAGAGGTACAAACTACTATTAATAAAATAAATATGCTAAATAAGAATATATTATACAGCCCGGGGAATATAGCCAATATTTTATAACAACTATAAATAGAGCATAATCTATGAAAATTTTGTATCACCATGTTGTACACCTGAAACTAATATAATATTATAAGTCAACTACACCTCAATTAAAAAAAAATGTGTAACAGTCAAGTGGAAATATCCTCCATCTATTGAGTACTGAGAATGTTTTTCTTGGTAAATGTTCACTGCTGAAGACAATTAATTAAAAGTAAGTTAATAGGCCAATGCTTTGTGGGAGGACTGCCCAGTGATCAAATGTAATCCTTGGTAATTCTGGTTCTTGCCAAGGCTCAGCAATCGATGCATTCCCAAGGGCAGGGAAACACTTCTCCCCAGATGATGGAATTGTGGCCGTATCCCAGCAGGGAGTCGTCCTCTTCTTAGCAGTTGTTCCGTTGACTCACCATGTGGGTGCAGGTATCTGAGCTACCTCAAGCTGCAGCAGCCCCTCCTTTGGAGAGTGCCAGCTACAGGTGGTGGGAAAACTAACAAATCCACATTCCGGCTTTCATCCTTCCCTTCTAAGTGTCAGGCTCTGTGCTACACCCTTGGAGTAGAGAGGTGGATATAACAGACACAGTCTAGCAGGAGAGGTGATCAACCAATGCTGAAATGTACAGAGAGCTATAAGAACAGGTAATGAAAGAATCCAAGTAGACTGGGAAATTAGGGAATTAGGCGTCTTTGTGGAGAAAATATTTAATCTAAGCAATTTTTCTCAAACTTGGCTGCAGACTGTAATCACCTGGGGAGCTTTGAAAAAATGCTTTATCGTGGGTCTCACCTCCAGAGATTCTGATTCAACTGGTATGGGGTGAAGTCTGGGCATCAGAATTTTTAAAACTCCCTAAGCAGTTCTGATGTGCAGCAAAGTTTGGGACCACAAGTCTAAGGTAAGTAAGAGTGAGTCCAGTGAAGATAGTCCTAGTGGAGGGAACAGCACGTACAAAGGCCCTGCAGCCTGAAGGGGCTCAGCACATCTGGAAACAGCATCTGGAGTGTTAGGAGGAGGCCTAGAGGGTCAGGAGATGATTCTGAGGATGAGTATGCAGAATGTGGCAGGAGCTAGATCACATATGGCCTTGGTAAGTTAAGCTACAGCTTTCACACTTTTTAGTAAGAACAATAGAAGCCACTGTACGGCTGTAGACAAGGAAGTGAAATCATCCGGCTTGTGTTTATAAAAGGCATCTCTGGCTGCTGGGCAGAGAGTGTATTAGAGGTGATATGACATCATGATATGAACCAAGACTCTCTCTATGTTCAAGTCGATCAGAGCTGTAGAGAGAGGAGGAACGGGGTCATGGTCGTGTCAAAGCAAAGGAGAAAAGAGTCGTGTTCTCTGAGCTGATCCTGGGCAATGGGAAGTGTCTGATTTTCTTTTATATAAGCCACAACGGGTCCAACTCCCTCCCATACACTGTCCTCGGTCTTCCATCCTCTAGACTTCAATTCTTCACTCATTCCATACTCTCAACCCCTCCGGCAGCCACCCCAGATCATGCTGTATGAGCAAAGTCGTAGAGAAGAAAGAGCCCTGAGGCAGGAGTTTTCTCTGCTCACCCATGGTGATCCCCACAGTGCCCTGAGAATCGAGAAAGAAAGCCAAGTGCCTTCTGCCAGGGCTGGAGGGTGTGCCCTTGAGAGGGCAGAGGGCTGTTCCCAAATCTCCACCACCCACAGCGCTATCCAGGCAGGAAGAGCCATGGGCCACCACGTGAACCTTCTCTGGACGCCTCGTGTGAGCAAACTTGCCAACAACAGCAACGCCGCGATGTGAAGGAGCCACTCCTTCCTTCCACGATAGGTGACAAATTAGAAACGGGTTACACTACTTTCTGTTCTACTCCAGATTTGCTGTTGAACCCTAAAACAAAGGCTTCTTGTCTCATTATTTTCCATCTACAAAATGAGTCTTTTGATAGCTTGGGCAGAGGTAGAGAACTCCAATCATCGTACGATTTCAGCATTCAAAGAAATTAAAATAGAAATCCACAGAATCTTTAAAAAAATTTTTAAATAGTAATCTAGTAATAGCCCTTCAATATTCCCTATGAGCCAGAATCTAAGCACACATATCTCACCCAACACTGCCAACTCCTCCATGAGTAGGGTAGTATCATTTCTATTTTACAGAAGAAAAAGAGGTTCTAAGTAGATACCATAATTTGTCCAAGGATACAGGGGGAATACCTGACTGGCTGTGACTTGAATCCAGCTCTAGTCTGACCCTGGAGTTTCCATTCTCAATCAGTACTCCCCACTGCTTCCCTAGCTGCAGGTCCTTTATCAGTTTGGGAAAAATCCTTAGCCCCACCTACTCATCCTAGCAGAGGTGCTCCTGATGGTACCAACATGAAAAGGCCTGAAGATTTAATGTCAGTAAGACGAGGAAGGTTTTTGTCCTCTAAATACCAGATGTGTAACCCAGGCCAGTTATCTGAGCACTCCGTGCCTCAGTTTCCTCACCTGCGAAGTAGGAAAAGTAAGAATAATATCAACCTCAGATGATAAAAAGCAGTTAGTGCAAAGTCTATCATGTTAGTGCTCAAGAAATATTAGCGATTATCAGTATTGCTCTGATGGCAATGGTTTGCACGCTTCTCCATCTTTTTACCCCAACTGCGCAGTACCTTTAACTTTCAAAGTGGAAAGTGGCAACAACTTTAGATAAAAGACTGTAAATAGAGTTCAATCAGCTGTGCTTGGGCGGTCATTTGTTTGATTAGGGTCGTGGGAGTGAAGAGAGGCAGCTTTGCCCAGCACCACTAGGTGGTGCTAATGTGTTACAACCACCCACAATGCTTTTCATATACATTTCACAATCAAAAATAGGCTTGAGGGCTGGCAGGCGCCAGAGTATTATTTTCTAAATGTGGCCTATTATTCTATGTCCGGCACAAAGACTCCACAGTGCCACTTACATTAGGCCATGCACTACCCCGAGAAAAAGACAGGGATTGTATTCCAATTGCTTTACTTTAGATAGAGGACAACTTTAAATAGTTTCCTTTTGATATCACGATCAGGGTCACCCAGTCAATGCAAGAATCTACATTTTTTGCTAAATGTAAAATGTAATGAATTATTGCAGTGAAAGAGTGACTTGATACAGAGATGAATGAAAGCATCTTAGACAAAAGTGTTCCAGTTAGTTGTTTCCTCGATTAAGAAAAATCACATGACCTCCTGGAATTAAAATGTCCCTCACAGATTCTAACTGAACATAATTATGGTAAATTTTCCCTGCCTAATTTTAAAAGTAAATTCCTGCCTTTTCTCAGGTTTCCCGTATCAACAGTACCCAGTTTCACCCACAGATGGAAACCCTGAACACAGTTTCAGGCTTGTTTCCATGAAAGGGTCATTCAAGGATTCCCGTTGGTTGCCACATCACCTGGGTGATGAAATGCTCCTGCTGTTGCTTCCTGGGAACCACAGGTGGGCAGGGCTTTGGGTGTTCTGTGTCCCAGTCAACAGAGGACCCGGCTTCCCTGAGTTGCATGCCTGATTATTTCTGAGCACCAATGGAAAAGCCTTCCCTTCACAACCCTTATCAGCAGATTTCACACAAGGTGTTCAGCTCTCTCTCGCTCACCCTTATTCCAAAGGATAAGGCAAGGAGCTATTTGCCAAATGGAAAATATCATGTTATTTTCTGTTCTCACGACCAAAAATAATTTCAAAGGGAGCCTGCTTTTAATTTCTTGTTTTAGTTTCCATTTGGGCATGTTGAATAACTCTCAAAAGCTGGATCATGGGGGATTCTAGATACAAAGGAGGAAGGCTTGCCTGTGCAACCCTGGCCTGATTCTGATACCTTCCAGGATTTTAATCCCTCCCACATTTTATCTTCCAGCTCACAGCCCATTTTACATGCATTCTCTCACGTTGGTCTCTGCACCAAGGCTGTTGGAAGATAAGTAAGCAATCGCTATTGCCTCCTGTTGATGTGTAGAATCTGATTTGTCCAAGATTGAAAGTTAGCTAGTGGTACAGCTGGGACTCAAACCCAAGTCTTTATACATCAGACACTGTTTCTTAATCACTCCTGCTCATCTGATATTCATCATCAATTGCCTTCAGTTCTTCATGGGTATATGTATTCTCTGCCCAGCTAAATGTTAAGTTTAACGACAGAGACTATGTCTAATAAACCTATTGTTCCCACAAAGCCTTAAACACACAATAAATAATTATTAGTTGGTCTTTATTGTGTGAAGGATGGGAGTAACACAACACCCTTAAATCTAAATAAAACTGAATGGTTATGTTCTCCTTTTGTATAAGGGAAAAACATAACAGGACTGAAAAGTGGACACTTTTTTCAAGTTCATTTTAAATGGAAAAAGTATGTCAATTCAGGGCAGACTCATTTCCTATTCTATATCCCTTATGGGTTTAGGTTATAATTTTGATGACAGCAAAGAGACTAGGGTGTTTTTCTGTTTTCCTTTGCTAAATGACGTGATTTGGGTACAAGGAAAATTGTGTTTCTGTGGGTTCGCCTCCATATTTACTCTCTGCCTGACTCCCATTTTCCAGTGTTTCATAGTCTGGGGAGGAAGTGTGGTCTAGTGGTCAGAAAAGCAGTTTAGGAGACTAGAGTCGTGGTTTCTATTCTTGTCTCATTCCCTGACTCATCATAAGATCTTAGGAGAGTCACTTAAACGTTATGAACTTCAGTTTATCCACTCGTTTCCCACCTAGAGATGGTGCTCAGAAATAATCAGATCATCTGACAATGTGAAATAAGAAATACGTTTGGCTCTAAAAAGAAATAATACCGTCTGAATACAAGGCTTCGTGAAATGGGTAATATTGGCTCTAGAAGAAAAACAGGATCCTCTAATTAACTCTACCAGCTGAAAGGAGTTATCAAAAACTCTTCCGGGAAGCGTTGGTTCAGCTGGGTATTAGTATCAACTGAGATAGTATCTGGAAAGCAATTTATGAAGGACAAAAAAAATCAAGGAACCAAGAACCTATAGGAGAGGATGTCAGGAATTTACCCCTGGCCTCCAGAAGGAAAAAGTAACTCAACAGAGGCACTCAAATTTCACTTGAGGGTCACACTCTTAGACACACTAATGACTCTTCTCCGGAACTCCCAATCTGGTCAGGCTATAAATTCAAGATCTACTTGAGATCTTGGTTTCTCTCCACCCTTCATTCACACCACATTATCCTTCTCCAAGAAGAAAAGCTACAGCGGATGTTATCCCATATTGAGTTAAAAAGGGAGGAATCTGCAAAACGAAAAATCAGAGTCACCCAATTACTCACACAGAGAGAATCATTTTTATTCCATCACATGATCTCCAGGCTGGTTCATTGGCTCTGGCATTCTTAGCCATCAATAGCCACCCTAGAGAACAGGACAGGGCTGCCTTCAGAACCTCACTGTTGGCTCAGTGATTGTTGTCATTGTGTTAGGGGTTGCTGTCACCTTCGTAAGATAGAATCTGATGAATCGATCATTCAGTATAATTCTGACACTAATACTAATAGCTGGGATTATAAGAATAACAACTCTTTACTAAGTGTGTCCTAGTTGGCAGGCACCATGGTTAGCATGCTCTGTACATGACCTCCTTTAACTGTCTCCTAAATCCAATAAGGTAAGAATTGATATTCTCATTTTACAAATGAGGAAACTTAGAAATAAAGTAACTTGCCGGAGGTCACAGCATGAAGGACGAAACCCAAAGCTGTCTGACTCCAAGGTCATGATCTTGACCGCTGAGACAGGATGCTTCCCTCCAACTGGAACAGGTCAAAGAGGAGCTGTCTCCAGGAGGCGTTAGGGGAGAAGCAAAGGGCTTGACACTCAATAAACCTTATTTTCCAAAAAGTAGAGAAACAGAGCAGATTGCTTCTATGGCCTGTGGGAACTTGCTAGGGTTTTTTTTTTTTTCTGCTGGAGACCACCTTTGTCCAAGCTGGTCTCCCTTCTTGAAGAACAGGTAGAGAAGGTGGAACCAACTCCTGTCTACGTGCCTGCTGGTTACACACAGCAAAGTGGTCCCAGAGGAAAATAACAATTCCAGATATCAAAGATTCTCTGGATATGGGTTGGTGTAAAAGAAGAGGAAGAGGAAAAGAAGAGACTCAGAACCTGTTCACCTGTACAAAAGGGGGAGCCCATCTTCCCACAGACTCTGAAGGTGACCTGATGAGGACTGGTCAAAACGACACATCCTGCAGGAAAGAATCAGAGGAAACGGCACATTGAAACTAAAGGGTCAAAGACCCAAGAGGAAAATAACGCATCAGGGTGGATGGCACAGTCCAGCCAGATGTGGACTTGACATAGCCAGGAGCATGTGACTGGAAAAATGCCCAAAGGCTAGAAGTTCTGGTCAGGAAATTAAAGATCCAGGAAACACAGATGTTGCTTTTTATCTTTATTTCCAGCTTAGGATTCAGCCTTTGAGAGAGGATACAGAATGTGAGAGGAAAAAGAAAAAACAAACAAACCTTGACAGAGTACTCATCTAATTTAGAGTGCAAACTAGCACACTTTTGAAAACAAAAGGGGGGGTACTAATTATTAGTTCCCCCAGGAAGAACAGATAAACTAGGACTGTCTCAGGCAGACTGGGACATATGGTCACTCTAACCTTTGGGGAAATCTATAAATACAAGAATAAAATTTTAGTAGAGAAATCTAGGTAATGGTAGAATATATACACACGTAGATACACATATAGTTGTGTATAATAGAGAGAGAGAACCAAGGAGGTACTGTAATGGAAGTACGCTGAAGAAATTGGTTAATCTTGACACTGATCAAAAAATTGGCATATTGGCAAGTTATGGAAGTGAGGAGAGACTTCAGTGACCTAGAAATTTTGGAACTTTCCATCTGAAAATCAGGTCACCTGATAAATGTCTGGATTTAACCTGCCTCACTTACAATTTCACTTCTCAGAAAGTAAAGGAAGTGACAAAGGAACTGCTGCTTTGCATGTGATTCTCCTTAATTATGAGGAACTTCCAGGAGATGTGAAATCCAACGCGTGCTTAGGAGTCCTGCTGCCGATCCTAACAGTTTCCAGGGAAATAGAGGTAGGATCCCGCACACTGAGATGGTTCAAGAAGGAAGGGAAGCCCATGAATAAGAAAATCACACAACACAGTCACAAACGATCTCTGCACAATAAAGGGCACGATACTAAAAAGACCTGTAAACATAAAGCCAGAGGTGCCAAAGCCACGACAAGGTGAGGCCAAAGAAAATATCTAAAGCTACAAGTGAAACTCTCTTTGGAGCAAGAAGGAGACATTCATGGGACATGTCCACCCCTTAGAGAACTCCCATCACGTCGAAGGAACACAGGATGTAGAAGAGTTGAGCATTAATCTACATTATTCCTTTAACTTCCAAATTCTTCAAGCTATCTCAGGTCATTCATTTATTTCCACTGAAGAATTCCCACTCTGTGGTTAGTCCTCTCTATCAATCGAAGAAAAAAAAATAACAATTATAAATATAGATGCAACCTACGTAGTTAGTCCTCTCTCTTTCTCTCTCAAAATATTCCCAAGAAGAATTACATTTGCAGTTAGTAAGGACAACTTAGAGAAGAGATATAGGGCAGCTAAAAACAGCGATAGGATTTATGAAATTTGAAGTAAGCAGGAATGTGGTTTGATGTATGAAATTTCTTCCCATAAATGCAAAAGGGGAGAAATAGAAGCAAAAGGAAAGAAAATAGTGTACAAGAGACAAATTGAATACGGCACGTTGAATTAGAAAACTTCAAGGAATTGTGTTCTGGCTGGTTTAGAAGCCATCGCGCATTACCACATTCTCAGGCACTTTGGGTCTGGGACTCCCTCATCTCTCTGTCTGCATCTCCTTTCACTCCTCCTCTCTCTCTCCACTGCAACCACATTGGTAAAGGACCTCCGTCTCTGCTATCATCTCCTGTATCTGGAAGACTCTCACCTCAATGATCTGCGTGATTACTACCTCTCTTCTTCAGGTCTTTTCTTAAATGCACTGTCTCAGTGATACCTTCCCTGGAAACCCCATTTATATTTGCAACACCATCCCAGTCGCTGTGTTCTCCATCTCGACCTGGGATCCCCCAAAACAGAGCCCAGACAAAGGCTTACATGCAGGGACTTATTTGAGAATTCAATCCCCAGGGAGCAGAAGGGCAGGGCCAGGTGAGTGAAAGAGGCAAGGAGGGAAGGGCGGCCAAGGATGTGCAATCCAGCTGGCGGTCTCCCTGCGGTGACTGATCCTTCTGGTGCCTTGGGAGGAAGCTTAGGAAATGCACATCAGAACTACACCTCTATGATTCACTTTGTTATAGAGCAGAAACTAACACACCATTGTAAAGCAATTATACCCCAATAAAGATGTTAAAAAAATAGCTTTGCTTTCAAAAAATAAAAGAACTACGCCTCTGGGGGACAAAAACAAGAAGCATTTATTGACTCCCTCCTGCCCGCACTTTGGGGTCACACACATCTGAATATAAAGCTGGTTTCCATGGAGTGTCCCAGGCTCAGTAGCAGGGAAGCCCCAGAGCTCTGTGCAGCTCTGGCACAGCTGGCCAAAGTCTGCCAAGACTGGTCTTGGTGGCAGAAGTTGGGGTCAAAGGGAGGACCATGAAGCAGCCCACAAGAGGAGCCCCATTCCCTTCCCTGCTCTGTGTTCCTCCGTTGCTCTTACCGGCATCTGAAGTTCTGTTTCACGTATATATTTTTTCAGTGATTGTCTCTCCCAGCTACTGAGGAAGCTCCATGAGGGAAGGAATTAAATTTAGTTCACTACTGTATCCACCATACCCGGAAGGGTGTCTGGCAGAGTGAACACTCAGTGTATGACCTACAAGTGAATGAACGAACGAATGAAGGCAAGCATTCATTTTGAAATACTGTGAAAGACTGCATCTTAGTGGGATTTAATGAACAGAAACTCACAGACGATGTTCATTATCACACATTATCATGTTATCCTCAAAATTTATCCAGAAATAATTCTTCAAATTTTTTCCATGCCATAACCAAGCACTGGCCATAATTAAACCCAGAGACAGCAGACAAAAGCAATGCAAAAATCCTTCAGAAGAAAACGGAAACATTTTTAGCACTTTCGTTTCTCTAATTTTCTAACCAACTTTACCCAACTATATGCCATTTAGAAATGCCCAAGATCAGCAACAAAATCTAATTCCTTTTGCCCAGTGCTTTCCATTGCTTCCAGAAAATATAGCATCAGCCCTAATTGGTTTGTCTTTCATTTAAAATATATATTTTCTAATATATATTTTATATAAAAATTGTATTTTTATATATAATATATGCACACACATGCAAATGTTATCTTATTTCCTCTCTTACTTATACAAATTAATATGTCTTGCTTCCCTTTCTTATTCCCAAACCAGTTCATATTTCTAAGCCCCTTCCTTCATGTACAATACTTTTAAAAGGTGACCTGAAACGTACTCATGTAATAATTCTAGGGATATTCATCTAATTCATGTACTGACCTCTCTGTATCACTACAAATAAAGATACTGGTGTCTCCAAGAAAATCCAAATTTGCCAGAGACATATTGTTCTGATTCAAAGAGATTTCTTTATTAAGGAGCATAACCTCCTGGTGTTTCTAAATGACTGTTTAAGGGCAGATAGCTATTTAACAGACTTTGACTGGTTGCACAGGCCTGCCCTAGTCACTTCTCTAGCCCCCCAATAACACCAGGATGGAGCTGGATAGACCCCTCACTAAGCCTTTTTTTTTTTTTAAATATCTTTATTGGAGTATAATTGCTTTACAATGGTGTGTTAGTTTCTGCTGTATAACAAAGTGAATCAGCTATACATATACATATATCCTCATATCTTATGGTAGGCTTTTACCGTATTTATCTTAAGGTGAAAGACAGTCAGTCCTCATTATTCACGGATTCCGTATTTGTGAATTCACCTACTCTATAAAATTAATTTGTAACCCCCAAATCAGTGAAACTCCAGGCACTTTCATGCTCTTTCACGGACACAGGCAGAACAGCAAAAAATTCGAGTTGCTCAATGCACACATTCCCAGCGAGGTCTAACAAGGCAACACGCTGCCTTCTTGTTTCAGCTCTCACACTGTAAACAAGCATCCTTTCTGTGGTCTATTTAGTGCCACAGTTTTCACATTTTTTTGTGCTTATTTTTGGTGATTTTGTTGTTTAAAATTGCCCCCAAGCATAGTGCTGTCTAGTGTCTAGTACCACAGAGCAAAAAGGCTGTGATGGGCCTTATGTGAGAAAACGTGTGTTAGACAAGCTTCATCAGGTGTGAATTAAAGTGCAGTTGGTCTTGAGTCCAATGTTAGTGAACAGTGTATATTAAATAAGGTGTCTTTAAACAGAAACATATAAAACAAGGTTATGTGTTGATCTGTTGACTAATGGCTGGCAGGTACGTAACCCTGTGTTTTCCTCCTGGAGCAATAGTTGTGTTCTATCCTTTGGTATCCACAGTGACTTTATCAAACATTACTGCAAATAATGAGAATCAACTGTACAATGGGCTCTACAAGCAGAAACGGGTTTCCCTGCTACAGCGAATCCATCAGTCAATCTGCCGTATCCCCACAACCCTTGCCCCTCTGTCTAGAGCAAGGCTGGCGATCTCGACCCCGTCTTACTGACCACAGGACGTGCAGGTAAGCAAGACGCTCAATCACATCCAGGACCCTGGAACTGCTGTCATATCAAAGATTATGTCTGGGGACACAGGTCAGATGACACCCAGCCTCCTGGAGCCTCAGCTGGGATAAGTCTAAGGCCTGCTCTGCACTGCTTCCCAGATTTCCCCGGAGGAGTTGGGCTCCAGTTGTCTACAGGTCACTGATCTAATTATGCCATATTTAGTGGCTTCGTCCCCTTCTTGTCTCACGTGCGTGGGACCACCTCTCAGATAAACTACTTGCACTCAAATCCCTATCTCAAGGTCAGCTACGTGGGAACCCAAACCAAGACACACTCTGATTACAGAGGTGTCACAGGCATCTCAGTTAAGGTGATGCCACAGCAGAGTCATCACCAGTTCAATGATACCCCACACCACGGACTTAGAGATACACACATTGCCCACAACGCAAGGTCTCCAGAACCCCACACTAGGGACCAATCTGCAGGCTAATCCTTTCACAACCTTCTGGAGCTGCTGGGAAATCTATGACAAGACAGCCCGTGACAGTGTCTGGCATGAGATGTGTGCTCATAACTAGTTATTCAGTGAATGAACGCGCAGTAAACTTTCAACATCATCTTGTAAGTAATGTAAAACCACTGTGGGGTTTTGAGCAATGAAACACCAATATCAGAGAAAGTGATCTGATATTGATATAGAGAATGGGGAAGAAAGGAGATAAACTCCAGTTTTCCAGTTAAATGAAAGAAAGAAGCATTTATTTAGATATTTTAATGTAAATGTATGCAAAAGCAAGAGATCAAAATCTAAATGGAGAGAGAAAGGAGAGGAGAGAGAAAGAGATGGAGAGAGAGAAATTGATAGAGAGAGAAAGAGAGAGAGAGAGAACGAGAGCCCACGTCCTGTAATGAGCAGAACAAAGCCAGCCACCCCAGACAAGGGCCCTTAGACCCGGGCTTTGTAAATAAACCTAGGGAACAAAGGCCCGGTGAGAGCAGGGCTAGTGGGAGCAGGGAGTTCAGGCTTCCCCGGGCTGTCGATAGCAGACAGTAGCAGACAGCATCCTGTGTGAGGGGCAAACCGCGGGCAGGAAGCAGCCTCTGTCTTTATGTCTTTCTAAGATATTTATATGCTTCACTGTGGCCAGCAAACATAACTGGTGGAACTTGGATGAAATTTTAATTATACAGGACTTTAATGATTTAAGTTGTTGTGGGTAGAGAGGGGAAGCCAATAAGGAAGGAGCAAAGGTTGACGCAATTCCAGCTGCCCGTTTCCCCTCAGCCCTGCAGAAAAGCCGGCATTCCAGAGGAAGGTCTCCAGGTTCATTGCGTAAGGTGGGAGAAAGCCACATAATTCTAGCTCCTGGCTCTGGGTACTGGTTTTGTCAATCCTCAGTCTCGCCACAGCACGTCAACAAGTGGACAGATCTGGAGTCGGTCATCTTGCTAGGAAAAGGATTATGGGACCGTTGTCATCTCCATACTCCATAGTACTCTTTACCTGCCCTTTTCCCCTGGACTTTTCTTCCTTCTCTTTATCTCTTCTTTATTCTTCTGGACTAGGCTTTCCACCTTCCTCTCCATTGTCAAGAGTTGTACCAGAAGGAGACCACTCTTTTCTGCCCAGACAGGCTTATTCTTATCTCGCAAAGAGTAAGGAGAAGGTTGGCTAAACTGGTCTCAACGTGGAGCTATAGAAGGATTCTGGATGAGACTTTCATCCAACACTCAGCAGGGCTGACACCTGCCTAGCCCAGGTTGGAATGAGGTCAGCGCTTGCTCCAGTGACACTCACCAAGAAATTCAAAGGCCCTTTTTTCATTATTCCACAATCCGATTAATCAGACCTATAACATCAGACTGTTCCTGGGGGCTTTGCAAGGTGACTGAGTTGGCCATGCAGGAGTAAAGGATGTGTTTTCATTCACTCGACCATTTACTGAGAATTAATTGCTGCACTGGATGCCTTGACAGCTAAAATGATGAATACCCCCAAGGTTCTATCCTCAAGTTGTTAATAATTTGGCAGGAAGTGTGATGTGTGCTCAGACAACAAGAGGACATGGCAAAGCATCCTGACAGACAAGATGCGGTGACTTGGCTCTCAGCTGGGAGTTCAGGAAAGCTTCTGAACTTGAACTTGGCCTGGGAGGGTGGATAGGATTTCCATATGGACAGACAAAGGTTTGCAGGTGAAATGAACAAGGGCAGGAATGTACAAGTGGGGGTGGGGGGTGGAGGCCAGTAAGGGACAACAAATATTTCATTGTGGCAAAGGTATACGTATGTTTAAGGAGTTAACAGCTGAAAGAGTTAGATTAGGGCTAGGAATTTTTTTTTTTTTTTCTGTACGCAGGCCTCTCACTGTTGTGGCCTCTCCCGTTGCAGAGCACAGGCTCCGGACGCGCAGGCTCAGCGGCCATGGCTCACGGGCCCAGCCGCTCCGTGGCACGTGGGATCTTCCCGGACCGGGGCACGAACCCGCGTCCCCTGCATCGGCAGGCGGATTCTCAACCACTGCGCCACCAGGGAAGCCCTAGGATTTTTTTTACAGACAAGGTGGAGGCAATGGATGTCAGAGCACCTGGTCTCACCCCTCTCCTCAAAGATTAGAGCCCCATTACCTAGAGAGGTTCCAAGTCTTTCCCAAGGTCCCATAGCAAGTCAGAGCTGGCTCAGGGTTCCCGATCCAAGGCTCCCTCACCATGTGTGGCCATTTTATAATCACAACCGAGCCTTAGGGCTAATAATCTGGCAGCAAAATAAAAAACAGATGACAGGGGTGAACACTGTGGGCATGAGAGCTGCACAGAGGCCTTTACAGGTTCCAGGAAAGGACTACTGGGCACCTGGACCCAGCTGCTGGCAGTAGGAAGGCAAAGGAAGGTATGAGTCCAAGAGGAATTGCGGAGAGAGAGTTTACAGGACAAGATGACTGTTTGGAAGTGCAGGCTGTAGCAGGAGAGGGAGGCGGCAGAGCTGATGCCGAGGCTTCAAGCCCAAGTGACAGGGAGCCCTCTTATGGACAAAGGAGACCGCCCACTCTTTCCCCAGCACCTGGCAGCGCCCCTTCCTCTCTGCTCCTCTGCTGCCAAGAGCGCTCCCTCGGTGTTTTTCCTGACACAGCCCTTGCTCCCTGACGTGTGACCACATGACATGTTATGCCCCCTCCTCTTTGTTAGTCTCCCCCCTTCTTGGATTTGTCTCTGTAGGCTTTTATTACCTACTCTTTAACTTTTCTTTAGCCCTCTAAGTGTAATTCTTTTAAGCTTATATTTTTTCTTTTTTCACAATAGTAACAGAAACCCAATTCAAACTAGTTCAGGTTAAAAAAGGAAGGTATTCGTTCCTGAAATTGAAAACCTTGGAGGTATATATGGCTTTAGGTACAGCTGGATCCAGGGGTCTACACTGCCTCTCCCCCCACCTCTCTCTTTCTCTCTCTCTCTCTCTCTCTCTCACACACACACACACACACACACACACACACACACACAATGGGAATTGCCCATGCATCTCTGAGGACCAAATAAATCTCTATTGATTAAAAAACCCACTCAAATAAAATATTATAGTACTATAAGAAAGGTTGCATTACTATATCCTCATGCAATGTTTATCAAAGCCACTGTGTTTAAAAAATTTAATCAAGAAAATTATCTATTAAGTATTTAAGGACAGCAATACTTGATAATAAAGATTGCCCCGGCTTCCTGTCAATTAATCTGCCATCGTCCCAGACATAACCCATATCTAAAATGAATACTGTGACAATTCTACCATGGAAAGCTCTCTGTTGTAAAAGAATTTCTGGAGTAGTGGTAGAGGGGGCGAGGAAGAGGGAGATGTGTTTTAGAGTAACACGGCATTTTTAAATTAAATGAAAGACTATATTTGAGGACTATTAGAGAATCTTACACCATTTAAGTCTAAACTCAATACCGTTTTTTCAGTTAGTCCAACATTTCTAGTAGCTATTCTGTTTGTTGTTTTTATTCCATTTGTTCCAAGTATAGAGGAGAAGGAAGGGCTGTTTCCTTCTGTTAACAGGTGGGGTTGAAAGTAAAAATTTTACAGTCACTCATGAAAATGAGCCCAACTAACAATTTTATTTTTGTGGAAAAAATACCACCAGATAGGTAGAGGCCAACCTTAACAAGATCATAAAATGGGGAGAAGTAGCAGAATAAGCCTGGCCCTGATTCCCAGCACCAAAAGCCCATTCTGGTTGTAGAGTTATTGTCACACTGGGTGTGTGTTCTGCCCCCTGGGAAACATCGTTTCAACTTTGCTCTTGGAGCCTGAACTATTTGAATCTTTGTCACTGCTACAATACCCACAAACGTTCCATAAACATATATGAGCATGGAGCAATGAGGAAATACAAATGGGGCAAAGATGACCTGATTTTGAAGGTATGAGATGAAACCTGAAATGCTCTCATGTCACAAAATAGATGCCATGCAACCTGCCATCTATCTAATCACTTAGTTTCCCGTTATTATAAGGCTTGTAAACAAATTTTCTTTTCATTTCCTATTATTAGTTATGGCACAATGCAAGAGCTGGAAACACTTTTATAATTTAGGATAAAGCATTAAAAATAACAAAAAGAAAAATCTCCTAGATCAGGTGAGAAAAAATGATGGTGGCGATGTTATCTTTTATTGACTACCCAGAAAAATTGGAAAATGCTGTAGAGAGACAAGTTCCATTCTGTTTTATTAGAGAATACCTTCAAAGAACAGACATGGGGAAAAAATGTAGCTCTGCTTGCCAGTTGTTATCTATATCATATTGGTAGATATTCTGATTGTCTCAAAATGCAACCCTAGGGTGATTTTTTTTTTAACCTTTGCTCAGTCTCTCTTCAGGGCAAACCTCAAATGGATTTAGCTTTAAAGGGGTCATAGAAACTTCTTTAATCTTACAGCACAGTGAATGTACACAGTTAGAGGAATCTGATAGGGCAGAGCAAAGACTTGCCTCCACTAGCACTGTTGTGATTCTGTCTTCAGAACAGTGTCTCTCCATAACCATTGCTTAGTGGTTAAAATGTATTGCTCCAATCTGCAAAAAGAAGAGCTGATGAACAGGCTAGTTTTGTGCAGCCACTGAGAAGCTAGTCATAATTTCAAAATCCTGATGCTCCCTACACCCTCAATTTTGTTTATGGGTCAGGAAGTTCTAAGGACACGGAGTTTCCACCTGTATCTCTGTAAAAACGTTGTGCTATCTCTTTGCTCATTGAATGGTTAGAGCTAGACTTTGACATGGCCCCAGAGACCATCAATCTTCATCCCATCTCATAAGTGAGGAAATGGAAACCTGAAGAAAAGAAAGGATTTTCCCAAGGATCACACACCCAGCCAATTGCAGAGCAAGGATGAAAAATCAGGTCCCTAGATTTTCAGCTGAAAGCTCTTTCCATTTCTGAGAAATAAGTGACCTTGAAGCTCCTGGAATTAACATGTATCTCCTTGTACCAAAGTTGCTAATGATAGAATGTGGAAAATGGATATAGAAAGTGAGAACTGTGCTTCCTAAGTACATCAGAACGTTTTGTGACACAGTTTTGCGATCTAGTTGAAGAGAGCATCATTGAGAGTCACAGTGAACTTGTAAAATTTTTAATATTTCTTTATACAAAAGATATTCTGGTAAGAGTAATCAAGGGTTCCATAATGTTTAAATCACCTGACAGCACATGCTAAAATTGCTATACAGAGTACCAGAGAAGATAGCAAGTATTGCTTAATAACTACTGGACATCCTCTCATGTCATTCTGGTGGTTTTTCCTATCTACTCTCGTTACCAAATCTGGGATAGTCATCACCATCCTTGAACTTCATGCAACTTGCTTGATGCATTTGACCCCAGAAGTTAATATAGAGTGGAAATTCCTATATGGGGCATAATAGTTCTGACAAAGCAAGGCAACATAAACTCAACCGTCATTTAACAAACACTTGCTCTGTACCTACACTATACTATGTACTGTATTAGATGCTACAAAGAGTACAAAAAAAAAAAAAAAGGATAAGCTTTGATCCTTGCCCTCAAAGATTTTATAAATTTTAGCAAACTGTTAAGTGTTAGTAAAATAAATTAAATACTAAGGAAACACAGAAAAAAGCAATTAGTTCCGGGCAAGAGAGAAAACCAAGAGGTTGTAAGGGTGGCTTCATAGAGGAGGTGCTTCTGCTATTTATTGTTGTTTAACAAACTACCCCAGAATTTAGAAGCTTAAAACAATGATGACATTTATTTTCCTTTTGAATCTGCGATTTGCTCAGGACTCAGTGGGGACAGCTCATCTCTGCTTCACTCAGGGTCAGCTGAGGCTGCTTGAAAGCTCATTCAGTCACATTTCTGGAGACTGATGCTGACTCTTCCCTGGGGCCTTACCTGGTCCTATTCGCTAGAACACCTATATGCAGCAGCTCCATGTTACTTGGGCTCCCTTACAACATGGTGGCTGGTTGCAAGGGTGAATTTCCTGGAAAAGGGAGAGAGCTAGTCAGTGGGAGATGCGTGACCTATGACCTAGCCTCAGAAGTCACACAACATCAACTTTGCCACATTCTGTTCATTGACACAACCACAAAATCCTGTCCACCACCTGATGGGGAAACAGTGAAGTTCTGAAAAGTTAAAATATCTGCAGAGCTAGTAAGGGAATTCCATCCTAGCTGGATGGAATCATTCCATCCATGATTCCAGATCTCACGGTCTTAACAACAGTATTATTCTAAAAGCTGAAAAATGAGAACTAAATTTGAACCCCAAACCTAGGCTTATCATATTGGTTAAGGAATTGCCAGCTGATAAACAGATAAAGAACTCCCAGGTATATATCTGAAAAAAACAATAACACTAATGTGAAAAGATACGCACACCCCAATGTTCATAGCAGCACTATTCACAAGAACCAAGGCATTGATACAACCTGTGTCCACCAACATATGAACGGATAAAGAAGCTGTGGTAGAGGGTGGGAGGGAGGGAGGTGCAAGAGGGAAGAGATATGGAGATATATGTATAACTGATTCACTTCGTTATAAAGCAGAAACTAACACGCCACTGCAAAGCAATTATACTCCAATAAAGATGTTAAAAAAAAAAAAAAGCTGGGCTTCCCTGGTGGCACAGTGGTTGAGAGTCCGCCTGCCGATGCAGGGGACACGGGTTCGTGCCCCGGTCCGGGAAGATCCCACATGCCGCGGAGTGGCTGGGCCCGTGAGCCATGGCTGCTGAGCCTGCACGTCCGGATCCTGTGCTCCACAATGGGAGAGGCCACAGCAGTGAGAGGCCCGCGTACCGCAAAAAAAAAAAAAAAAAAAGCTATGGTATACATATGCATTGGAATACTACTCAGCCATAAAAAAGAATGAAATTTTGACATTTGCAGCAATGTGGATGGACTTGGAGGGCATTATGCTAAGTGAAATAAGACAGAGAAAGACAAATAATGTATGAAATCACTTATATGTGGAATCTAAAAAATACAACAAACTAGTGAATATAACATAAAAGAAACAGATATAGAGCACAAAGCAGTGGTTACCAGTAGGGAGAGTGAGGGGGAATATAGGGGTAAGGGAGTGGGAGATATAAACTATTGGGTGTAATGTAAGCTCAAGGATGTATTGTAAAGCGTGGGGAACATAGCCAATATTTTGTAGTAACTGTAAGTGGAAAGTAACCTCTAAAAATTGTAGAAAAATTAAAAAGTTTTCAAAATAAAATGGATAAACACCCAAACCTCAGCAGATTAATATGGCTGAGCTTTATTTTTGCTCATGAAAATTCTGAAATGGATGTTTCTGATCAAGACTCTCCTTCAAGCAATTATTCAGGGATCCATGCTCCTTCTCTCTTGTGGTTCCACTATATTCCACATTTTCCCTGCAAGGTTGACTTTGAAAGGGAAACAGCTCAGAGATTTTATGGCTCAGGCTTGGAAATGGCACCCTTCACCTCCACTCATGTTCTATTGATTAGAACTCAGTCACATGACTATATTTAACTGCAAAGGAGTCTGGGAAATGTGCCTTGGCCATAGCTACTTAGCAAGGAAAGTCACTCTCTCATAGAGCTGTGAAATCTGCTTGAAGTGTTGAGAGGTTTTATGGAAACAAATTAGCACTTCACTCACATTGTTTAAATCAATGGATTTTTATCCATTTCTCCTCATACTAAGGTATGGAATTCTGAAAAGCATTAGCATATGATCTAAACATGAAGTCATCAGGAATCATTTCCCATGTTTGTTTTTAAGTGAGGCAATAGATGTTATATAATGAAGACCACAGTCAAGGGGAGAATTATAGGCTGAGTTAACCGTTTGTCAAAAACAAAAGTGAATAAAGATTTTGGGTTTTCGATAGATGAGCTAAATCGTAATTAAGAATTAACAAGGAGTGGGGCTTCCCTGGTGGCGCAGTGGTTGAGAGTCCGCCTGCCGATGCAGGGGACACGGGTTCGTGACCCGGTCCGGGAAGATCCCACATGCCGCGGAGCGGCTGGGCCCACGAGCCATGGCCGCTGAGCCTGCGCGTCCGGAACCTGTGCTCCGTGATGGGAGAGGCCACAACAGTGAGAGGCCCGCATACCGCAAAAAAAAAAGAATGAACAAGGAGTAAAAACACAGTCCACATGTAAATCATATTAAATATACCCCACATCTTGGAGATTGGTGACTTACACTTACATACTAACCATATTGACTGCTTTTACCAAGGTGATCCATGTCTGCCCCAGGTGCACTACTTCCCCGCTCACTGTTCCTGAACCCCAGATGAATGCTCTTATCTCGGGGTCTTTGCTCTGGGAAACAGCTAGAACTTTTCCCAGTGTAATTCATGGACAAAGAAAGATAACCCACCCAGGGTGGTACATACAGTTGGAAAGTGCCTATTCATGTTGATTTTGAGGCTTTGGGGCTGATTTGCAATAAGAGGGAAAAAAATGGAAGCAACTCAAGTATTCAACAATGAGGAGGATGGTTTAGTAAATTACAGTAAGAATAATCATAATAACTAACAACTTTGAGAGCTTATTTTGTTCCTGGCACTATGCTGTTCAATTCAGGTTATCTTGGCCAATCTTCACTAATAATCCTTACTTCACATTCGACAAATTTTTACATATGACAAACGTCTTACCAAAGATGTAAAGAAACTTACCTGAGATCCCAGAACTAATTCATAGAGGTCTGGATTTAAACTCAGGATTGCAGAGTCCTTGTTTTTAAGCGCTCTCTTATGCTGCCATGTGGTCAGATAAGATCCTATCCCAGACAGGTATTTATAGTCTCTAGGAGAGGCAGAGGTATAAACTAGAATAACTGCAATACCTTGTACTAAGTACAATTATAGAATTAAGTATCTAGGAGAGCTTCACGAAGAAAGTGATTCATTTGCTAAATTTTGAGGATCTGATTGATAGACAAGGGAGGAAAGAGTGGGAGAACCATTCCCAAGAGAAGAAAAAGGGTGTGCAACGACCCAGGGGAAAGTACAGAGACATGAGATAGCTTGGCAGGTTAGAGGAGGGTCAAGTGGTACAGTGATGGAACATCCCACAAGGGCATGACTAAGGGTGAGACTGGAGATCGAGACCCAATCACAAGAGCCCAGCCCACCGGCTAACAGGCTTGGGTAATCCGCAGAAGGACTTGACGGGGAAGTAGGAACCAAATGCTCGTTTTGGAAAGTTGCATTTCAGAAGAGTGGGGGAATGGGTCAGAGAGAGCAAAGTGGAGGCAAAGAGATACATAGGTTAGAAATTTATAGCAACAACAGTCCAGGCAAGAGATGATGAAGTCTTGTATAAAGACAAGGGAATGGACAGCAGCCGTTAAGTTCAGAAGATATTTAAGAAGTAGAATCAGTCAGACATGATGAATGATTGCCTGTGTAAAGAAGGGGTCTAAACTGACTTCCAAATTTTGGCCTCAGATGACTGAGCTGATGGTAGTATCACCATTTGAAATAGTGAAAACAGAAGAAGGAATCTGAGGGCAACCTGTGGAGATTAAGTGCCTGTAGGACATTCAGGAATCGATGCTTAGGAAGGTCGAAAGCCTGGAGAAGAGGTCATCAATTTTAGTACGCGTTTGGGAAACATTCCTAAGAAAGCACAACAACACCTTATTTAAAGAAATGAAGTTGAAGTACAGCTAAAAACCCTGGACATTGTGTACAAAACAAACACAAGAAGAGTCTGGAAGGTGGAGAGGAAAGGCCAACCTACTAGGGGCCTTGAGACCCCAGGACAGCACTCTGCTAAGTTCCCTGGTTTTCCTTTTGCCTCATGAATCCCATACAAGGGGCCAGAGAGGCCAGCAATGCAAAAACCACAACAGGAACAGACAAAAAAGCCCCAAGAAAAGGCGGCTCCCTCCATCTGAAGGACCGGGAAAGAGATAACCTAGCAAGACTGAAACACTTTCAACAATAACCACCCTACCCCAGCCAAACACCATGGAAAAACACATGGCTCCACCCTCCCTTCCATCACCAAAGGCCAAGCAGCAGTCAGGATTTCCACACTTGCTCACTCCCAATATGACACATTTATAAAGATGGAGAACACTGGTGGTTTCCAGGGGTTAGCAATGGTGTGGGAAGGCGAGGTGATTATAAAGGGAGCATGAGGGCCATCTCCTTGGTGATGGGATAGTTCAGTATCTTTATTGCAGTGGGGCTAATGTGAATCTATACATGAGACAAAATGCCAGAACTATATATATATATATATATATATATATATATATATATATATATATATATACACACACACATTGTACCAATGTCAATTTGCCGGCTTTTTGATATCACATTATTGTTATGTAAGATGTATAGTTATGTAAGATGTTGGGGGAAACCGGATGAAAGGTGTCCAGAATCTCTGTACAATCTTTGCAAGTTCCTGAGGATCTATAGGTATTTCCAAATAAAAAGTTTTAAATTGTCATAGAACTACACACACACACACACACACACACACACACACACACACACTATATAGAAAACGGTCACCAGATTATATTTGGCTTTAGTACTTTTCTCACTTGTGCTTTTTTATAAGGATGCCTGAGTTTATTAAAATTTACAGCACTTCAACAAAAGGATGAATCTATATGCTACAGATTCTACCCAGAAAGAGCTAAGCGTTTCTCATTTTCTACAATGTGCTTGGTTGTAGACCCGGTTTGTGTCTCTAGCTCCACCGGTTTCTAACTATGTTATCCTCTCAGAGCCTCTGTGTCATCTGTGAAATGGAGCTGAGAATACATACCACCTGCATTGTTGTATTTAAAGTTCTTTCCTAGCACTGAATCCAAATCGAGGGAGGCCTCAGCAGTGGTCTTTCATGAAGAGAAAAAGAAAAGATGGCAACAGCCAGATCAAGAATGACAGGGACTTCCCTGGCAGTCCAGTGGTTAAGACTCCACGCTCCCAAGGCATGGGCTGCGGGTTCGATCCCTGGTCAGGGAACTAAGATCCCACATGCCTCGCAGACCAAAACCCCAAAACAACATTAAATAAAGCAAAAGCAGTATTGTAACAAATTCAATAAAGACTTTAAAAAAAAATGCTCCCAGAGACACCATAAAGCTAATATCCTTGCCTTTGCTCCTTTGATCCCATGAGCTACCCCTATATTCCTCCCAGCCTGGAAACAGAGGCAACAGTTAAGAGGCTGCTTCAGGAATATCGGCAAACAGTAGTAAACTAAAGCATTAGCGATGGGAAATGAAAGAAGGGCAAACTTAAGAGAGATCTTGATGATGAATTGGACTTCAGGATTAAGAATGAGGGAGAAAAAAAAAAAGAATGGCACACAGATTTCTGGTTCAGGAAAAATGTGTTTCAGTTAAGGAGAAAAGAAAAACAAGAGAAGACTTGGGGTAGATACCGTAAGCCTGTTTGGGAATACGCTAAACATCAAGAATCTGGATATACAGATGTGGTGCTGGAAGAGAGGCCTATGATAGATGAGTCTATTGGGATTATTGACATGCCACTCGAAGCTCCAGGCATGGGTGAGGCATCTCAGGAAGAATATGAAGTGAGAAGAGCCGCGGTCAAGGACAGTGCTCTGAGCAGAGTGAAACACCGTGAGCGGAAGAGCTTCCTGAAAAGGCATCTCAGAAAGAGCATCTCAGACAGAGCAAGTGGAAAGGAAGGAGATGACTGGGGAGAGAGTGATGTCATGGAAGCCAAATGAGGAAAGAGAGAGATACGGTTGGGTGACTGATGTCACAGGGGGCTCAATAAGACACAAAGTGTCCGTGGAATGCAGCATATGGATATCAGTGGTGTTGGAGCGGAGGTCAGGTTGCAGCATGTTGGGGAGCGAATGAAAAAAGATCATATGCAGCCAGCAAATGTAGAGTGTTCTTTGGAGGGGCGGGTCCCACACTGGGTCCCCAGGTGTCAGCATCACCTGGGAACTTGTTAGAAATGCATATTTGGGACCCTCCCTCAAACCTACTGAATCAGAAACCCTGGGGATGAAGCCCAGTCACTGATGCTTTAATAAGCTCTCTAGACAATCCTGGTGCATGCCAACGTTTGAGATGCCAGACCTAGAGAAGTTTACACCTGGAGAGAAGGAGAAGAAACCATTGGTGGAGGGAAGAGGAGGACGGTCAAGGGAGGACTTTGTTTTCCAAAATGGGAGAGATTTTTAACATATTTGCCTGCTATGGGAAAAAAAACCTTGCATTTTAAAAGAAGAGACTGGCTAGATAGGGAATAGAAGATCTGGGTTGGAGCTGGCTCTTAGGAGAACAAGAAAGTAGATGGTGACTATTTTGAGATACAGAGACAGAGACTAAGCCTGAGAAATTATATCCCAGTGTCAGGACCCATCTGGCCATTAGGCAAAGTGACGACAAGATATTTTTGCTCTGATAACCCTGCTTCTATTGCTTCAACCAATGCCTCCTCTAAGAACCTCAGTATTTTCACTCCCTGTGTCCTAGCATGTTGAGGGGTGGAAGCATTTCACTCCATCTGAGCGGCAGGCCCACTGCGGGTTAATGATCCTGCTAGACTAGGGCTCAGGGCCACGTGTAACGTGGGAGCTGAATTCCGTGGTGCTCAGGTACCCTGGCTCTGGTATTTGTCTCCACACTGGATCTCCTCCATGCTTGAAGCCACATGAGCCACAGTCTGAGAGTCAGATCCAACGAGGCCGGGAGGAGGAGTATTTTCCTAGGCCAGAGGCAAATGAAAAGGGATGTCTGGGGCTTTTTCCAGACAAAGTAGGTAGGAGCTGCTCACTCAGTGGCTTCCAAAAAAACCCACAAAAAAACGAGAAAACACAATATTCCACCTTCAGAGGTGATTCAAAATGTCAAATACAGACAAAATTTTAAAGGGAAAAAAAAAAAAGAGGTTTGTCTGGTAGGGAAATGAAAAGGAGGCTGACAGCTGCCGTTAGTAATGTTTGCTTTGCTATTCCTCTGGTCCTGCTGGTCTGCAATGACCTGGTGTACCCAGACAAGAGACGGTGGCAAAACAAGTGTCGGTAAAGGAGACCTAACAAGAGATTCAAAGATTTTTAACTTTCATTAACCCCTTTTTCTTAAAAACATGGTGCTAAATCTTTGTGGTTAAAACCCTAGGTTGACAGCCTTTAATAAAGAAGTCCAGACACTGGAAAAACCAAAACATAAACACAACTATGGGCCAAGTCACATTCTCCTTTGATAGTTGCTTTTGAAAACCCAAGGCAGCACCATTAACATCACAGAAAATGTAGGCAATTAATTTCCCCTTTTAGGGGCTTTGAGAATATCTGCCAGAATTGACCACAGAGAGCAAACCAATGCCACATCAAGACATTAATCCAGATTACCAACCGGTCTACTTGAAATCCTGTCTGGTAGTAACTTCCGTTTACTACTAGCATGGATGAGGTTTGAGAGTTGAAAAGAGAGTTCCCGTTCCAAGCACTAATCCATGCCCAGTTCAGTTTCAACTGACACTGATTTTCTTCTTCCCCATGCCACTTCAGGGAAAGGAAAGTCAAGTTTGGGGACTATGAATGGTAAAGAGTAGCACATCCCTGTGTGTATCTGTATCACACTGAAAGAGCACACCTTTACCTTTTCTCCTCTTTTTCCTTCTCACCTTGAGGAGGAGCAGGGCTGGGCAGGAATCAGTGTATCTGTGGGACCCAGACTGTTCAGTCCAAAAGAGCTTCTTTCATTCTCATTGCTCACAAAACTGCACCACCACTGATTTTATTTTCTAGGAGTAGATCCAGTGTTTTCTACCTGGCATTAACATGTCATAAAATCAATTTAATGAGTCACGGCTAGCATTTTGGATATAGACAGGATAGGATGGGATGGAATGGAATGGATGGGATGGGATGGGATGGGATGGGATGGAGTGGGATGGGATAAGATAAGATGGATGGGATAGGATAGAATAGGTTGGATAAGATAGGATAGAAAGGTTAGGATAGAAAATATCAGAACCAATCATAGGTAACAAGGTTGGGAACTGGTCTGTGAAACTTCTATTTAAGTTTTGTATGTAAGTGTATGTGCACATACACAAATGCAGTTGTGTTCTAAGTCACAATGTAAGATGCATCTTTCATAACCAAAAAGTTTGTGCACTATTATAAGAGAAACAGGACTTCTCTACCTAAATCCCAGTGATTGCCGGGTTTTCACCTATAAATAAAGAACTGCTCTTATTGGCTTAGCACATCAGCAAAACATTTTAACAAGCAGTGTTCAGAGGCGAGAGTAGGCCCCTCCATACTGAACAGGGTCCTTCCAGCTCTGTGAATCTCTGAAGCATGGCCTCGCTGGGATACCGTGGGACCAGTGTTCTGGGGCTGCAGGATGGTGAAAGCAGAAAAATCATGTGGCTTATTCTCAAGATTTCTCAGAAATAATGTGCCCAGGCCTACCCACACCTCACTCACCCAACATGGGCAAACACCGAGTCTTGGTCCAGACTTTGAAGACCATCCATGGACAAACCAGTGAATCCCACACTCTGCATTTTCAATTTCAAAGATTTAAGAAAACACTTAAGAAGAAACACTTTCCAAGAAATCTGTTGCAAGAGCCTCTAACACGAACACTCCCATTTATATTTTTGCTTCAATCTAGATGAAAAGAATTGGGATAAAAATTTTCCTTTCCATGCAGCAGGTTCCAACCCCTGAGTTTCACCACCACAAGTTGAAAGGATGCCCTGGGCCACCAGCTTGACCGCCCTCACTGCGCCCAGATGGCTTCCCTGTGGGTCCTGCTCTTGTTGGCTGGCTGGCTGTCCGCTGGGGACACCTGGAGTCACCTCCCATTTGCACAAAATGAGGACAATGTTGCTTTTTATTCAGGCAATAAATAATATTGCAGTGTTGCTTGGGGTTTTCTTCCCCTTAGAATTCTTGAGATAATTGTGAAAATCAAAATATTTAAACTTCCCTTTTCCTCTTCATGTATAGTAATAGAATTTGGAGGTCTTAAAAACTAAAAAGCCAAGTTTTCATAAGGAATATCTGTCATGCTCCAGAAACATCAAAGCATCTTAGTATGTGTTTAATATGTTCTTATCAACAGAACTTGAATTTTAAAGTTACATTTGATGAAATGCAGGCTACCCAAGAAATAAGAGGATCAAAAGAGCTTTCGGTGGAAGGAGAATTTCTACAATCCCATGACAAACTACACTTAACAAATAAGTTGAGGAATTATTCCCCTTTGTACACCACTTTTACTGGGTCAGTAGTTAGTGACCAACGAATAGAATCTAGACCTAAGTTCAAAGTCATTTTCTTTCTCATTGGATGCGTGTAACATTCATTCTCAGAGCATTCATTTTGTACGATCCAGCGTAACACATACTGAAAAGTATAAAAGACTGAACAAACTAAAGAAATTATATGAGCCACAATAAACATTACTCCAGCTACTAAAAATATGAAGCCACAATGAAAGTTACTATGAATGAATACTGATTGGCCAAGTGCATGTGTTTTTTTTTTGTTTTTTGTTTTTTTGTTGTTGTTGTTTTTGTGGTATGCGGGCCTCTCGCACAGGCTCCGGATGCGCAGGCTAGCGGCCATGGCTCACGGGCCCAGCTGTTCCGTGGCACATGGGATCTTCCCGGACCAGAGCACGAACCCATGTCCCCTGCATCGGCAGGCAGACTCTCGACCACTGCGCCACCAGGGAAGCCCCAAGTGCATGTTTTTTCCCAAAAGGAAACATTACCCATATGTACAGAATCCATACCTACAGAAATGTATTTATTTTGATATATTTCCAGTGAAGCATCCTTCAGAACTAAACACTGATTACAAATTCTCAAAGGCCTTTCCCTTTACGCCCTTCTCCAGAAGCAAAGGGGAAGAGGCAAAGAGCTGGTGACTGAGTGTGGCTATTCATTCTGTGCCTATTTCATGAAAAATAAGAAAGTTTTGCCTTCAAGTCTAGTGTCCTGAGCACATGTCCTCCCCTGTCAAAATATCAGGAACACTGAGAGCAGGACAGCATGATCTGGGCTTTCTCTCACACCACAAGAAGGACTCCCTTAGGAGTTGGAAAGCAGACCACGCAGAGCAGGCCTCTCACGGTTGATGCTGCTTCTAAAGACTACACTGCATGGCACTTCCAGATAATTCCTTTCAAAAGAGAGGAGAGTTTTTCATGACCAGTTGTCATGGTTAGTCTCACGTGTCAACATGGCAAGGCTACGGTACCCAATTGCTCAAACACTAGTCTAAGTGAAAGTATTTTGTAGATGTGATTAACATCTATAATCAGTTAACTTTAAAGAAAGGAGATTACCCTTGATCATGTGATTGGACCTCATTCAATCCATTGAAGGCCTTAAGTGCAAAACTGAGGTTTCTTGGTGGAAGAAGAAATTTCTCCTGCAGATTGAAACATTAGTTCCTGCCTGAGAGTTTCCAGACAGTTCTTCCTGATGCCTGCCCTAGTGATGCCAGACTTGCCAGCTCCCCTAGTTACTGGTTCTGTTTGTCTGGGAGAACCCTGACTGGTATACAAGTCAACTGGTCTGGGATGGCATCAATCTAAGTTCATCGGGAAATACAGGCCCCCGTTATATCCTAAATTTTAGTCAGTTGACAAATCCCAAAACATTGGTTTTGTAATCTTTAGAACACAGAGTAGCAGACCTTTAAAATGATTTGCTACTGTGTCCTTAAATGTTGTGTAGATGGGAGTTAGTAAGAATATACTCTATTGTACAATCCCAATTTCCATCAAGCTGTAAAGACACTTGAAACTGATGTTTGTTCTTAGGGGAAAACAGGCAGAACACTCTGTGACATAAAACACAGCAAGATCCTTTTTGACCCACCTCCTAGAGAAATGGAAATAAAAACAAAAATAAACCAGTGGGACCTAATGAAACTTCAAAGCTTTTGCACAGCAAAGGAAACCATAAATAAGACCAAAAGACAACCATAAATAAGACCAAAAGACAACCCTCAGAATGGGAGAAGATATTTGCAAATGAATCAATGGACAAAGGGTTAATCTCCAAAATATATAAGCAGCTCATGCAGCTCAGTATCAAAACAACAAAAAACCCAACCCAACCCAAAAATGGGCAGAAGACCTAAATAGACATATCTCCAGAGAAGATATACAGATTGCCAACAAACACATGAAAGGATGCTCAACTTCGCTAATCATTAGAGAAATGCAAATCAAAACCACAATGAGGTATTACCTCACACCAGTCAGAATAGCCATCATCAAAAAAATCTACAAACAGTAAATGCTGGAGAAGGTGTGGAGAAAAGGGAACCCTCCTCCACTGTTAGTGGGAATGTAAACTGATACAGCCACTATGGAGAACACTATGGAGGTTTCTTAAAAAACTAAAAATAGAGCTACCATACAAACCCATAATCCCACTACTGGGCATATACCCTGAGAAAACCATAATTCAAAAAGAGTCATGTACCACAATGTTCATTGCAGCACTATTTACAATAGCCAGGACATGGAAGCAACCTAAGTGTCCATTGACAGATGAATGGATAAAGAAGATGTGGCACATATATACAATGGAATATTACTCAGCCATAAAAAGGAATGAAACTGAGTTATTTGTAATGAGGTGGATGGACCTAGAGACTGTCATACAGAGTGAAGTAAGTCAGAAAGAGAAAAACAAATACCAACACATGCCAACACATATATATGAAATCTAAAAAAAAAAAAAATGGTTATGAAGAACATAGGGGTAGGACAGGAATAAAGATGTAGATGTAGAGAATGGACTTGAGAACATGGGGAGGGGGAAGTGTAAGCTGGGACGAAGTGAGAGAGTGGCATGGACATATATACACTACCAAATGTAAAATAGATGGCTAGTGGGAAGCAGCTGCATAGCACAGGGAGATCAGCTCGGTGCTTTGTGACTACCTCAAGGGGTGTGATAGGGAGGGTGGGAGGGAGATGCAAGAGGGAGGGGATATGGGGATATATGTATATGTGTAGCTGATTCACTTTGTTATACAGCAGAAACTAACACACCATTGTAAAGCAATTATACTCCAATAAAGATGTTAAAAAAAAAAATTCACCTAGAGGGGTGGGATAGGGAGGGTGGGAGGGAGATGCAAGAGGGAGGGGATATGGGGATATATGTATACGTATAGCTGATTCACTTTGTTATACAGCAGAAACTAACACACCATTGTAAAGCAATTATACTCCAATAAAGATGTTAAAAAAAAAATTCACCTAGAGGGGTGGGATAGGGTGGGTGGGAGGGAGGGAGACGCAAGAGGGAAGCAATATGGAGACATATGTATATGTATAACTGATTCACTTTGTTATAAAGCAGAAACTAACACACCATTGTAAAGCAATTATACTCCAATAAAGATGTAAAAAATAAAAATATAAAAAAATAATAATAATCAATTGATGTTTGTGGAATTCCCTGGTGGTCCAGTGGTTAGGACTCTATGCCTCCACTGCAGGCGACACGGGTTCGATCCCTGGCTGGGGAACTAAGATCCCGCATGCTGCATGGTGTGCCCAAAAATAATAATAATAATAATAATAAAATTAAAAACACATATTATAAAAAAGAAATTGACATTTATGCTAGTTGGGTTCTCATTGTTAAATAGCTACAGCATTTCAAGGCAGAAAGGAACACATATGGAATATGTTTCGGAAACACTACCACAACCAAAGTCACCTAAAATAAGTATGACTTGCTGAATGTCAAAATGAAGTTGAAATTGGTTTCAGCCCATTTTCTAAGTTGCAGCTGTTCTTCTGATAATTCCACTTTACCTGCCTTATTTCAGTAGTTTCCTGCAGGTTTGTGGTTTTTTTTGTTTTTGTTTATTTTTTTTCTTTAATCCACATCTAAGAAAGAATTGTATTCTGAATTTTTCATGCCAACTATCACTGATGAGTTTAACAGTCCTTTCCCCGCCACAAAAGACTACAAATTTTCTTCCCATTACATTCCTCTTATGCCAAAATAGACCCCTACGGCTGGGTGGCTTTATTGTGTTCCATCATAAGAGAGTTTAATATAAGCTTGTCAAAGAAAGAGACAGCAGTGACAGTTAAATGAAAAGTGGTACCAATTAATGTATTTATAGAACCCCATGTGCAAACAGACAACAGATGAGGAGAGAATATTTATACGTGAGAAGCACACCACGCTTCTGCGATAATCAATTTCTCAGAAGGGCTGTGCCCCCAACAGATTATGAGCAAAATAAAATCCCAGAGAGCGGAAGAACATACAATGGGGTCATTTTTCCTGCCACCTGAGTTCTCCTGGGCCACAACTGCAACCTGGGAGGCAGCGGCACAGGGGTAAAGGTGATCAGAAAGCGGATCGGTAACACCCTCTGTTACCCATCTACCGAAGGGCTATGTGTCCCAGTAGGAGACTAAGACAATCAAGCCTCCGGGCCCCTCTGGTTATTATGACAATGGAAGGACCACTTGCCTCTGTCCAGACACTGCCAGACACATGATCAAAATGTTGGCAGACTGTTTTCCTCTCTTCTGCCTCTTTCTCTCTGTCACGACGTGTCTCTCCCGTGCCTGAGTCCTGCTCTGAAGGGAGAATCTGCTGTCTGTCATTCACCAGAGTCAGCATGTTATCCCATGCTCTCAGAGTTTTGAAAAGTTTAAATGGCCTCTACGTACAGAATCTGCTCCTTATTGAGGGATTTCTGGCATCCACAGCAGGCTGGGCTTGGTGAGGCAGACAAGTGAACAGAGCTTTAAGCAGTTTTACAGAGAGCCAGAAAGACACAGTGGGCTTTGAGGCTGCAGAAGAGGCCTTGAGAGCCCAAGGTAGCAAAAACAAGGAGGACACCAAGAATGAATACAGCACTCCGCAGTGGTTTTCCCCAGTATGGCAGGCAGAAGACTACAACACAACAATATGTAGGAATAATGAGCCATGTATATTTATGTAAATCTAAATAAGTATTCATTATACAAAACAGTAATAAAATATTAATGTCTTGTGGAGATTTAAACATGATACTATCAGCAGAATCAAACATCTAACAAGACTGATTAAAAGAAAAAGAAATTCTGCAAAATATAAAGATAAGGAGTAGAAAGGGGGATATCATTGCCAATCCTACAGGTATATAAAAGATCTTAAGGAGATCTTATAAAATGTATTCCAAAACTATATTTTGAAAATGCAGATGAAAGGACAGATTCCTTTTTTAAAATCCCTGAAAGTGACACTAAAATAAATAGAAAATCTGAGTAGTGAGATATCTAATAAAGAAATTGAAAGTGTAATCGTGATATTAACTCTATGAAGATATCTCCAGGCTGTTGGAGAAAATAAGACTCACACAGCACTTTAGACACCTCAGTTTAGAAACGGGCTCAATTCCTAATACAGTAAAGACAGCTGGGGATTTTAGCCAACAAATAGCACATAGGATTCAGTGGATGGAAAGTGGGGGGAAGGCAGAGATTCCTGCTAAACCAGCTTAACAAGATTCTTGCTGACATCACGCCAGAGTGAGCAGATATCAATGGGGGGAGAGTCCCTCTAACTTAGCAGGATTCTTGCTATAACTGGGCCATGCAGGAAAGCAAAGCTGGTCGCCAAGGTGAAGGCCTGGTTGAGAAAGGGCTCGGTGGAGCCTGATGACAGTTTGCTAGAGGAGAGGGTATTTGTCAAGGCTCAGGCAACTTCACCATTGGAGTTTCTCCAGATGTTTACAGAATAATTAATACCAATATTAAACATACTTTTCTACAGAATAGCAAAAGAGATCACATTTCCTGACTCATATTATGAAGCTAGCATACACTTGATACCAAAATCTGAAAAGAATATTACAAACAAGAAAAACCTTACACCAATCTCCCTTACAAGCATAGATGTGAGAAAGAGAAAAGCAGACCCTGACATCTGGCTGGGAGCTGGCTGCTACTATCAGCCAGGCCTTGTGTTATCCTGTTGAACATAAACCATTCCACAAAACACCAGCATCAGCTAAGCTCCCTCTCTAATCATGAATGCATCAAGACGAACTGAGATTATCGTGTCTGAACACAACTAAACCAAGTTCATTGTTCAAACCATAAAAATGACTAAATACTACCCCACCTCTGTCCTGGCTTATAGCCTCCACACATTCCTCCTGCCTAATAGATAAGATTTATAAAGCCCCCCCCCACCCCGCAATTATAGAATAGCCCCAGCTTCTTGACAGCATGATTGGAGCAAGGTTCTACTTCCTAAAACCCTCCCTAAAAACACCAAATCTTATAATAAATTCTTCTTAACTCCCCCTTACTGGGATACCATGATTCCCACCGTGTGCAGTTTCCCTCGTTCCAGTGAGCAATAAACCCAAATTGTTCAACTTCATGTGTGTTCCTGGTGGTCTTTGGCTGGAGGGTATTGATAGATGGAAATTACTCATCAAACGTTCACATATAAAATCCAACACTATATTAAAAATAACAGTACACACAACCAATTGGCTTGATTCCAGGAATGGAATGCAATATTAGCTTAACATTTTAAAAAATCAATTGATGTAATTCATCCTGTAACAGGAAAAAAGAAAAAAATGTCATATAATCACATCAATAAATGCACAAAATGCATTTGGTAAAATTCAACACTTATTCATGTTAACAAATATGAAAACTTTCAGCAAACATAGAAAAAACTTTTCTTTATCCTGATGTGGTGTATCTACAAAAACTATACAGCAAACAACATATTTAATGGTGAAATATGAAAAGATCTTCCTCTGAGGTAGAGAATAAAATAACTATGCCACTATGATCACTTCTATTCAAACAACAGGAAGTTTCAGCTAGAATACTAAAGGAAAAAAAAGGAATAAATCTGAAAAAGATTTATAAGATTTCTACTCCAAAAATTGAGAGAAATCTTTTAAAATCTAATTTAGTGGAAAACTATACCATGACCATGGATTGAAAAACTCAGCTCAATGTTGTAAAGGTGTCAGTGATTCCCGAACAAATCTATATCCCAGCAGGAATTTTTATGAAAATTATAATCTGACTTAAAATTTATGTGGAAATGCAAAGGTCCAAGAACAGCCAAGACAATCTAGAAGGTTCAAGGATAAACCAATAGACCTATGTCACAGAACAGAGAGTGAAAATACTGTCACTTGATTTTTAATAAAGGCGACACTTCAGTCCAGGAGGAAAGAATGGACTTTTTAATCAAGTGCATTGAAGCAACTGGAAACTTATATAAAAAGAAAAAATCTTAAACTCCTACCTCACACCATATATAATAATAAATTCCAGGTGGATTGTAGCTGCAAAAGGAGGCGGAAATAAAATAAAGATTCTGGGGGGGGAGGGGAAAGGAGAATATCTTTATAACTGTAGGGTAGGTAAAATATATATATTTTTTTAAGAAGACACAACAGCAATAACCATAAATAAAATGACAGATAAATTTGACTAAATTTAAAAGTATTTCAATTCATCAAAAGACACCATTAAGGAAGTGAAAATGCAAACAACAAACTGGGAGAAACTATTTGCAATACAAATATCCAATGAAGGACTCATATCCAGCATACATAAGTTCCCGCAAGTCAATGAAAAAAAACAAAAGGCCATCCAGTAGGAAAACAAGCAATAGACTTGGACAGGTACTTTGCAGAAAGAACTTCCAAATGGCCATGAAACAAAGAAAAGGTGCTCATTTTTGGGCATCAGGAAAATGCAAATCAAAACCACAATGAAATGCCAGTACGTATCCACCAGAACACAACTTCAGGTGAGGATATTAAGCAAAAGGATTCACCAACAGGGCTTCCCTGGTGGCGCAGTGGTTGAGAGTACGCCTGCCGATGCAGGGGACACGGGTTCGTGCCCCAGTCCGGGAAGATCCCACATGCCGCGGAGCGGCTGGGCCCGTGAGCCATGGCCGCTGAGCCTGCCCGTCCAGAGCCTGTGCTCCGCAATGGGAGAGACCACAGCAGTGAGTGGCCCACGTACCGCAAAAACAAACAAACAAAAAAAAGGATTCACCAACAGAAGGCTATTGATAATGTAAATAACACAACCAATTGAAAGCAGTTTGGCCATACCCACTAAAGCTGAACATAGGCTTCCCCTATGACCAGCGATTCTACTCCTAAGTTTATTCCCCCAAAGAAAATGAGGACATTTGTGTACTGAAAGACGCACACATGCTCATAGAAGCAATCGGCTTAGTAACCGGAAACCGGAAACAACTCAAAAGTCCATCAACAGTAAATGGACGGCGATATATCCAGTAATGGAGTACTCTTGGCAATGAGAATGAACAAACTGGCTACAGGTAACAAAAAATGAATCTCACAGGCAAATGTTGAGTGAAAGAAATGACACTAAAGGTAAATGGTACCTACCATACGATTTCATTTACAGAAAGTTCAAAAACTTGCAAAACCAACAATCAGTGATTAAAATAAGGATATTGGTTACCTTTTGGGGTGAGTCTTGAGAAGGGCTTCTGAGTTATCAATAATGTTCTGTATCTTGGCTTGGATGGCATTTATAACTTCTGTTCACTTTATGAAAATTAATATCTTTTTCTATTTTTGTAATTCTTTACTTAAAAGTTTATGTTCTGTAAAGGTAGGAGGGATAAATTGGAAAGTTGGGATTAACAGATACACATTACTATATACAAAGTAGATAAACAAGAGGGACCTACTGTATAGCACAGGGAACTATATTCAATATCTTGTAACAACCTATAATGGGAAAGACTCTGAAAAAGAATATATATACATATAACTGAATATATATGTGTGTGTGTGTATATATATATATATATATGAATCACTTTGCTGTACAGCTGAAACATTGTAAATCAACTATACTTCAATTTAAAAAAGTTTATTTTATAAGGTACAAAAAAATATACATTTACTATTGTATATAAACAACACGACAGTTATTTTTTTGTTTTTTTTTTTTTTTGCGGTACGCGGGCCTCTCACTGTTGTGGCCTCTCCCGTTGCGGAGCACAAGCTCCGGACGCGCAGGCTCAGCGGCCATGGCTCACGGGTCCAGCCGCTCCGCGGCACGTGGGATCTTCCCGGACCGGGGCACGAACCTGTGTCCCCTGCATCGGCAGGCGAACTCTCAACCACTGCACCACAGGGAAGCCCACGACTGTTGTTTTGGATTAGGGGACATTTATTTCTTAAAAAATATATAGGTGTAGCATTGTGTAAGGGATTGATTCTGCTTGGAATTTGAATTGGAAGCTTTACAAGGCTAGAGGACCACACAGAAGCTCAAAAAAATTACTTCCAAAAGCATTATACAATTTCCTTGCACATTGAAATGACCTTTTGTTGCTTTAGGTCTCATTCCATTTTTTTCCTATCCATTTTCTGAATGCCCTAAAGAAATCTTCATAATACAGTCAACAAATTGTGCCTGTTTGTTCCTGGACTATTTATTGATACCACGTCAAGGCTTGAGAAAAAAAAATTAAACTCTTAAACCCAAATCTCCCCCTCACTGTATCAGTGCCGCCCAAAGCACCACAACAGCCCAGAAATGGAAACGAGCATCCTGACCATTTCCCTGAGGAATGCCACAAAGGCTCATTGTGGCATCATAAAGGGCAAGGCTTCCAGGGCAAAATCCCTCAACAGGAAGAATTTTGCCTCACCCTGGTTGTTCCAACAGAGCTTATGTAGATTGTACTGCAGCAATAAGTTCTTCCTGTTAGAGTCTGGATGGATAATGTTCACAGAGGGGAGAGTAAAGAAAGGAATAGGTAGTAGTAAAGTGAGAAAACGCTGCTGAACTTAAACTCTGGCTCTGTTTCTAATGAGCTGTTTGGTGCGAGCCAGCTCACGGAACTTATCGGCATTTAATGTCTTTGCAAAATGGGTACTGTATATGAATGGATGGTTACTAAGCCCCTTCAAAGTGTGAACACTGATACTCTGATGAACCTTTTAAAGTGGTTAAAAATCAAAACAGAGCCTGTCTTGGTACTGTGGCTCTGCTGCTCAACTCAGTCCTGGTGCCCTCCACTGGTTGACATATGCTAGTGCTTTTTTTTTTTTTTTTAACATCTTTATTGGAGTATAAATGCTTTACAATGCTGTGTTGGTTTCTGCTGTACAACAAAGTGAATCAGCTATAGGTATACATATATTCCTATATCCCCTCCCTCTAGAGCCTCCCTCCCACCCTCCCTATCCCACCCCTCTAGGTGGTCACAAAGCACCAGCTGATCTCCCTGTGCTATGCAGCAGCTTCCCACTAGCTATCTATTTTACACACGGTAGTGTATATATGTCAGCGCTACCCTCTCACTTCGTCCCAGCTTCCCCTTCCTCTCCCTGTGCCCTCAAGTCCGTTCTCTACGTCTGCAACTTTATTCCTGCCCTGCCACTAGGTTCATCAGAACAGCTTTTTAAAATTCCATATATATGCATTAGCATACAGCATTTGTTTTTCTTTGTCTGACTTACTTCACTCTGTATGACAGATTCTAGGTCCATCCACCTCATTACGAATAACTCAATTTCGTTCATTTTTATGGCTGAGTAATATTTAAAAATCTAGAAACAATAAATGCTGGAGAGGGTGTGGAGAAAAGGGAACCCTCTTGCACTGCTGGTGGGAATGTAAACTGATACAGCCACTATGGAGAACAGTATGCAGGTTCCTTAAAAAACTAAAAATAGAACTACCGTATGACCCAGCAATCCCACTACTGGGCATAAACCCTGAGAAAACCATAATTCAAAAAGAGTCATGTACCACATGTTCGTTGCAGCTCTATTTACAATAGCCAGGACATGGAAGCAACCTAAGTCCATCAACAGATGAATGGATAAAGAAGATGTGGTACATATGCCAGTGCTTTAGTACACATACTGGAATATTCACTGGGCATTTTGTAAGGCAGCCATTCTTCATCCATTCCCAGCCAGTAACTTGCATCCTGAGAACCTAAGGTTACACTCCCTGTGCTGAGCCTCGACCTGGCGATTTTGCTGTTTAAGCCCATGACTTCTAGTTCCTTGCTTTTCACATATCAGGGACTACAACAGTGCACTACAAAAATAATTCTTAAACTGGAGCCCAAAACCAGCATCATTCTTTTACTCTAACCAGCTAGATGGTCATAAACAGGAAGAAAAATTTTACTTCTATTTTCCCAAATGTTTGGCCAGGATGTGATTGCCAATCAGAGGCATTTAAAGTTGTTCTGGGCAAAATTTTAAACCTGCATCCAATTAACATGTGCTAGAAATCAAAACCTCCCTGTTTACTTCTCACTGTATGAACGTGTTAGACAGCTTCCAATCTTCATCATTTGGAGCATGATGTAGCCGACATAATTCTAGGTTCCAAGTTACTCAGGACCAGATATGGAATGCCTACGGTCCCATGCTTGGATTCACAAACCAGCGCTGCCAACAATATCTTCAAACTTCTCAAAGTAGCTAAAGGGCAGACTGCACAGTGCTTGAGAACTCACTGTGTGCCAAACACTGTTCTAAGCATGGGGAATGCAATGGTGAACAAAAGTAGACACAGCTGTCAACTTCAATGAAATGACGCTCTAGGACAATCTTTAAACGTGCAAGCTAAGCACAAGTTCCCCCTGAAGTTTAACTATGTCAAAACCCTTCAAATACTTTCAGTTTAAAAAAAACTCATTAACTCTGTATATAAGGGATTTGGGATGGGGAAGGATCATTCCAAGAATCGCAATTATTATTATTATTTAACGTTACTATACATTAATGGTAACTACTATATAATATTTAAGGATGCCAATGAAAAAGCTCAACCTACAGCAGAAAAGCAGTCCAGTATAAAGTGTAAGTACTCTTAGTTTGGCTGTTAATCAAGTAATGATAATTGAGATTTAGAAACTCTCCTATTTTCCTGAAGAAGACAAGAAGAGGTGTAAATAGAGGCATGACTCTATATCACCTCTCTGGGTGGGTGAACCATGGGGAAGGAAGCTGCTGGAAAGAAACCTGTGATATTTAGGAAACCGGGAGACATTTAGACAAACTGAGTTCAGAAGATAATGTGACTGATGGAGAAGAATCATTCTGTTGGATCTTTGATTTGGGCTGAGTTGTAGGGAAAGATTGCTTTAGTTCTCAGGCAGTTTTTGTTTGTAGATTCTAGCGGGGTCCAGAGAGAGGCTAGGTTTGCTCACAGACTCATGAACAGTCAACTAACATGGCTGAGAAAGCAAGGTAAGCCTGGGTGAAGGTCAGGTCAGTGACACGGGAAAGAAGGTGAGACAACCAGAGACTGAACCTTCAATGTGAAGTAATGACTCATTCCCTTATGTGGGCGATAAACCCTCTCAAGGGAATTCCAAAAATGTTCCATTATTTGAGCAAATGCAACGCCCACTTTGAGGATGGATGCATTTATTGTTATGACTGTTTAAAACCAATCCCACGACTTAAGTCATATATCTCTAATCATAAACAACAATAGAAAAAAAAAACAGCTCTAATGACAGCTGTGCTTTTACAAAGGTACAATCCTGGCCTTTGAGTGGGACAGAAAGCCTTGCTTTGGAGATGTAGGATCACGTTTAAGCCTGTGTACCCTAAAGTCAGCCAGCGTTTAAGCAAAAGGGAAGTTTTGACTTTTGGAAGAAAAAACTACCGAAGGAGAGATGAAAAGTTAAACAACTCTGGAAATAGCAGATATGCTTTATATGACGTCAGATGAAAGCTAACAGTAGTGGCAACAAGAGTAATCAAAGACACCTGAGAAATTTTCCCGAAGAAGTCCTCTTGGTTCCAGGACCCTGATATATCTTTTTATTCATTTGATGCATGATACCGTAAAATAAGACAGGACTGGTGAAAATGAGAATTCTGAACAATGCATTATACGATATAACTGTAGGGTCTAATGCATGTGTTTTGAAGGCTATAATGTTTCTCTTCAGGTGTATCATTTACAGTTGATTAAACAGGATACCTTGTCATCTCTATGAAAAAGTTGAGCATCTACACAATTCCCTCTCGTACCAATATTTCAAAGTACAAGTCACTTCAGATAATTAACCCCTTTCCTGAAATGTAAGCCTGGCCCAAGTGGCTTATATGCATATTGGCCAACACTCATTTGAACCCTAAACAAAAAAAAAAGAATGATATCTAAAGTGAAACTTCATTATTTTTAGTTGAATTTAGGAGTCTATTAAATAATATGATCTTGTCATTCTCCACCACCTACACCTTTGTGTGAGGCTTTGATAAGTGTCACAGCGGTGAGCAAGGTAAAGAAATCAAACTACATTTAACGTGACATATGTAAGTAGCTGTCAGGTTTGGGATTGGAAGTCGGGTAATCCTTTAACTCTTGTCTCTGTGAATATCTGGAGATCAAGCAGTTCTCCTGAGACAATGAAATTTGGAGGAAAGCATTCTATGAATACAAGGATTTTGATGTGTACTATCAAATAGACCTCAGGGTTTTTTGTCTTAACTTCCATTTATTTTTATTTCTGTTTGGTGCTTAATAGACTTAAAACATAGAACAAAAATACATCAAGTGACGTTCTTCTCAAATCCTACTTGTTAAATAAGAGCGGGATAATGAATTCAGAGGGTTACATTTGAACCAAGCTAAGGTCACAGTTTCGAACCTGCTGAGCCATCCTATATGCTGAGAAGTGAAAAGATAACCCAGAAATATGTCTAAGATGAAAAGTACACTTGATTTGATTTGATTTGGTTTGATAGGTTAGTTTTCCACAAAAAATGAAGGAAACACACTCCATGGCTCTAGGCCCCCTAGGTCTGTAACCATAGGAGGTAGGATTTTCAGCTAGATGAAGTCCCTTCAACTATCCACTGAGATGCTGGGAAAAGCTGAGCATTAGGGTCCCTGTGTCAGGATATTACACCAGGTGCTTCACTTCTTTGTACCTTCAAGCCAAAATGCGCTCTCTGAGGAATTAATTTTCCCCTGATGTCAAATATTAAGCTCAAGAGATCACTGCAGCCAAGGAAAGAAATACCTACCACTTTTATCTCTTTTAATTCCAAAGCATAATGGAAGGACATCCTCTATCAGAAGTCTCTGCCTTCTCTAGCTATATTAAAAACTAAAATCAAAGGCAAGAAATGCCCTGAGGCTGAACATTCAGAAAATATCTTTTCCGAATATAAAAGCATATAATACAGGTGCCATTCCCAAAAGGGGGGGGGGGAGTTGATGACATCACTGACTTGAGTTAAGAGCACTTAAAAAATTGTCTCTTTTGATGAATTTGGTCGACCTCAAGCTTATTCTTGTCACTTCTCTATAATATAATGTTCCTGAGGACAGTATTGTAAGGCTTTTCAAAAGGAATTAGTCCAACTATATATAAAATAGATAAGCAACAAGGACCTATTGTATAGCATAGGGAACTATACTCAGTGCCTTGTAAAAATCTATAAGGGAAAAGAATCTGAAAAAGAGTAGATAGATAGAGAGAGAGAGAGAGATGTATGTATAATGGAATCATTTTGCTATATACCTGAAACTAACATTGTAAATCAACTATACTTCAATAAAAATAAATAAATAATAAATACCTTTTTTGTGTGTGGCTGCATTGGGTCTTTGTTGCTGCGCGTGGGCTTCCTCTAGCTGTGGCGAATGGGGGCTACTCTTTGTTGCAGTGCACAGGCTGCTGTTGCAGTGACTTCTCTTGTGGAGCATGGGCTCTAGGCTCATGTACTTCAATAGTTCTGGCACGTGGGCTCAGCAGCTGTGGCACACAGGGTCTAGGGCGCATAGGTTTCAGTAGTTCTGGCTCTCGGGCTCAGTAGTTGTGGCTCGCAGGCTCTAGAGAGCAGGCTCAGTAGCTGTGGTGCATGGATTTAGTGGCTCTGTGGCATGGGGGATCTTCCTGGACCAGGGATTGAGCCTATGTCCCCTGCATTGGCAGGTGGATTGCCAACCACTGTGCCACCAGGGAAGTCCGATAAAAAACATTAAAAAAAAAGAATTATTCCAGGGTATATAAAAGTTTTTGCTAAGCATTTTGAGATTAAAGGGTAAAAGTTTCTGTAAAAGAAAGGGGAAATTACTCTTCAGTTGTTAGTGCTATGAAACACTGAACACTGTTTTCCTATGAACCTCTTGGAGTCATTACCCTTAATTCCATTAGTCACGGTTAATGGGTAAATGATCAGTAGATATTTTTCTAGATGGTTTTTGTGCTTCATCATAAGCATAATGGGTTGTTCCTGCCATAACATCAAATGTTCATTCGAATGTAAGAAAAGCAACAGAAGACAGAAAAGCAAAAATGCAGAGGCTAAGCCGCCCATGATATTTTAAAGATGTCAATCATCCAGGGAAACAAGTTACAGAACAGTTTAGGTAAATTGTCCAGGCCAGGAATTTACCAGCAGATTATCTCAATTGATATCAGAAGCTTGGGGTTCTCAAGTATTTCCTTCAGGGAATGGAAAAATAGAAATGGTTCTTCATACTGGCATGACTCTAATTATAAACACGATACACAGCTGCCATTGCGGACTGGTAGATGAAGACACAAAATAAATAAGGATGCAGTACCTTACTCCAACAAGCTTTCATCAAGAAGAGCACTTTTCATTCCATCAAAACATACATAACTTCTTGCTAATTATTTCTTGTTCATCAGACGAGAACTGTTTCTTTTATCAAGGAACAGATAGGAATGTCTCCAACTAGTTAGCCGTCCTTTTGGCACTGGGTCATAGTTTTCTAGCCAGACTGACTACAGGCTAATCCAAACATCATGACTAAAACTAAGGCAACAAATTGCCCAGGAGAGAGATGTCAGGATTCAGAGGTAACATTTCTCTCCTGCCAAGACTCTGAGGCTCGTTTTTTTATGCAAAAGTCATCTTAATATACAACTAAATTCTTCTTGGAATACTTCAGCTGTGGCTTTCCCCTGCCATTCCAAAAAGAGTAGAAATTTTCTTTCATCACAGTGTCTTCAGTTGGAATTGTAGACTCAGTCTAATTGAAAAACAAAATGGGTGCATGGTTTAAAATTTACCACTACAGTACTTTGTCCAATCCACAGAGGAAAATAAGGCTCACATCCCCTGACTCCGCCTCACTTTCTTGTTCTTATTTCCTCAAAGAAATAAGAAATTTGATAGCGATGCAGAGCTAATTAGCACTTTTCTCTCTCCAACATCTGGCCCATCAAATCACAGTATGAGAATACACTGATCTCACGCTGTGCTTTTTTGTTATTCAGAACAACACACCCATGAGTGCATAGTGATAGTTGTGGCAGTAGCAGTAGTAAGAGCAGTAGCTGTAGTAGCAGGAATGAACATGAATTGGAAAGATTCATCAGAAAGCGCAATTCATTTCTGGTTTCTAGACACCAGGCTAAGCACCTTACATATATTATCTAACTGAATCTTCACAACAGCCCTATGAGGTAGGCACTATTGTTACACTTATTTTTCCAAAGAGGAAACTGGGTATGGAGAAGCTAATTAACTTGCTCACGGTCACACAGCTGGTAAGTGATGGAACACCAAGCTTTGAATCCAAGTACACTAAGTCCAGAGCGCCCCACTTTTAACAGTTTCAATGCACTACTTTGAGCAAGTCAATAAATGCAGAAAAAGAGGAACCTATAAAAGGCCATTCCAGCGGCCTCACCTGTTGTTATCAATGTTCTTTGAGTTTCCAGGATGCCAACATTAACAAAATATTGTGAATCCTAACACTTGGAAACATATCAGAGTCTCACCTACAGTTCTGGAAGCTAAGAAATAATTTCCCAAAAGGCCTTCCTTAAATTTGTGTGCAAAATCGTTGTAATGAATATATTTGCATTGGGGTGGGTACACTGAATGGAAAAAGGAGAGAGGTACACTCCATCCTTCACGTACCTCCCCAGAAAAGCTACATAGACATCTCAGAATAAACCAATTAGTGTGGCAACAGAATAGGGATGGGACTCTAGGTTTCTTCACACTGGTCATGGTCTGTGTGGGTAACAATGTGTGCAAAATGGCAGAAATGTTGCCACCTCCATCAACAAAACAGCCTTGTAAGAAGTCTACTCTGAAGAGTTTGCCTGAAAGTTACGAAGTGTCAAATGGCTCAACCCTTCCAATCTGTCTTATTACAGTAGGACTGGTGGTTGATTCCCTAAAACCCATCCCACTCCAAATGGTTAGCTGTGGTGACCCCATTCCTCTTGCTGGTAATTAGCTTAGAGGAGGCATTTGGTACAATCCTGGCCAAAAAACTTTGGGATAAAGTTTCCTTTTTTCCCTTGGGATGATGCCCTGTATGCTTTAATACCTGGAATCACAGCCATGATGTCAACGCATGATAAAGGTCAAAGTAAACAGAATTTCCAAAAAACAAAGCTAAGGCTCTGAGATACCACAGCAGGAGCTGCCTTACCTATGCAATTCTTGTTAGGAGAGATTTTAAAATCCCTATGTTTCCTTACATTTAAATCAATTTGAGTTGGCGACTTCTGTTTTGTATAACTTAAGTTGTCCTAACAGCTTCTTTTAACATTTAAGATCTCAGGAATTCTTAATAATCACTAAGGGTATAGGAGGCACTCAGAATTGTCCTTATCTATGTAGACATTTTTACCTGCAAACAACTCATAAAGTAGCCAGCAAAGGCACTTCCATAGAAATCATTTTGAAAAGTATTTACAAGGAATGCCTGGGATGAAGTGGGGGTGGGGGAGTGGATTCTTTCTCTCCCTATCTTTTGCATCTCTACGTACAGAGAAGAAAATCAAAAAAGCTAAAAATCATCTCATACAGGTCACTCTATAACTGTGATTAAGACAGAATCTTAATAACTCCTTTCACAGTGCTTTATACTATGAAAAGGATTTTCAAAGTACTTTCTGTGCATCACATTTGATGTGCACCATCACCCAGGGATTCAGAAAGGTCCTCTATTAACTTCCTTTAAAGAATAAGGAAACTATGACTCAGAGAAATCATATGACTTGCCCTTATTAAAGACACATGTATGACTAGGACCCAGGCCCCCTGATCTGCACCTCAATGCTTTTTCCATTGTCTGCAATTAGGGATCAGGACAGCAGAGTGAAAAGGGTATGAGATTTTAATTCCAGCTCTGTTTCTCGCTACTACTAACTAACCATGTTACTTTAGGCAAACTACTTGTGCCTAGTACATAATAGATGCTCACAGATGATTCCCATTACTTTTATCATTGTTCCAACAGCCTTTTTCCTCTAAGTCTTCAACACAGGGATACAGAAACACAATCATATATCACAGAGTGATTATTAAATGTAAAATCAGACAAGTAACTTTAACCATGTTTACCTAAACTAACTCATTTCTGGTTTCTAACCCTCTCTACCTTTAGCCCTTGGAATCATAAATGACATCTACATGATTAAGTATGTCCATGTAATAGTTTTTATTACATGGTAATTGCTTTGCTGTGAAATTTACTTATCGAGGGAATGGCAGGGAGTAAAACTATTCCTAATGAAAAGAGTTTTCTTGCTCATTTCCTGCTAATCCCTGGGAATGAATCCAGTTAAGCCAAACTTTATGGCTTCTCCTCGTTGTATGGGCCCTGGTGAAATGGAGGTGGTCCCAGGCTGCTTTGTTTTGATACGAAGTCTAAAAGGAGCATGAGAATGGCCCAAAAGACCTTGGCTAAAGCAAGCTCCCCTTCACTGTGGTCTTTGCCTGGGCCCAAACCCACCAGGCAGCTCTGTCTTGGCCACACTCAGTACCAAACTGATTTGGGTTGACTTCCGTCTAGGCTCACATCATCAGAACAGGCCACTCTGGAAAAGCACATAGGAAAATGAGAAGGGCAACCACCGTAACAATAGACTCAACTCATTTTCCTCTCCACTGAAAATCTGCTTACAGCTTTGAAGAATAAAAATTTCTCTTGTTACTAATTTTTCCATGATAAATCAACAATAATATTGAGAATAAAAATTCAAGTGGTTTTCATTAGAATGACCAATCATCTCTGTTTTCCCAAGACACTAATGATTTATACCTTTTATCCTGGTATAATTCATAGTGCATCCTTTTCTCAAAAGTGTCCTGGTTTGGATAATAAATTATGTGGTCCCCAAAGATTTAGTTGCTTAGGAAATGACCATCTGTTCATTGGTCTAAATACTTACTGGTAGAGTCATACTCAAATTACCCACATGAAGGCTCTTGTAGAAGAAAATTATCAATATGTTTTCACAAGGAGGAGTTACTGTGATGTTTCACATCCTTTCTCTAGCCCCTTCATCGGAAATATGTCAGAGAACTCTGTTTTAAAAGACTGTTTTAAGAATAAAATTTTGCCATTTGCAGCACCATGGATGGACCTGGGGGGTATTATGCTTAGTGAAGTGTCAGACAGAGAAAGACGAATACTGTATGATATCACTTGCATGTGGAACCTAAAAAATGAAACAAATGAATGTGTATAACAAAACAGAAACAGGCTCCTCACAGATACAGAGAACAAAGTAGTGGTCACCAGTGGGGAGAGGGGAGGAGAGAGGGGCAAGATAGGAGTATAGGATTAAGAGGTACAAACTACTGTGTATAAAATAAATAAGCTACAAGGATATACTATACAGCACAAGGAATATAGCCAATATTTTATAATAACTTTAAATGGAGTATAATCTATAAAATATTGAACCATTATATTATATACCTGAAACTAATATAATATTATAAATCAGCTATACTTCAATTAAAATATATATATATGACTTTTTAAAAATATTATATATATTTTTAAACATCTTTATTGGAGTATAATTGCTTTACAATGGTGTGTTAGTTGCATTTCAAATAATGACTCTTTTCCCTGGCCTTGACTAGGGATGTGACATGCAATGTAAATATAAAATCCATGAAAATGAACCTTTCCCTTCTGAAGATATTTAAATTTCACGTTTATAAAACTTTTTGTTAAACATACTGAATGGGTTATACTAAACATAATATGGTCTCTCATTGCTAACTCAAGGTATATACGTTGTTGATTGCATAGTGGGGTGATATGGTCACTGAAGTAGTTAGCATTTAGTTTGCCCTTTCCCCCAATTTTTTCTATCTCTGCTTTTCTTCCATTCTCCTTTGTTAACTGTCATTTCTCCAAGTGTCAGCTATTGGCAGTTCCCTACTCTCCCCACTGCTTTTAATTCATTATGTGTTATAATAAACTAGAAAGAACCACAGGTTACTAAGGAAAACACCAACCTTGCTAAATCAGTAGTCCTAATTTTAGAAGTGATCTTCAGTGGGTGGGCTTTCATCACAAAGTAAGTAGTCAAGTAAGACACATAGCTGTGTGATAGTCACTGTCTTCCTCCTAAGAGGACTATTCCAATATTTCTATGTTCTTAGATATGTTCTAATAGCAAATTTGCCAAAACACCTAACCTCAGAAAAATTGGGCCATTATTAAACCACTGGCTTTAGTTCGTGAATTGGAATAAATGAAAAATGTTCTGCAAAATCCATTACTCTCAGTAGTATGTTGAATAGCACTGGTGAAAATGGGCATCTTTGTTTTATTCACATTTTCAGTTATTCAGTATTGTACTGGAAATCCTAGCCAGAGTAATTTGGCAAGAAAAGTTAACAATAAAAGACAACCAAATCGGAAAGTAAGAATTAAAACTATATTTATTTGCAGATGGCATGATTCTATATATAGAAAATCCCAATGAATCCAAAAAAAAAAATGCAAGAGCTAATAAACCAATTCAGCAAAGTTCAGGATAGAAAACCAACACACAAAAATCAGCTGTGTCTCTATGCATCAGCAATGAACAATCCAAAAAAGAAATTAAGAAAACAATTCTATTTACAATAGTATCTAATAGGATAAAAACCTACCAATGAAATTAACCACAAAGCTGAAAAATTTGTACATTTGAAAACTATAAAATATTATTGAAAGAAGTTAAAGACCTAAATAAATAAAAAGCCATCCACTGTTCATGGATAGGAAGACATAATATTGCTAAAGTGGCAGTATACCCCCAAAGCATTCTACAGATTAAATGCAATCCCTATAAAATTCCGACGGTCTTTTTTTGAGAAATGGAAACATTATTCTCAAATCTATATAGAATTGTTAGTGGCTCTGAGTAGCCAAAACAATATTGAAAAAGGAAAAAAGAGTTGAAAGACTCCCACTTCCTGATTTCAAACCTAACTACAAAGCTACAGTAATCAAAACAGTGTACTACTAGCATAACAAGAGTCTTACACACCAATGAAACAGAACTGATAGTCCAGAAATAAATCCAAAAATCTATAGCCAATTGCTTTTGACAAGGGTGCCAAGATCAATAAATGGGGAAAGAATAGTCTCTTCAACAAATGGTTATGGGAAAAGTGTATAAACACACACAAAAGAATAAAGTCGGACCCCTATCACTTCATAATAAAAAATTAACTCAAAACTGATCAATAATGTAAACAAACATAAGATATAAAAATAAAAACTATTGGAAGAACCACAGGGGTAAATCTTTATGACCTTGGATTTTGTGGTGGTTCCTTAGATATGACACTGAAAGCATGAGCAATGAAAGAAAAAGTAGATAAATTGAATTTTGTAAACATTAGAATATTTTGTGCATCAGAGAATGTTATCAAGAGAACAAAAAGACAACCTACAGAATGGGACAAAATATTTGCAAATTATATATCTGACAAAAACTTAGTATCTAGATTATATACAACAATTACAAATCAACAACAAAAAGACAAACAACCCAATTAAAAATTGGGCAAAGAATTTGAATAAACATCTCTCCAGACAAGATATACAAATGGCCAAAAAGCACATGAAAAGATTTTCAACATCATTGGTCATTAAGGAAATAAAAATTAAACCGCAATGAGCTACAACTTGCCATCTACTGGGAAGGCTATAACAACAACAAAAAAATCAGTGCTGGCAAGGACGTAGAGAAATAAGAATACTTGTACATATTTTATGGGAATTTAAAATGCTGCAGCCACTGTGGAAAACAATTTGGTGATTCCTCAAAAAGTTAAAACACAAAATTTACATGATTCTTTTATATGAAATATCTAAAAAAGGCAAATCCATAGAGACAGATAAATGGTTCCCGGGGGGCTGGGGGAGAGAGTAATGGGGAGTGAATACTTAACATTCAGGCTGTTCTTCTGGAGGGATGAAAAGTTTTGAAACTAGAAAGAAGTGGTAATTGCATGACACTGTGAACGTACTAAATGCCACTGAATTGTGCACTTTAAAATGGTTAATTGTATGGTTTGTGGGTTTCACTTCAATTGAAAAAAAAAAGCCATTACTTTTTTGGTAAATAATACTGTATTTCTTAAATTCCAGTCCAATGTTCGTGGTTCTCATACTTTTTCACACTAAATATCAATCACATTGGCTTTAAAAAAAAAATCACTCTTAGGGACAAAAAGTTTAAAAAGGGATAAACCCGTCTCTTTTAAAGCTAGTTGACAGTAAATTGTAAAAAGAATTAACCAAAAATACATGATGAATAGAAGCAATTCCCTGCTGTTGTTTTGAAAAGAAAGTTATGTTACAGTATACAAATTGACATGAATCCAAGCACGGGAGATCCTTTAGCAGAGTCCAGTAAGTCTAGCGAATGTTTTTAAGGACCTGATTGTCTCAATCTAACAAAAAACAAGACCACCCACCTCCACCTCTGAGTATCACCAAGAGAATGTTCTTCTGTATTCCTGGAAAGCCTGAAATATAAGCGACAGTTAAGGGGAAGATGCAAAGAGGGATGGGAAGAAGAAAAAAAATGAAAAGAGGGGATGAAAAGAAGAATATGAACAAGAGGTGATTCTAACCCTGGACAGTCCCTCATCTAAACAAATTTCCTATGTTGATCAAAATGTCGTTCAATCAAGTCCAGTCCAGGAGGACAGGGCAAAAATGCCTAACACCTTTCACTGAAAAGGGACTCTTCATAGTTTAGAAGGAAATAATTAGGCCAGAAGTAATTTGGGTGAGAAGAGCACTGGATCAAGAGGACAAATTATTTGAAAGCACATCTCCAGTTACAGGTTTTTCACATACCGGTATTTTGGGGGGCACCATGGAGCAACCTTCCGTTTTTAATTGAGGTTAACACACCTAACATAAAAATTTACCAATTAAACCATTTTAAAGTATACAATTCAGTGTCATTTAGGACATTAGCAATGTTGTGCAACCATCACCACTATCAAGTTCCTGAATATTTTCATCATTTCAACCCCCTACTCATTAAGCAGTGACACCCCTTCTGTTCCCCCTCAGCCCCAAGAAACCACTAACCTGCTTTCTGTCTCTGTAGATTTATCTATTTTGGATATTTCTTATAAATGTAACCATACAAATATGAATGTTTGTGTCTGCCTTCTTTTACGTAGCATCAAGTTTTCAAAGTGCATCACTGTTGTAGCATGTCCCAGTACTTCATTCCTTTTTAAGGCTAAATAATACGCCACTGTATGGATACACCACAATTTGTTTATCCATTGATCCCTTTCTGAACATTTGGGTTGGTTATACCTTTTGGGTATTGTGAATAGTGCTGTGATGAACGAGCACAAGTTTCATATACAAGTTTTTGTTTCAACATCTGTTTCCAATCTGGGGTAGTATATACCTTGCAGTGCAATTGCTGGGTCATGTACTAGTTCTGTGTTTAACTTATTGAGGAACTGCCACACTGCTTTCCACAGTGGCTGAACCATTTTACGTTCCCACTGGTATGAGTCACACTTATTACGTCTCTAAGTTTTGGGGTCTATTTTGTAGTCATTTAGAAAGGGTTTTCAACCAGTATGATGGTTAAAATTTTGTTTTCTACCAGTTACGCACGTTCTTCACTACTTACAGCAGCAAAATGTGAGAAACAACTTGAATGTCCAACTGTATGAGACTGTTTAAATCACATATGATATATAGTAGCTTAGAAAAGCCATTTTCCAATCTTCTGACTGCATTTAGTAATTTTTAAATCTTAATATAGATAAATGATAGCTTATGTCGCCACTTCCCAAGGTCATTTGACCAAGAAACACTCTTAAATCCTAACAGGAGTTAAGATAAAATACTAGCTTGAGTTGCTACCAGAGATGATCCCAAATTTACCTGAGATTTGTAAACTTTGTAATAGAACAAACAATAAATTGAGAAATAAAATTTAAAAAAAAAAATTTAATACGCTGCTAGAAGGAAGAATGATATTGCTAAATCCAATCTTGATGTAAGAGGCAGCGTGAATAATAACGAATAAAAAAGCCGGTCTGCTCTGGCCGTTACTACGTAATGCCGGAAACATTTTACATTCACCCTCAAAATAACCCTTTCGTCTATCTGCTACTGATTTTTTCATTCTGTAAATGAGAAAACAAAAGTTGAGTGAGGTTAAATAATACTCAAAGTAAGAGTAAATAGCTGGAGTCTGGATTTGAACTCATTTTGTTACACTAAATCCCAGGATCTCAGCAACTATGCAGTACTCAAGTTTGCGTATTTTGTTCTCACTGCGGTGCTGTAATATGAAACATCCTATTTCTTATGAGTACACTGTAGCAAAGGCAGAGATATGAAGTGCTGGTGTTATAATATTTGGGTAATCATGAATTGGGCTGTTTTTAAATGTGGAGCTTATCTTGAGTAATTTTTATAGAAGCCAAAGACTGTGATTATAATCTCTTTAAAGTATTCATGTTTCAGCTCGTTTACAGTAGACACAGTCTGAGTACCACAATATCTCACTTTTCTGGTTAAAGTTCCTCTGTCAGTGGTAGATCTTGGGAAGTGAATTTGAGTAATGTAACTGGTTGGTACCCTTAACGCCTGGAATAACACGACTAATATATATTGAAACTGAGAGGACACAGAGCACAGACGAGTGATCTTCAAAGAGCACTCGTCAGTTTGACAGTAAGTCAATAAAAGACTGTCTCCATGTCAGTGATGCATGGAATGTCATAGGCATTAAACAGTCTTCTCACATCTAATTTTTTTTTTTTTTTTTTTTTTTTTTTTTTGCAGTACGCCGGCCTCTCACTGTTGTGGCCTCTCCCATTGCGGAGCACAGGCTCCGGACGCGCAGGCTCAGCGGCCATGGCTCACGGGCCCAGCCGCTCCGCGGCATGTGGGATCTTCCCAGACGGGGGTACGAACCCGTGTGCCCTGCATCGGCAGGCGGACTCTCAACCACTGCGCCACCAGGTAAGCCCTCACATCTAATTTTCAAATACAATTTAGAGGGTAAAAAATCTGTAGCTAGTGTTTCCTTTTGGAAAATAACCTATGGCATCTCGTGGAATCCAACAGGGAAATTTTGAAAGTAATTTGAATTAAGATTCTCTTTGAGAAAAGGGAACCCTCTTGCACTGTTGGTAGGAATGTAAATTGATACAGCCACTATGGAGAACAGTATGGAGGTTCCTTAAAAAACTAAAAATAGAACAACAATACGACTCAGCGATCCCACTACTGGGCATATACCCTGAGAAAACCATAATTCAAAAAGAGTCATGTACCGCAATGTTCATTGCAGCACTATTTACAGTAGCCGGGACATGGAAGCAACCTAAGTGTCCATCGACAGATGAATGGATAAAGAAGATGTGGCACATATATACAATGGAATATTTCTCAGCCATAAAAAGAAACAAAATTGAGTTATTTGTAGTGAGGTGGATGGACCTAAAGTCTGTCATACAGAGTGAAGTAAGTCAGAAATAGAAAAACAAATACCGTATGCTAACACATATATATATGCAATCTCAAAAAACAAAAAAAAAGGTTCTGAAGAACCTAGGGGCAGGACAGGAATAAAGATGCAGATATAGAGAATGGACTTGAGGACATGGGGAGGGGGAAGGGTAAGCTGGGATGAAGTGAGAGAGTGGCATGGACATATATACACTACCAAATGTAAGATAGCTAGTGGGAAGCAGCTGCATAGCACAGGGAGATCTGCTCGGTGCTTTGTGACCACCTAGAGGGGTGGGATAGGGTGGGAGGGAGGGAGACGCAAGAGGGAGGAGATATGGGGATATATGTATATGTATAGCTGTTTCACTTTGTTATAAAGCAGAAAATAACACGCCATTATACTCCAATAAAGATGTTTAAAAAAAAAAAAGATTCTCTTTGATGAGAAACCTTCAGTAAATAACACTGATGAAAATGCAGTTCAGATGCTGCCTCTAGCTAAGGTTTGCTTACATCATTCATTTAAAACATAGTGATTAATTCTCACAATAATGGCTGTATATTTCCCAAAGAGCCTTTTATGTCATTCACTACTGGTACCTGGTGGTCTCCTCTAGTAGTTTTCTCTGGGAAGCTCCAGGAAAAGAAGGTAGAAATTGTAGCTCAATTTCTGATTTTTTTGAAGTAAAGAAAAAGCATGGGGAAGTCATTTAGGCCCATTCAGTATTTAAACTATAAAAATATAAACAATATTTATAAAGAATTTAATTCTACTTACATCCTGATGGACTTGTCACAATTTGACATGATCCAGAATTAGAGGTCAATTTTCCTTCATTCGGGTAATGAAAATATTGCAGGACAAGAGAGGCTAATACAGCTGGAAGTCTTAATGATCCAAAAGTATCAATAGTAATATTTTCTCTCTATGGAACTGCTCTCAGGCAAGAAGCTCAAAGCTGAATGAAGTCAGAGATACTAGCACCCCCTAAAGGTTCTTGAGATGAACAGACTAGCATTCCAGATGGAGAAAGCTGACTGTGAGTGCTGGTGTTAGGACAGATTTGGAGCGAGGGATGCCATAGAAGAAACAGTGATGTAAGCAAAAGGACTGCTTTCAGCTGACCCCCTGTGCTCTCAGCAGCATCCCAGGCCAGTGCTTCATGCCTCAGAGGACATCTTGTCATCTCATTCAAAGCAGTCCCATACCCTCGGCACCCTGACATACAACCAAGACAGGTGTCTGGCAATTCTGCACTCAGCTTGGTCAAGACTACATCTTCCGAGGGTAACTGGCTTGACGAGGACTCCAGTCATTCCAGAGGGGCGGTCTCCAGTAGGGAGAACTGTAGCCAAGTAGTGGAGAGAGCCCCACAGATCCAGAGGATAGGAACGTGGACCAACTTAGGACTTGACCACAAGACACTCAACTTCCTTGGGCCTCAGTCCCATTAGCAGCAAAGCAAGGGGAATCAGGAGATGGCACCAAGGTCTCTTCTATCTAACACCTGAAGCCCCCAAGAGGACAGTGGTGCCTGGCCCAATATTGCTGAACCGGGGCCAGCCCAGCCTGTGGAACAAAATACAGAGACAGGGGATATGACTAGGTTACCAGCACTGGGTGAGTCAGCCTGGAGGTTAGGAAAGGCTGGCTGGCCGGAACTCGGCCCACACTGGGTAGGGATGTGCGGGTGGTAGAGAGAGCTCTCTCACACCAAATCTCTCACCACAGCTGCCTGCATCCCACCTTCTCTGGCCAGCCTTGGAGATGAGACACAATAGTAGAAAAACACCCAGAAGGCAAAGGTGGTGATTAAGCACTGTTATTACAAAGGGGACCCTGGCACTCTCTACAAGCCATTAGCTTTATGTGACCTTCAATTTCCCTTTTCTCTGGGCTGTGTATTAAGGATGCCCTGACTTCCGTCCAGAGTCAAACGACTGACACAGTTAAAAGAACGTGGGGCAGATTCTCAGGTAATTCTGGTTCTATTTCCTACAAAAAAGAATGTAATTTTTTTAAAAAATCAAATTTATCCATCATACACTACAAATTGTCCATGTGACTGAAGACCCATGTTCAGTGTTAACAAACCTCTTTGCCTTCACACCTGGTTTTAAACTTAAGCTTAAGAGAAAAGAGTTGTATGACATGTTTGGCTTTTTTTTTTTTTTTAATTATCTACACAGTATTCTTTTTTTTTTTTTTCTAATAATTCTTTCTTTCCTTCTTTCTTTCTTTTAGGCTGTGTTGGGTCTTCGTTTCTGTGTGAGGGCTTTCTGCAGTTGTCGCAAGTGGGGGCCGCTCTTCATCACGGTGCGCGGGCCTCTCACTATCGCAGCTTCTCCCGTTGCGGAGCACAGGCTCCAGACGCGCAGGCTCAGTAGTTGTGGCTCACGGGCCCAGTTGCTCCGCGGCATGTGGGATCTTCCCAGACCAGCGCTCGAACCCATGTCCCCTGCATTGGCAGGCAGATTCTCAACCGCTGCGCCACCAGGGAAGTCCGACATGTTTTTAATACTCAAACGTTTATGGCAGTGGGTATGTTTCACAGACTCCGTTTGTAATAGAAGCCATGGTTAGACATTTAAAACAAGTGTAACAGGCTAAAACCCTCTCCTTCCTGCAGTTAAAATAATAGAGAGTGATTTATAAACTGTTATCAGAGAGTTAACTCAGCTAAGTGATGTTGGTTTTTCTCTCATTTATTTGGCATGATTTAAAACTCTTGGCAAACAAAATAAAAAGTATCACCTTCACCCACTGTCAAACAATGAGATTCACAACCCAAAAGAGGCAAAAAAAAAAAAAATTAAATGAGGGTTTATATGTATATAACCTTTCCAAAAGTTGGACTTAGATGTATATAGAAGAGTTATCTTGGTTAAGTATTGGTGATCTGTAACTCAGACCTTTTGGGCATAAGCTAATTGCTAGAAAGATCAAGGAGAATTTGACAGTAAGAAGCTAATGGTATCTTACTAAGCTCTAAAAATCAGATACGACCTACATCTGAATACAAAATACTATATGCAATAATTGCAAGGAAAGTTCCAATAAAACTGTAAAAACCTTATTGCCTTCTGAAGATCAAGCCCACTTTTCAACAACTGATTAATTCAAATTAAAGTCACTACCTTGACTTTGGCCCAGCTTTAATCTCTCGCCAGAAATCCTCACACACATCCTATTAAAGAGTTTGGCGGGAAACCACTAATGAAAGTGAAATTGGTAACTTATGTAATATTCACAAATATTTATTCATTAATTGTCCTATAATTTTACTCAATAGCTCTCATATTAACCAAGGACTATTCCCTTGGCCCTAAAATAGAGTAAAACATTTGAATGTCATTAGAAGTAAGTTGATACACATCTAGGTGTATTAACATCATCAGATTAATCAAACTTAATTGCCAAACTTACTTGAAATATAGAACATATAATAAGCTTAGTAGCCAAATAGCCACCATCTCCAGCAAACAAGAAAAAGAAATGTTCAAAACTCTCACAGATGGATGAAAGAATTATCATATGACAGCACCATAGAATATTATAGAGCCGTTTAGAAAATGAATTGGAGTTATGCCAGTTGACGGGCAAGGCTTTCCAGCAGGTGGAGTAAGCACAAAAGACAAAATGCAGAGATGAGGCTTCTATAAATGTATTTACATAAGTATGTGTCTAAATGTTTGTATACATGTATATGATGTATACATACATATTCATATGTATTTGTATATATCTACATAGAAAAAAGTACAAAAGCACATGTATTAGGTCGCCAACACTACCTGCGAGAGTAGGTGGTGGCAGTGGTACAGGGGGAGGGGAAGGGTTAGAAGGAACAGGAAAAAGGAGACTGAACCAAAAACAATATGATTCTGTTATATGTGTGTGTTCAAGAAATTATTTTGAAAAGAGAGATTTAGGTCTATAGACTTATAGGGATGGCTTTGGAATATTAAAAGTTGCAGAGGGGCTTCCCTGGTGGCGCAGTGGTTGAGAGTCCGCCTGCCGATGCAGGGGACATGGGTTCGTGCCCCGGTCCGGGAAGATCCCACATGCTGTGGAGCGGCTGGGCCCGTGAGCCATGGCCACTGGGCCTGCACGTCCGGAGCCTGTGCTCCGCAGCGGGAGAGACCGCAACAGTGGGAGGCCCGCGTACCGCAAAAAAAAAAAAAAAAAAAGTTGCAGAGTAATGCGTCCAAGAAGATTCTCTTTTGCTTTTCATTTTTAAAGATAGCTTTCTTTCTTTTTATAAAATTAGAGAGGTAGAAGGGGAAAAGATTATAATGCTAACAACAATGCAGCCACCACCAAGCCTTGAAGCACATCCTTCCAGGTTATGTTATTAAGGACAATGTGACCGTGTGTACTATACGCTCATCTTCCTTTATCAGGTCAAAATGAATAATTAATAACACCTGGGCAGGTGTTCCCTCCTCCCTGACCTGCCTCCCTCTCACTGGAGCGCCCGAGTTGCCGGCACATCTTCCTTTAGTTTTTAGCCTAAGTGGTCCATCCCGGCCTCTGCTAAAGGTCCACCTTCCCCCTCACCACAGGCAGACCTGGGCTGATCAGCTGGCCTAAAACCCAGCTACCTTCTGTGTCTCCTGCCCCACTCTCAACATCAGAAACATGAAGGAAAGTCTAGGCCCCATTCATGCCCCTCCAGAAGCAACAGCAACTCAGGCCAGTGAAATCCCAGCCCACTCTGTGTTTCCTAGTTTACTTTGATGGGGTTGTCCCCAGGTTCACGGGCAAGAAGCCTACAAGACAGACTGCTCCCAGAGCTCCAAACATAAACTTGGAGTCAAGGTTCCACACTTTCAGCATCTCACCAATTAATAGGACACCCCTCCTTTCTCCGGATTCTCTCCCCGAAAGATGTGATCAAGACGAAGTAGAGAAAAGGGAACCCTTGTGCCCTGTTGGTGGGAATGTAAATTGGTGCAGCCACTATGGAAACAGTATGGAGTTTCCCCTCAAAATTAACAATAGAACTACCATATGACCCAGCAATCCCACTTCTGGGTACATACCCAAAGCAATTGAAATCAGGATCTTGAAGAGATAGCTGCACCCTCATATTCATTGCCAGCATTGTTCATGATAGTCATGATAAGGAAACACCTAAGTGTCCACTGACAGATGAATGGATAAAGAAAATGTGGTGTGTGTGTCCAGTGGAATACTATTCAGCCTTCAAAAAGAGGAGGAAATCCTGCCATTTGTGAGAACATAAGTAAACCTAGAAAACATTTTGCTAAGTGAAATAAGCCAGATGTAGAAAGACAATATTGCATAAACTTATTTATAAATGGAATCTAAAATAGAGTAGAATGGTAGTTACCAGGAGCTGGGGGGAGGGAGAAACGGGAGGTGTTGGTCAAGGGATACGAAGTTTTAGTTATGCAAGATGAGTAAATCCTGGAGATCTGATGTACAGACTATAGTTAACAAAACTGTATCGCACCTTGGCATTTGTTAGGAGGGTAGGTCTTAAATGTTCTCATCACACACAGAAAAAAGTAATTATGTGAGGTAACGGATATGTTAATTACCTTGATTACGGTGATCATTTCACAATGTCTACGTATATCAAATCATCAGCTGTACACCTTAAATATATACAATTTTTAATTGTCGATTACTTCTCAATAAAGCAGGGGTGGGGAAAAGACTACATGTCTTATTGCTTCAGAAACAGAAGGGCTGGGTTTCAGAGATCGATATGCCAATGTGGGAATCCTCTCGCAGCAGAAACCTCAAGCCTCCTGTTTGGAGGTAAAAGCTTACTTTGAATGTCACAAGTTGAGTGTTAATTTTTTAATTTCCCTTGACATTTCTGTTGTAATGTCAACAAATCCCTATTAGTGACCCCATCACCACACCCAGGAGGCAGATGGAGTCCTCGGGGTGATCAGGGATAAGGTTAACATACGCGGAAGTGCAGAAGATAAAGTACATCGACACCTTCCATAATATTACTTCCATATCATGAAGAAAGCATCTTTTAGTAACAGCATTAATGTTCTCTAACCTGATTCTTGGTTGCATTATAACATAATGGGTGGCTTTGGTTACATTACCAAGTAATTTAAGCAGAAAGGTAATGCCGGCCCTCCAAGAGAGAAAACAGAAGGTTCCCAAGTAAGCAGGTGCACTCCTTATACACAGACCAATGAGCCCAACTTAAATCTAAAAGGTGTAATCAAAGCAGTTGAGTTCATTGAATGAAATTTCTGTATAAGAAGTTAGAGTTTCAAGTTTGGGTGAATGATGGGAGAGGTAGAACTTAGAAATCTCAAGTCCAAATATGGAATGACTGAAAGGTGCCCAGAAGGGGTGTCACACGTAACAATGCCAGGCCAACAGCTTCATGCCCCCCGGGGGACATGAAGCACCACACGATAGGACCAACAGGGAAAGGGCAGTGGCAGGATGAACGCCCAGGTCCCCAGACCAAACCAGAGAGCACAGAGAAGGTTCCAAGTCAGAGCATGGCAACCAGAGGTCCAAGCTGGGCAGTGAGCGGTAGGTTGAAACTTGGGTAAAGTTGAGTCCAGGAAGCCAGCACCCAGGTATCCAAGTAAGCAGGGAAGTGCAGATCAGAAGAGCCACAAGGTTGGAACCAAGCACAGAAAACTGGTAAGAGCAATGGTGCAGGTCTGCAGAGGACGGCACAAAACAGATCTTCGAAGTGGACTGAGCATGGTCTGCCCTCCGCCATGTTCTAAGCAACCTTCCTGGGATGGGCAGATGAGGGCTGGGGGCAGGTGTCACTCACCAGAACAAGGATGGGCCCTGAAGCTGTTAGCGATTGCAGCACAACTCTGGAGAGTCTTCCCCGGTTGAGTAAAGGACTGGAGAATTCATGGGAGGGCGTAGGAATGAGTGAGAACCAGCCTTTAGAAGGACAGGGGCCCTGATGCCAGATGCACCCTTTCCCTGCTGGTGCCTCCTCTTTCGACCCTGCAGATTGGGGCCAGGGGAATCATGAATGCATTTTCAGGGTGCCTCTGAGCTACATAAATTATGCCTTCCTGGGATTAGGATCAAAGTTATAGGTCAGGGTGCTCCTTCAATGTGCGGAGCCGGTCGTGGCTAAAGCAGAAAGATGGGAGAGGGAGATGGTGGGGGGGATAGGAGGGGAGAAGAGACAGACAGAGGCAGAGAGGGCTGCGATGCTAGGGTAGTGGGGAAAGCCCCAGTGACTTCACAGGTACAAAAATTCTGAATTAAATGCTGTTTCAACGGGTCTTTATGAAGTATGGAAAGAAACACTGCAGAACCAAACAGATGGTACTCAGAACTTCAAAAACAATGAATGTAGTGGTCATTCTAAAAAAACCAGTTCCTAGCAATCGCTTCTAGCTGGCCAACATTCTCAGCTGGAAGCTATAAACTCACATTACTGGGGACATCTAAGGCCTCAGGGCAGGATATGATGAGTCAATAAGTACTGATGATCCCCCTACAAATACTTCCAGAACACATCACCTCCAGGCCATCCTCACCACCTGTGTTTGAATGCGAGCCCTCATGGTTGTCACCTGGATTACTGCAACAGCCTCCCAACCTCCTGGTGCCAAGCTCACTCCTCCACCCCCATCTCCTGATGGATGTACAATGTGCTTTTCTTTAACGTTCCAGGAGTCATTCTGACCTAGGAAGTGAAAACTGGACATGCCTGCGGTTCACTCTGCTTGTGTGCCCTGAAAGCTCCCACTGTCTCCTGTGGGTGGATCCATGTGCAAGCACTTCTGCCCACGCTCGGGGAGAAGGCAAAGGGGAAGTGTGCAGAGGCATGTAGAGGCCCCGCCCTTTCACACACCCTGCTTTGATCTCCCGGCCAGCTGCCCTGGGACTCACATTTGGCCCCAGCCTGGAGGACACGGAGTAAGGTTCACTAAAGCCCCTCTCTGCCCTCCTTCAGCACGCAAACAGTTTATTCAATAATTTGTCTCTTCCTTCTTCCTTCCCTCCATCTATTCATCCATTCATTTAATAAATATTCAGGGAGCACCACGTATGCTCCAGGCACTGTTCTAGGAACTAGAGATAGAACACTGAGCAAATTTCATATCAAAGAGATATGAATGTCTTTATCCTTCATAGCCCACTGCCAGGACCCACATGTTTCTCCACAGAGCACTGAAGCTGCAGAGCACTCTTGAGTGGGATCTCAGAAGGGTCTGGTTTTCAGTGTTGACTCTTGCCTTTGGCACCACAAACTCATCCCTGGTTTCCCCTGGTCTAACCTCAGGGTCTCCTGGGCAGTTCCAAGACGGGGTGGGGGGGCTCCACAACCTCTACCTATCCTGGGCAGCCCCTGGGGTTGCCTAGTCAGAGCATCCCCGCTTTAGACACAATGTATCAGCCCAAGGATATCATCCGAGCATCATTAGTTTTTACAGCAATTCTCCTGGGTCACTCTTCTTGGCCCAGAAGAGAGGAACGAGCTTTGCACTTGGAGAGACCTGGGTTCTGGTCCCAATTCATTCATTTGCTAGCTGTGTGGCCTTAGACAAATTGATTCACTTCTCTGAGCCTCTGCAAACTGAGAACTGTAATCATTGCCACTAACACACATAAGTTTTACCCTGTGCAAAGCACTGGTCTGGGTTCCTCACATGCGTGACTCAAGGCTCAGAGAAACCCCTCGAGGTGCACGTGCTTGTTATTGACATTTTGCAGGCAGAGAAACTGAGGCACCGAGGGGTAAGTGTCAGGTTCAGGATAGGAACCCAGGCAGTCTCTCTTCAGAACCTTGGCTCTTAAAAACTCTACTGCCTCCTTGGCTTGTCGACCAAGGGCAGGCTCCAAGCAAAGGGCATGTAGCTACACACCAGCACAGCTCCCTCTGCTGTGCCACCTGCCATGGCCACCGGACTGGCCTGAATTAACTTTCCAGGTCTGGGTCCCCCATCAGGATTTAACACATACTCAGATATAAGTCTGAGGAACATAAAATATTGAAAGATAGGGCTTTATTTTACCTTCTCACTCAGAGTTTGTTGCCTTGTTCATGGGACATGGGAAATAAAGATTGTACTTTTTGCCTGCCAAGTGTAGTCTACTATTTTCAGACAGGTTTTCAAGAGTAAGTAAAAATTATTGCTTTCATTATAAGTACTCCCTTCCAGCTCTAAGATGCTATGATTTAATGCACGACATTGTAAGTGATCGCCTGAAAGAATGGCTTCCTACCATTTCCTCAGGTGAAAAGTTCAATCCTAGGGTCTCCCAGCACAATGACTGCTACCATTACCATGAAGGATTGTCTTGCTGGCTAATGTTGGCGCCTTACGCCGTTGCAGTGGGTGGTGACACACAGCGATGCCCGAGTCATAAGAATCAGTTCCACCTAGAAGGAAAAAACGAGAAAGTAAAGCACTAGTTGCCACCACCAGCTGGGATTAACCTCCTCCATGCAAGCTCAGAAAAACCAAGTTGTGAATTCTTAAATTCCCATTCCTTGAAACAGCAGTGGTCTAGTGTAAGAGTTTGGACTTTGGAATCAAACAGACCTGGCCTCTTAGCCAGGCTTTGCCCCTTCCCAGGTATGTGATCTTGGGCTGGTAACTTAATTCTTCTGAGCCTGTTTCCTCATCTATAAAACAGAGATAATAAAACCCAATATGTTGGGCTGCCCTGAAGATGAACGGAAATTTGATAAACATACCATAATGGTGTCTGGAATGTAGGAGAGAATCAACAAATATTTCTGACATTATTCAAAAAGAGTAAAACGTATCACGGGGTCCTTTTCCTGGGTCTCTGTTTTATTAGTAACTTAGCAGAGTTCATAGGGAATTTTATAGTAGACACAGGAGTATTATACCCAAAGTGTAGAAAACTCTAGTCTCTGGCTTGCTATTAACCAGACTTTCCATACATCTTTAGTGCTATTGTAATTGTTACATGACCATGGCTCTTGAGACACTGCTGTCTACTGAAATACCTTCTGAATCATTCAAAGACAGATGGAATTATGTGCTAAATGGCACTTTTCCAAACATATTTTATAGTGTCATGTTTTTCAGATACACATTTGCCAAGGAGGAGATAGTCTTCACTCTTATTTAAAGACATAGTAAAATATCTCCCCCCATTTCTTGCGAAATTCTTATTAGTCAGGGTTGAATATAACAAAGTGTTAATAAGTTGCTTTACTCATTCGCCTACTGAAGGCTGGAAAATACACACACCTTCAAAGAAAGTTGTTTAGCCATCAGGACCACAGCAGGAACTAGGGGGCACCCATATTAACAAAGGTGTGGGTGCCCCAACTCACTTTCCTCCCATCCACCTTTCCCCTCCTTTACATCCCACTGGCTGGATCCAATAGGATCCAGATGGCAGGAGAGTCACAGTTTGTGTGGCCCAGTAAGTCCAGCCTCCCAAGCACAGAACATAAGGAGAAGGGGGGAGAGTGGATTCAGAGGGGCAAAGACATTCAGCCTCCTTAACCGGAGATACAGTGTTGCCGTGAGGAAACTGTTTTTGAGTCAGCTACAGTGTGAGAGCTTTAAATACTCCCTGACATAAACAGGGGAAAAATTATTCTATTATATGGAAAGTTACTTTCCATAACCCTAGAAATATTTTTAATGCCTTTTACTCATTCAACAAGTCTTTAGTCCCTGTCTACCTGAAAAGAGACACTGACACTTCTGCTGGATTACAACATAGCATACCTGAACATACGTCACATTCTCAAAAATCAGGCACTAAAATGACAGTTTACAAGAAAAATGGGGTTGGGCCAAACCTACGCAACTTTGTAACCTGAGTCCTTACAAAAAAACAGTCTAACTGGTTCCAGGGGAGATAACTTGAACACAGCAGCAGACAGGCAGCTCGGCCTGTTAAAAATGCCCAGAAACAACAGGGTGAAAACGTTAGCAGCGTGCTAGTTAGAGCTGAGCTGGAGATGTGAACAATGAAGATGGGAGGAGAGTGCTGAGCTGGGGGAGACCTGCGAAGAGGCGTGGCAACCTGACCCGGCCCAGAGCCACATGCAGCCAGCCTGTGTCTCTCGAAGGAAGGAGCTCCAGACACAGGCATTCATCTTAATTCTCTTAAAATGCAAGCGAAGGACTCCTCAGCAGCTGGGCTGAAGGCTCTCGTGATGAAGGCTATAATTCCACTCCCGTTATCTATGCTGGCCCCCCTCGTGAAGGAAGACCCACATCTGAACCAAAATGACTTCTGTGTTAGTACACTGGCATTGTCTTGGCTGACTTCCCTAGAAAATAGAGCCCTGAGGCAAACCTCACCCAGGCTAGAGGTTGCGGGAGTGATAGGAAAAGGAAAATGAGGCAGGGAAGGAGGGAACAGATTTAAAGTTGTTGCCAAGATGGCCACAGGGTCACAAGGACACCCTTGACTCTGGGTCATTGGGAACCATGGCAACACAGGAAAGATGCCGGCGTGGGGGTGCGGGGGGAGGGGAAGGAATTTCTCTGCCAGCTTCTTTTTGTCTCCTATCCTTCTTTGGTAAAGTTGACCCCAAGGTGCGTGAATTCTGCTGCCTTCCATGTTGTGTCACAACTCCCACCCCAGCCCAGGTAGCAGCAGGGTCCGGTTGGTTAGAATGAGCACTGCAGCTGCCCCAAACCTGGCCATCACATTTAGGGGAGACAAACAACTCTCTGGAAACCAGCTAGCAGTCCAAGCCATCAGGAGGCTTCTCTGGCTGGGTAGAAGGGAATGCAGGGGGTAGGGCCAAGCAATTTGGAAAGATGCCAAACCTGCGTTCAATACTGACCTTATTCTTTTTTGTTTTTTTTAATGAAAGCTTCTTTCTTTCTTTCTTTCTTTCTTTCTTTCTTTCTTTCTTTCTTTCTTTCTTTTTGTCTGTGCTGGGTCTTCGTTTCTGTGCGAGGGCTTTCTCTAGTTGTGGCGAGCGGGGTCCACTGTTCATCGCGGTGCGTGGGCCTCTCACTGTCGCGGCCTCTCCCGTTGTGGAGCACAAGCTCCAGACGCGCAGGCTCAGTAGTTGTGGCTCACGGGCCTAGCTGCTCCGCGGCATGTGGGATCTTCCCAGACCAGGGCTCAAACCCGTGTCCCCTGCATTGGCAGGCAGATTCTCAACCACTGCGCCACCAGGGAAGCCCTGACCTTATTCTTTTATTAACAGATTGCATGTGAGTTTGTTCATGTCCTAGAAGCCCACAATACAGCAAAATAGACTGGACTCTAAACAAGGACATGTACCTGTGCTCCGGAAGCTATGTTCTTATTAAATACCGAAGATTGGTACCCACAAAGCATACCAAGACTTGCTCTCACCAGCATCCCCATAATCACCCCACATGCACTAATCTATGCTTCAGTGGATATTGGAATAATTTTAATGCATATTTTCTTCATATCATGCCCTGTCTAAAATTCTTCAGTGCTTCTCCACCTCTTCCACGCTTCGTAATTTAGCACACAAGTCACCTTTTCAGAGATTGCCCTTTGCAAGAGCATCTTTTCTGAGCCCTCAGTCTTCTGCCCCCCACCTCTCCGCTCTACCTGCCTCTTTTCAATGCCTCCTTCTGCCACTGAGGACCAGGGATGGTGCCTGAGTTTCGGCCAATAGAGAAAGGGGATAACACCTGTGACGAAGACATGGCTATCTCAATATGATACTCATCTATGGATTAACTGGACAAACTTCGTATTTGGTTTCATGTAAAGTTATACAGCATGACAGTTTCCTGTGACCCACGTAGGACTGTCACATTCCTGAATGCAGATTTCAGGAAATTTTTATCAACTATTACATTTCCACGCCTTTTGGCACTCAGACACTTACTCATCTAAGTTTTCCAGGATGATAGGATTAAAGATGTTTCCTTCTTTCCTTGAGTTGAAAAAGAAGTCGTAAGCCTATGAACATGCAAGTGGACAAAAATAATGGCTACGTTTTCTTTTGCTTATGATCCCTTTTCTTTTGTGTCTTTCTCAGATGGTGATTCTGTGTTAGTGCTGACAATAATGATAAGTGTACCTGGCGTTTCACATCTCACCAGCTGTGTGTGGAATCCTGTGCTGGGGACCCTCTATACACACTGAGTTGGTGGCAGCCATCATGCCCTCTCTGCCACTGTTCCTTGCTTCAGCGGGGCTTTTCATCAGGAATGAGACACAACTGGCAGTATTGCCCCCCTCCCCAATTAGACATTACCATTTATGCCCGTGATCTTGACAGTACACACTCCCACCCCCATTTCTTTTTTTTTTAATATTTATTTAATTTATTTATTTTATTTGTTTTTTTGGCCGCATTGGGTCTTAGTTGCAGTGAGTGGGCTCTTCGTTGTGGTGTGCGGGCTTCTCTCTAGTTGTGGCGTGTGGGTTTTCTCTCTCTAGTTGTGGTGCACAGGCTCCAGGGTGTGTGGGCTCTGCAGTTGCAGCCTGTGGGCTTAGTTGCCCCGCAGCATGTGGGATCTTAGTTTCCCGACCAGGGATCAAACCCACGTCCCCTGCATTGGAAGGTGGATTCTTTACCACTACAACACCAGGGAAGTCCCAGCCTATCCCCATTTCTATACCTCACTTCCCATCAATTGGTACAAAAACTGATAATAAGCGTCCAACAAATCAAATGCATAAACAGCCATATAGGCTACTAGATTCAGTTAATGAAACCAGTTAATGAAGTTGATATCATCAATTTAACCCCATCATCATGAACTTACAGAATGCCTTATACATCATTATGATATCCACACAGCATTGCTTCTGATCAAGGAACTCACTTCACCGCAAATGAAGCATGACAATGGGCCCATGCTCATGGAATTCACTGGTTCCCCATCATCCTGAAGAGCCTGGATTAATAGAATGGTGGAAGGGCCTTTTGAAGACTCAGTTACAAGAGAACAAACAAACTAGTGATTACTAGTGGGGAGAGGGAAGGGGGGAGGGGTAAGATAAGGGTAGGGGATTAAGAAGCACAAGCTACTATATATAAAGTAAATAAGCCACAAGGATATATTGTAAAGTACAGGGAATAGAGCTAATATTTTATAACTTTAAATGAAGTATAATCATTAAAAATTTTGAAACACTATGTTGGATACCTGAAATTAATAATGTAAATCAACTATACCTCAATTTAAAAAAAAAAAAGACTCAGTTACAGTGCCAACTAGTTGACAATACCTTGCAGGGCTGGGGCAGGGTTCTCCAGGAGGCTGTATATGGTCTGAATCAGTGTCCAACAAATGGTGCTATTTCCCTGATAGGATTCATGGGTCCAGGAATCAAGGGGTAGGAATGAGGGTTACCCCTAGTAACCCACTTGCAAAATTTTTGCTTCCTGCCCTCATGACCTTATACTCTAGGCTAGCAGGTCTGGAGGTCTTAGTTCCAAAGAGAAGAATGCTTCTACCAGGAGACACAGCAATGATTCCATTGCACTGGAAGTTAAGACTGCCACCATCCACTTTGTGCTTTTCATGCCTCTGAATCAACAGGCAAACAAAGAAGTTACTCTGCTGGCTGGAATGATTGGCCGTGACCACCGGGAGAAATGGGGGTGCCAAGCAAGAGTATGCCTGGAATACAGGGGATTTCTTAGGGTGTCTCTAAGTATTACCACACCCTATGATTAAGGTCGCTGAAAACCTATAACAACCCAATCAAGGTAGAACTACTAATGACCTAGATGCCTCAGGAATGGAGTTCTGGTTCACCCCACCAGGTAAAGAACCATGACCAGAGGTGCTTGCTGGAGGCAAAGGGAATACAGAAGGGGAGTGGAAGAAGGTAGTTATGAATACCAACAACTACCATGACCAGTTACAGAAGTGAGGACTGAGAATGTCATGATTGTTTCATGTTACTTTGTTATGAATGTGTGTGTGTGCATGTGTGTGTATTAAGCAAATGTCTGCTTTCTCCCCTCTTAGTTCCTTATCTATGTTTTAAAGAGATGCATACGGGTGCCATGTTGACAAGGGATGGACTTGTGATGGTTAATAGCATCTGTCAACTTAGAGGGTGTTTTTGGAAGGGGTTAATATTTAAAATGGTAAATCTTGAACAAAGCAAATTCACCTCCACAATGTGGGTGGGCCTCATCCAATCAGTTGAAGGCCTCAATAGAACAAAAAGGACCAGCTTTCCTCAAGCAAGAGGGAATTTTCCAACAAAATGCCTTCAGGCTTCATTGCACCATTGGCTCTCCTGGGTCTCGAGCCTGCAGGCCCACACTACAGATTTTGGACTTGTCAACCTCCATAATCACATGAGCCAATTCCTTACAATAAATCCCTTTCTAATTATATACACATGCATCACTTCTGTTTCTCTGCAAAACCCTGACTAATACGGCCAGGAAATCCTTTTTCCATGAAACTTCTATTAGATTTTGTGAGACACTAGAGTTCCAAGAAGACTAGTTGGTTAGGGAAATGCCACCATAGACCATAGCCTTCTAGAAGATCCTGCTGTCTCACAAATGCAGAATATGGGTAAGAAAGAGATCTGAAAAAAGTGAAGAAACCTAAAGCAATCATCACCAGGGGTTAGCAAGCTTTCATATTCATGACATCATTCACAGGATAATTTTTCTACCACTCAATAGCTGTTCATTCACATATCTCAAAAAAATAAGTTAACACACACAGAAATATGATCTCAGGAATCTTTAGAAGGTGTCTTGCCACCTGACGCACCTATATTCCATTCTATGTTGTGTCACAGTTTTTCTTTGCGCATTAATTTTCAGGTGTGGCAACAGCACCATCTATGACGCAATTGATGCTGATGGACATTCCATCTCGGTTGCAGAAGACTGGCGTGCTTCCTGTGAGGAGAGCCTTCTGCACTCCTATCCCCCCACACGCTGAAAGACCACTGACAAGGGCAAAACAAGTACCAGCTGGGCAATAACACTAAGACAAATGTGAATCCTTTGCTAAAATATAAGATAAAAGCACAAAGGACTCTAAGCATTTCTGTGGCACAATTACCATGCACTTTATTACAATCTTAAGCACATAACTTAACCCTTTTTTGCTATAGTTGGGGGAATGTTTCCTTATGTATGAAAATGAATGATTTCAGGCACTGACATCTTAGGAATAAAATAACTGTGTGCCTAAAATATTACTAATACTCAGGAAGTCCTTCCTGTGAAGTGGGGGGAAAATTAAATATTGGCTTACCAACTATTTTTAAGTAAAAATATATCAGCTCTAGAAAAATCCCATTTTGCTAGCACAGGCTTCTAAGGAGATTCCTTTTCTAACCTCACAGCTGATACACTCATTGAGAGTTTTCTCACTTTACAAGTAAGACTGAAAAATCACCTTCTTACAAAACAATTTTAAGCATTTTAAGTAAAAGGTGCTGAAATTCTACAATATTGTTTTGAATAATGGTAGCATTTTAGCCAGACTAGAGTGGTTTGCAAAGCACAAGGCTATATAAGCTTTCGGGTCACTGCCAAGGTTGGCAGTTCTAATGGATTAAGCAGACCTGTGAGTAGATAAGGTTGCAACCATTCAAAGATGCGCTTTGCAATCTAGGGGAAAAGGGTTGAGATGAAACACGCCATCAGTGATAATGTGAGATCCACCTTAAAGCTAGTGTCTTTCGTGAAATTGAAAGAAAAAGGCATACGAGAAAGTGTGGCCTTGAAAAGAATTATCCCCACAAAGACGATCTGAAGGAAGGCTGCCTTTCGGATAAGATAGAAAGTGTGGTCATAGTTCCTCTAAGTCATTAGGCACCATACGATGCTCTTCAAATAATGGGATGCCCTTGCCTCCCCAAGTCCAGCCAGAGTGATTATTCAGCATTTCTGAAAGAGCGCTATGATATTATTAAGATATAGGACCCTTTCCTTTCTGATTACAGCTGGGTTTTATTAATATGGCAGCAAGGTATTAAACCGGTATATCACCCTATGTGAATTTTGCAATGGTGAAAATGGTCCTTGAAGAGGAGTTTAAAATATTTTTCAAGTATTTAGAGTCTCCAGCAATGAAAGTAACTACATAATGAGAAATGTATTATTTCAATTGAGAGTCTTTTATAGGAAAGTAATAGGTTTAGAAAAATCCTTAAGGCAAACAACTCTATTCTGATAAAAATCACAAGACTCTGAAATTGCGAGGGGATGACATTTCTCGTTGCACAGCTTCTACCTAAGAAATTTCCTAAAGTTTAATGAGAGGTCACTCTCCTGTAGATTTCTATTAGCATCTGGTTAAAATAATGCAAGAAAAATTAGATTCAGGAGTACCTTGCCCTAAAACCTCATGTCCTGGGACAGTTCTATGGTTGATCATTACCCGAGAGGCCAGCACTGCGGCGGGAAGCTCGTTCCCATCACCGGGAACTGGCACATGGCTCAAAAGGGATAGGGTGACATGGAGCACACAGACAGAATGACCACTCAGATTACGTCTGCCATTTCTGCAGTGCTGAAAATGAAGAGGCTAACGCAGAGAAGGAAGGAAAGATAAATGATTTCTATGGACTAGTTTATGATAGATGAGCAACTTGTCACTTGTCACTGAGATGGAAATTTTTTATAAGGGATCTACCTAGAAATAAGAGCACCTAAAAACATCATAGACTCTCTACTTAATTCAAACGTATGTGTGACCTTTTAGTCTGAGGACATATTTCCACATACTTCACATCTTTGGGAGGAGGGGGGAATGTCACCACTGTCTCTGCTGTACAGCTGGAGACGCCAGTAGTGAGAGGAAAAAATAATGTGCTCAATATCACCAAGTTCAATCATCTCCAGGCTGAGGTTGGAATTCACGTCCCCTAACCCCTGAGCCTGTTCTAACATTTACCAGGGCTTTTCAGCCTTTTTTGGTTAATTCAGAATTGTTATTTTGACTTTGCGATAATTAACAGAAATCTGAAAATCATCTGTCAATCAGGAAAATCAAATTGTTGACTTAATTGTTCAGAGCCTGTTGATACTTGGAAACACGTCTGCCACAAGATGAAGACATGAATGTAATTTGGTCACTGCAAAAGAAAAGAGATTGGATTTAGAAATTATATCCCATGCACAATTTTAAAATATGTGTAAACAGAAAGAACAAAGAGTGTCACCCATCATGTCTTTATACAAACTGTTAAGTCACAACCCACTGCATCACCCAGGACAATGCACCCTGAGGGGAATTCAGAATGGAAAAAAAACAGGATGGAGCATTCTGTGCTTTGGATAAATGGGCCCCTAGATAGTCAAGTTGCATGTCTAAGGAAGCATTTTAGTGACCCCAGATTCTAGCATTTTCCCACACATAGAAAAGCACTAAAATCATTAATTGAGATGTCTGTTCTTTGTGACTAGCAGTAATCTTTTTATGCTTAACTACATGTATTTCCCAGCCAAAAAAAAAATCATATATATACTAGCTCTTCCCTACTTCTTTGGAGAAGTTTCTCAGAGCTATCTGAGAGGCTGTCTCCTATGCTACAGTCCTCAGTAAGGTCCCCGAATAAAACTGAAACTCACTGCTCTTACATTGCACGGTTTATTTTTTTCAGGAGACAAATTTAATAAGTCATTACTTTCGAAAGAACACCTAAAACTCGAGGGAGCCATAATACACAATATGGAAAACCCAGTAGGCTGTGTTGCTCACAGAATTATTTTTTTCACGCGCCCTAAAACACCAAGAACTTCCACTTGCAGATATCCCAGTGTCATTGGCTTAGAAGAATTGTCTGTGACACCTGTTTCTTTGAAAGTTGGTAGAGTCAGCCTAGCTCTTAAGGATAAAATGTTCAGTGGCTACTCTTTCCCCTAGGAACTGCAGCTGAGAAGGGGGCAGCTGGGGGAGCCAGGACCTCGTCCAGCTGTGCCCTAAATCCAGGTGGCTGATCCCATCTTCAGCTCCTGGCCCTTATGTAACCAAGCAGGACCCTACGGGGCCTTCCCAGGACAGACTCCTTCCCCCATGTCCTCTGCCTTAACTCCTCTCTGAATTACCTAGATGACAGTATCTGATGCAAATGGCCTGAGCCATTTTACACATGTCAAACCCCCCACCAAATGGAAGATGTTAACCACTTGAGGATCAAAAGCACGTAGCCCCCAGACCTCCTGGAGCCTGAGGAGAGATAACGTTAACCCCTGTGACACTGCCCTGTTACCTCACTATCAACCAATCAGAGAATTGTGCAAGGGCTGATCACATACTCCGTGACTCCCCTTACTCACCTGGCCTTTAAAAATGCTTTCCTGAAAACTACTGGAGACTGCAAGTGTTTGAGCATTGATGCTACCCAGACTCCTTGTCTGGAGGCTTACAATAAATGCTTCCCTCTCCTTCATCACAACCCAGTTGTCAGGAGAGTGGCTTTACTGCGCTACAGGAGAGCAAGCAGACTCAAGTTTGGTTCGGTAACACTCACATCTGAATTCAACCCACCCTTCATACAGTGAAGCACTGGTATTGATCTAACAATGTATACTGGCTGCATTCCGACCATGGGATCCATGCATGAATGGACGCATGGCTAAAATAGCGTCATCTGTCAGCATTTACCTCCCTCCTCTGTCCATCAGAGACAGGGAAAGCCCCTTTGCACCATTAACTTAGTTCAAAGGGAGAACACACAAAAGAAGAAATGACTTGCAAAAGAAAGATCTCTTCACTTTATTCTCTTGCAGATTTAATTTCTGTGACACATAAAGGATACCTAATTACTGTTCCTTTTGATGTTTCAGTAACCAAAAAGTAACTTACTCATTCCGCATGTACTACAGGTAAAAACTACAATATAAGGAGAAGGAAGGTGGAGTTTCTGCTTTCAAGGAGTTTACAGTCTAGAAGGTACACCAGCTGTGCACGTGTCTGACTGCACTGCAAGCTAGAAACGTGGAATTAAGTGCTGCAGGATAAGCCCAGACAATGTTAAGGGAGGTCAGAGTGAGGGAGATTATTCCAGACAGCAGAGGAGACTGAGAGATGGGATTGGCAGGGAATCAGGAACAAAACAGGATTGAGCAGAAGAGAGGCTGGGAGGTTAGAATGGGCTCTGACTTGGGAAAGCTTCAGATACCAGATTAACCAAGGGGAGGCACTTTATTCCCTACACGTGAAGAAGAATAATGCTTTCCATGACTATGAGTTTTTCTGCTTAACCAGACACTGAAGGGGAGTGAGAAGAGCCCGTCTATAATTTAGACGCATGACTCCAGGGACAGCAAGTTGCTTGTTTGTACTGAATTGAATTAAACTGGGCGGGTTAAAGGCAGGAAAGTGTGGAGGTGGGAAGTGACTGCACGGGGGTGAGCAATGAAGGTGTGGGCCAGGGGGTGGCAGTGGGACCTGAAATGCCCAACAGTGATCATTTGGAATATATAAGCTCCCATGTTATTTTGTGAAAACACAGAAAAGACAACAATAACATCCTGACCACAACAGAGGGACAGCAAATGCAGACCCAGTAAAAGGGGGCTTTTCTTTAGAAAAGGAGCTGGATACTGAGTGCCTACAGTCTGAGGAAGACCAGAGACCCACCCTCTTAGGAACACCAGAGACCCACCCTCTTGGCTTCTTTTCCTTCATTCAAGATCATGCAGGAGGCAGGGTCCAAAACAGCTTGGTCTTCATGATTTGTATTCCTCACTATCTATACTGTGATGCCTATCTCCTGTGTGTTCTCTGCATCTTGCTAAATGCTAGGGGAGATTGCATTCATCAAGACATAGAAGGCGGAGGGGAGCAGAATTTGCCACCCTTAAATATGTCTCTTAGGCGTATGAATTATTTTAAGCTGGTTATCTTCTAAGAAACAGCAGACAAGGGGGAAAGCTCTGAAAATCAAGTAGAAGTTACCCTTTTATAAGAAGTATTTACATTTATAAGGGAAATCTCCACTTGTGTGTCTCCCTCACTGTACGGGGAAAAGAAGGATGATCAGGTCTCTAGAGACTTAAATCTGCTAACGGCCTTACCCTGGCCTTACCCTTGTATACTGTGCTTTTCCTCGTCACCTCCTACGACTGGCTCTCCCCACCCTTGACACCCTCTTTCGTCTTTAGCTGAGAATGGTGTTTAAGGTGAGGGATTTGGCTATTTTGGTGAGTTACTCATTTTTCCTAGGCCTCTCCCACGTATACATGTTATTACACATTTGTTTGATCTTCTGTTAATCTGTCTCCTGTCAATCTAATTCTTAGACCTGTCAGAAGAAGCCAGAAGGGTGGAGGAAAATTTCTTCCTCCCAGACAAAGACATGGGCCCTTTAACATCACTGGGAATATACAACCCACAGGCTAAAATCAGGTTAATCCTCTCAAAGTAAAATGACGGTGATAATAGTAATAAGCTTAATAATAAGTATCATTTTATTGAGCGCTGCGTGCCGGTGCTCTATACACTTAACGTGCTGTTTTAATATTCATAACCAGTCTTTGTGGCAGGACAGCCAAATTTTGTCTAAATTCGAAGATGTTCATTTTTTTCACACGTTAACATGTCCAGGAGTGGGTGTTTTACAATCAATATATATATATTTAATGTGAGAACAATGCTGCTCTTTTTGGTATATTTGGCTTGTTCCACTGAAAAGTTATTATTAAATGATGTCACTTAATAATGATGTCTTAGGATGAAGGAAAAGTGAAGATATTGTCTTCATTTTTTAAATGAGACTGAGGCAAATGTAGTGACGAGTTCTCAGCGCTAGTAGGTGAGAAAGCAGATGAGAAAACCTGCCAGCTGTCTTAAAGGCTGTACTATGAATGATGCTCTTCTATGGCATAAGAAATAGTTTATCCCCTTGCAAGGAAATTGCATGCAAGGATACTCAGCCATTGCACTAACCCGACCAAGCCATCAGCCATACTATGTCGGTATCCATTTAGTCATTTGACGAGCAGTGATTCAACACCTGTCTGCCCCACACCGTGCGGGCCATCGTGCTTCTGGTAGCAAGAAAAGCTGCCTCTTTGCCCATGAAGCACAAAAAACCAATGAGAGACACAGACATTAAACAATAATGACATAAACATTGAATGGAAAACTATAAAGCCTCACAAGCAAAAGCACAACATGTTACGATACCATTCATCAGAGAGTCCAGATGTAGTCTGGGGTATCACGGACTGCCTTTCCTGAAGATGGTTTTTTTTTTAGTTCTTCTAAGGGATTCCACTAATACTGGGCAAAGGAGCCCCCTGGGCTGGGATCTGCTAGGTCTGGAATAATACAGGAGGAAGCAGACTCTTCCATACCATGGAAATTGCATGTGCAAAGGCCCTGAGGCGAGCGTTTGTTCACGCTGAGTTTGAGATCTAGAGAGAAAGTCAAGGAGGTTTGAAGGGGAGAGTCTGCACGTAATGAGACCAGACAGGCTTGCGGATCATGGTGAGGATGTGGCTATTTATACTAAGAACAGTAGGAGGCAGCGACTTTTTTTACTTTAAAATGTCTGAAGTCGTATGGTGACAGTTGAGCGTGGAAATAATTTCTGTTTTATATCAATGTAAATTTAAATGCGACACAGTATCACCAGGTGGGAGGCTCCTTCAAAATAGTTGGGGCTTATCTCTACAGATGTCCTAGAAGTAAATACGTGGTCTGTAACAAATATATGTCACATGTCAATTCATAGGCCAGGACTAAACCATTCATTCTTCTACTGAACCATTTGATACTCATCGGTAGCCCCGTGACCAGACTCAATTTCAGGTACAGAGAGGTGTTCCCATATGTAAGAGAACAGTCATAGTGGACTTCAGGTCTGGATTATCCCATTTAGAAAGGGACAGCCACTCAGGGTGAATCTGTGTTTTTGCTGAGAATAGTCTCACTGCCTTCCTATTGATATAAGACAGCAACAACTACAAAATAACAGGCTGTCTTTCCTCTATGAAAGCAGACTGCAGTGTAGGTGTCAGCCACAGAGTAGGAGGTGCTGAGCAGTAATAAGACTGGCCCTCAACCTAATGACTGGAAGTGACAGAATCCATCAGAGGGAGGAGGCTGGCTCTGAGGCTCCCACTTGAGCAAACATTAGGGGAATCACCCACCATGCCTGTCTTCCAGCCAGAAGCCACTCTCTTCCTGAGGTCTAAACCATGACTGGAGGACCAGGATAAATAAATTTGCAGTAGAGGTGGAGTGGGTTAGGAGTTTTATCCAATTAATGGACCTTAAAATCAGCAGTTATCTCATACAGAACTGGTGGGAATATCAACCGTTTCTATCTTTTTCTTTCTTTTTTTGCGGTACGTGGGCCTCTCACTGTTGTGGCCTCTCCTGCTGCAGAGCACAGGCTCCGGACGCGCAGGCCCAGCAGCCATGGCTCACGGGCCCAGCCGCTCCGCAGCATGTGGGATCTCCCCGGACCAGGGCACGAACCCGTGTCCCCTGCATCGGCAGGCGGACTCTCAACCACTGCGCCACCAGAGAAGCCCCGTTTCTATCTTCTGGAAAACGATGTGTCAACGTGTATCAATAGCCTTAAAAATGCCCATGCATTTTGAACCCATAATTCTATTCCTAGAAATGTATCTTAATGGAATAATCAGCAATATACAATATTCACAGTCTCATTATTTACAGTGCCAAAAGGTCAGAAATAGTTTACAGACCCAGTCATGGAAAAATGATAGAACAACTATACCATGTGCAGAGGGTGAACTATTTTGTAGCCACTGAAAATCATATCTTTAAAGAACATTTGATGACATAGGAAAACATAATCCATCAAGTTTAAAGAGCATTTTACAAAACTGTACATACAGTATAATTTTAAATACACACACATTGTAATAGGACAAAATGATAATAGTGATTATATCTAAATGCTAGTTACTTGCTTTTTCTATATTTTATTTTCTACAATGGCCAGGAAAAATTTTAAAAACAGAAGAAAGTACAGGAAAATAATGGACCCAAAATTAACTGTTGTTTTTGCTTCAAATATTTAATGAAGGAATAGAATGTTCTAGATGAAGTTTGAGTCCACTTTATTCCTAGTTCCAGACCCCTCTCTTCTGAGAATGCATCCACTAACCTGTGTTTGTATACTTTTCTACACATTATGCTTTCATAAACATCATGTAATATGTTTATTTATATAAATTTTATCACACTGCCACTTACTTTTTTTTTTTTTTTTTTTTTTTGTGGTACGCGGGCCTCTCACCGTTGTGGCCTCTCCCGCTGCGGAGCACAGGCTCCGGACGCTCAGGCTCAGCGGCCATGGCTCACGGGCCTAGCCGCTCCACGGCATGTGGGATCCTCCCAGACTGGGGCACGAACCCGCGTACCCTGCATCGGCAGGCGGACTCTCAACAACTGCGCCACCAGGGAAGCCCTGCCACTTACTTTTTTCACTAACTTTAGATTTTTGATAGCCATTCAGGTTGCTGTGTATTGAACTAATTCATTTATTTTAACTGCTGTAGAGTATTCATCAAATATACCACAATTAATTATTCCATTCCCTTATTCACAGACATTTGTTGCCAATTTTTAGCTGTTACAAATAATGCTGCAATGCAGAGCCTTCATAATCAGAAAAAAGTCACTAAGTATAAAAGAAGGAGAAAAGTGATGGAGGATAATGCTAAGTCTAGAGAAAGGAACGCTTCTGCTTCCCAGACTCGGGTTTTTTACGCATTGTCCCAGGCCCTCTGGAGGCCACCGGCCTTGGGGCTCTCTTGTGCTATGAAGACATCTGAAGGCCCAGAGGTCCTTAACCAGGCACCCTCTGCCCTGCCCTGGACCTTGGCATTAATACCTTCTAATGCTTGGACACCTACAACTATATGACTGACATGCCTCTTCCCAGAAGTAGCAAACAACATGAATCTTATCAACTTGTTTAAGCCTCAGATTTTCTCAGTTGGAGAATGAGGCACAGAGAGGCTAAGTAACTTGCCTGAGGTCACATAGGCAAATGGATTCAAACTTAGACAGTGTGACTCAAAAGTCCACACGCTTAACCTCTGTGCCCAAGGCCTCCCGTAATTTTCCACTAGCCTACTCCTTATCTCATTCCCCTTTTTACAGCCGGCCTCTCACCTGCTATGAGGGAGAGACACAAGGCTGCTCTGCTTCTCAGTCCATGCTCATCAACCACACTGGCTCCTCTGCTCACCCTGCTATGGCTTCTTAACCACCGCCCCCCAAATCAATCTTTGTATTTATGATTCTGATCTTGTCATCATTTATATATTTCTTGAGCCACTCAAATCCTGAGTGCCCTGATCCCTTTCTTCCTCTTGTCTGGCACTAATATCCTACTGCCAAAGCATTGAGGGGCAGGAAATAAAGTAGTAAAGCTGCAAGCTATTCTCCCCTCTGTCTTTATACAATGTCTGTGTTAACTGGTACAAGGAGGAAACTTGCTAACAATAAATAAATCAAAGCCCTGTCAACACTTGGGAATGACCCCACACCATGGACATCTATCTGTCAGTGACGTGGAATGAATTTTCTGCCCTTTTTGGGCTCATGGCTCAAGCCCAGTTGGTAAATTGTATTGCTCAAATATTTTCTTATGTGTACTGATTTTTTTTTTCTTGCTTATTCTATCAGTTACTGAGAGATGTGTGCTGTCAACATCCATAATTATGATATGGATTGGTATTTCTCCTTTTAGTTCTGCTAGTATTTGCTTCATATGGTTTAAAGCCATGTTATTAGGTGTATACAATTTAAGATTGTTATGTGTTTCTGTTGAAAAGCTTATTTTATCAGTAAGAGTGCTCTGTCTTTTCATGTAATAGTCCTGAGGTCTGAGTCTACCTGGTTTGACACTAATAAAGCCACAGCAGCCTCTGTTGGCTAGAGTTTGCCAAGTATATTTTTCTCCATTTTTTTTTTTTTTTTTTTTTACATTCAGCCTGTGTCTTTTTATTTAAAGCGTGTCTCTTGGGCTTCCCTGGTGGCGCAGGGGTTGAGAGTCCACCTGCCGATGCAAGGGACACGGGTTCGTGCCCCGGTCCGGGAAGATCCCACATGCCGCGGAGCAGCTGGGCCCGCGATCCATGGCTGCTGAGCCTGCGCGTCCAGAGCCTGTGCTCCGCAACGGGAGAGGCCACAACAGTGAGAGGCCTGTGTACCGCAAAAAAATAAATAAACAAATAAAGTGTGTCTCTTTTTTTTTTTTTTTTTTTGCAGTATGCAGGCTTCTCACTGTTGTGGCCTCTCCCATTGCGGAGCACAGGCTCCAGACGCACAGGCTCAGCGGCCATGGCTCATGGGCCTAGCTGCTCCGCGGCATGTGGGATCTTCCCAGACTGGGGCACGAACCCGTGTCCCTTGCATCGGCAGGTGGACTCTCAACCACTGTGCCACCAAGGAAGCCCTAAAGTGTGTCTCTTATAAACAGCATATAGGTTGCTTCTCATTCAGCATGACAATCTTTATCTTTTCATTGCAGTGATTGGTCTAGGTGTTAGCTTCCTAAGATTACCATAACAAATCACCACAAACGAAATGACTTAAAACAACAGAAATTTATTCTCTCAAAGGCATGGATACTAGAAGTCCAAAATCAAGGTGTCAGCAGGGCCACACTTCCTTGGAAGGCTCTAGGGAAGAACCCTTCTTCGCCTGTTCTATCTTCTTAGCGTTGCGATAATTCTTGCTGTCCCTTGGCTTGTGGCAGAATAATGCCAATCTTTGCCTCTGTTGGCCTTTTTTGTACAGAAAGAAAAAAAACACCTCTGTCTCTGGGTTTTCAGGTGTGTCCTACTGCTATTATGCTCCATGACCTTCATTTTAATCTTTTTGGCTGGTCAAGTTTTTCTCCCTGCCCACAACTCTCCAGTCCCCTCACCAGTGTTGTCCATATAAGGGACCAATCAGCTCAAGCGCTATTCCTCTGATCAAACATCTACAAAACCATTTTACAGACGGTCTATAAAGTGGGAAGTTTATGATCATTGTGGCTCTGTTAGCAAAGGAAAAAGGTGAGTAAGTAATATCTGCGGCTTAGGCAAACAACAGTATCTGTCTGCAATAATCACATACAGAATAAAAGTCAAACTCTTTGGTCTGGTTTTCAAAGCCCCCCCCCGCCATCTTGTCTTCAACCTAACTTTCCAAGGCTCATCACTAGGATGTCTCCATCCCATGTGCCCACGTGACCCCCGTGGAAAAAGCCTGAGCTTTCAGGCACATGTTGTTTCATTGTTCAGGAATGCACTCCTCTGTATCTATTTTTTTTTAAACATCTTTATTGGAGTATAATTGCTTTACAATGGTGTGTTGCTTTATAACAAAGTGAATCAGTTATACATATACATATGTTCCCATATCTTTTCCCTCCTGCGTCTCCTTGCCACCCTCCCTATCCCACCCCTCTATGTGGTCACAAAGCACCGAGCTGATCTCCCTGTGCTAGGCACTCCTCTATATCTTGACGTGCCCTAATTACTAAGGTAGCAAATGTTTGCCCTTCCTCTTCCTAGACCCCATCCCTGAAGGCTCAGTGCAAATAGCACACATTCCGTGAAGCTGCCCTTCAAGCCCCTGCTCAGAGAAACTTCCCCTTCTCACTTCCTCTGTATCTCCCTCCCGCACATCACCATTTTCTATCTTTACGCACACACACATCTTACATTCCCATCTAGATTGTAAGCACCTTAAGAATAGAGACTCCATCTTACTTGTCACCATGTTGCCAAATCTCAAACACTTTCCTGGGAGACAGACGCTGAGGGTATTGGCTTGGTTTACTCGACGGAGAGATCCACCCACATGCAAAATCTGTGGACACTTCAATCCCACACTCACCAACAAATCAATAAAGACATCAGATACGTTTTTGCTCAATTTTGGGGTCAGGTCTCTCATGGGGAAGGAGTATTCCAGGACCATTCCCTCCTTTGCTAGCCAGAAGTCTCTGTGTCCTTATAATTATTGAAAATTTCACAGATGTGAAATGCCACCAGATATGATTCTTAATCATTGCTAATGTCAACAATAGCTGGATCAGAAAAAAAATCAAGTATACGACAAATATAATAAATATAATATTGATACATAAGACAAGATTATATAATATATAATACAACAGACATAATAAACCCATTCTATAGCAAGATAGCTCCAGGTGTTCTCATCATATACAGCCTGTCTGACGTTGCTCTGATGCTTGTTACCTCATAACGGTGGCTTTTTAACTTTTAAGCTACTTAGCGATGAGGGGTAGTTTTACTATCAGGATAGTGAGTTCTGCTCACCTGGAAAGTGTGTCAAGAGTTTATTGGGTCATGACTCACTGAGGGGACAATGAAAATGAGGTCCACCACACACCAAGCCCTTTCTGGAGTTGTGGTCATCCTTAACTGTATCTTGTATTCAGTGATCTACTGCTTTACACATGGATATTCTTTTTGTAGTCACGGGTACCGGATCAATTCTGTTAGGTAGGGCTGGATATTGTGAAGTGTGGGTAAGGAGAGGATTGTAATTACCTGTATTGATCCTGTCAGTCATTCTAATCACCAGACGATGATATGAACACAGTGAGATTGTAATAAAATTTGAACACATGATCCTGCATGAATTAGAGAAACTATAAGAATTCCAGCAGCTCGTCTGACACTTCCGTGTAGAAACTGGACCATTTCTGATGATATCATGGGAGTTTTGCTGGCTGTGTTTATTTCGATTTGGGATTTTGCTTTAAGATAGATTAATAAGTAAAATCTGAACTCCCCATTCTTTTATCTTCTCTCTGTGTGTTTGTTCAACATTATTCTGGGTGTGCCTATTATTCGAGACCTGCTCTCTCTAGCCCTGATCCCTCAACCAAACACCCCTGGCCTTCCTGGGCAGTCCCTGTTCCCATCCCTCTCCTCACCCACCTCGCTAGAAATTCTGGTTGCCTGACTCTCAGTCTATAGAAATGTGTGCTCTCCAAGCACCTCAAAGAGTGCCCACTTAGGGACTTCCCTGGCAGTCCAGTGGTTAAGACTCTGCACTTTCCCTGCAGTGGTTCGATCCCTGGTTTGGGAACTAAGATCCCTCATGCCTTGCTGCATGGTCAAAAAAAAAGGCTGCCCATTTAAAAAGAACTCTTTTTTTTTAAGGCTGCGTTGGGTATTCATTGCTGAGCGTGGGCTTTCTCTAGTTGTGGCAAGTCGGGGCTACTCTTCATTGAGGTGTGCAGGCTTCTCATTGCAGTGGCTTACCTCGTTGCGGAGCACGGGCTCTAGGCATGCAGGAGTCAGTAGTTGTAGCACGCAGGCTCAGTAGTTGTGGCTCACAGGCTTAGTTGCTCTGCGGCATGTGGGATCTTCCCGGACCAGGACTCGAAACTGTGTCCCCTGCATTGGCAGGAGGATTCTTAACCACTGTGCCACCAGCGAAGTCCCTGAATGGAACTCTAAAAGATAAAGCCTGCAATCATTTTGTTCAAATTAAAGGGATGTTCCTCTCATGGATTTGTAGTCTTATTAACAGCTGTCCAGAGTCAGTGAGGCATGGTGGGAAAAAGGATATTCATGAGCAGGAAATTTTATTACAATCTCAAAATCATCCATTAAAGGTACGTGACTATTTGCCCTCAAGTAGAAGCTCTGTTGTTGATTGTTTCTTAACCTTCTCTGGAACAGTCATTCCCAGATTTGGGGATTTCACAGAAATAACTTTTTTTAAAAAATAGGATTTCAACTCAGTATGATTGGTCTATTTTTCCAAGTAAGAATGTTAAAAAATAATAATAACTACCGATTCTTCTTGCCATTATGTGAAAGGAAGATCACTTGAATATCAGAAAAGAATGGACATGGTCCCATCATGAAGGCAGTTCTTCAATTAAATAAATTTAATTTTATGTTCATATTTTCCTACTGTCAAAAACTGGTGAATCTTTGGTCCTGAGCTGGAACTGGCCCATTGACCAGCACTCGGAAGCCATCACTCTAGATGTTGACATGTCTGGTCAAAGCTATGATTAGCCACCTAAACTTTGCAGGTCATGGTAAACATAAAGTTCACTGTGGGTGCATTTATTCATTCGGTCATTCCAAAGCAGTTAGAAAGAACATGGACCATGGAGCCACATACCTTCAACCAAGGCCCAACTCCACCACTTGCCAGCTAGGTGACTTTAGGTATGTCACTTAACCTTTCTAAGCTTCCATTGCCACGTCTACAAAAGGGAGAGACAGCAAAAGCCACCGTTATGAGTTGTTAAGAGGATTAAGTGAGGATTAGCAAAGTTTCTTTGTTTCAACAAAACCAGTCATTTGCTAGAACTGGAGTTGTCTAACATGCCAGACATTGTCCAAGACCTCTAAGAGGCAGAGTCAAAAGTCACCATCTTTTCCTTCAAGGAGTTTATAGGTTAAAGGAGGGGGACCCACGAAAGGAGGGCCAGATTCAATGAAACCAGTGCTAAAATAGAGACAAAAGCTTGGAAGCCACGGGGGCTTGTAGAGGTTTGAGAGAACAAAGGAAAGAGAAGGTGGAGTCAGAGCAAAATCTTAAGAAATATACAATTAAAACAAAGCAGAAGAATTATTAGGCTCTTGTTTGAGAACTAGACCGACCTGCAGTGCTAGACCTGAAATGTGCAAATTAAAGCCTAGGGGACAAAAAAGCATGTTTATTATTCAGCATGTTTTTTGGTTGAAGAATTGGCTCATCAAAACAGTAATTTCCCTCTGTCTTACTGTCTCCATCCTGTTTGAGTTGCCCTAAGAAGATTGTTCTCTGCCAATTCGGACCTGAAGAAGATGAATTTTCAGTGAAAAAGGAAAGAGAAGTTACAGCTGCTAGTTTTGGGGAAATCCTGAGCGTAGATCTTTTGAGAAGACCAGAGTATTTGAGTGTCTGAATCCCAGGGTGTTGCCTCACCCCTTGCTACTCTAAGTGTGGTCCTCCACCCAGCAGTATCTGCATCACCTGGGAACTTGCTGGAAATGCAGAATTTCAGGCCCCAGCCAAGAGCGGCTGAATGAAAGACTGCATTTCATTGTATATATGTACCACATCTTCTTTATCCATTCCTCTGTTGAATTGGGAGATTGGGATTGACGTATACACACTACTATATATAAAACAGATAACTAATAAGGACCTACTGTATAGCATAGGGAACTCTACTCAATACTCTGTAATGGCCTTTATGGGAAAAGAATATAAAAAAGAGTGGATATATGTATATGTATAACTGACTCACTTTGCTGTACAGCAGAAATTAACACAGCATTGTAAATCAACTATACTCCAATAAAAATTAAAAAAAAAAAAAGACTGCATTTCCACAAGCTCCCCAGGGGATGGGTAACTATTGTACATGAAGGTTTGAGATGCGCTACCCTAGCCTAATTCTTGGTGAAAAAAAGATGATCACTGGACCGAAAGTGACCAGCATTAAAACCCCTCTGCTGACTTGGATTGACTTTGCTTTCATTTCTTGGCATTCATATCTCACCTCTATGCATTAAAGAATAATAGTTGTGGATCAAAGAGCAGGGCTACCCCAGAGGCGTGTGACATAACTGCCCAATTATCTTAAATGTAAGATAATTGAAGATACATTGAAGTTTAATAACATTTACTTGAATGTATGCCTATGGTCTTATTTATATTCCGAAACAACTTACAACTGTTTTTTGGGGGGTTTTTTAATTTTAAAAATTTTTTTGTTGTATGCGGGCCTCTCACTGTTGTGGTCTCTCCCGTTGTGGAGCACAGGCTCCGGACACGCAGGCTCAGCAGCCATGGCTCACGGGCCCAGCCGCTCCGTGGCATGTGGGATCCTCCTGGAACAGGGCACGAACCCGTGTCCCCTGCATCGGCAGGCGGACTCTCAACCACTGCGCCACCAGGGAAGCCCTTGTTTTATTTTTTACACAGGAGAAAACTAGAGCTCAGAGACATTAGACAGCTTGCTGGGTCCACACACACCTGGTCCTCAGGTTTCAAGACCAGGGCTCCTCCCTGAAGCCCGGTAGCCCATCATATGCTCCAGCTGAGAAGATGGTCCCACCTGGACCAGTCGCTATGCCTTTCATTTCCAGTCCCATGACCAGCAGCCCCGTTCAGTCCACAGCTCTGAGCTGCCAACCAAGTCCACTGTTTGCTGCTTTCAGTTCATGGACAGCCACCGGAAGCCTAGCTCTGGGTCCCCTAATTAGCTAGCTTGGAAACATCTGAAGTAGTCTCCTAGTCCTGTGGGCCAGGACTAGTGCATTCATCTCTGTATTCCTCACAAGCCAACCTGATGCTTCAAAGAGTTGAACTGGGTAGATAAGAGTGACTACCAAAGGTTTCCTAAGGAACGGATGAGAAAATCTCCCATGACCTCTGGGCAAGGACTGAGTCAGTGAATCGGAAACATCTTGTGGGAACAGAGATCCTGAACAGACCAGTTGGCCGAGGCAGGATACGAGGAACCAGACCAGGGCTCTCACCTCGCCCCATAGCTGGGGGCTCCAAGGGTACAAGCTGAATGCTGAATGCATCAGGAAGGGCAAACAGGCAGCATGGCTTGGCTTGGAGAGAAGCGGGGTGTGGCCACTCGTAGAATCATCTAGGCTTGTGCTGGGGACTTGAAACTTAACAGCTCTTTTGATATTCTCAGTGGTACGCTGAGGTCAGTATTACAACTCACATTTCACAAATGAAGAGACAGAAAACAAGCTAAATAAACTGCCAAGGTCACACAGCCAGCAAGTGACAGAATGAGTTTCAGCCCAGCTGGGTCTGATCCAGAGCACATTCTCTTTCTGTGGGATTTGGATCCTTGCAAGGAAGGATTGCAAAGTGAGCATCCTCTCCTCTCTCTCTCTTGTGCTTCTGGAAACTTCTTGCACATATTTGTTATATTCTCTTGAATGTGGTGTTGTGTGCAAACTTACAGAAGTGGACATCACAGGGAAGACTACATCCTAGGCCTCTGATTCCTTCCCACCACTTTAGGGTCTAACACTGTGTAGAGAGTTTTGGAGAGCCTCCAAAAATATACGACAAAATCCTAAGCCCCAGAACCTGTGACTGTGACCTTGTTTGGAGAAACGGGTCTTTGCTGGGCCCTAAATCCAAGGACAGTGTCCTTATGAGAAAAAGTCAGAGGGAGATTTGAGACACAGGAGTCTCGAAGGAGAAGCCACGTGAAAGCAAAGCCAGAGATGAGACATGCTGCCAGGGAATGCCTCAGTCTCCAGCAGGGGGAAGAGGGAATCTCCCCTAGAGCAGGGCCCAGCCAACACCTAGATTTCCAACTTCAGGACTCTAGAACTGCGAGAGAGTAAATTCCTGTCGTTTTAAGCCCCCCAGTTTGTGGTGGTTTGTTATGGCAGCCACAGGAAACTAATTCACACTGAAACGAAGGATCTTTCATTTTGCGACTGGCGTCCGCAAACTGTACTGCTGCGTAGAGCCTTTTAAAACTTACCTACTCTAAATCTATGCGATTTTGGATGGGAAGACCCCGATTTGAAAATCTAGGTTCAGAGCATTCCTGATTTTAAGAATATACAGTCAGAAAATAATATATATAAAGCAGGGCAGTGCATCAGCCACTTTTTTCTCAAAAGACGAAAATGCCCTTTCATGCAAAATATTTTGTAGTCGATAGATAACGTTAGGTAGGGATGAGGGTTACTTATGCTATTTCTGTAGTATCCTAATTAACTTTTCTTAAATGGGCATTAAGCATAAAATACAGGACATGAAAAAGGAACAAACACAAATAGCCTAGACTTCACCCACAAATCTGTTATGTAGCCTGCAATCTGTCAGAAAAGCCTGCAAATCCCCCATGGGTTTTTTGGTATAAACACTTTCTATTTTGAGCCTCTTTTCCCCTTCGCTTTCACGCTAATAAATTTTTAAAGCAATCTTGAGCCCCAAACCTAGACAGGCTTCTCTCAAATGCTCTACGTTATCCTCCCACTGTCCTCATTTTGAGTCATTCTCTCTGAAGATCCTGTAATAATCTGTCATCCTCCAAATGGAGTTGAGAAAGGTTTCCTCCCTGGAGCACTGTTTACCTGGGAGGTGAGGTTAAAAAGCCCAGGACTCATAATCTGGAAGTAGAGAAGGGAATGTGTGTCTCCAGGGTAGCCCTAGGGAGCCTCTGAGTTTAGTAGGTTTAATGTGCCCTGGCTCCATCTCTGACTGTGTGGCCCCCGGCAAGTTACTAGGCCTCTCTGAGCCTTGGCTTCCTCATTGGTAAAGTGTGAATAAAAACAGTGCCCGCTGCCTAAGATTTCGTGATGAATGAAATACAAGTTGCTCAACCCTGTGATCAATTCTGTTTCCATCTCATTCAACTGATTCGTGCACTTGACATAGGGGGTCACTTTCTTGATTTACTGTCACAATAATAAGCACTCCTGGTTTTCCTCCTTCCCGTCTGGACGACCCCCAGTATGTACCCCTTTTGTTTTTCTAATTTATTTATTTATTTATTTATTTCTGGCTGTGTTGGGTCTTCGTTGCTGTACGTGGACTTTCTCTAGTTGCAGTGAGCGGGGGCTACTCTTCGTTGTGGTGCGCGGGCTTCTCATTGCGGCAGCTTCTCTTGTTGCGGAGAATGGTCTCTAGGCGTGTGGGCTTCAGTAGTTGTGACACGTGGGCTCAATAGTTGTGGCTCGCGGGCTCTAGAGCGCAGGCTCAGTAGTTGTGGCGCATGGGCTTAGTTGCTCTGCGGCATGTGGGATCTTCCTGGACCAGGGCTCGAACCTGTGTCCCCTGCATTGGCAGGAAGATTCCTAACCACTGAGCCACCAGGGAAGCCATTTTCTATGCATGAATGCTGGAGTACCTTGCACCTCTTATCTTCTCACTCCCTTGTTGGCCTCATCCAGGACCGTGACTTCACAAAGCCCTTTTTTGCTGATGACACCCGAATCTAAAGGTCCAGCCTCCCCTCTGAGGCCCTGACTAACTTCGTCACTCAGGTCTCTCTCTGATGTCACCGGATGTGCAAGAAGCATCACAAAGTTTGGTGCTTTGTGTCCGCACCAAACTCTTAATCTGCATCTCCGGAGCGGCTCCTCTTTCCAAGCTGCCCATGTTGGTAAGTGGTACTGCTAGTTTGGCTCAAGGCAAAACATGCCTCTTCTCTTGTTCTCACCACACATCTCAATCCATCAGCAAATATGTCCATCATAACTTCAGAGTATTTCCAGAATCCACCACTTCTCACCTCCTCCAGTTTTAGGTCATGGCTGTAAGCCATCACCATCTCCCTCCTAGATAACTGCAGTAGCTTCCTAACTGGGCTCCCTGCTCCCATCCCTACCCACAGCGCAACATTTTCTCCACTAAACAAGCACTAAACAAGCAGTGTAATTCCTTTCAAACCTATGTCAAGACATGTCCCTGCTCAATAATCTCCAAGGGTTTCCCCATTCCACTTGAATTCCGAGCTGCCCCGTGGATCTCATCCCCAACTTCTCTTCCCCTTCCTTCCCTCCTGGCAAGCCATGCCCTTCCCAGGTTCAGGGTACTGCTGTTCCCCCTGCCTGGGATGCAGACAGATACCTACTTGATAGAGCAACCTCCCCGGTCACCCTCTGTCCCACTTCATCCTGTGCTCAGGTTTATTTTTCTTCTTAGGACTCATCTACTTTGCATTATATATGTATTTGTTGGTCAGCTATCTCCCTACCTGAATGTAAGCTGTAGGAGAGTAAGGACTTTGTTGCATTCATTGCTGTACCCTTGGTACCTAGAGTGCTACTGGGCACATTAGTAACTTCTGAACAACTGAATAAAGAAGTGAATAAGTGAATGCATAAATGAATCAATGAACGAGGCTCTACATGTAAAGCCCTAAGCATAGCACGGTGTGTTGTATGTAATTCATAAATACTACCTCCTGCTGTGCTTGTTATTTTTAATTATTATTTGTTTAGGTGCTTTACACACCCTGCCTTTCCTCCTGGCCCTTCGACTTTTTAGACTCCCCCCCTGCCATGTCCAAACCTCTCCATTGGAACCTAAGAACAGTCAGAAGACAGTGATGGAGATTACCACCATGGTGAGAAAAAAATGTCAATGGCCAACCCTCTTCTATGGTCACAGAGTTTGGTTCTGCCAGATACACAGATAAGGAGGATGGTTGGACTCAATTGTCTTCAGGTATAGCCATCAAATGCCCTGGATGCATTTTTGGACAGCCTCAATTCCAATAATGTGTTCTGTCCTTTTCACATACCGGCTAAAACGTAAATATTTCTGCCTCCAAATTACACCTCCCAGACCGACTTTGAAAAGCAGCCCAAAATAGTACTGGGCATTCAGAAAACACAGCCAATCTTATCTTTAATCACTCTTGTGTTGTTTTGGAGATTGTACAAATTTAAATACGGGGAATTTTGTGGGGAAAAGTTAGGTAAACCCTGGGAAATGCAAACCATATAAACTTGTCCTCGAGTTTGTATGGTTTGCATATAAACTGTGTATAACAGTTTATATGGCAACTGTTATATAAACAGATCTACATCAAATCTGACTTGTTATTCATCTATACATATTTTTGAGCTTTGGGCCACATGTTCTGTGTGGACATGTCAAGGAGAGGTGAGCACACATGCAACAAACACATCCTTGTAAACACACCTGAAAAAAGGCTTAGCAGGGTCCTTGGGAACGCTTGGGGCAAAGACAAGATGCTTTTCTTTACTGCTGGGCTGAGGCCTTGGGTAAGAAGCTCCCCTGGCCTGGTAGGCAGCCGACCCACCTGAGATAAGGCCTGTCAGGGACGCCTGTTCCGTGCAGACCTCCCGGCGCCTGCAGCTGATGGGGCTAGTTATAGCATCAAGCTCACATCAAACACCCACCTGTGGCCCCAGCTCTGGACGGAATTGGAAAATTACTAACCCAAAGGCCAAGAGGACTCTGTCTAGGTCCTGGGCCACCAGAGTCCCCATCCTCCCTGAGGGCAAAACACTCTTTTGGAGACAAACTGGCAGGATTCTTAGATAGAAGGAGACAAAACCACTGACTTGGGAAAACCAGACCCTCTCTGGAGGAGCTACCTCCTTGAAGACACGACTGGAACATTCTTGGGTGGGGCAGTTCACCCCCCAAATAAACAACTTAGCAGTTCTCCTCCACCCAAAACAAGTGCCTCTGTGAACTGCCCCAGTCACTGCCTCTAACCTCGGGCCGGGCCCTCGAGCTTCTCCCGAAGCTGCAGCCTTTCCTTCAGCCGCAGGGATCTCACCCTGGCGTGTCCTGCTTCCTGACCTGCCACAGACCTGGCCCTGCCTGCATGATGCCCTACCTCAGGCCAACAGGGGCCTGCTTCATAGACAATCCTTAACTCAGTCCACCTCAGGCAGCAATCCTGGCTCAAACCCTCCATGGATGTGGTCAAACTAGAAGTGAAAGAGAACAGTAGCTGGAAGAAAATCAGAGACCTAAAGTCTGATATCCACCATTTTCAGCTGTACAGATAAAGTAGGACCACCCCGTGAATAGCTATGGGTGTTTTTCTGTGTTTTAATTTCCTGGCAACAAGGTAATGGGTCCAAGGACTCAGTCCTACCAGGCCAGCTCCCTGGTAGAGAGGGGACACCCCTGAATTCTCCTTTCCATGCCCAAGGAGCTCTCAGGGTCTCCAGGGGCCAGACAGCTGGTCTTTCCCAGCCCTCTCCTAGTCAGCGGGCACTGTAGCTTCATGGATGTTTATCTACTGGGCAAGGCCCATCCTACAAAAAGAGAGACTTGTGATAGGCTACATAATGGTATCCAAGGATACCTACTGCCTGGAACCTGAGAACAACACCTACTATGGCAAAAGGGTGGCTATTGCTTTCTATGGCAAAGGTGAGATTGTCTACGAATCGTAGACCGCAGTTCTGCAGAGAGCAGCTGGACAGGACCTTGAGCTGTCTTCTGTTGGGGAAGGAGAGTATACATTTGCAGTTGTAACCAGAAGAGCGGGCCTTGTTAGGCAGACGCACCTGTGAAGAATCGTAAGTATGGGATGATGCGTATAGGCATTACATAGCCAGGGGGCAGGGGGCCATGTGCTGGATGCCTGTTGAGTTGCCTGCCAGCTCCTCCTCTCTGGGGTTCCCAGTAGTCGCTGGGGACAACAGGATCCCATCCCCTGACTCCCCTGATTAAAGCAGGGTAAGCACCTGACCCAAGCTGGCACACTCAGGGTCCCTTCTGTTGAAATGACAGCAGCAAAAGGGGTCCTGAATCCCTTTTAGGACTGGGAGCAAAAAGAACCTGATGACTGAGCTCAAGAGCTGTTGTTGTACACTTTCTAATCACTACATGGACCAGAAAGGCAGAGGATGAGAGGGGAGAGAGGGGACGAAGGGAAGGAGGGAGGCGGGGAGAGAAGAGAGATAAATCGTGGTTAGAGATGCAGAGAGAATCCTAATGATGTTAGTCCCTGGTTCCAGGTCCTTCCTGCGGCTGGGTTCTGCCGGGATATACCTATATCTTCATAATAAATCCTTCTTTTCAGCTTTGGCTCGTTTAAGCTGATTTTTCTTGCATTCAACCAAAAGAATTCAACCAATATACCTTCTCATAGATCAGCTATGAACAAGTAATGTAATTCATACGATAAGTACAATACTTTGCAAAGGACGCAGCAAATAGGGAGGCTACTTGTGCAATTATTATCAAGGCAGCTCCTGTCACTGCTCTAACTGATGACCTTGCCTCCAGCTTTGGGAAACCCTGACTTCCTACTGTCTCTTCTCACAAGCCCAAGACACAGGCCTTGCTCCCAAGTCATCCCTCATTTCCCCGTTTCTGAGAAACCAGCAGCACTGCTGCTCTACCTCCAGGGGTCCGTTCATTGCCTTTTCTCTTTTTAACCTAAAGCACGGGGGTAGTACACAACTGGACTAAATAATCTGTAAAATCACTTGCAGTTTTGCTATCGTGTGATTCCGAGTTACTTTAACAATCCACACAACTATACTGACCATTCAGACTACAAACTAGTGTAAACAGTCTGAATCAGGAGATCTTTTCAGAATCTCATGATTTGCTTGTAAAAAAGGCAGGACTACCCCTGTTCTTCAGTCTGAATGCCAAGCTCTAGGTGAGGGCTGAGATTCTGATTGTAAGCATACAACATTTAAAAGGCCAGGACATGGGGATCAATATCTTTTAAGTCATGCATGTCTGGATTGAGTACCAACCTTGCTGCTTATTAGTTGTGAGAACTTAGACAATTTGCTGAACTTTTGTGTTCATGCTTCCATTGCATAAGAAGGAGGGGGTAATAGTAGCAAATGTATAGAATTATTTTGAGGATTAAATAAGGTGATGTAGGTTCCTTAAAAAACTAAAAATAGAACTACCATATGACCCAGCAATCCCACTACTGGGCATATACCCTGAGAAAACTATGGTTTCTCAAACTTTTTGAAAACTATGGTTTCAAAAAGACTCATGTACCACAATGTTCATTGCAGCACTATTTACAATAGCCAGGACACGGAAGCAACCTAAGTGTCCATCGACAGATGAATGGATAAAGAAGATGTGGCACATATATACAACGGAATATTACTCAGCCATAAAAAGAAACGAAATTGAGTTATTTGTAGTGAGGTGGATGGACCTAAAGTCTGTCATACAGAGTGAAGTAAGTCAGAAAGAGAAAAACAAATACTGTATGCTAACACATATATATGGAACCAAAAAAAAAGAAAAAGGTTCTGAAAAACTTAGGGGCAGGATAGAAATAAAGATGCAGACGTAGAGAATGGACTTGAGGACACGAGGAGGGGGAAGGGTAAGATGGGACGAAGTGAGAGAGTGGCATGGACATATATACACTACCAAATGTAAAATAGATAGCTAGTGGGAAGCAGCTGCATAGCACAGGGAGATCAGATCAGTGCTTTGTGACCACCTACAGGGGTGGGATAGGGAGGGTGGGAGGGAGATGCAAGAGGGAGGAGATATGGGGATATATGTATATGTATGGCTGATTCACTTTGTTATAAAGCAGAAACTAACACACCATTGTAGAGCAATTATACTCCAATAAAGATGTTAAATAATAATAATAAGATGATGTATATAAAGAATCTAGTATAGTGGCTGGCCTACAGAAAGATTATAATTTAGCTATGACTTGTAATATAGCAAATAGAAGACTCTACCAAATTATAAAGCAAATTAATTGGATTGATTTAATATTCAAGCATAAATTGCAAACTTCCTTATCCAGCCCTTCTTTACGAGATGGCCAGCTGCATTATTGAATGCAGTACGTAACTGCATATCTATTTGCATACTTATTTGTCTAATAGCTGCTCCAGGAAAGAAGGGATTATGTTTCATTTTGTTTTTTGTTTTTTTTGGGGTTTTTTAAATTATTTTTTTGTGTGGTACGCGGGCCTCTTATTGCTATGGCCTCTCCCGTTGCGGAGCACAGGCTCCGGATGCGCAGGCTCAGTGGCCATGGCTCACGGGCCCAGCAGCTCCACGGCATGTGGGAATCTTCCCAGACCGGGGCACGAACCCGTGTCCCCTGCATTGGCAGGCGGACTCTCAACCCCTGCACCACTAGGGAAGCCCTAGTTTGTTTTAATGTAGACATATACTTTACTTAAAGTAGGTTTATCAAGACATAATTTATATAAATAAAATTCACCCTTTTTAGGTGGACAGTTTTCTGAGTTATGGAACCAAAACCACAGTCAAAATATAGACTATTTCCATCACCCCAAAAAGTTCCCTTATAGTACCACCTTGTAGACAATCCCTTCAGCTCCCCAGCTACTGGCAACAACTGGTCCGATTTTTGTCCCTACAATTTTGTGTTTTCCATAATGTCATTTAAATTGTATTATACAGATTCTGGCTTCTTTTGCTTCTAATAATGCATTTGAGATTCATCCATATTGTAGCATGCATCAGTGCTTCGTTCTTTTCATTGCTGAGTAGTATTCCACATATGGATATATCACAACTTATCCATTCCTCAGCTGATGGTCATTTGGGTTTTGTACAGTTGTTGGTAATTATGAATAAAGACTGTTATAAACATTCACATGCAGGTCTTTTTCTGGACATATACTTTCATTTCTCTTAGGTAAATACCTAGAAGTGGGATCGTTGGGGTGTTTGATAAGTGTATATTTCAGTTCATAAGAAACTCTCAAACTGTTTTCCAAAGCGGTTGTACCTTTTTGCATTCCCACCAGCAGTGCAATGTATGAGAGTCCCATCTGCTCTGTATCCTCACCAGCACTTGGTGACATTAGGTGTTTGTTTGTTCTTAGTTTTAGCCATTCTTATAGGTATTTTGCAGTTTTAATGTGCATTTCTCTAGTGATTAATGGAGAGTCTTTTCATGTGTTTATTTGCCTTCCTTACGTCTTCTTTAATGAGGCAGTTTTTCAAATCTTTGCCCATTCTTGAATTGTTTAATTCGGTTATATGAATTTCTATTATTGTGTTTTGAAAGTATATATATAATATTATATTCATATATATAAGTGTATATATGTATATATGTTCATTCTGGATACAAGCCCTTTATCAGATATATGTTTTGTAAATATTTTTTCCCAATCTGTGGTTAGTATTAATTTTCTTAACCATAGCTTTTGAAGAGAAGTTTTCAATTGTGAAGTCCAATTTAGGACAATTTTTGCATATGGTTTGTGCTTTTGATATGTATCTAAGAAATCCTGGCCTAACCTAAGGTCACAGATTTTCTCTTATGTTTTTTCTAGAACTATTGTAGTTATTACTTTAATCTGTAATCTATTTTTAGTTAATTTGTTTATATGACATGAAGTATGTACAAAAGAATGAAGGGTTATTGTTTTGCCTATGGATGTCCGATTGTCCCAATATTTGTTGAAAATACTACTCTTTCTCCATTTAATTGCCTTGGCAATTTTTTGTGAAAAATCAGTTGACTGTATATGTGAGGTCCTATTTCTGACTCTCTATTCTATTCCATTGACTTGTATATCTATTTCACCAGAGCCACACTGTGATGATATGGTAGCTTTATAGTAAGTCTTGAAATCAGGTAAAATGAGTCTTCCAGGTTTTTTTTGTTGTTGTTGTTTTAATTTTTATATTTATTTATTTTTATACAGCAGGTTCTTATTAGTCATCCATTTTATACACATCAGTGTATACATGGCAATCCCAATCGCCCAATTCACCACCCCCCACCACTTTCCCCCCTTGGTGTCCCTACGTTTGTTCTCTGCATCTGTGTCTCAATTTCTGCCCTGCAAACCAGTTCAACTGTACCCTTCTTCTAGGTTTCACATATATGCGTTAATATATGATATTTGTTTTTCTCTTTCTAACTTACTTCACTCTGTATGACAGTCTCCAGATCCATCCACGTCTCAACAAATGACCCAATTTCGTTCCATTATATGGCTGAGTAATATTCCATTGTATATATGTACCACGTCTTCTTTATCCATTCGTCTGTTGATGGGCATTTAGGTTGCTTCCATGACCTGGTTATTGTAAATAGTGCTGCAGTGAACATTGGGGTGCATGTGTCTTTTTGAATTATGGTTTTCTCTGGGTATATGCCCAGTAGTGGGATTGCTGGATCATATGGTAATTCTATTTTTCGTTTTTTTAAGGAACCTCCATACTGTTCTCCATAGTGGCTGTATCAATTTACATACCCACCAACAGTGCAAGAGGGTACCCTTTTCTCCACACTCTCTCCAGCATTTGTTGTTTGTAGATTCTCTGATGATGCCCATTCTAACTGCTGTGAGGTGATGCCTCACTGTAGTTTTGATTTGCATTTCTCTAATAATTAGTGATGTTGTGCAGCTTTTCATGTGTTTCTTGGCCATCTGTATGTCTTTAGAGAAATGTCTATTAGGTCTTCTGCCCATTTTTGGATTGGGTTCTTTGTTTTTTTTAATATTGAGCTGCATGAGCTGTTTATATATTTTGGAGATTAATCCTTTGTCCCTTGATTCATTTGCAAATATTTTCTCCCATTCTGAGGGTTGTCTTTTCAACTTATTTATGGTTTCCTTTGCTGTGCAAAAGCTTTGAAGTTTCATTAGCTCCCATTTGTTTATTTTTGTTTTTATTTCCATTACTCTAGGAGGTGGATCAAAAAAGATCTTGCTGTGATTTATGTCAGAGTGTTCTTCCTATGTTTTCCTCTAAGAGTTTTATAGTGCGCGGTCTTACATTTAGGTCTCTAATCCATTTTGAGTTTTTTTGTGTATGGTGTTAGGGAGTGTTCTAATTTCATTCTTTTACATGTAGCTGTCCAGTTTTCCCAGCACCACTTATTGAAGAGACTATCTTTTCTCCATTGTATATCCTTGCCTCCTTTGTCATAGATTAGTTGACCATAGGTGAGCGGGTTTATCTCTGGGCTTTCTATCTTGTTCCATTGATCTATGTTTCTGTTTTTGTGCCAGTACCATATTGGCTTAATTACTGTAGCTTTATAGTATAGTCTGAAGTCAGGGAGCCTGATTCCTCCAGCTCCGTTTTTTCCCCTCAAGACTGCTTTGGCTATTTGGGGTCTTTTGTGTCTCCATACAAATTTTAAGATTTTTTTTCTAGTTCCATAAAAAAACATGATTGGTAATTTGATAGGGATTGCATTGAATCTGTAGATTGCTTTGGGTACTATAGTCATTTTCACAATATTGATTCTTCCAATTCAAGAACATGGTATATCTCTCCATCTGCTGGTATCATCTTTAATTTCTTTCATTAATGTCTTATAGTTTTCTGCATACTGGTCTTTGGTCTCCTTAGGTAGGTTTATTCCTAGGTATTTTATTCTTTTTGTTGCAATGGTAAATGGGAGTGTTTCCTTAATTTCTCTTTCAGATTTTTCATCATTAGTATATGGAATGCAAGAGATTTCTGGGCGTTAATTTTGTATCCTGCAACTTTACCAAATTCATTGATTAGCTCTAGTAGTTTTCTGGTGGCATCTTTAGGATTCTCTATGTATAGTATCATGTCATCTGCAAACAGTGACAGTTTTACTTCTTCTTTTCCAATTTGGATTCCTTTTATTTCTTTCTCTTCTCTGATTGTCGTGGCTAGGACTTCCAAAACTATGTTGAATAATAGTGGTGAGAGTGGACATCCTTGTCTTGTACCTGATCTTAGAGGAAATGCTTTCGGTTTTTCACCATTGAGAATGATGTTTGCTGTGGGTTTGTCGTATATGGCCTTTATTATGTTGAGGTAGGTTCCCTCTATGCCCACTTTCTGGAGAGTTTTTATCATAAATCGGTGTTGAATTTTGTCAAAAGCTTTTTCTGCATCTATTGACATGATCATATGGTTTTTCTTCTTCAATTTGTTAATATGGTGTATCACATTGATTGATTTGCGTATATTGAAGAATCCTTGCATCCCTGGGATAAATCCCACTTGATCATGGTGTATGATCTTTTTAATGTGTTGTTGGATTCTGTTTGCTAGTACTTTGTTGAGGATTTTTTGCATCTATATTCATCAGTGATATTGGTCTGTAATTTTCTTTTTTTGTAGTATCTTTGTCTGGTCTTGGTATCAGGGTGATGGTGGCCTCATAGAATGAGCTTGGGAGTGTTCCTTCCTCTGCAAATTTTTGGAAGAGTTTGAGAAGGATGGGTGTTAGCTCTTCTCTGAATGTTTGATAGAATTCACCTGTGAAGCCATTTGGTCCTGGACTTTTGTTGAAAGATTTTTAATAACAGTTTCAATTTCATTACTTGTGATTGGTCTCATCATATTTTCTGTTTCTTCCTGGTTCAGTCTTGGAAGGTTATACCTTTCTAAGAATTTGTCCATTTCTTCCAGGTTGTCCATTTTATTAGCATAGAGTTGCTTGTAGTAGTCTCTTAGGATGCTTTGTATTTCTGAGGCGTCTGTTGTAACTTCTCCTTTTTCATTTCTAATATTATTGATTTGAGTCCTCTCCCTCTTTTTCTTGATGAGCCTGGCTAATGGTTTATCAATTTTATCTTCTCAAAGAACCAGCTTTTAGTTGTATTGATCTTTGCTATTGTTTTCTTTGTTTCTATTTCATTTATTTCTGCTCTGATCTTTATGATTTCTTTCCTTCTGCTAACTTTCAGTTTTGTTGGTTCTTCTTTCTCTAGTTCCTTTAGGTGTCAGGTTAGATTATTTATTTGAGATTTTTCTTGTTTCTTGAGGTAGGCTTGTATAGCTATAAACTTCCCTCTTAGAACTGTTTTGCTGCATCCCATAGGTTTTGGATCCTCGTGTTGTCATTGTCATTTCTCTCTAGGGATATTTTGATTTCCTCTTTGATTTCTTCAGCGATCTCTTGGTTATTTATTAACGTATTGTTTAGCCTCCATGTGCTTGTGTGTTTAACGTTTTTTTCTCTGTAATTCATTTCTAATCTCATAGCGTTGTGGTCAAAAAAGATGCTGGATATGATTTCAATTTTCTTTAATTTACTGTGGCTTGATTTGTGACCCAAGATGCGATCTCTCCTGGAGAATGTTCCGAGCGCACTTGAGGAGAAAGTGTAAGCTGCTGTTTTTGGATAGAATGTCATATAAATATCAATTAAATCTATCTGGTCTTTTTCTTATTTCTGCTTCTGTTTCCTTATTTATTTTCATTTTGGATGATCTGTCCATTGGTGTAAGTGAGATGTTAAAGTCCCCCACTATTATTGTATTACTGTCAATTTCCTCTTCTATAGCTGTTAGCATTTGCCTTATGTATTGAGGTGCTCCTATGTTGGGTGTATATATATTTATAATTGTTATATCTTCTTGGATTGATTCCTTGATTATTATGTAGTGGCCTTTCTTGTCTCTTGTAACATTCTTTATTTTAAAGTCTATTTTATCTGATATGAGTATTGCTACTCCAGCTTTCTTTTGATTTCCATTTGCATGGAATATCTTTTTCCATCCCCTCACTTTCAGTCTGTATGTGTCCCTAGGTTTGAAGTGGGTCTCTTGTAGACAGCACACATATGGGTCTTGTTTTTGTATCCATTTAGCAAGCCTGTGTCTTTTGGTTGGAGCATTTAATCCATTCACATTTAAGGTAATTATCGATATGTATGTTCCTATGACTGTTTTCTTAATTGTTTTGGGTTTGTTTTTGTAGGTCCTTTTCGTCTCTTGTGCTTCTCACTTAGAGAAGTTCCTCTAGCATTTGTTGTAGAACTGGTTTGGTGGTGCTGAATTCTCTTGGCTTTTGCTTGTCCGTAAAGCTTTGGATTTCTCCATCGAATGTGAATGAGATCCTTGCCGGGTAGAGTAATTTTGATTGTAGGTGCTTCCCTTTCATCACTTTAAGTATATCATGCCACTCTCTTCTGTTTTGTAGAGTTTCTGCTGAGAAGTCAGCTGTTAACCTTATGGAAGTTCCATTGTATGTTGTCATTTTCCCCTGCTGATTTCAATAAATTTTCTTTGTCTTTAATTTTTGCCAATTTGATTACTATGTGTCTCAGCATGTTTCTCCTTGGGTTTATCCTGTATGGGACTCGCTGGTTTCCCCAACTTGGGTGGCTATTTCCTTTCCCATGTTGGGAAGTTTTCTACTATAATCTCTTCAAATATTTTTTCGGGTCCTTTCTCTCTCTCTTCTCCTTCTAGGACCCCTATAATGCGAATGTTGTTGCGTTTAATGTTGTCCCAGAAGTCTCTTAGGCCCTCTTCATTTCTTTTCATTCTTTTTTCTTTATTCTGTTCCACAGCTGTGAATTCCACCCTTCTGTCTTCCAAGTCACTTATCTGTTCTTCTGCCTCAGTTATTCTGCTATTGATTCCTTCTAGTGTAGTTTTCATTTCAGGTATTGAATTGTTAATCTGTTTGTTTGTTCTTCAATTCTTCTAGGTCTTTGTTAAACATTTCTTGCATCTTCTCGATATTTGCCTCCATTCTTTTTCCAAGGGCCTGGATCATCATCACTATCATTATTCTGAATTCTTTTTCTGGAAGGTTGCCTATCTCCATTTCATTTACTGTTTTTCTGGGGTTTTATCTTGTTCCTTCATCTGGTACGTAGCCCTCTGCCTTTTCATCTTGTCTATCTTTCTGTGAATGTGTTTTCTGTTCCACAGGCTGCAGGATTGTAGTTCTTGCTTCTGCTGTCTGCCCTCTGGTGGATGAGGCTATCTGAGAGGTTTGTGCAAGTTTTCTGATGGGAGGGACTGGTGGTGGGTAGAGCTGACTCTTGCTCTGGTGGGCAGAGCTCAGTAAAACTTTAATCTGCTTGACTGCTGATGGGTGAGCCTGGGTTCCCTCCCCGTTGGTTGTTTGGCTTGAGGCAACCCAACAGTGGAGGCTACCTGGGCTCTTTGTTGGGGCTAATGGCAGACTCTGGGAGGGCTCACGCCAAGGTGTACTTCCCAGAACTTCTGATGCCAGTGTCCTTGTCCCCACGGTGAGCCACTGCCACCCCCCTGCCTCTGCAGGAGACCCTCTGACACTAACAGGTAGGTCTGGTTCAGTCTCCCCTGTGGTCACTACTCCTTCCCCTGGGTCCCGATGCGTACACTACTTTGTGTGTGCCCTCCAAGAGTGGAGTCTCTGTTTCCCCCAGTCCTGTCGAAGTCCTGAAATGAAATCCCACTAGCCTTCAAAGTCTGATTCTCTAGGAATTCCTCCTCCTGTTGCCAGAACCCCAGGCTGGGAAGCCTGACGTGGGGCTCAGAACCTTCACTCCAGTGGGTGGACTTCTGTGGTATAAGTGTTCTCCAGTCTGTGAGTCACCCACCCAGCAGTTATGGGATTTGATTTTTACTGTGACTGCGCCCCTCCTACCAACTCATTGTGGCTTCTCCTTTGTCTTTGGATGCGGGGTATCTTTTTTGGTGAATTCCAGTGTCTTCCTGTCGATGATTTTCCAGCAGCTAGTTGTGATTCCGGTGTTCTCACAAGAGGGAGTGAGAGCACATCCTTCTACTCTGCCATCTTGGTTCAGGGCCAGGCGAGTCTTCCAGCTTTGTTCTTGTTTTTCAAAATTGTTTTGGCTACTCTCAGTTCTGTGCTTTTTCTTTTTCCAAAGGATTTTGATTGGGATTCTGTTTAGTCTATAGACCAATTTAGGGAGAACTGATCAATAATACTGAAGCTTCTGATCCATTCACACATCACAGCACTCCATTTATTTAAGTCATCTTTGAATTCCTAATGTTTTGTAGTTTTCAGCAGAACATGCGCAGTTTGGGACTTCCCTGGTGGTGCAGTGGTTGGGAATCTGCCTGCCAATGCAGGGGACATGGGTTCCATCCCTGGTCCGGGAAGATCCAACATGCCACAGACTAACTAAGCCCATGTGCCACAACTACTGAGCCTGCACTCTAGATCTCGAGAGCCACAACTACTGAGCCTGCGTGCCACAAGTACTGAAGCCTGCATGCCTAGAAGCCATGCTCCACAACAAGAGAAGCCATGGCAATGAGAAGCCCACGTACTGCAATGAAGAGTAGCCCCTGCTTGACACAGATAGAGAAAGTCCACGTGGAGAAATGAAGATCTAATGCAGCCAAATAAAGAAATAAATTAAAACATGCATGTGTTTTGTTAGCTCTATCCCTAAGTATTTCGTGGATTTTAAATGACAGTTTTAAAAATTTCTATTTCCAATTTTTCACTGCTAGTATACATAAATACAATTCATTATTGTATATTGACTTTGTGTTCTGTGACCTTGCTAAGCAAGCTCACATATTCTTTCTGGCAGCTTTCTTACAGAATCTTTGGTATTTTCTACATAAACTATCTCATCTTTTGTGAATAAAAAATTATTTTTTCTTTCCAATGTGTATGCCTTTTATTTCTTTTACTTGCCTGATTGCATTGGCTAGGTCCTCCAGCATGGTGTTGAATAGGAATGAGAGAGCACATCTTGCATTGTTCCCAGTCTTAGGGGGATCATGTTTGTTTTTTTCAATACTATATACCCAGCACCCTGCACCATGCCTAGCACACAGTAGACACTCCAAAGAAGTTGCTGAATGAATTAAAACAAAGTTAATTGATCTATATAGAGATTAAAATGACATCGGTTATGTTAACCCCTTGTCCAACCAGTCTATCTACTGAGTCACAAGCAAAATCATGTAAATAAGTAGTAGGATACCATTTTGGAATCAGGAACATTTTCAAGGATAAAAATGCTCTGGTGGAGGTAGAGGAACTTAGGGATAACCTATGTACTTAATGTGAAGACGACTGTGCACTACTTGTTTGCCTGATTAATGAATCAAATAATACCTACTTTACCATAATTAGTAACACTGCAAAGGAAAAAACAGATTTGATTAAAATGCAATAACAATTAAAAGAGTGTTGTTTGCCTACCTCTTCTCTTGGATGGTAAAGTCTGAGAAGCTGGAAAATCTGATTTCTATTTCTATCACCCAAATGCTAAGGATGTCCAGTCAGTATTAACTATATAACAGAAAGGGTAATACACTTGTCAACTTGGAGGTTAAACATAAAAATAGCTTATGGAAAACTCAATTCAAAATGTGTTATTTAATGTCTATTATTGTTCTGGGGTGGAGGTGAGAAATAAGAGGGTGAAACCAGATGAAATAATATCTTAAATAGTTCCCAGCCTCAGGAAATTTAATATTTTGTGGCCGATGTCAGACTTGCAAACTAGAAGTAAAGACTAATGCAGTTCTCATTCTGATTGTCAAAATATAAAACAGAAGAGAAATTATCAAAATGAGCTAGAATTACACAGGATATCTTTGTGAGATATTTTAATGATATTTTAAAAGTGCTTTTAAAAGTAAATAGACCTTGGATAGGTAGTGAGAATAAAAAATTAAGCTTTATTAAATGTATTTATAGGCATACCTTGGAGATAATTTGGGTTCAGTTTCAGGCCACCACCATAAAGTGAATATTGCAATAAAGTGAGTCACACAAATTTTTTGGTTTCCAAGGACATACAAAAGTTATGTTTACACTACACTGTAGTCTATTAAGTGTGCAATAGCATTATGTCTAAAAGAACAATGTACATACCTTAATTGAAAAATACTTCATTGCTAAAATATGCTATCATGAGTCTTCAGCTAGCTGTAGTGGTAACATCAAAGATCACTGATCACAGATCACCATAACAAATATAATAAGAATAAAAAGTCTGAAATATTTGGAGAATTACCAAAATGTGACACAGAGACAGGAAGTGAGCAAATGCTGTCGAAAAAATGGGTAAAAATGGCACTGATAGACTTGCTCGACACAGGGTTGCCATAAATCTTGTTTGTAAAAAAAACAAAACGCAATATCTGTGAAGCACAATAAAGCGAAGGGCAATAAAATGAGGAATGCTTATAATTACAGACATTTTATGTTATCCTGGTCATTAAAAAAAAAAAAAAAAAAGCAAGAGCAGAAGTTGGAGAAAGAGAAAAAAGGGAAATGAAAAGTAGCTACATTTTCATCGCTTCCATCCTCCATTCCATTCTATTCATTAAGATTTGCCAGACCTAAGGTTTGAGGAGTCAGGGTGAATTACATACACACTTACCTTGTATGTTTCACCATAAGGAGCCAAATATAAGTCAGCAAATCATCAAATGCTCACCTATATGAAGAATCCCTATAGAATCCTGAAAGTCAGGTGGTGGTGGTGGTGATGGTGTTTTGAGTGGCAAGAGCAGAATCCATCCCAAAACTTACTTTTGTTTTTCAGGTCACTTTTCAGATGTAGGAGTAAGTTACCAGTTACCAATACACAATGCCATCAGGTTACATAATTGACCTGGCAAGGGGCTCCCCGAATGTTTTATTCCCTAGCAATTATAGAAAAATCAAAATTTATAAAATGCTTAAGGCATACACCTGTACTCTGATTAAATCTGCCTCAAATCCTCTTCTCAGAATAAAAGAGGAATAAACAAACAAAATGCATGAGATTTATCTATCTGCTGTCCATAATTATTTTCTTTTGATCTAATTTTATGTTTCAACATGTAAAACATAAATGTTTCCAAAGCCAAAATTAGATAATAAGGTACATTCAGAGAAATTCTTCTTCTGTCCCTATTCCACGCTGGTCTCTTTCTTCTTCCCCCATAGATAAACATTTGAATAATTTTTATTTATACTTCCAGTGGTCTTTTCACAAATATAAGTAAATACACACAGGCACACAGAGCCATAGTCATATTTCTCTCCCTTTTTACCCCCCAAATAGCATACCATTTCATGGTTTGCCACCTTGCTTTTTTCAAAATATTCTGCAGATCACTCCATACTAGTATGTAGAAATCTTCTCCATTCCTCTTTACAGCACAACATTTTGAAGCATCTGTGTGGTCCCTTTAAAAATATTATTAAAGAATTTATTAAAATTGAGAACTATTACTCTTTTTTAAAAACTTTATTGAAGTATAGTTGATTTACAATGTTGTGTTTAATTTCTGCTGTACAGCAAAGTGACTCAGTTATATATACATATATGTATATATTCTTTTTCATATTCTTTTCCATTGTGGTTTATCACAGGATATTGATTATAGCTCCCTGTGCTCTACAGTAGGACCTTGTTGTTTATCCATTCTGCATATAATAGTTTTTATCTGCTAATCCCAAACTCCTAATCCATCCCTCCCCCACCCCCCCATCCTCTTGGCAACCACAAGTCTGGAGAACTAGAACTCTTGACAGAATTGAACTAGCAAATTCTAGCTTATCTACAGCAAATGTTCGATTTCAGGATAATTTACCCATGCCACTCACCTCCTACCTCCAACTGTTGAGATATGCTGAGAGTATAAAATTGGGTTTGATAATTAGGCCAAGCAAATTATAACTAGGCTTTGGGCTGGAATGACACAGAGATGGCCAAAGTAAAACTTGCAGTTTTGGGGAAGGAAACAACTTCTCTTTCTGTTCTCTGGAAGCCTGGATATGAGCAGAAATCATGACTTCATGAAATAGGACAATATTTATATGAACACAATTAAGTAATCTGAATCAGAAGCTCCCCCTCACTGCATTCACCGTGAGCCATGTAGTAACAGTTCACTAGGCCCAGCTGTAGGACCACAAGGCTTGAATTTATATCTAGTCTACTGTATTTTGGAGTAGAGTCTACTCTACTCTATCTTACTGATCATTTCAAAACTGGACACCAACATCTGGGACTAAATCTTCCATAAAAACTATCTGTTAAATAAGTTGGTTATACTAAATACATGATATGGGATAATTCTGTGTGACCAGTGTAGATAATTCTATGAAGTCAATCTTACACAAATCTTTATGGCAACTGCTTCCAGACCAAGTCCACTGCTATGTTTCCAATTTGATCCCACTGGGCTCCTCAAATCAAGAACACTGAGTTGTAGAGTTGTAGAATTGGATGATCTTAAACATGACCTTTCATTCTGTCCTTTGAAGCAGAAGCTCCTTCAGGGTAACTTGAACATATTCATTTATGATCAATTACAGAAAAAAGTAAATCAGACACATATGTAACTTTTAGTTTCTCTTTTCACATTAGCGTGTTCAAAACTTAGCATTAATAATTTTAGGCATCAAAATCATAGTATATTGCTAGTCATCTATGAAATTGTTTTGGGAAGAGTAATTTTTTCCATGCTCTGAAATCAATGCTAACTTGTACTTCTAAGGAAGTTTTGTAAATATTTTTTTAAAACTCTCTTTTTCTTTTTATAAACTTATATAGGCCCATTGTGTTAAATACTGAAAAGTATAAATGAAAATAACACTATGCAGCTGTAACTAACCACCGTTAATAGTTGACCATATTATTTTCCAGCATTTTTTCCTATAGGTACATAATTTTTTCTTACACTGTTGAATATAAAGTCTGTAGATCTTGTAATGGTCTTTGGCTGAAAGCAATCAAACCTAAACTAAAAACTTTGTACATTGAAAGTAAAGCTGTACCCTCTGAAAGATAACACTCTCTGAATCTAATTTAAATGACTTTGTGATCTCTTCTTGGCTTCCGGGTAATTTAGAAAACTTCCTATTCATTACCATCACCTGTATTATGGAGTTATCTTTTCAAACAACTGCTAAGTTAAAAAGAGGAAGAGAGAGAGAGAAAGGTCCAAAACTCCCTTTGAAATCTATCAGATTTTTAAACTTTGACAGAAAAAAAGTAATTAATTGTTCCATTCAGTTCCACATTGCCATCGTGTGATTGAAATGCAAAGCCCTTTCAAACCTAAAAAGTGCTCTTTGCCAGAATCAAAGATGACACTATTAAATCAGTTATTTTACAAAAGCACACTTAGAATACTCAAACAAGGATGATGACCTCTCATTGATTCACTGGAACTTTCTCACCGTTCCTTCTTAAGACCAAGGTGTGCGTTTGTATCAGCACCAGCAATGAAGCTGGTGCTTGTTCAGGGACCAACCAAAGCAAACCGGGCTTCCTGAAGGTCTACTGAGAACCTCATCAACCCCACATTCCAGACAAAGGTCAGTGTAATGAGATTGCTTTAAGTAAAATTGCTAGTCGACAGAATGGATAAACCATAAGGTGATATTTGCTCTAGAAAAAAACTCCTTCCCTGAGAATTCCTTTAAATAGGCTGTCTCGGTATATTTAAAACAAGATCCAACTATATTAAAACACACCTTTCAGGAACTTGCTATTGAGCAGAGTCCTGTACCCAAGAACTTCCTGTTTTGCTGGGACATCGCTTAAATAATACTATTTGACAAATCTAACACAATAAATAATTACCAGAATTTCATTTTAATTATAGGGCATGTGATTTGAGCTATGAGGTAAATTAGCTTCCTATTTCTCAAGGCCTTGCTCTGTTTGGAATTTTAAAAGGTCTTTTAAAGGCATAAAATATGGAAAACATTTAATATTTTCTAATAATTGTGAAATACCTGAACCCAGGAGGTGGAGATCTCATGCTTACTATGAACACCACTTTTACACTGCGAAATGTGAGGTAATAGGCTCGTTCCTGGGTGCACACTTTATTACTTTTAATAATAAATTAATTTATTATGCTCAGTAAACTTTAAAAGATGCGTTGTGAGGGGGCAGTTCAAAATAATATAAGCAGGACAGGCTACATAACTTGCCGACCCCTCCTTCAAAAATCATTAATTTCCAGAGGCAGAACATTAAACCGGGCACAGCTCCTTCTAAGTCCTGGGACCTTTGCGAGCCTCCAGGTCACACATCAGTGAATCCAGACCTGCACACGAGGCCTTCTTTTACCCTCCTTTTAGGTACAATGATGTTCACGCATTCTCTCCCTTCTTGAGGCGCTTTTCATTCGCGGCCTCGACCCTCTGGTCACAGCGCGCTGGGGCAGAGATGGATGCTGGCTTTGCTGCCTGCCATACTGTTCTTCAGTTTAGGTAAAACACTCAGCATGTCTATTATTAACCCTGAAATCACTGGGGCAAGTACTGTAAAACAGATTTTTCTTTCTCCTTCTATATTGAAAAGAGACTTTTCGAGTTTGGTTGTTCTTGCTTACAATAGCGGTGCATTGAGGAGAATCTCAGTTCACAGTAGGCAGAGTCCGCTGGAGGCTCGTCTGGGTACCCCGAAGGCCGGCCGGCCCAGCCTGGGCGCCTGAGGGGACGGTCCCCGCGGCTCTCCTCGCATTTACCTCCGGGATGCGGTCCCCGTCTCCCCTGGACACCCTGAGAGAGATGCTCCTTTGCTCGGTCTCTCGCGCCCGCCAAAAGCGACGCCTCCATCTCTCCCGGGCCCCCAGCTGTCCAGGTGGGCCCCAAGCAGGTCCTCTCCCGGAGCGGTCTCCTCCTCACGTCCCCGCCTGCCTCGAGGCGGCCACCCGGGGATGGGGTATGGCGCGGTGCCCGCGAGGCGGGCAGTGGGAGCTTCCCAAACCCGCTCCCTCCCGGCCCCAGCGCGCCCCGATCCCTCCTCGCGCATTCGCGCTCACTTCGCCGGCCCTAGCGGCCAGTCTCCCACACGCCCCGGTCGGTCCCCGGACAGCGCGGCGACCCCAGGCCCGAGCCCCGCGGGGCTCGGGCGACAGGGCCCGGCCAGGGAGCCCGGGCTGCCCCGGGGCCTTCGGATCTCTGCGTGCGCCCGCCCCTCAGGCTCCACGCGCGGTGCCCTCGGGCTTCGGGCCACGCGCCGGCCCCGGCCCGCTTCCCCATAAACGTCGCGCCGCCGCCCCTCGGTCGACAAGGGGCACCGCGGCGAGTCCCACCCAGCGCCGCCGGGACGCGGCGGAGGCGGCGGCTCCGCGGCCTGTGCGTGCGCAGCGCCCCCCGCGGCCGCGCCGAGCGCAGGCGGCGGCGGAGGGAAAGAGGGAAGGAGGGCGCCGCCCGCCCGGCCCGGCCCCTTCCCCAGCCCGCCGTCCGCCCCCTGGCCGCCGGCGGTGTCCGCGCCTCCGCGCCCGCCCCTGATTTCCTCTGCGCGGCGGCGGCGGCGGCGGCGGCGGCGGCGGCGGCGGCGGCGGCGGCGGCGGCGGCGGCGGCGGCGGCGGCGGCGGCGGCGGCGGCGGCGGCGGCGCCTCCTCGTGCGCGCGGTTATTTATTTCCGGGCCCCAGAGCGCTTATAATGGAGCGGCTGTCAGCGGAACCTTTTGCCGCCGCTGCCGCCGCCGCCGTCCCTCCTCTTTTTTTTCCCGACAGATCTTTGTTGTGTGGGAGGGCAGCAGGGATGGACTTGAGCTTGCGGATCTCCTGCTAGAGCAGCCACGCTCGGAGAGGGCGCCGCAGCCGCGACGAGGAGCCGCCGCCGCCGCCCTGAGACCCGGCCGGTCCCGGCCTCAGTCCGCCCGCGCCCCCGCCCGGCCTGCTCGGCCCGCGCCTCCCGGCAGAGTCTCCTCCCGGCGGCAGATGTGTGTGGGGTCCGCCCACGGCGGGGACTATGGTGAAATTCCCGGCGCTCACGCACTACTGGCCCCTGATCCGGTTCCTGGTGCCCCTGGGCATCACCAACATAGCCATCGACTTCGGGGAGCAGGTAAGCCCCGGCCGCGCCCCGCACCCTGCGCCCTGCTCCCTCTGCCTTGGCCTTAGACGCCCGTGCGGCAGGGGATGGGGACAGAGGAGAGTCACCTGCTCCGAGTCTCTTTTTATCCTGGAACATTTGGCTGGGTTGACAGCTTGTCAATGACTTTCCAGCATTCCATTTCCCCCTCCCCCCAGTTCTTCCGCAGACTTCTCCAGCTCTCCCTGGAAAACGTTAAAAGACCGGAGGGTTTGGAGCTTCACTTACAGAAGGATTTTTAGTGCAGGAGTATTATGTAATTTGTGATTATGTAAACCTCTGGTTTGTAAGTAAATTCTAGTCTCTAATAGCTTGAGTGCTGGGGTTTTTATTTATCCCGAGTCTGTGGTGATGTGATCATGGGGAGAATTTTGTATTAGAAAGTGTCCAAGTTGATTTCCCAGGTACTTTTTTTTTTTTTTTTAAGCTCATGTATGGATTAGAGGCGTCCCATATGTGTCCTGATAAGCCGACCATTGGCCATCTCTAGTTTGGGTTTGTTTTTTTTTTTTTTCCTTTCTTTCCATCTTGCACCACTAAAGAAGGGGAGCACATTTTTGTTTGTTGCCTTCTCATCCTTGTTTCTTCTTCATGTTTTCCCCCATTTCTCTCCATGTGGCGTCATTGCAAATCGAGCGCTGCAGCCTCTCCAGCAGCGGGGCACTGGTACTCCGCACTTTGCCCGTGCGGCCCGTTTTCGCAGGCCTGCGGCGGGATGCAGTTGCATTTTTAAGGCCGGGAAGAGGATTGGGGGAAGAGGGCAGCAGCCTGTCACCTTGATGGGCAGGGGTCGGAACTGGCCCCGGCATGTGATTGAGCAGCTCCTGACGTTGTAGTACTCTTATTTCTTTTCCTTTAAGTCAAGAGACCTCAAAGGATGTTTGTATAGAAAAGGCACCTATCTCGATGTACCTTTAGTTTTCAAAAACCAAACAGTTTTTCGGAAGGGGGTTCATTTGACTCCTTCTTTTGATGAATATCTGCTTGCATTTGTCTCTCTGTGCTCAGAACTTTTGATTGATTGGAACTGTTTAGCTCCCAAATACTTATTACACTGCACATTTTAGATGAGTCAAGTGCTGTGTATTCACTTCAACCTTTTACTGTTTTAAAGCTTATCTAATTGGAGCTGCCCCAAAGGTTGTCAGAAAGCCCAGGCTGCTCACCTGATCGCTTCTCCCTGAAATGTAGCAGCTGTGTGTGTGTGTGTGTGTGTGTGTGTGTGTATGTGTATTATAGGGATAACTGGAAGAAATGAGTATTCTTTGCCATAATTAAATGGCCTGAAACATACCACAGTATTGCCTCACATTTGCCTTGATTTAATGCAAGGTGACATAACTAAGGATTTGATTTGAGTGTAAAGAAAGGGGTCTCCCTGAGGTCACAAAAGGGAAGCTAGACATAAAAGACGACTACACAGGTGGTCTATCCTAGTGGATCTAGTAATTCACACTCATCCTTGAGACGTTGCTAAGCTCCTTGTCATAGGTGACATAAGCAAAGTGCTGGAAGAGTTGTCTTGTTGCACTGAAGCAAGTTTTATCAGTAAGTGTCCTTTGAGGTCCTTATCCCTTAAGCACCAGTGTATTTATGAGCCTACACGCTGCCTGGTGGTAGAGATATTTTATCAGAGTTAGGGGTGGGGAGATGGAGGGAAGAAATTGATATGTTTCCAAAACCTTGCTTTGCCTTCCAGTATCAGATGATAATTTTGCAAAATGGGGCAGGGTGCAAAGAACAGAACTTACTTTTTCTTACTGTTAAACTGGAGGGAAAGAATTGCAATGTGAACTAAAGAGTGACCTGGTCATAGGTGGGTCATGAATAAAAGAACATTTTACCCCAACTGCTTTGAGGCACAATAAAGAGGAGGAACAGTGAACCTATTATATACAAATACGGGTCTACGGTAGACTTCTGAAAGTATGCAGCTCTTAATGTGGAGTCTTGTCATATTCTATGGACAGATGGACACATGTAGGTTTCTACCGTTCTTCTTTCAGAGTGGGCAGGTGTATATTATACCTTGCTATGAGTGAACAGTGATTCACATTTCAGTAATTTACTAATTCTAAAGTAGGTTAGGTGACATGGGAGTCCAAAGGTCAAAACAGTCCCTGGTTCACGGGTGTTCGAGATGTTGAAGAAACCCCAAATTGAAAAATAAAATAGCTCATTAGCTTTTAAGTCTCTAACTTGTCAAGAACAGAAGGATACTGAAATCATTGTAAATGTTCCCTAGATGAGGTTTTTTTTTTTTAATGATAATAAACATCTCAGTTTGTAGTTTCTGTTGGAAATGTGGACAGAACCTTTAAAATGAAAACCCAGCTATAGGCAAGATTCCACTGAAATTTGAATAAGCAGCACATGTGACTGTGTGAAGGCATTACACATTATCTCAGAGCTATTAGTGTCACGTGTGGGGCTGCTGTGAAGAAGCCTGTAACAGCCCGTCCAGGGCCTCCTCATGTTTTCCGTGAATGTTATCCGTTATGTAGAGCTTTCCCTGTAATGTTATAGGCCAGTTAGGAAAGAAACCCAAATATTATGGAATATTTACTCTAATGAAATCTGTCATCACATTTTTCAATTTTGATGGTGGCGGTAATTTGGGGGGTGGAGGCAAGTGTTGAATTCTACACTGAAAAAAGGAAAAAAAAAAAGCTGTATGGAATAAAATGACCTGCTTTTTAATATTAAGCATAGGCACCATGGAAGAAATGAGAATACACCCTTATTGCAGAAACTAAAACAATGTTTGTAGAACCCTTTAGGTGTGTAGAACACTTGATGATAGTTGAGTATATGTGGAATTAGCATTTTATTTCTATTTTTACAGATTGAGAAGCAAAAGTATTCATTGCTTCCATTCATCGAGCACTTAGTATGTGCTTGTAACATCTCAGCACGTGTTATATATGAGGAAAGAATAAGAGGCCTAGGCATGTTAAAGCCCTTGTCCAAGTTCACATAGGCAGTGCAGGCCAGAGCCGGGGCTCCGGCCATATCCTCCTGGCCCTTAGCCACTCTGCTCTCTGCTTGCACACTGAGAGCCACTCCCAGGAGTTCTTAGACATTTAGAAGTAAGTTCTGGCTTTTCGGGTTCCAGCCTTGGCTTAAATGTAATCTTAGCTGTCATAGTTTGAATTTTAAAGACTCAACAGATGTAAGCCAATCATAACGAGGCTTCTCAGAAAAGGGAGATTGTGACCAAGAGGGTCATGTCAGAAGGGCCAAATTATCCAGATAATTAATTAAATCAATGCTGTGTCTTATTTTGGCAAGGTTGGCATAGCCTTTGGTTAAAAGAGAGGAAAAAAGATAAGAAACAACTGACACTTCACAAAATTATTTAGAAATCACTTAGTCTTTATCATTAGAGCAATATAGATTGCTAAAGAAAGATGGAAGATATGAAGATACATTGAAGAAATACAATGTATTTCTTCAGAAGGGTCTGCAAATGTCCATTTGATCTCACCATATTCAAAGGACTGTGATTTCTGTTTAAAATTAAACTTGGTACAAAGTCCCTGAATTCCTTAAAAGCCAAGTTCACCAAATTATATAGAATAAATCAGTGATCTTTTTTTTATAAGGTACCTAATGACACTTAAAATGTTAAGGACAGCTCTTGTGAAGACTTGAAAGAGAAAAAGTTGAAGTTGTTCTCACTTTAGAAGAAATGTGTTCTGCTCAGTGCCAGGCAGTCTACTCTTTGACACTCACGAGATTGAGTTCTTTCAGGTAACCCTGAGTGAATCACTGAATTTGGTTGGGTCCAATATAATAGATCAAAGACCCAAGGGATTTATCTGTGAACGAAGAGTTTTGCATATGGATTGTTGATTACTAGAGTAAGATGTATAATAGGAATGTTTCATGTTTCCCCAGCCCTCCTTTCTAACTTAAGAAACCTAGAGTTAGGCTTCCACAGTATAAGAGGGTTTCAAGTTACTAACATCACAAAATGGGGAAGAAAAAAAGAGAGAGAGAGAGAAGCCCAGGAAAAGTAGCTTAATAAATGTTGTCCTCATCTACTAAGTAGAGAAATGCCCCCCACCTCACCCCCCTTTAAAAAAAGGTCTCCAGGAGGTACAGGAATTTTTTTTTTTTTAAGTGAATGTTGTGCATGGCACTGGCCACTACTGGGCAGGGACTCGTCATCCAAGGTCACTAAGTGATGGAAGAGACCTCCCCAGGCAGAGCTTGCCCTAAGTAATAACAAAAGTGTCCATTGTATGTTCCACTTTCCAAAGTACTTACAGACAGAAAAGTAAATCCCAGGTTAAGTTTCTAAGTAACGGTCGGTGAGAGACTTTTTTCTCCTCCAATCTATTCTATATTAATGGACTAAATCTCAAAACAACATTTATTTTTTTCTAATTATTAAAGTAACATATACCATTTAAAGTTTGGTTATGTATTAAAAAATGGAGGAAAAAAGTAAAAATACCTCTAATTCGACTCTGAAGAAAAAACCCCTTTAATGTTTTGGGTATCTCCTGCCAATTTTTTTTTTTTTTACATAAATGAGGATATACATATGTGTGTGTACATATATATATATATATATATATATATATATATATTTCACAGAACACAGAGGCATTTTTCCCATATCACTTAAAAGTATTTAACTGTGATTTTAAATAGCAGTATAATATGTGATTGCATGAGCATACAGTAATTTCCTTTGCTGTATATTCCCCTGTTGTTTAAATGCTGAGGTTTTTTGTTTGTTTTTTCCAACATAAAGTTTCAGTGAGCATCTCTGTGTAATAAGTAGATAATGTGTTTTCTCTGACTGCCTTGGGCTTTATGCCTAGCATAATTTGATGCCTGTTTCTGCTTCTCATTCATACATAGAAAATGAGGTCACTGGCAGTCCGTATTTAGTCAAGGACACCGTGACCTCCTTAGTCCAACTGATACTCACTTCTCCACTGTGTTTCCCAGTTTTCTTTAGATGTACATCTGTGTTTAAAGTACCTCTCTTTCACTGCACTTAGGTAAGTAGATTATTTCTAGAGCCACAGAGGTATAATTCTGCGGTTTGTTTCTTTACTCATTTATTTATTGAGGTGGTTTGATGACTAGCCTAACTACTACTTTGTCAGAATACGTCTTCCCAAGCATCTCCTTCAAAAGACAATCAGATACTTCTTACGTCAAGACGATATCTAAATCTCTTTCTAGTTATACATCTGATTCTTTAAAAGCAGTTTTAAAAGCGTACCAAGTAATATCGTTTATAGCATCATCTCACTTTTTTGATGTGACAAGCCCAGTTTTATCTTAGTGGCCAGTAATTGGTTCCCATGTCTTTTTGCTCTGAAATAAATAAACCTCTTTAAACTTACACCAGAGTGACTTGGGTCATATCTACATTTAAAAAATTAAATCCAGTGTTTTTTTTTAACACCTATGACTTTATTAGTTGATGTGGCAATGTCATAGAAATATAGAAAACCCTGTTTTATTGCAGAATTATCTAGATATGAGCTACCTCTGTGAGTGCATTTTCTTGATAACTGAAGCTTATCCTTTTTATTTTTTAAAGTTTTTTTTTTTGATGCGGACAATTTTAAAGTCTTTCTTGAATTTGTTACAGTATTGCTTCTGTTTTATATTTTGGTTTTTTGGCCGCGAGGCATGTGGTATCTTAGCTCCCCGACCAGGGATTGAACCCGCACCCCCTGCACTGGAAGGCCAAGTCTTAACCACTGGACCGCCAGGGAAGTCCCTGAAGCTCATCCTTTGAAATGCAAATCACTGGTTTTCTTTTTCTTTTTGTAGTACAAGAAATCTGTATTGCACCTTTCTCTACCATATTAGATAAATACTATATGCAAAACTCAACGAACATTTTTTTGGTGGCGTGTGAATGTTGTACTGGCAGTCAGCTGACAGGATATCCACTGACAGGTGGTGCTCAAAAAACTTAGCAAAGAGTTTGGCACCGACCGATAAAATAAAAATAATAATTAATAAAAATAGCTAATGTTGAATACTTGCTTTTTGATTTTCTGCTTTGGGTCTGCTCTGGGCCCCCCAAACTAAAATCCATTAGAAATCCATGAAAAAATGAAGAATAAATAATTTTGAAGGTCTCCCTTGTGAAAAAAGTGTATACACTTTGTTAAACTAGCTCTCCTGCCCTGCCCTACTTTGGTTTCTGTTCTAGAGAGATTCTAGAGTCAATGTCAGGTAAGTGACCTTTGTATAAGGGAAGTGTTGCCAGATTTGACACAGGCCCTGCTCTCAAATCAGGTCCTATTTGAGAAAACATACATGAAACACTTTTGCAGTCAGAGCATCACAGAGCGAGATGCCTGATTGCACACTGCAGTTTGTGATAACGTACGGCAGGGTACTCAGTACTTGCAGTAGCGCAGTGAGTCTGTGGTCATGGCGATGAACAGTAAACCACATAGAGGCAGTTCTTATCTGGAGGTTGTCACCCCTGCCTCATTCTCTGTAAATTCTCCTGTCCCCAAAGTGGATACCACCCATCTGCGAAGATGAGAATAGAGTCACAGGATAGGGAAATTAGCAGACTTCATATCAAGCCATACAAACCCCAGGTTTGTTTCTGTTTTGTTTTAATTTTTCTGTTTCTGTGGTTTGGGAATCTTTCAGTGGCTATGCCAAAAACGAAGTACCGCTCACCATGCTGAGAACAAATGAGCTTAAAATGACCAAGACTACAGTTAGTCAAGTAAAGACTTACGCATCACAGCTTTCTGGTTCTATATGGCTGCTTCTCCATGCCAAAAATGTTTTCCAAGTCCGCCTTGGCAAGGGAAAGAACTTAGTTATTTGTCAGGGCAAAGGTGGTATTTATTCTCCTAGATAATGAGTTATCAAAAAACAGCCTGGACAGCTGGTCCAGGAATGCCACGTGGTCCCAAGGGACAGATGGACCAGCTTCATTTCTTGTGGGAAGAGTACATTTTGGTCTAAGTTAGCTCACGGGCCCTAGCTGGCTTTTACATTTTTTATGGGTTTTGATATCACAAGATCAGCGAAGCTTTCCACGAGTCTGACACCCAGCACTGTTACAGGGTTGCCTTTCTGTAGATGGGTTTGCCAGTATGAATAGGCATTCTGCTTACTAACGTGGGTCCACATCTCTGTCCCCAACCTCAGGGCGGGGGGAGGGGCTGTGTGTATGGCTCCTTCTTCTCCAGCACAAGGAGGCGAGAGGCACCTCCAAGCCCACGTTCCCAGTGCACTTCCTGTACCTTGTCTGGGCACATCCCACCTGGATGGGGACTGCGGCTGGCCGTGGGGACCTGTGACTTCAGGCTGGGAGGAAGTTAAAAGCAAAAGTGGGACTCCCTGGATAAGAACTTTCAAGGGTGACTAGAAAGGTGAGGCTGAGGCTCCTCAGGACATTCAGTTGGAATTAAATGGCTGAAAAGCTGAATGTTTTTAAAAGCAGATTAGCGAGGCTTTCTAGGGAGAAAGCCGAGGCAAGAATGAGAGAGGGCAAAAGTTGGCTTTGTGGCCGTAATCCTCCCAGGACGTGAGAACTAAAAGTAGCTTATTTTGTGAGAGAGACAGAAAGGATTAGTTTGGGTCAGGAAGCTTTCCGGGTTGTGGTCCAGCAAGAACATTTACATGGTGAAAGCTGGTCACTCCTGGTTGTTCTCTCAACTAAATAATAATGAGTCCACATCAGTAAGCTAGTCAGAATCCCCGCTCAGTTTTTTTAGAAATATAACATTAAGTCTAGAGAAGGTTTTGAGTCCCGGACTGTCGTTTTCTCATGTGCCAGTTGTCTTAGGTGTGGCTGCTTTGTGTTTTCAAAGCTGTCTTCGGGATGATAAGAAGTAGCTATGCTCTTACTGCTGCTCCATAAACAGCCCCGAGATCTGTTGGCCACTGGGTCATGCATTTCAATACAGGGGAATGGTAGTGTGGAGAATCTAAAATAGCAGATTACAAAAAAGAAAAACAAATTGTCTGAGTGCTCTAAATGGTTTGGCAGGAAAGTTAATGCGCTGGGACATGGCGGTCTCCCACGATGTGTGGCCTAAACTTGACATTTTATAAAGACAGACAGCGCAGAGCAGAGTAACAAGTAACCACGCTTCATAAGAAAGAGGTAACTTTCACCTCTTCATGATCCTAGCCAAGACCAGCGCAGAAGCAACTGAAAAGACCCTTGCCACCAGCCCGATCCAAAATAGGAAGTGAAGGGTCTTTTCTCTGCTCTGGACTCACATTCAACTGTGGTTTTTCCTTGGGATGGGTTATGGTTCGCACCCCCTCCCTTTTCCCACGCAGCGTTGCATCACCTGGAGCCCCACCTGAGGTCAGGGCCTACCTCCCCTCCTCCCACACTGAGGCCCACACCTTTACGTGCCAACACCACCTGGGCCTCACACCTATTGGGCTGCTTACCAAACCTGGGCAGTTCCCTGACACTGTTGGTAGTTAGTCCAAGTGTTTACGTCTTCCCCAGATGAACCAGTGTTTCAGCAGCGAGGAGAAAGGAGCTTGGACTGAGTTCCGAAGATCCACTAAAGGGCCTTAAGCAGTCGGTGGCAGCGCGCGTCAGTAGCTGAGCTGCGGAACCACTTTTGTTTTTCTAAAATTCTTATTTACTCTAATTGCTTTTAGGCTTAATATGTCTTCTGTCAGGGGAGGAGGCTGGTGAACCTGTTTTTCTTTCCTTTTTAAAAATCACAGTATCGTTTACCTACAGTGAGGTACACAGATCTTACATGAACAGGTCCATGAGTTCTGACAAATGAAAGATGCACACTGACATAATCCACACACCAGGCAAGATATGGAGGGTTTCCGTCAGCCCAGGAGGTTTCTGGTGCCCCTCCCTCCGAGGCCACAGCTGTTCTGAGTGCTGTGGGAGCCTTTCTTTTTTTTTTTTAGCGGTACGCGGACCTCTCACTGTTGTGGCCTCTCCCGTTGCGGAGCACAGGCTCCGGACACTCAGGCTCAGCGGCCATGGCTCACGGGCCTAGCCGCTCCACGGCATGTGGGATCTTCCCGGACCGGGGCACGAACCCGTGTCCCCTGCATCGGCAGGCGGACTCCCAACCACTGCGCCACCAGGGAAGCCCTGTGGGAGCCTTTTTAATTGCCAAGACAAAGTGACACACATGCCTTTGGTCCCAGATAACTGAGTTCGGCCACTCACCGTTACTACAGTACGTAGCGCTGCTACTCTTTCCTGTTGCAAACTATGGCTCAATGTTGTGGATTTTAGTGGATTTAAGGCAGGTAGAAAATTTGACTTTCTGTGTAAAATAACTTTTCCCCTTATTTTGTACGATTTGGTGTTTTTAATTCTTCAGTTGATATACATCCTTCAGTTATATGGACTGCTGATCATTTTGATTTTCAGACATGCTTAAAAATTAAAGTCTGCTTCACATCGTAAAACGTAAAGCTAGCATCATAAAATGAAATGTGGTACATACATACTATGGGCTATTTATTCAGCCTTAAAAAGGGAATGAAATTTTGATGTATGCTACAACACAGATGAACCTTGAGGACATTATGCTAAGTGAAATAAGCCAGACACAGAAGGACATGCTTTTGTGTATGTGGAAGTATGCTTCCACTTATAGGAGGTACCTTAAGTAGTCTAAGTCATGGAGACAGAAAGTGGAATAGCAGCTACCAGGGTTTACGGTGGGGGAGAAATGGGAGTTATTGGGGTTTTTTTGGTTTTTTTTTTTTTTGCGGTACGCGGGTCTCTCACTGCTGTGGCCTCTCCCATTGCGGAGCACAGGCTCAGCGGCCATGGCTCACGGGCCCAGCCGCTCCGCGGCATGTGGGATCTTCCCGGACCGGGGCACAAACCCGTGTCCCCTGCATCGGCAGGTGGACTCTCAACCACTGCGCCACCAGGGAAGCCCTGAACTGTATACTTTAAATGGGTAAAATGATAAATTTTATGTTATGCATAGTTTATCAACATTTTAAAATTTTTCATTAACTTCATAAGCTACTCAGAAAGCTGGTGGCTTTTGAAGAGGATCTCTCTTTAAAAAAATATTGTTAATTTTATTCTGGTTATAGTCATTGTATAAAGAAGAAAAATAAATTAAAGTATCAAGAAGCAAATGAGGATATATAGCATTATCTCTAGGCCCACGACCTAGAGGTATTGCTATTTATTATTTTAGTGCATGTCCTTCCCATCTCTTTTCTATCCGTGTCTTTTCAAACAAAATTGTAACCTCTTTCCACTTTATATCACAGGCAATTTCCCTCGATTTTAAGTATTCATCTCAAATATGATTAATGGCATTCCTTCACAAGGACACACCGTGATTTACTTAACAATACTCTGTAGCTAGGCGTTCAGTTTTTCCTGTTTCATTCTATTACAAATAGTACTCTGAAACATTTTTGTTCAGAGATCTTTGCTTCTGATTATTTCTTTGGGTTAACACTAGAAATACTTGTGCACGTGCGCACCTTTTCACGCCTTCCACTGTGTGCGACACCACATGGCTGTAGAAAGTTGTCCCAGTTTCCCCTGCAGGCGCCTGTTGAATGTGGCCCCGGCCCCCAGTGGACATTCCCAACCAGGATGCCATTTTACTGTCCAGTGAGTTCTGCCCCCGGAAACTGTGTTCTAGTTCTTTCAAAGCCACATGGTACTGAACTCCTTCAAATGATTTCTTTTATTAAAAGCATTTTTTAAAATGCTGAGACATCAATTCCGTTTTTCATCATGTCATACTTTTAAACTCTTTCAGGACTTTCATTCTTTTCAGTAAGCACATTTTGGACCGAATACGTACTCCACTTGGGACTGGGCAGGAGCACAGGAAGGAAAAGGAGTGAGTGGGTTTTACTCATACATCTGGGGGGATATCTGTCCCTGCAGGTTTCACGGCAGAGAAAAGTGCTTTTTTTTGATGAGTTCAGTGATGCTCAAGAAGTTTGCGTCCCCAAACTTCCTGGGTGAACTCGTGGGAGAGGAGGAAAAAATTAACCAACCTTCCAAGGTGCCAGGTCCTGCCTGAGGCTCCTGGCATGTACGGTAGGGTCGTCACCTTCCCCACTTTAAAGATGAGCAGATTGAACAGCTGTGCCGGGTCGTTCAGTCTCTCTGCAGAGCAGCCAGTCTTCTCTGACCAATAGTTCACGCTTAGGGTCTCAGAGGAGAGTATTTGGAGTTGACTGTTCTAGGGAAATGTGGAGCTAGTGATATTTAGGGGAAATAGAACAGAAAGTGTTCTTCTCTCTTTTCTACCACCCTGCCCCTGGGTTCTTCAGTTTAAACTGGTCTTCTTGCTATTTAGAGCCCTCCTTGGAGAAAAGCAGCAGAGCAAACAGAGAGGGGAAATAGTTCATGCTTATTGAGAGAGGCCCTGAGTCCCTGTGGCTTGTCTGTAGTTTCTAGTAGTGCTGCAAGCTGACTGCAACATGGTTGAGAGGAAGAATGTCCACTCCTGATAGGCCCCCCTGGACTTGACCTCCTCCATCCCTGCACCCACTGGCTCTATGACCTTGAGCAAAGAGCTCGACTTCTGGGGGCTTCAGCTTTCCCAGCTGTTAAACAGGTATAAAGGGTTTCTGTACCTTCTTCTGGAGGGGCAGACCACACAGAGACTAGACACAGAAGAGCTTTGAAAAGTCTGAAGTGCTGCCCCTATGTAAAGCAGTATTACTAAGACTTTGAGCCAGGCATGCTGCCGCTACACCTGTTTATTGTCACTCACCCTTGACTAGAGCTGACTGACTGTTCTTGCTGTGTATTGAATCCGTGACTTGCATTAAGGGGACTTGCTAAGCCAGAGCCAGCTGGGTTAGGGGCGAGCAGGGGCAGAAGCGTGCTGGAGGACAGATGCTGGAAACACTTGGAGTTTACATGTGTGTCAGCAATACTTTTGCTGGGTTTTTTGTTTTGTTTTGTTTTGTTTTTTCCTACTTTGGGGAAAAGATGTTTAAGGCTGGATTTGCTCAGTAGTGGGTTTTTTGTTGTTGTTTTTTTTGATTGTTTGGTCGGTTTTAGTTGAATTACTAGGATTTAGGTAACATGCACTTTTTGAAATGATAGGTTAAATTTCATTTTCTCTTTATCATAGGCTGCTGTTTGACACAAATTTGGGGGAGGGTAGCTACATGTACCACTGGCCCCTTCTCTAATCTAGACATACAAATGGGACCAAGCCTTTTTCAAATTTGTTGACAATTATGGCAGTAACACACCAAGGTGTTTGAAAGAAATTATGGGGGCTGCTTAATGAGCTGAAAGTTGTAACCCTCTTTCTCAGGTGCTTACTATACTGTTTTGGAGTGTTTTCCCTATTAAATGGAGAATAGTTTCATTATTAATGGAGGATATGGAATGCAGGGGGCAAGAGTGTCTTCATGAATGTGTTCATTCAACAGGTGTTTCTTGAACACCTACAGCGTGGCAGGTCCAGTGCTAGTCACTAAAGAGGAACAGGAAAAAGGACTGACTTTTAGCTGTGCAGCGATGAATCTAGAAGGCAAACAGACAGGCAGGCACCTGCCAAAGAATGTGATCAGGTCTGAGATGGGGGAAGAATAGGGTGTTTATCCCAGGATCCTATAACCCATCCTAAGGGTCAGGGAAGCTTTGGTTCCAGCTGAGACCTGAGATCAGATCAAGAGAGTGGCGTATCTGCTATTCTGGAAAGCAAGAGAGTTCCAGGTGGAAAACGGCAGATGCTCACTGTGAGTGGGACAGTACCCCATCAGTCAGGGTAAGGAGTTTGGCCTTGATCATTAGGCCACTGGGGAATGCTGAAGGGTTCTCAGTGGGGGTGTGATGTGCTTGGATTTGCATATCCGAAAGATAACTTTGGTTTCCGTGTGGCTAATGAATTAGAGGGAGGTGAGAGCAGAGGTGGGGAAACCAATTAAGAGGCTCTTGCGGCCACCACCAGCGAGCTGCAGGAGGCCTAGAGTAGGGCTGGGGGCGAGGAGGGAGCACTAAAAGAGAAAAGCTGTCTAGAATCAAATGGACTTGGCCACCGGGAGAGGACGCAGCTGACAGTGATGTTACCCAACTTCAAAAGAGCTGGTTTGGAGTGAGCTGGTGAAGAGAATGAGTTCCATTTCAGTCACGGTAATGCGTTAATAGATCTGGTGAGATGTTTTACATTGCTTGCCTGAGAGAAAATGCACCTTATGCATAACCGTGGGAACAACGAGAAATGCTTAATATCTGGATAGCACTGCTGCTCTGTTTCTCTCTTCTTGCCCTCCTCTCCAAGGGGCCACTGCATTATATTATCCGGAATGGGAGCTTTTTGCATTTTCACCTAAATGCAAATACTATGAATATTCATTTTTCCCTTCAAGCTTTAAAAATGCTTTATTATAATACAGTCAGTGCTCAGCCATTTGCTTTAATGCAATAGTGATTGGAAAATTCAAAATACTTCAGAATATTTGGCATTGGACTACATTAGGACTCTGGGTTAATATTACAGTTTAAACCAGGGCCTGGTGACAGCAGAGATGTCATCTGAAATTAAATTTGATGAGGCTCCTTTGTTTTGCTCCCTCTCTCTGTATATTAAATGTTTACTGTGTAAACAGCAGGGAGTGGACCAACCTTAGAGGGGTTCTTTTTATGGCTTTATGTTTGTGTGTTTGTATTTTGGTGTTGTCTACAGCTTACAGCCTGGTTGTAATTCATAAAAATCATTTAGAATACATTTTGCTGTAGAAATAATATTATAAATTGTGGTTAGGTTTCCAGGCCACTTGACCAAAGTTACATTACCCCTAATGTTATTAAAATATTATCTATTTGCAACAAGCAGCAGTAGAAAACCATGCTGTTAGAATAGTAGTCATTGGAAAAAGCAGTAATGTTGAAAAATACCATTTGTCCTAATTACCTGTATGAACAGTTGGCTTAATAACAGCGTAGGGAAGGTGCTGGCACGTGGGAGGGGAGGAGGTCAGTGCCACAGGCCTTCGAAACTGGGTGGATTTAAAATCCAAATGTCTTCTCCATCCACGTGCCTCATTGGCTGTGACTGTGGTCATTTGAGAACTCATAAATGGGAGTGTCCAACAGTCCTCGGAGGATGAATTGACAAGACTTGGAAGAGAGATGGGTGGATGTGAAACAGAACCCCTGGGGTGGAATTAACAGGTGAGACTGGGCAGATTCTCCTGGGTGGGCTGTGGGAGACGGAAGAACAGGGGAGCCTGAGGCTGGACGCCACTTCAGGCTGCTGTGGGAGCCGCGCTTCCCGCTGGCGTCCCGGACCCAGGACAGCCGGGGAGGCCGGGGTGGTGATGGCGATGGCAAGAGGAAGGTCACGTGCCTTCAGCTATTTCCATGGGAAACCATTGCCTGTAAGCTGATGTCATCTAAAGTCTGTAGTAGTGAGCTGTCCCCTGCTAGTGTGACATGGAAGGCAGTTTTGAATGTTTTCACATGCAAAATAACTCTCATTTCTTTATGGCTAGAGAAAGACTTGTTCTGCTGTTCACAATCTGTAGCTCCCTGGACTTTAAAATTCATGCTCCCCGCCCTGTAATTTATTGTGACCTAATCGTGTCTTAAGTGCCTAGCTAATTTCCAAGGGGCCTGCCACTTCTATATCATGTTTCCTTTTCCCTGATTAGTCCATAAGTGGCATTCAAATTCTAATTTTAAACGTGTTATCACTAAGTTTTCTAGTGTTATTGCTAAGTTTTCTAGTGAGAACAAAATTTTAAAACATCTACCTGTATCTATTGATGTAGGCTTACCTGTGCCCTCATTCCATTGATATCTTGATACCCTCTTGAAAAATAGTCAAAATGCAGCATTTAACAGCAAGAAACCAAGAAGCTACTAGGAAGCTCAGAACTGAGGTGAAAATTTGTGGAAATGAAAATATTTTCTGTAATTGGACCATATCCATATTGTAAAAGGAACACCTCTAAGTAAATAAATAAATAAATATCTTTGTACATTTCTTTCTTTTTTTAAGAATTGGCCAGTATTAATGCAAATACCTTAAATTAAGCAGGTGGAAAACAAACATTTAACCCAGTTTTTTCTTTTACGTTCAGCAGAAGTGGACAGTCTTTTTTCAGGAGGCTGTAACTGAGAAAGGGCTGGTGAGCCCCAAGGCTCAGGAAGCCAGCTCTGAGAGCAGGTGTCTGCAACAAAGTAAGGGTTTATTGCAGGGTGCTAGGCAAGGGAGTGGGAGATAAGCCTCAGATCCACTCCTATTTGGTCTTTGAGTTGCGGGGGGGCGGGGGGGGCAGTGTTTAAAGGGGAAGCGCAAAGAAGCTGGGGCTAATCATCCTCTTGTGACCTTTCTTGACATTTCTTCATCAGAGTTTCAGGGCGTCAGGATGTCCCCAGTGTGCATTCTCTGGCCAGGTGGTCCATGGCTTGCGGGTCTGTTAGCTCATCTTGACCTGGAGGAACAACCTGAGTCTGTACGTTAATGATTATATGTATAATCGCAATTATAGTACAATAACGATGTTAACACCAGCAACTTTAGTCCTCTGACTCTGGTTGATTGGTGTTCAGTTAGCAGAGAATTGAGGTCGGAGGGGACAAGAAAGGGATTGAGGTCGTCAGAGGGGACAAGAAAGGAAATAAAGTTTTGGATAGAGAGATTAATCATAAACTCAGCAAGGGAGCTCAGTCGCAGGGGGACTCGGTTTTAACGCAACAAAATAAACATCGCCCTTTGCTTTTCCTGGTGCACAGTTCACATTTGTAGAGTACTTCACAGTTTGTAAAATGTATTCTCACTGAATGCAACAGTTGTTCCACAACCCACGGGCACGCAGGGGAACCCTGCCTGGAGGCCACCCGCAGCGGGTGTCTGTACGAGATGAGCCTGGACGTGAGAGCCCACTCACCCCAAAGCCCACATACCCCTCTCTGAGGTGAGCTCCGTCTTCCTTCCATGCCCAGGATGGTGCTCCTTAGCAGGGGTCCTCCTGAGCACGGAGGAGTATGGAGTCCAGTCTTGGAGTCACAGACATCGGCGTGACCTGTAGGGAGCCCCTGAGAGGCCGCGATCTGTGCTCCGATCAGAGGACCACAGCCGGAGGACGGCCTTCCTTTCCTGTGTGTCTCCCTGACCTAACCCTTCTCCCCATTCTGTGTGAGGGTCTGCTCTGTCCTCAGGAAGAGGCTGGGGGTACTTCCCTTTCAGCACTGAGCGGGGGTCACGGCACAGGCCTAGCAGTTCAGAGTCACATGCAGGCTCCACCTGGGTCCTCCTGGAATTCCATCCTCATGTTTATTCCTGGCTCTGTTCCTTCAATATCACAGCCTGTGGCTTTGCTTTCCCCAAACCACCGGAAGTTCCCCCCCCCGCCCCGCCCCTCCACCTTCCCTCCTCTGAACCTGAGGGCCTTGCATTCCTTCTCCTTATTTATGCTACAGAATATTACTTTCTTCAAATCTAATCATCAGGTGAAAAAAAAAACACCCCATGTGGGCTGTCATTGGCTGTGTCTTCTGGCCGACGTGTTGAGTTTCCTTGCTTTTCGGCACCTTTTCATAAATCAGGTGTCTTTTAATTTTTTTATATTTTTCCTTCCAAGCATTCATTAATTTCAGATTGGTTTCCACGGGTTTCTGCCTTGCTGAGTTTGTTGCTTTTTCACGGCAGTGGGCTCCAGAGAGGCAGGGAGAGTGGCCTTCGTTCCACCCTTCCTGGAGATGCCAGGCTACTGCCCTCTGTGCCTCACCCCTCTGTCTTCACAGCCCACAGCGTCTCCATAGTTACCCATCTGTCTCCCCATCTCCCTACGAACCACCCCCCTTCCCGGGGCAGGGCTGGTGTGTGATGTCACCTACTGTGCCTGCCTTCCGGCTCCCCTTCCTACAGCACTGGGCACAGATGGAACCTCAGAAGGGCTTGAGTGAAATCACTGGGTGAGGTGACCCCGTGCCGGAAAATATAAGCCACATGACAAATGTGATTTGCTCAGGGTCAGCGTGTACGTCCCCCGTCTTCTATCAGCTGAAACACATCTTTCCCCCTAAATGGAGGGACAGCTATCCGAGTCCACTCGATGTCTTCCTAAGCACAGTACCCCGAGCTTGCTTCACTGAGGGTGTGCGGCCAGAAGGGGACAAGTGCATCAGTGTGCAACCAAGGTGGCCTCCCTCCCCGCCAGCCAGGAAGCAGCTCGCCTCCAATGCTGAATCTGGAGGGCTTACTAGCGGCACAGGCTTGATATTCGGGTTTGTCAGCCGGTCATAATGTAGACACCAGGGAGACTACCTACCTTGAAAACCAAGTTATTCTTGTGTTTGGGTGAGAAATCATTTTCTGGTGAAAAAAACCCATGCAAAACGATGCCTTTGTGGGAGGTGATTTCACTCAAGGGGAAAGAGTCAGGGTGATTTGCGACCACTGAGACGCTCCCTGATGTGGAGATGGCCTTAACCCTGCAGGGCACATCCCACGGACGTGGAGGAGCGTGCTGGGGAGACCCCTGTCCACTCCCAACCCTCAGTCCTGAGAGCACACAAAGACCAGCTTCTCTTTCGGGGTGCAGAGCAGTGTATTAGTGCATGGCGATCTTGTTTGATTGCCAGGTACCTTCATCCAGGACAGAGGAATCATCCTGCACGACCATGGCTGGAATTAGACTGAGTAGACCCAGATGTGACGAACAGCAGTATGAGATTAGCTATCGTCTCCTAGTAAAGAGTATTCTGCACTTTGCACTTTTGGTCATCAGTGTGGGCCGTGGCCAAACCAAAATGCTTTGAATGTGACATATTATATGTCATAGCAATGCAATAGTATATTACATGTTATAGCATGGGATCCAAACAGAATAACACTGAAGTAATAGTAATCTGATAGCTTGCAAGCACTATTGCTAATAAGCCTGCCTTCCTTCCCTCTGTCTATCCAGTATATAGCCTAATGACCTGCAAGGATTTCTATACAAATAAAGTTTAGCAATCAGAGTTTATGAGCTATCTCTGTGTATTTAACATTGCAAGAGGGGAAAGTCCTTTGCCGTAGGGATTCTGATTTTATTACATCATTTACCATTACACAAAGGGAGAAAATACGGTCAAGAATAGAACTCGACTGCTTTCCCTCCCCAAAATCCAGATGAGAGAGAGAATGCATTTGGGACTTACCTGCTGTAACAAGTTTATAAAGAAGAAATCTGATCTCCAGTATATGCCAGTTCCTCAACAGCTGAGGCTGACGTGCAACAGTGGAAATAAGAGTGATATGTTTTTAAAACACAACACTGTTTGGTAAACTAAACCCTGTCCTCCTTAACCCAGAACTGTGATATGTACCTGTTTACATGTATTTCCCTTTTGAGGTTATTCAATCATTGAGTACGTAACCTTGGCAACATTTTGATAGTTTTCTGTTGTTTGAGGTTTCCCTCAGAATGATGTAAAATATTTATAGGTTGTTTGAAATAAGCTAGATTTTCTTTCTTTTTTTTTTTTTTTGCGGTACGTGGGCCTCTCACTGTTGTGGCCTCTCCCGTTGCGGAGCACAGGCTCCGGACACACAGGCTCAGCAGCCATGGCTCACGGGCCCAGCCGCTCTGCGGCATGTGGGATCTTCCCAGACCGGGGCGCGAACCCGTGTCCCCTGCATCGGCAGGCGGACTCTCAACCACTGCGCCACCAGGGAAGCCCTAGATTTTCTTTTTAATGGGATGGAGTCAATTTAGAAAAAGGAAAAAAAAAAAGGAAAACCTTAGAAAGCAAAGCATGGATTTCCTGTAAAGCTGATGGTGGGGCTTCAAAAAATAAAGCCTGCAACCCAGACTGGATGAGAACACAGTACAATTAACCTCTTGGTGACTGTCGCTCCTCTAGTCTGCATGTTGCTGTGGTTTCCAAAAATGTACGATAGAAATAACCATTTTATACACGTGCTATTGTCCTTTTTAAGGGTGGACAGCTCCTAGGCATGAAAGCATTTTTCTTCTTTTATCTCTTCTGAGGTGTGTTTTTGTTTGTTTTTTTGCTTTTTCTGTTTTGTTTTGTTTTGTTTTGGTGGGGAGGGGAGTGAGGGGAGGGGGAGGATGGAGGGAGATAAATCACTCTTTTTCTTTCAACAGAGCATTAAAAACAATGTATACCTTACTTTTCCTGATAATAAGATGTCATCATCTTCCTAATAATTACTACTGCTTTATCATAGAAAGGTGCAATTGTGACATTTTTTTAATAGTAGTTTTTATTGTGTATGAAATTTGGAGTGAGTTTTATAAATTAATTTATTATTGTTTGCTGTGTTGGGTCTTCGTTTCTGTGCGAGGGCTTTCTCTAGTTGCGGCAAGCGGGGGCCATTCTTCATTGCGGTGCGCGGGCCTCTCACTATGGCGGCCTCTCTTGTTGCGGAGCATAGGCTCCAGACGCGCAGGCTCAGTAGTTGTGGCTCACGGGCCTAGTTGCTCCGTGGCATGTGGGATCTTCCCAGACCAGGGCTCGAACCCATGTCCCTTGCATTAGCAGGCAGATTCTCAACCACCGCGCCACCAGGGAAGCCCCTAGACATTTGAAGTTTCTCATCATCATAGAACAGTGTAAAACTTAAAGAAAACAAACTAAAATTCCTTCTTGAATTTTCACTTGTAGTTTTTCATGGGAGTCTCCTAACAAGCCGCGGTTACTTGGAAGCACATGGTCCTCCCTTTCTCTCTATCCTAAGCTTGTCGGAAAGGCTGGGTCCGTGGTCCATGTGTGCAGGCATAGGACAAATGGCCTGTCCCTCTGCCCACCCATAGATCTGGGCAGCCTGAGCAGTAGATGGTCCTCGGCTGATGTGGCCCTGGCAGTCCCAGAGGACAGCTAAGATGAAAGCATCAGCCCTGTGCAGAGCTGCTTCACAGGAGCACAGATGAAGTCCCTGATACACACCATCCTTCTTGATTACGACCCTTTTGTTCACTTAGTGCTGTGAGCTTGCTGCTTCTCTCGGCTGAAGCCCGCCGGTCCCGCAGGAAGAAAGGTACCTTCCGTCCTTCCGCAGTCAGGGCATCCTCGTACACAGCTGTTATCCAGAGCACTGCAGTGCAGGCTCCATAGCAAAGACTTCATTTCAAAACCAGTAACATCTCGTTTTTCCCTCAGTGATCTCTGTTTTCTTTACTGGCCGCATAATCGCTCATTTTGAGATGCCTACTTTTACATCTTTTTCTCCCCCCAGCAGTCTGGATAAAAATAATAAAGGTTTTGCTCTTGTCAGCTAACCCTGTGCCTGTAGTGGTTTATCGGCCCCCTTCCTCTCCCTAAGAGCAATGCACTGCTTTTGAGGAAGAGCCCTTCATCTCATAAGACAACCTGCAAGACCACAGTTTGAAAAGCTCCAAACTTGAGGTTCATTCTCAGTCCATTTCCCAGTGTGTGAGATGGGTGTGTTCTCTCTCATAGGAGTTGTGCTGGATGATGTAAACTAGATCTCTCATAGAAACAGCCCAAGAAACGAGAATCAGTTGCTTAGCTATGGCTTCATCATTTACGCTTGGGCTACCATTCCATCGCCCACATATGAAATAGCTGAAAAAGAAATCCTCTGAAAAGCTGAATGACTAAAAAGCACTTAAAAGTGGTTATTAAATAAATCTTGCCCACTTCTTATCATAGTCCAAACTCCACTGACTGTTAACACTAAATACATGTAAATGATAGCAATGCCTTCTTCAACCCTTGACTCATGGAAATAGTCGTCGTAGACACTTTGGTAACAGCCTTTAAACGTTAAGCATCACAACCACTGCCTAGCAGTTTGACCTGGTGCTTTGAGCATGATTTACCAAAAGATACTCATGAGGTTAGAATTTGGCTGTGTCAAAATAAGAGTTTTACTGGGATCTCTTAGATGGTGAAAAGCCCACAAGGAGAGTTTTCAGTGGCCAGTTTGCAGTCCTGGGGTGATTAACCTGTTACCTTTGGCACGTCGCTGGTCAAACATACCCTGGGTGCCCTTGTACCTTTGGTCATTGACCAGTGTCGTAGGACATTAAAGGTACCCCACAGAGCCCAGTGTGGGGAGAGTCAGATTAAGCTCTGCCTTCTCCCTTGGTGGATTGGAATCCAAGGGGAACTCCAGCAACCCTGTGTGGCTTCTCCTAGGGCTGGACCCAGAGTACCTTCCTCTCAAGTCATTGTCAACCCAAGACTTTGGGTAGGGTCTTACAGAAGACCCTGTAAGTTTATGGCCCTATATGGTAAAAGTGGCAAGTACTAAAGTCTTATGAGGGACTCCTGAGATAGCTCTTCCTGGACACTAGCCCCTAAACACACATACACACCGGTTTTGTTTGATTACTTTATACTGTCTGCTTTCCTTGTCCTTTCTTAATGAAACCAGGAGGGTTAAAACAAAACAAACAAAAACCACCCTATTTTCTTCTGCCAGCAGCGAACGAAGCCTTTAAACCTCAGGGTGGTGGCTTCACGTGCAAGATAGAAGGAAGAAAGACAGCTCTGGACTCATTTATTCACCCAAACTAGACTTTCACCAGATCCACTATTAGACAGGTAAAACGATACTCATTTTTGTTCTTTGCCAAAGTAACAAAAGGGAGGATTTATTGGAAAGCACGTTTCTGTCAACACCATTAATCTGGATGTTAAATGATCAGATATCGTATTAAAGTCTCCTCTGAAAGTTCAGTGGTAGAGAAAGAGCTGTTTTCCCCTTGCATGCTTAGCTAAACAGGAATAGAAGAACAGGAAAATGTTGATAATATGATAGGCTGGTAAGTCATTTCTCCCCCGAAGGACACATTTTTAAGTAGAAAATGGATACCAACCTGATGGCTCCAATCCTCCCTAAAAGACGGTCCTAGAAGCGCCAGCATTCTCAGACCCAGACAAAGAGCTTGTTATACACAAAGGAAAGGCAGGGGGGCAGGAGGCCAAGAAAGACAGAAATAAGTCTCAAACTCAAAGCAAATGTAAAAAATCCCTAAAGTGTGGAGAGCGTGCTAATAAACAAATCCCAAATCTGCAGGCTCTTCCTGTGCCGCTGTGAAGCGGGATGCTACACACAGTGGGCGGGGCTCATCTGAGTCCAGGTGGCCTGGCTCCCGCGTGCGGTGGGAAATATGGAAAATCTAGTTATCTTTGACTTCCTGTGTGTCCCCACATCTCTGAGTTACAGCTACACGCCTTAATAAAATCTAAATAGTCACCGAGAAAGCTCACCCAAGTGAGGGCAAACCTAAAGAGTTAGAAGGCTACAGCGGAGATCAAAACGGCATTAATGTCTTTCTTTAGGTTAAGGACCTCTTCTAAATTAAAGTCTGACTGCTGCTTTTGAGCCGACAGTCAGGAAGTTTGGTGAAAACGCTGAAATAGTGCATGTAGCGAGAAACACGTTAGGCCAAACGTAAGGTCAGGGAAACTTGGCAAGTGAAACATAATTGTGTGTTTAGGAAGTAAGTGAACCTGTTCACTTATCGTTCAGAGGAAGAACGGGCTGCAGGGAGAAACATAAGACATCACAGTTGTCCCAGGACTGCCAACCTTGGGGATATTAGAAAATTTTTAAAGGCTTTAGGTTATACTTGAACTCAGGGGAAGTGTAAGGCATGAGGCAGAGGAAGACAAACCCCGCAGCCTAGCTAATGAGGTCATCCTGCTCTGCGGCAAAGGGGCTCATTTGCTGTACTGTGAATGTCACCTTGACTGCAGGTCAGGATCTCGGGGATGATGCAGGAACACCCTACTCTTCCCCTTTACCCCCGCTTCGTGGGTTCACAGGAGGACGAGAAAAGCATCATGTCCGTTACGGAAAGGTCACATTCGGGTGTCTAAAATAGATCCCAGGTACCTTTACTTACCTGAGTGTGCAAAACGTGTGCGCGCCGTGTGAGTGGCGCTGCCTGACTGTCAGCTTGGAAGCCGGGATTTCGTGGAGCCTGGAAGGATCTCCTTACTGCTTCTGTCGCGTAGTTTTCCTTCGGTGAAGGGCCATAACCTCAGAGCTTATGGCCAGAGCCAGGGCACATAGAGGCGGCTGAAGAACCCACGTTAGCTGAGTTTCCTCCCTCCTGCCCACTGCCTGCTCAGGCTCAGGCTTCTGACCAGGGCCTGGCCGCCCGCTCTTGCTTCAGGGATGTCTGCTTCACCTCTCCTGCTACCAGGAGATGGGCTCTTTTCCTTCCCTTTTGGCCAGCCCCCGTGCTCATCGGCAGAAGTTCCTATCTGTTGGGGTCCAGTGTGTTATAGAGAAATGAGAAGCAGGGCACTCATTGGTTGGGGAGCTGAAGGGCCCAGGAGATGGGCTCCCACTGCCGCAGGGCAGGCAGTTACATCCTTGGCATGTTCTAATCACCCCAGCGCTCTGACCACAGCTCAGCACCCGCCTTACCGGGGAGCTCTCAAGACTCTGCCGTCCTGCCGCGGAATCCCAGTGGGAGCAGAGGAGAGGGTGGGGAGGACAGATTTCCTCTCTAGGCATCTTCACGTGTTCTGCCTTGTGTCCAGAATGTCCAGAACATTCTGCTGTAGGCTCTATCACTGAGAGGAAGAGGGATGGAACACCACCATTCAGGGGTGACATGACTGCTCGGTCATGGCTCCTGAGCAGTTAGTGGATGGAGGGGACTTGGGAGAGACAGAAGGAAGCTCCCACTCCCACAACCCCCAGCACCGTCTGATTCAAGTCCAGCCCAAGAAGCTTAGCTGAACGTTTTCTCAGGACGCTGCAAGCTACAGGCTCGACAGGCCGCGTGGATGGTCAACTCACTTCTGTTTCCCCACATCTATGCAGAGTGAGACAGAGCTGGTTCCCGAGGAAGACCTAGGTGGGGCTCACCCACCTGTGTGTCCTCTAGGCTAAACCACGCTGGCCAAACCTGAATGACTGGCCGGGCCCAAGGCTCCAGAAGATGTTGCTGGACTGGCGTGGACCCTGCAGTCCAGGCGCTTTGGGGGTGTTGCTTGGTCAGAGCTGGTCTCTGTCCTTGGCCTTCAGATCTGCCAGTGAGCTGAGCTTTCGATGTGGTTCACTCCTGCCTGAAACATACCAGCAGTCTCCAGACCTGGCAGGTGGGAGATGATAGGCAAGGCCATCCTCCCTCCGGGTAAGAAACCACCCGCCAACCCGCAGCCTCAAGTGGCTCTTAGGTGAGATCAGTATTATAGAGGACACCAACTAATATTTTTACCAACTCTACCTTAAACAGAGCATGCTGAAATGATATTCTAAATTTCCTCACAATACATAGCCTTCTATGCATCTGTTACCTAGGAATCCATCTAATTTTAGTGAAAGCATTTATCTAGTTAGCCTTTTACTATCTTCTGGGGGTAGAAATAACTCAACGTTTATTATCCCTTTGTAAAGCACTGGTCCATTTAATTTTTCTTAAAAAAAGCCAAAAAAACGAAAAAACCCAGCTAACTCCTTAGAGCTTCAGAGTTGACATATAATTCAGGAACTGTAGGATTTGGGGAGAACTCAATTATCACATATTGACACGTGCTACAACATGGATGAACCTTGAAGACATCACACAAAGTGAAAGAAGCCAGTCACAAGAGGACACATACTGTGTGATTCCACTAGAGAGATACCTAGAGTAGCCAAAGTCACAGAGGCAAAAGGAGAATGGTGGTGGCCAGGGGCTGAGGGCAGGGCATGGGGACTTAGTGTCTGATGAGTACAGAGTTTCAGTTTTGCAAGGTGAACAAAGTTCTGGAGGTGGATGGTAGTTATGCTTGTGAATGTACTTCATGCCACTGAACTTCACACCTTAAAAATGGTTAAAATGGTAAATGTTACATTATGTGTTTTTACCACAATTAAAAAATAAATTTTAGGAAAGAAAAAGATTATCACCTATTTTATGCTTTAATTGTTTTCCCATGGATCCCTCGTTTGTGCAGATTGAAGAGGTCCTGTTTTTTCTTCTGTTTTTTAACAAAGATTTGTGTGTTAGCTCTTTGTCTCTCCAAATATCTTGTTTGCCCATTTCTACCTAACGAATGTAAAAGCAGTAGTGACAGTTAGTACCTTTATGCATGTTAGTCATATAAATTCCCCCTCGAAACTTTTAGGACAGTTCCAGACATGTGCTGCAGGGTGAAGAAAAAAATCATGATTAAGGTATTAGCCCGTCAAGTTAGGTAAAACCAACAGGCACACTGATCTGGGGCCGCTGTGGGTTCTCTTACTGAGGCTTCACTCAGTGGGAACTTGCCTGTTTTCTATTTCATAGATGCTCTTGGAGTCACCTTCCGGGTTGCACCTTGGCTGTCTTTAGGTGCAAACCTTCTCCTTTTGGACAGACTCTGAGTGAGGCTGCCTGGGCATCATTAGAGAGCCAGAGGGAGCGCTGACAGATCAGTGGAATTAGGAAGCAAATCTGAAAATGCAGTATTTACGACATCAAATCATTTGTCATTTCCAGAAGCCATCTTATACAGCAAATTCAAAGGCATATAGCTTTGCTTACAGCTGGCAGCTAAACCAATCATTAGAATAGTCGTCACACTGTAGTTAATAATGCTATATTGTATGTTGGAGTGTTGCTAAGAGAGCAGATCTTAAAAGTTCTCATCACAAGAGAAGAGGTTGTAACTATGTGTGGTGATGGATGTCAACTAAACTTATTGGGGTGGTCATTTAGCAACATATAAATATATCAAATCATTATGTTTTACACCTAAAACTAATACAATGTTAGATGTCAATTACATCTCAATTTTTTAAAAAAAGTTTTTTTAAAGCAAACGTTTGAGTTATTTTGATAGTGGTGATGGCTTTGCTGGCATATATGTATGTCAAAATATCAAATTGAATACCTCAGATACATATGTTAAATATACCGCAATGAAGCTGTTTTTTAAAAAGAATTTGAAGAGAAGAAGAAATGATATGTAATGAAAAAAGAGTGGCTGTCACAAATCAAGAAAATGCACAGATCAATTAACCTTATAAATAGATTGTTTGATTTCAAATTTAACGTGATAAAGACCAAGTTAAAAAAAAAAATCAAAATTTGGTCGAGTTCTGAATCCAGAAAAGAATAATCCATGTTTCTGATTTTTTTCAGCAGTCCCGTCCTTCCTAGAAAATTGTAGCAGAAAGAACTTTCTTAATGTGGTTCTTAATATTTTAGTCCTAGCACAAAATAGAAAATCGTAGGCACATATACTCGGCTAGAATAATGTTTCTTCTTTAAAATCTAGGAACCATAACTTGGATACAGAAAGAGGAAAAGCAAACTATTATTAAAAAGTGTTGGGGGAATTCCTTGCTTTGGCCAGTTGCTCTACTTGTTGAGAATTTAAAAGAGTGTTGGGATCGCTTCATGAGCAAACTGTTTACAGGAGGTGTGAGGTGTGGTCAGGACAGAAGCAAAATGTTACCATTCATCACTTGTGTGGCAAGAACCACCCTCCCCTTTTAAGACATGTAAGAACATTGCATATATTCTCTTGCTTATTCTCAGAAGGTTTCTGGGACAGTCATAGAGGGGCATGGCTAAATGTCTTACATGAGGCCAGCCTGGACGTTTATTATAATATGTTAGGTCACAAAAAAGTCAGACATTGGTCATTTTTGCAGGTTTGACTTGTGATTGGTTACATGGTACTTGACAGTCAGGGCTGGGAGTTCCTACCTCTGGCGGTGAATATTCTGTCTTCACAGGTCAAAGTAAACGCTGGGTCCCACAGACATCCATGACATGCATAAAGTGTCTTACTTATGGTGCAGAGTTAGAATATTGAGAATGAAAGGTCAAAAGTGACTGTCCTTAGGACTTGCATTCTGTTATCCAGTGTCTGGTAGTTTCTTCTAGGAAAAGGAAAATCTAGGGCTTGGCATGTTCTAGTCTTGATTTCAGCCTAAAGGTAATAGGAGTTTGGAGACTGATCAAAATCTAGCCAGTGTTGAAAAAGGAACCAAACAAAAGCCTTTTTTTAAAACTAAGGATTAAAAAAAAAAAGGACTCTCTGTTTTTTGTTCTTAACTGATAAAACTCTAAGAATGGAGTCTAGACGCTTAACCTTGACGGAATACGCTCGTATGGTATTCTTTAAGACCAAGTCAGCCAGTAAGATAAAACCGTGTGTGTGTGCGTGTGTGTGAGTGCGCGCTTGCGCTTGTGCTTTCAAATTATGAAGTTTTACTTCCCTGTGTTAGCATTCTTTTTACCTGTCTTCACTACTCTTCACTTGGGTTTAAACTTAAGGATGCAGGTCAGGAAGTAAAAATGTTGGATGTTATGGTCACTATGGTGATCACTTATACATCTCTTGCTTTACTTTCTAGACCTTTCCCCTTGTTAAACTAGCATGAGACTAGGCTCAATTTGCTAAAAATGAAGTAAAGATCCACTGGGATGACTAGATCAAAATTACTTTAAGGGACTTTGCTGAGATGTTTATGAACAGCTTTTCACTTGCCTTATTGTTCAAAGAGATTCTCGTGTTATTAGCAAACACAGGAGTCCCTGGCGCTCAGGCCCTGGATGTTCTTTGTCTTCACGTGGATAGTGATTCTGTTCCGTGGCCAACATAGGCACACCTTAGGGGCCGGGAGGGATTTGGTGGGATTTTTGCCTGGGCACACCTGCAGTTTGTATACCCTGGCAGAAAAATTTCACTCATGGAGTGTTTTGTTATGCTCATTAAGCGATTTACTGAAAAAATACACTGCTTCTAAACTTGCCTTTATCAGAAAGTGTACAAAGAAGCCTCTGCCAAAGAACACAATCCCGGTGGAATTAAGCAAACAGCCCCTCAGGGACCAGTTGCTTGTGTTGGAGCTTTTCCCCTCCTGTCTCCTCCCTCTCTGTCACCCCAGGCAAGGGAGTGGCCCCTCCAGGGCTTTGTAATCCCAGGCTTGCACAGCAGAAGAGCATAGCTCTGGAGTAAAAGATATTTGTGGCTTTCTGAAGGTAGAGAGGATTACCTCCTGAGCTTGATTCTGTCGGCAGACAGTGCCTGGCTAAGCAGAAAGACAAACAGGAAAAGTAATCTGTAGCCAGCAGGAGCATCTGCTAGAATCTCACAACCCCAAAACTCAGAGTAACACTGCGCTGGTGTTTCTGGATCTTCCTATGGCTTGAAATTAAATGATGGAGAGCAGGATGCGGTAGGTGCCTCCTAGGGTACAGGGTAGGACTCATGCTGTTTTGTATCACCAGCACACCTAACTATCAGAAGGATTAACGGCCCAATTGTAATCGTGGTTTGCAATGTCAGTGATGCTGAGAAACATTTCAACATGCACAGAGCTGGCCGTGGGTCCAGACTGTCAGGTGTTCTAAGGTTTCCTTTTGCAACAGGACAGACTTCCAAGAGACAAATTATTTGAATGATTAACTAGAGGCACACATTCATCTCTTTTAGCAACAAGTCTCAGCAGAATTAAAAATATTTATGGAAGCACTTTAAAATTTAACCATCTCTGTCCAAATCCAGAATTATAACTTAAAAGAAAACAAAACAAAACCTTGTAAGGATACCACCATAAAAATTAGTTGTACTAGTATCAGGAGTCATGATTAAACCTGCGTGATTCATAAATGTTAGTGAAATAAGTAACATTTTCTTCTCTACCTTGGCTGACCTATTTGAGAACAGTGCTTTGCTTTGTCTTAATGATGGTAATAATAACAAAAGGTTAAATAGCCCTGACTCTGTTCCAGGTAGTGGCTCTAAGTGCTTTATGTATATTAATCCATTAATCTGCTAAATAACCCGACCAAGCAGTTAGAATCCTCTTTCTCCAAAGGAGGAAATAAGGCACAGACAGCATAACTGACTTGCCCAAGACCACACAATAGATCTTAACATTTTTTTTAAGAGTCTCAGGAAATTTCCTAGTCAGTCATCAGTGTATGTGCCCTAACACTGCCCTTTTCTCCCTAACTCTTTGAGCATGCTTGCCTTGACAGTAATTAACAACAGTAATAATAAGGGCCATCGCCATTTATGGCACGCTTATTACTCTAGACCATGCAAAGACTGAGTATTTTAATGGGTGTTTTCCCCTGTAGCGGCTCCTGTGATTATCTCCATTTCACAGACGGGGAAACTGAAGTTGAAGATGGCAGATAACTTGTCCAGGGTCAGACAGCAGCGCTCTCCTCTGTGCCCACAGGCCAACAGCAGAGCTTGTGTTCTTTGCCACGTCCTCGGTCCTTCTTTCCTTGTACTTTAAAATTGTATGTAAAATCACCGTAGTCGTCTCCGTATTTTAAAGATTCTTGTGCATTTTGTGGAAGGGGAACCACGCTCTGAATTTAAGCCAGGTCAGTGCACAACGCATGCATGTCAGTGTGAGCCGCACGCGAGCCCCACGGGGGGTGCTGTTTGGTTTTCTAATTCCTTCCTGCTGCCAAGTCTGAGGTGGTGTGTTACTGAGAAGAGCTTTAACCCAAGAGAGAGAAGGGAGCGTGTTGTCGGAGGATGGCAGAGCCCCTGACGGTCCCTTTGCACATAAAGATTTCTGTTATGTGAACAAAGGAGTGACCCACTAGGGGGATGTAATTATGCACCAGGTCGTTCTCTTCTTGCAGAATCTGATGAGCTGGCAGGGACCTCATCAGGTCAGCCTGGCTCATCTCCCTTGGGCCCAGCATAGGCCAGTCCACAAAGGTGGCATCTTGGCTATTCTCAAACGTCTCTGGCAAATATCATCACTTGCTTTTAAGGTTGTGTGGCAGCCTTTTCGGTCTTGAAGGCTTAATGTGACCCTCATCCTTGTTTTCATTCCCGTAGCCTTGGGAATCAACCCTAAGACCCTACACTCAGGAGGCCAGGGAAAGAGTGTTACAAGGATGGGTACAGGGATCCCCGACTTTTCTAAAGTTCGCTTTGCGCCACTTCACTTTTACGAAAGACCTACATCAGTACCTTGTGGCTAACTGAAAGAAATCCGAAAAGGATTTCCAGATTTAAGAAAAAAGTCGAAAAGCAAAATAGCATTTAGCATTAGTTTCTCAGAGAACCGTTATAGAGGCAGCTCACATCCAGAGACGGGAGAGTAGCACCTCCAAGCTCCTTCCCTGGGATCCATACTCAGCACCTCAGCATCAAGCTGCCATAGCCTTGAACTGTGTCTGTGAACACCTGTGCTTCATCTTGATTTATTTTGTGCATCCATTAGCAAGATGTGTCTTAAGGTAGTCGTATCTTCACTTTGCACCATTTTGGCTTAGGAAAGCTCTCATAGGCACGCCCTGCTTTCGAATACCGGGGGGAACCTGTATTGCTAACAGCTCAACAAGCTCTACAGGTGCCAACTGAAGAATGCCGCTCGCGGGCTTCCCTGGTGGTACAGTGGCTGAGAGTCCGCCTGCCGATGCAGGGGACACGGGTTCGTGCCCCAGTCCCGGAATATCCCACATGCCGCGGAGCAGGTGGGCCTGTGAGCCATGGCCGCTGAGCCTGCGCATCCGGGAGCCTGTGCTCGCAGCGGGAGAGGCCACAACAGTGAGAGGCCCGCGTACTGCAAATAATAATCATAATAATAATTAGGTCATTAATCACTGCAGCCGCTGACCTCCAGCACATCCCGAAAGGAATTCAGGGTGGAGATTAGGAATGAGGCATGTGCTCTGGGAAATACTGGCAGAACAGGCCTTCGGAGAGTTCGTTTCAGAAGAATTTGATGAACCTAATTTCTTGCATCTTCTCATACCTAGAAAAGCACTAAAATTGTTAATGGAGACATCTGCTCCTCGTGACCAGCAGCAACCTTCTACCGAGACATGTGCTTGATAGCACGTACCCCTTCACCAAATCTTACATACACTGGCCTCCCCACCCCTCCTCTTCAGGACAGAGCTCAGAGCTCTCTGAGAGGCTGTCTCCCGGCTATAGTCCTCAGTAAGATACTGCATAAACTCGACTCACCGCTTCTGCGTTGTGCAGTTTTTCTTTCTTTGTTTTTAGTAGGTGAGAGCTTTGGCCAGCCTGTTACCCATTACCGTGCAATTAGCTAACACTCTTGTCAGTGAGCGTCAGTGAATGAACCTCATCCCCACCCCGGGACCTGAGCTCCACAGAGAGGAGGTATCAGAATATCAAGACAGTCCCCTTATTTTTAATGAGCATGTCAATTCTTCTTTCCAGTCTTCTCTGCCAAAATGTCTGGCTGCAGTCTGATTTAAGAATGGAATGAGTATTCACCTGCCTTGGGGACATACGATCTATCGAGAGCCTTAACATGAGTGCAGAAAAGCCACTGACCTCAACATGGTTATGTTTGCTGCCCGACTGCTCCATCTGAGACACAGGGAATAAGAAACCAGTTGGCCGAGCTTGGGGCCCACCAAAGCAACTGTGTGATTCCATCAAGAAGTTAAAAACGTATTAAGCACCAGAAATTGTCTCTGGCCATGCAGGCATTCAGCTGTAGTTAGATATGTTTTAATTGTCAATTGGAAGGTAGCTGGAAGTAATTTTTGTGAACTAGTCCAATTTCTCCTTTTCAGAAAGGTTAGGTGTTGATGCATTTCCCACTGTCTCGACAGTCATAGTCTTACCTACTTTTTCATTGCTTTTAAGGTAGAACAGATAGCCACAGTCCCATTTTAGAACTAGAAAACTAAAAGACGAATAGTAATTAAAACTTACTTCAACTTTTGGGGAACTTACCTACTCTGATTCCTCTTGAAGCAGTTTTAAAAAACCTATTAGAATTTGTTTTTAATTCTCATGCTATGTTTTCTAGATGACTTGCATAGCTCTATAAGTCTGCTTATCTACTAAATGTAATCTGTTTATTTTGCTTTTTCCCCGTGTGTTACCCCCTAGGACCATTAACTAGCAATTGGGTCATCAGCTTTGGTTATCGAATTTTTTTGGAAAGGATGCCGCTTGTTTATAATCTAGAATTTTTTTTCCCCTCATTGCAACTATTTAGGGACCTTATAACAAAGCCCAATAGTGGAAGTAATATTTATTTACACATGGAAAGTTGTCAGAATTTCCAATGAGACAATAAAATTTATGTCTGTGACAGCAACCTTTTAATAACTTTAAAATACTTTTTGTTATGTTTTTAAGTTTTTGAATTGCATTCTATTTTGGGAAGGTAGCTGCTTAAAGACTAATTTATTCACATGATTTTCAGGCCAGAAAATATTTTTTAAAACTTGTATTTGGAGGTTATTGATCTAAAAATTGCTTTTCTTGGTAGGACGCTACCAGGAAATTTCACTGTAATATTGAGTAGAGCTGTGCACTGTTGGTGTTAAGAGCTCTCAGGAAACACTGGGGGAGAATTGGGTATTTCGCTGGACAGGGAATTTTTACCCTCAAAATTTAGGTTAAGTTTTCCTTTTTTTTTAGGTTAAGTTTTAAAAGCAGAACATCTTTCATAAATGGTTAATATTTGTTCCTTAAACTTTGTCTCTCTTCCTTATCTTTCTTAATTTAACTTGGTGATGAGAAAGATTAATCTGTGGGAAATAGCCTACCATTTGGTAACTGCCTTTCCTCAATTAGCAAGATTAATATGCTAGTTGAGGAAAAGATACTGCTTGTTTTCAGTTCCGTGAATCCCTCAGTTGAGTACGTTTCCCAGAATATACTGCAGGATAATAAGAAGCCTTTGGTGAAAATCGGACCCTGTGATCAAGTAAGTTTGGGCAAAGTTGGGTTGACTACAGTACAATCATTTTCAAAGATTTTTTTTCCTGATACCTGATCTTTGCAAATGATTAGCATATACTTAAACACCCATTGAAAGAAATGGGGTTCTATGACTACTTCAAAACCAACAAATAATCAACAAAACCCGGGCAGCCTCACGCTTTGTGTCCAGAATCCCAGAGCAGTAAATTGAGTGAAAGGATGCCATCAGGCAGGCAGCCTGGGGTCATACAGGACCCTGAAGGGGCAATCAAATGCCGGATGAAGTGGCCCCAGGGGGTTTGCTGCAACAAGGGCCAAATCATGGTCATGGCAGAATGAGGAAATCCTGCAGCCCTTCCTTGCTGGGGTCCTTCCTTGCGTCCTCAGCCTTTTCCTGCCCACTCTGCCTTGAGAGTGTGAGTGAAGCACTCTAGGATGGGAAGCTGGCATTTTAGGAACGGCAGTGGAGAAGGGGTGGAGCTAAGTATCAGTCAGGGGAGGCTGGAGATCAGGGATTAACCATGGGTCCCCTTTACTACTGCCTCGCCCCCCCCCCCCAGGGGCGGAGTTCCACAGGGGAAGCCGCAGCCCAGCTCAGGGGCTTCTGGGGGTTATAAAAGTTGTAAAACTTTGTGCACGTTTGGGTTGCAAGTATATTGCTTTTAAACGCACCAGCAATAGTACTATAAATAACATATCTTAATGTAAAAACAAAATACATGAGAGGTTGCCTTATATGACTTTTAAAACAGCTTTAAATGTGTTTGGATATGTCACCTTATATGTGGTCCAGCATTGGGAATATTCAGAATTATAGTTTCCCTCAAATTATATTCTATTGATCAAAAAAGTCACTTCATCTAAAAGTGTGTCCTTAAAAAGGAAAAAAAAAAAAAAAAAAAAAACAGGACAGTTGAACTACCTCTCCGTGAAGGCTTACAGAGAACGTGAGATACCTTTCCAGTGACCAACAGGCCCAGTCTGCCCAGGACTGAGGGGTTTCCGGGGGTCCGAGACTCTCAGTTCTGAAGCCAGACAAGTCCCAGGCAAACCTTTGGAATGCCAGGCACCAGACTAGATGTGACGGAAAGTGGGAATCAAATTCAGTGCTTCACGGGCAGGGCCAACTCCAGGGCTGGCCTTCCTGGGCAGTGCTTGGGAGGATGGCCAGTGGGAAGGCACTCTGGGAAACAGACAAGACCTTGGGCTCTTAAGTAGCTCTTTGCTAAGGTGTTTGTGTTTGCTGTTTCTGTAATCTTTCGGTTATGACCAAATTATTTTTCTAAGTTAGAAATGTTGCTTTTTACCCCCAAAGCATCACACTCCCATCCCCATTCCACAACACACACACACACACACACACACACACACACACACACACACACACACACACACAAACTCTCACCCTTCCCAGCCCACATCTCGTAAATATCCCAAGCCATCAGGGGGTATCTTTCCGGGCATGTCTCCCCCCACCCCTTCCCCCAGGCCCCGGAGTGTGTTTGGTTTGGCCTTTTCACTCAGCCCAGGGACAGCGTTCCTATTGGTGCCATCCCCACCTTCGGGTGTTCCGCCTGTGTGGGTGTGTGTAAGGGGCGAGGCAGTGCCAGCATTGGGGTCTGGCCACAAGTAATGTGTTCTCCGCATGATTGGGCCCTGCTGTAGGAAAACACACTTGCCCAACAAGCCCAGGCACAAAAGAGGATTGTTTTGAAGGGCAGCCTCAAATACCCAAGAAGACATCTGCCTAACAGTCTTGCTTACTACACCCATGTTTTAGAAACCTGTTTAGTGGTTATCCTTAAGTATGTATTCAGTCTGGCTTGGTGATGTTAGCGTATCATTTAAAGAGGTGCTTTTCAACTTAAACCACTGTACTTTCCTGTCATTAATTCATCCCTCCCTCCACCTTACAGATAAAGAATAGATAGGTGGCTTCTTCCCCCCTATCCAAAAATTGCAAAACCAGGATCAGAAATTGAGCATTAATAATTCCCCAACTTATAGAACAGGGTACTAATATTGCAAAGGATCATTTTAGAGCCCAGGTGGATATTTTCTTGGCTGAAATTATTGGTCGGTTAGAAGAGAACTGACAAATTTTGATGAAGACACGGAACTTGCTCATGTATTACATCTTCTATAGATCTTGAGGATGGGGAAAACACCTTATATTTGTCTCAGGTCCCTTGCCTAAAACACAGGACATGTCTAATAACTCTTTTTATTTGATTTGATTTCTTTTTTTTTTTTTTTTCTTTGAGGGGAGGTGGTTTCAAAGACTGAGTCTTAAGACACACATAATGTGTGATATTTGGGTAGTACTAGTCTGGCTGAAGTGGATTCCAGATCATATATCAAGCATTCCTGTTGATCTGCACAGGACAGGCAACTTGCCCAAATGCATTTTTCATAAGCATTTGGTAGTTTATTTATAAAATAGGAATTTGACACTTCTTATATCTCAGAGAGAGGCTGTGTTATTTGTAGAACTCTGATATTTTCCAATAGAAGCTGACTCTTAACTGTATAGTATGTTCAGCTTTTGATTGTTTGGATTATTTCTAGAAATCTGACCACCAAGATGAGGAAGGAGAACAGAAGGCATCTGTATATCAAAATAAGTGTTTCTGGTATGGTAGTGGTTGAAAATACCGATGACTTCACCCGAGTTCAAGTACAGGCTCTGCCACTCACTCACAGCATGATCTTGATGAAGTCACTTAACTTGTCTCAGCCTGCTTCCTCCTCTGTAAAGCGCTGGTAAAAAGATAATAGAAAACATGTTTCATAGGGTGGTAGTGAATGTTTGACCAGTCCTTCTGGATTCTGTCATTCCTCTTCATTATAATATACAACAAAAGTCATCAATTAACTAAAACTGCAGTAGAGGTTCATGCTTTGAAATTGCTTCTTCGAGTCATTGCCCCATAAGGAATTCCCTTGAGTAATTCAGACCTTAAAAATAAGGACATTTGACTTGGACAAAGTCATTTGCTAGCTTGTTCTTTTATCTCTGATTTGGATGTAATGCCCTTATTTTGGTAAGGTGATATTTTCCTGTAGCACGGCTAGAGTCTAGGCCATGAAACATTTTCACAAGTAAATTTTCCATATAATGAGATCCTCGCTAGAGAGCATATTACCAATGGTTTTTTTTTTTTTCTCTTGCGGTACGCGAGCCTCTCACCGTTGTGGCCTCTCCCGTTGCGCAGCACAGGCTCCGGACGCGCAGGCTCAGCGGCCATGGCTCATGGGCCCAGCCGCCCCATGGTATGTGGGATCTTCCCGGACTGGGGCACGAACCCGTGTCCCCTGCATCGGCAGGCCGACTCTCAACCACTGCGCCACCAGGGAAGCCCAGCCAATGGTTTTTATTCCATGGTATGGACCCAAAGAACTGCATTACACTAAAGACAAACTTGTTTTTATGATAGAGGATATCATTGGGTGGTATCCAAGCCGACCTGTCGTGTACAGCTTCATGTCCAGTTGTGTGGTGGGATTACCATGGTTCCTTTTTCTAACTGGCATAAAATAGAGGCAGTGCTTGAAGTAGGGTGCTGCAGCCACAGCCTAGAAATGAGGCGACGTGTTTTACAGTTTGTCTGTAGTTACTGTGCTTTACCCCGTTCTAGAGTAGGTGCCCACATGGTGTGATCTGAGGTGTGCCGAATACTCCCCTTTCTCCAAACAAATGTGGGTCCTGTACCTACCCGGAGATGTTGGAAACTGTCAGAAATCAAATTACCATTTCAGAGTATGGCCTTGTCTGTCAAAGGCCTCTGTTAAAATCTCCGTTGAAATGGAGAATCTGAGAGAAAGAGAACCTTGATATAATGTGTCAGTTTATGAGCAGGATCCCAAGAAAAATAGGATTTAAGACAGAGCAGTTTTGATAAAGGAGAGATAAATTCCATAAACTTATGGAATGTGCCCAGACAGGACCCTTAAATTAGGAGCCCCAGGAAGCCAAAGGAATGGAGTGATACCCACTTAACAGAGGAAGTGGGGTGGGCTATGAAAGGTTGCTTTGGGGATCTTTTATTGACAACCAGCCTTCTTCTCAACTGTGCCTGGACCCTCTGTAATACCAAAGTGAATAATCCCAAAGGTGTGTGTGCATTTATATTTAAAAGGCAGTGCATTCTAGTGGTTGAGAATGCCGGCTCTAGGGCTAGACTGCAGTTTGCACCCCAGCTCATCAACTTACTTTGACTGGATACCTTAGGTGAGTTACTGAACTCTTTGTGTTCATTTTCCTTGTCTGAAAAAGAGACCTGGCTCTTAGGATTGTGGAGAGAATTAAAAGAGCTAATATATGGAAAGCACTTAGAACAATGTGTGACACATGGTAAAAGTATTAGCTGTTACTGTTGCTAAAGTATGTTATATTCATGCCTGCAGATAGGAAAAACCATGGATAATGGTCTGATAACTCCCTGAGCAAAAAATACTGACATCTGTCACTTAGCATGTTACAAGTTTCTTTCTTTTTGATGCCTTTTGGTCAATAAGGTGGCTATGCTCCAAGCAGACATCCGGAATCTAGGTCCCTTGTATACAATAGTTGTGCCACATTCTAGGGCACATTCGGAGTTCACTGATTTTCGGCATCCAACTGGCAGGTGAGGAAAGAGATTTGTTTACTCAGGAATTCTTAGGGACCAAACTTTCTCCCACACTCCCATGTTTCATTGGCTTCATTACTTTGCCCACATTCTAGTGAGTTGACTTCACGTTCGTTACTTCTCCCATGTTTCATTGGCCAAAACTGGTCACATGGCCCCACCTAACTGCAGAGGAGACTGGGAAATGTAGTTTAGCTGTGTGCCCAGGAAGCAGAGAAGAAGGTGGATATTGGTTAGAACATGGATAAACCAATAGCAAATAGATGATTTTGACTTTGGTTTATGGTTTCACTATGAAGCATAAGCATTTCTCAGTTTAATTTTAAGAATTAATGGGGAAATCCACTCCCTCGTTTTGGTACACAACACTCAAATTCTAATATTTATGTAGAACTTTAGCTCCATGATCATTTCTGAGTAAAATAATCATAAAAGCTAACGTTTATGGAACATGTACTATATACCATCATACTAAGCAATTACATGCTTACTTTATGTTATTTAACAAGCTGAAATTAATTTATTCAGCCTCCACCACAGCCCTTATGAGGTAGCTACCACAGTTGTCTGCATTTGATGGATGAAGAAACTGAATTACAGAGAAGCTCTTAATTCAAATGAAAAAAATATATATATGAATTGATGAAGAATCACAGGATTAACAGAGATTAACAAAATGTGGTAGAGAGCAAATTAAAGTCATCAACTCTCTCCTTCTTCGGAGACCAAATCTAGATATACAGCAGAAGAGACTTAATGCAGTATGGGGTGTTCACTCTACCTGACACAGCACTCATTAATTTGTCACGAGCTGGGTGGTTTGTCAAGGAAACCTGATACACATGTGCATGGAAAAACACACATTGGTGTGTACTTTATCCTTTGGTTTATTTTAGTTTATTTGCTTAGCTAAACATGCTGTGTTTATTACCAGGTGAACCACGCATACGTTGCATTAGTCTGGAAAAGTAGCTTTACTGTCTTAACCTGGTATCTGTTTAGATATTCCTTGAAAAATCAGTTTCCTAACTTGTATCAGATCTTAGCATTTTAATCACAGGGCTAAATAATCTGAGGTCACTAGTACGTGTGCTTTAATCTTTTGAATTATAGCATTATAAAGAAAAAAGGTAAAAGCACAACTCTGTGAGCCCTCATAGGTGGACAGTGGAAAGACTGATCGTTGAATGGGGAGTTTATTTTCTTAAGGGACCCTGCATGATCAGTTAAAATGAGTCAGCTCATTGCCACCTTTATTAATTCCACAGACTGCAAGCCCCTCTTTGAAACTAAGATGAGCTTACTTAAAGTACTGAAAAAGCTGAGACTTAAGCAGATGTCGGATGGAAGCAGCAGATGTGTAACAGCACAAAGGGTTTTGATAGGCCATGGAATAGCTGAGTAAGTAGAATTTCTGTGTGCCGGCGTATCTACACGTTTGGCCAAGCCTCAAGAGCACGTGCCAGTTGTTTGTGGCCTCATCTGCCTTTGAAAAGTCTCAGTGTGGCAGCTGAATAAGGAAAGCACCTACTTCAGAATATCTGGCTTCACGGCCGTGGGTAACCATCAGAGCTGTCCATTACCAACAGGTGATAATCCTATGCTTTCCACCTCTAGATCTCAGAGTATTTTCCACTGTGTGAAGTCATAATTTTCCTTATCATATTTGTTCTTCAAAGTAATTTTCGTTGAATTGAGAAAGTGACACTGCTTGCCTTAGAGGCTGTGTAACCAGAGCCCTGGGGCACTGAGGTGAGCTCCGAGGCCAGGCTCAAGGCTGGGGCCAGGCAGGAAATGGAGGTATCCAGAGCCAACTTCTTGGGCTGTGACATACGTAATTAAGTAAGGACTTGGGACTTGGGATCTCATTTTTGAGAGCCAGGGATACTCATAGCACATTAGGAACCAGGAGTAATCACTCATATCAGGTGGTTAAATGATTGCACAAACTGCAGGAGGACTTTTCACTGTATTTATTAGCTGGCATTGTTTGGAAATGACTGTTTATATTTATGATGAATAACCTAATATGGTAATTCTCATTCCATGAGTTAAATTGAGGGTATTTTGGGTTCTTATGGCACATTGGCTTGCTGTGTTTTAGATTTCATGACCATGGACATGCATTTCATTCCTTTTCTAATTCAAATGCAGCTCAATTTTTTTTAAATTAATTAATTAATTTATTTTTGGCTGTGTTGGGTCTTCGTTGCTGTGTGTGGGCTCTCTCTAGTTGTGGTGAGCGGGGGCTACTCTTCATTGCGGTGCACGGGCTTCTCATTGTCATGGCTTCTCTTGTTGCGGAGCACGGGCTCTAGGCGCACGGGCTTCAGTAGTTGTGGCACGTGGGCTCAGTAGTTGTGGCTTGCGGGCTCTAGAGCGCAGGTTCAGTAGTTGTGGCACATGGGCTTAGTTGCTCCGTGGCATGTGGGATCTTCCCGGGCCAGGGCTTGAACCCGTGTCCCCTGCATTGGCAGGCGGATTCTTAACCACTGCTCCACCAGGGAAGCCGCAGCTCAATTTTAACATTAAGAAAGAAAGCACTTTTCTCCATCTGTGCTCTAGGACAAATCACTGTCATTATTGCCCTTTAGGCTTCTAGTCCAGTTTTGGTTTTGATTTCTAATCAAGAATAGGGTGCGTGCAGCAGACAATTTCTAGGCTAGGTCTGCACAAGTCTAACCCCCTCTCCAACCCCCAGAGATCTGGGAGGAAAAATCAGCTTTCCATAACTTTTTAATTTTTTCCTATTCACGTTTCATCGGAACCTATTTTTTTTCCCTCTTACAAGGAAGGATGTAGTCCTGCTGGCGGTAAATCATTTCAGCCTTTATATTTGTGGAGACAAAATGTAACAGAGATGGTGTTTGTCTTCAGTCAAGGCTGTCTGAAGATCCTGCAGACTCTTCGTCAGTATAAGATATTGTTGCTACCACCTACTTGTTCAGTGGGTTTCTGTCTGCTGCCTGTTTATCTGGGCAACGGCACCACAGGAAGAAAGGAAAGTTTAAATGTGGAAATGACTTCTTATGCGTCAGAGGCTGTGAACTTGAAAGTCATTTGGTAATTCTGCTCCCCCGTTTGCTTGAAAATAACCCACTTTCCCTCTCTCAGTCTCTCAATTATTTAATTATTTGTAAGAGGATCTCCCACTCATACGCCACGCTTTCTTGCCATATAACGTTGTAAATTGTTCATTTCCACAATTGTTGATTTCATAACCAAGATCTCTCTCCTTTTTTAAAATTATTTTTTATTTTTAAATTATTGCTACTGTTATTCCTGATATTCTGGGAGATAGACACACTGACATTTAAATGAATCACAGTTCAAAGCACTTAGGACCAATAAAACAAATGAACTAAAGTTATTTTCTTCCATTATAGGTGTAAAATAGTATGGATTCAGTTTTCTGATGGCCCAAGCAACTGTTAGCAGTAAACTGAAGTTCATACTTTGCCCTTTGCAACAAATATCATCAATATCAGATGTATAGTTGAAAGTTTGATTTCATTTAGAGTTGTAAAATTTCATCATGGTATACTTAATTTCGCCAAGCCCAGATAACCTCAAATTAGTACAGTATTAGTAATATTTAATGCCAGGTACTTAGGGCAGAAGAAAAGGGCAAAGTGGTTTTCATGTATTTCTTGGATTTGTAGATTTGTGGTCATGAAATTTCTGTTGTTTATTGGCAGAGTTTTTACTATCGCGGTTCGCATTGCTTCTGAATGCGTGCTGTATATTGTGAAAAATGAAAGCCACTACCTTTAAATATGCAGTCCAAAGATTATGTAACAGAGTTAAATCAGTATCTGAGCAGATGGGCCCATTGTAGGGTCATTATGTGATTCTGCTGGCGTGCTATTTCTGAAGTGTGAACTCTTCATTCTGTTCAGATGGCTAGGAAAACAGCCTACCCCAAAGCACTATCCTGGTGCAGCACTGCCCAACGCAAATGTCACGTGAGCCACAGATGTAACTAAAAATTTTCTAGTAGCCCCATTTAAAAGGTGAAAAAAAAATTGTGCTATATTTTCTTTAACCTAATATTTCATGCTATCGTTTCAACTTGTAATCAAAATAAAATTATTAAGGAGACATTTAGTCTTTTTTTTGTACTAAGCCTTTAATAGCCAGTGTGTATTTTACACTTACAGCACAACTCAGTTCAGACCAGTCACATGGCAAACGCTCAGTAGCTACGCGTGGCCAGTGGTTGCTGCAGTGAACAGCCCAGGTCTAATGTTTTCACAGAGTAAGTCCATTAACGGCTCGGTTGCAGCTTCAGATAGGAAGAAGAGAGGAATCATGTGAAATGTCTGCTCATTTGCAGACAACTAAATGTCAGTTCTTGAAAAGGAAAATGTTGACAGGACTTTCTGGAAAATACAACTTGATTTTTGAATTGTTTATTTGTACAGGTCAAATGCTGCTCCATAGCAGAACTGACTTTATTTTTATGGAAAAGCAAACAAACACTGATTTAATGTTAGTCGTTACTTAAAGGAAATTAAAAATCAACATCAGAGAACCTTAAAAGATTCCTTTTTTCACTCCTTTATCTGGGTCTGCCGTTGCCATAGCTACATGGAAGAGATCCAGTAGAAATTAAAGTCTCCAATTATAGTTCCAAAACTTTCTTTAGTTATCATATTCCTTTTCAACTAATGGTTGTTTTTATTGTATTGGACTTTTTTCCCACTGAAAATGTGGCAGTTTTGGTTAATGAAGGCTTATGTTTTTATTTAGTATCAGTGGGAAAATGGCACATTAATGCCATTTCAAATGCTTTGAAGCCCTCACTTACAGCAAGTATAAGCCATAGTTAACAAAAACAGTTAGTGTTAACTCCTAGTCAGAACCTGTCATGGAGTGTTTATTTGTGACGATTTTCCTCCCTCAGTCCTTCCTCTGGAATATAGGCTATTTCATGTCATTCAGTTTTTGGAGTCCAAGAGCTGTTACTTTAATTCTAAGTAAGGTGATAAGAGGCTCTGTCTTTCTGGCCAATTGAGAGTTGTTGCCAACCAGATGACCCTCACTCTGAAGAAGCTAAGACCTTTGAGCTTATTACTGTTCATTGGAGACGGAGGTTTTGCTAGATTATTACCCTCCAGGGATGACTAATAGAGGCATGTTCTCCGAATTAACTTGGAATGTCTCTACAAACCCACAGATTTATCATCCTTGTGCCGTCAGGCTCTCATAAAGTCTTCGCATGTTTTTGAAGTTTAATAACTTAAACTCATGGTAGAAATTGACAAAGATTCTCTCCTTAACCAAGTCTTGGCTAGCCTTCTTCTGAACTAGGCCTCGACCTTAACCTTCAGGGTCTGTGCCTTTAACAAGAGTCCTGCTATGTCAGTTTAGAGAGAATGCCCCACCTTTGCTGTCTCGTCACCCTCAATATCTGATCAAGTTCCACATCCCCCAACTTTGATGAATAAGCCCTTGGCCTGCTCTTAGCAGGAATCCCCCATCCTTGATGTAATTTTCCATCCACTGACCCCCTCACTCTGCTCATTGGCTGTAAATCCCCACTTGTCCGGCTGTTTCCAGAGCTGAGCCCCATTGCAGCAGTGCTGACCCCCTAGTGCAATAGTCCTGAATAAAATCTTTACTGTCTTAACACGTGTCAGAATAACTTTTCCTATCAACTATACTTCAATAAAAAATAAACAAGAATAACCTTCCCACTAACAAAATAATAAGTTGCATAGGAATCCCACATATTAAAACTTCAGGATAATTTTATTGTATAATGATACACAGTAAGTTCTTATTTCATTCCAACTAAAAACACTACTTTAGCAGGCTAAAGTCAAGCCTATGGTTAGAATCGAAGCTCATACTTAGAAAGTTCTCTCATGTATTACTCTCATTTTATGTAGACATTTTATTATACTTACCACCAATGTGTAGAAGCTGGCCTAAAACTATAAAAAGCTTATTTATAAAATACTGGATTTCCCTAGTTTTAACTGTTTCTGCAGGAATAAGGTGTTTTTAATTTCTAGCACAGTGTTTGGTCCAAAATATGTGAGCACGTATATCTCCCTGTGATGTTCTCTAGTGAGCTGCAAAGGTCATTTGAGATGAGGCCTAATTTGTTTTAACCCACTTGCAGGAAATCCATAGGACTTGGCTTGAAAAGTGGTCTCTCTATGGCAAAAATAAGACTAAAATGAAGGTGAGAAAGAATTCCATTTAACCTTGGAACAGCTTTCACTGCAGAGAGGACCTCCTTGTATACACGCTGGGCTAGTTAGGAGGGCTTATTTCTTTAGACAACCCTGACCCATGTTGCCCACCTTCATGACGGCGTTACACGAAAATCGTCCTAGATTAAGATATGGGTGCGTAGATTTGTGTATCAGTCTGTTTCCTGCCAGAATGCCTTCCTTCAGGGTTTAGTTATTTTACAAGTTATGCAAAAGAAAGAGCGAAAGCCAGCAGAATAATATGTAGTTTTGGTATTTCATTTTTCCAAAGATAATTATGGAAACTTCCCAGAGAGTCACCTTCCAGAACTAGATCAGCTCTTTCTGGACACTGGCCGGCAGTGCCCATTTGTGACAGACAAGGGCCAGCTTGTGCCCGTGGCCTGATCATTAATTCCCTATTCAGAGTTGAGCCTTATAGTGAAGCCACTTTCAATCTCTGTGTTAAAACCTCAATAAATTTCTGTTTGTTTTTAGAATAAAATATTTAACGATTTTTTTTAAAATTAGCTCTTTCAAAAGTAGCTGCACAGAAGCAATTAAATATAAGTTCTTTGTTAAGGCCTTTGCTGTAGGATCGTCTACTAAGTGAGTATTCTGTGTACATTTTAACAAGCCGCAGACTGGAATGATAGTATTTCAGTGTCACTTTTTATTTCTTTCTGAAAGAAGCCAGGGCAGAATCACTATATTCACATTAGGAAAGTGACAGCCATGATACTGGGGGTAGTATGGAGGCCAGTGGCATAGATGTGCTTACTGACATGCTTATGATCCTTTTTCCTCTTTTGCTTCGTTAAAAAATTTTTTTTTATAAAGCTGGACAGCTCAAGGAGGGGTAGACATGTAAAGTGATGGCAGGGGTCACACTTTCTGAAGCCAAGTCTCACCTCTTGACTCTTTCTATATAAGATAAATACAGAAGGAGGGCAGCGGAGAAAGAAGGAAACTGGTTGGACAATCTCTGGTGGATGCACAGTGTGTAATTGGCAGAGGATTAATTCAACACTACAGACGTATTTCATTTCATGGTATTTGAGAAATATGTGTGTTCTTGCTTACATTCACGTGAGCTCTTCGTTTTTTCTTTCATTCCCTTTTGGCACTAACTATCTCCATTCTTGCACTTCACTCATTTCCACTCATGTTTTAACAGTTTCCATTGTCTTCTTCCCTGTGTTTTAGCGGCACATGCCGAATTCTACCCCCATTGACCGGCATGCAGGGTCAGACAGCCTCTGACACATGTACCCCAAGGCTGCCAAAGTACGCCACGGAAAGCCAAACAGAATCTGTAAGCTTTGATTCATCATTTCTGCCCCACGGTGTCCAATCCTAGACTCTTACACAATACATCCTTTCCATCTGTCTATTTGGCAAAAACAACAGAAAAACGAGAACCCATGTCATAAAGGAACTGAAGCACTTTATCCAGTGAAATATCTGAATTTAGAAAATACCATGCCACGGAATCATCAAAGTAGATTTTTTATTATTTTTTAGTTTAAAAAAATGTATCCAACAGAAACTCGTGGCAATACATGTAGGAAAGCCAAAATCCGTAGAATTAGGTAAACGCTCATGTTTCCCTTTCTTTCTTCCCATCCCAAACGAGTGTTTTTCTTTTCCCTGTGGGAGAGTTTGTTTTGCCGTCATGTTGCAGAGCAGCTAAAGCTCGTGGCTTGTCGTGTCAACTGCCCTGCCTCTTGGTCGGGTGAATTTTGTAGAAGCTTTTCTTGGTTCCAGACCAGGCTATTACAGAGGCTCCACTGAGGAACAGTTAGGTATACTTGACATTCATGTTCCAAGAAACTCATGGGCCTCATGAAAATATTGATGCCTGAATAGAAACCTTTTGTGAGGGAATACAGCCAGAGAACAAGAAATCAACAAGACTTCTACATCCTTTATAAGGCGGTCATGATTCATTCCCACTTCTAAACTTAACACTTTCCAATCTGAACCATTCTCGTCCCTCTCATGCTAGGTCCTGTTCCTTTCGTACGCTCCGAATCACTCACTGGTGCTAAGTTAGATGATCTGGGAGTGAAAGCACAGTGAGAAATTAATCACCAGTCCAGTTATTTGAGGTTTAGAAGAAATGAAACTTAAATTCATTTAAAGTAGCTCCTCTCTCTTTTCTTATAGCTTCTAAATCAACCCTCTTTTATTTTATATAAGGAAACTGAGCCCCAGAGAGGTTATTTGTCGAAAGTAACACACTCAGATATGGCAGATCCAGAGGTAGAATGTGTCCTAAGACAACCACCTCCTTCCTTCAACTGCTTTAGGTTAACAAAGTGGAAGGTTTTTAGGTTGGGAAAAGGAAACTTCAGCCTAATATGTCTCCACATGAGAATAACACTGGGGGGCATTTTTAGGTCAGGAATACTTTCTCACCAGCTTGTCTTCAGTGCTTTGTCAATTGATTTACCAACAATATGTTTAGCTGGATTGGGCAGTCCAGTGAATGGGACCTGCGAACAGAAAAATATAGGGACTGGAGCTCAGACTTGGCCATGTATAACAATAATCCATCCACCTAGCTTACTGGCTGGAGCCCTTGATCTTTACCGTAAGAGTCTGAGCAAGCTGACTTTTAGAATGGCTGGACTCAACAGGGCAACATTCGAAATCCTTTCTAAGTTGTTTTTAGCAGTTTTGGTCTCTGTGTTTGGTGCCTCTATGCTCTTTGACACTCTGGCCATTGTTTCTGTCTGCCTTGTAGCCCCTGTCTCTGTATGGACCCCTGGTGTTCCTTGTTGTATTTGTCTAGAAATGGCCAAGCTGTGGTTATCATCTTATAAATAAAGAATACTCCTTGGTAGGAGCTAATGAAGACTTTGTCATCCATGAGAACTGACTTTGACCAAAGAAACGGCACGTCTCCAGGGAAATGTAGAACCCATGGAGTTCCCTGGAAATCATATGGATTTGGAATTATATGGAAAATCAAGACCTCTCTTGTTTTTGTAATAATCTGTGGGAGGAAGTAAATGGTGAAATAGCTAAGACTACAAGTGATAAGAATGGCTATCGATGAGAAATGTCAAGGCTGTGGCTTCGTGCCATTGCAACACATGAACTTACTTGCGTGCACACCCCTTCACATACGTGCACACTATTAACTAGTGAATTTATGGGGGAAGGGAATCCCTTTGATTACAGCACAATGGGCACCAATTGTTAAATCTTCACCTGTGGTACAACCCAGGAGACTTGTTAAGCTCTCTTGAACACATCAGCCCAGAGGTCCTGCTAGAGCCTTGTATCATTAAGTGGAGGGTATTGAAAATGAAACAGAAAATTTTCCCTTATTTTTCTAAATAGCCACAGACCTAAAATATTGAGCATAGTTTGTCTATGTAGAATGACAGAATTTCCAGAAAGGGCCAAGTGAAATGTTGAAAAGGACAGAGATAAGATGCTGGTGTATAAGAATGTACTTCAGAGGTTAGGACTCTTCAGACCAGAAAGATGAAAACTCTGTTAAGTATTCCAATTCTATTTTCAAGTATAGAGTGAGTAAAAATGACCTTGTTTAATAAATATTGGCTTTCTGGATTTAGGGCTCCACTGCCCCTAGCACCCCCCATGAAATTTGAAGGAAGTAAAATTTTATTTAGGGAGGAGAGGGAGGGAGGGAGAGAAAGAACTGGATTGGGAGACTATGAGTGAACTTAATGACCCCAGGAGATGCTGTAGGTTGGAAGTATGAGCTGTTGAGATAAATTCTTAAATGGATAGAGCCAAGGTGTATCCTTGAGTCGGAGTCAAAGAATGCTATAAAATGCACCTTGGTGTCAGAAACAGACTATTGAACTTAAAAAAGAAAAGATCTGGCTTAATCCATCCACTTTGGGGTCCATTTGTTTATATGTTTAGATACTTGATATCTGCCAGAAGCTGGGCTAGTACATTAATATCCCTCCCTCTCTCTCTCATACACACACACACACACACACACACACACACACACACACAGTCTTCTGCCCTCCCATGATTTATGATCTAGTGGAGCAGGCAAACATACAAATAACTAACTTTATAAAGCTGTATATAAATGAAGTAAATGTCATGCAGAGATTGACAATTGTCTATCAAAACTATATTGAAAAAAGGAATGATTGATTCTGATGTGAGAGGTGGGAATGCCATCTCAAAGACCTTAGCACCTGAGCCGTACCTTGAAGGATAAGGGGGGCATTAGGAGAGAGGTGTACATGACCTGAGGAACTCATCCAAGCGAAGTAGGAGGGGAGTGATGCTCAGGAACTGGTGAGGGGTTGGGGGGAACCTGGAACATGGGATGCAGGGAAAGACAGGAGGAGAAGAAGCTGGAAAAGGACCTGGCACAAATCATCCACAGGTAGGAGTTTAGACTTATGGTTGTAGCCAGTGGGAGTTCTTATTGGGTTTTGAAGACGAAAATGGCATGATTTTGTCCATGTCTTAAGAAGATGACCCTGGAGCAGTACAGAGAAGCAATAAGAGAGCTAAGAAATTCGAGGTGGAGTTGATAAGCTGTGGCAGATATACTGATTGGGAACCAAGTGCCGGTAAAGCTCAGCCTCTGAGTGATGCCCCACCCAGGGGTCCACAGGGAGAATCCAGGCATGGACGGGTATCCTGGTGCACACAAATATAGATCCTCTTCACACTGGTAGTTTCCAGAATGATACGGAACTTTGTGATCACCTTAGCACTACAGAGCTGAGGACACTGTTACACATTTTGATTCAATTTAATTCTCCTTTCTTCTTGTGACTGTTCTTTATTTCTATTTCGGCCAAAATAACTCTGTAGTAGTCACCTGAACTTAACATTTCCCTAGGGAATTCAGTTGGCATCGTGAATCTGCACAGTCATTTTGCTGAAATTCGTACTCTCAAGAGTATCTGTGAAGCCTATTTTAGCACCACCTTGTAACGTCCTAAAACCTTGATGTGCACTGAAAAATGGGTTATGCTCAGAAGAACCTATTCAACCGTATATAACTATGACAAGGATGATTACACAGAATAAAATTAAACCACAGCACTTTGCCTGTATTGTTAACTGTTCACAGCACTCAGTTCATGACGCCTCCCTCGTATTTATGTTGCTTGTACTGCAGGTCTCTTTCCCCATCTAGACAGTCAGTTGCTTGAGAGCGTATATACTTTATTCATCATTTGATTGCCCCCTGTGTCAAAGAAAAAATTCGTCTGATATTTGTTAAAATGATAAGGAAGATTTTATTCGGGGCTATTGCAATAGGGGTTAACACTATTATAATAAGGGAGAGAGATCAAGTTCAGTTCTGAATTCAGCAGGACAAGTGGGGATTTATAGCCAATGAGCAGTGGGAGGGGGTCAGGGATGGAAAATTACTAAGAGGAGACATCGAGGATTGGAGGATCCCAGCTAACCTGACCTAACAGGATTCTTGCTCAGGGCAGGCCAAGCATGGGGGATGAGGCGTTTGATCAGAAATTGAGGGTGATCCGATATCAAGGGTAGGAGAATTCTTGCTAAACTGACGTGGCAGGATTCTCACTACAAATAGACTAAGCAGGCTGAAAACAGGGCCCAAGGTCAATGAGACATAATGGAAAAGAGGGCTCAGAGGAGCCCAACTGATGTTGGGTCAGTGAGAGAGTCTTATCAGCTACAAGGCCCAGAATTGCTTGTTCGATGTTTTAAACCTGGAAAACGTGGTGTGTGTGTGTGTGTGTGTGTGTGTGTGTGTGTGTGTAGGACCTGTAATGCCCCTGTACAGTTTGTTTCCAGACCAAGAGGCATCATTAGAGATTTGTGTAACAGTCAAAGGGTGAAGGAGGTGGCCAGTATATTAACGTGGGCAGAGGGAAGGGGCATTTTCAGAACGTGGTCCAAATCAGAAACATTTACCCAAAAGTTGGCTACCCAGTTTACTTACATTTTGGTAGAAAATGACCTTTTGATTTTGATTTTAACTTGAGGAAGCATTAACCCTTAAAGAAAAATCTGTTTTCCCTTGGTAGCTTTCATACTTCTCGGTGCCCTATTTGGTTTATTTTTAAAAATAAATACTCTTAACAGTAAAAACAATAAAAACAAAAAAAAAAAAGCTAACTTCAGGATCAAATGATTTAAAGTATCCAATCAAGAATTTTATAGAGGGAAATATGGAGGGGGAGAGGGAAGAAAGGACTCTGTTGGTGCCATGAATTAAAGTAGAAAAATACATTATTTTCTATGTTCAAACTTGAGGAAGGATTTCTAATGAGCCACAGTGGTGCCATGTATTTTCCTGTTGGTCTTCAGACCTTGAATAATTAAGAAGACAATTGAATAAAGATGGATAATACTGGGGGCTTCCCTGGTGGCGCAGTGGTTGAGGGTCCGCCTGCCGATACAGGGGACGCGGGTTCGTGCCCCGGTCCAGGAAGATCCCACATGCCGCGGAGCGGCTGGGCCCGTGAGCCAAGGCTGCTGAGCCTGCGCGTCCGGAGCCTGTGCTCCACAACGGGAGAGAGGCCACAACAGTGAGAGACCCGCATACCACACACACACACAAAGATGGATAATACCAAGCATGACTTTATATGAAAAAGTGGGTGAGATATACCAGCTCTGGGACCTCGCTGCCATGGTGAATGTGATTGTTTAACTTGGAAAAGGGTTTGTAGCAGTCAAGAATTTGTTCAGCAGAAAACAGGAACTTAACAGAAAGCAGTCAAAGTTTCTCTTTGCGTTAGACCCTAGAACTATAAGGAAAGGGATTTCCTCTGAAACAGAAATGTGTTCAAATGTTAGTAAACTAGAAATCCAGTGGGTTGACGATAGAAGTTTCAGTATTCTTTTTATTCGTGTGGTGTCACACAAGGTTAATTGTTGGCTTGCACTTGGAGACAATGAGTAACGTCATCAGAATGCTGTTACACTGTTAGTTCCAGCAGTGCACGCCCACGAGGCAGCTCAAAGGCCTCTACAGTGTACTGGGGTTTTTATGAGCTGAAACCAGCAGCCCTGCCTCCCACTGACTTTGCACAGTTGTGCATGGGAGCTTCTTCATCTGGAAAAGAATAATGTATCTAGTCTGGATGTCCAGTGGAGTCATCAGAGAAGAGAGTCCAGGCGCCCAGACTCCTGGTTTCACCTCTTCCACCTCCCCTGTCTCTGGGCTGTCCATCTTTGTCAGCCCTGTCTTTTTCTTCTGTGTGAGTCAAGTCATGAAGTGGCTGAGTTTGTTTCATTGGCAGAGCCAAGTAACTATTTCATTACAGCTGAAGTAAAGTGTTGGGAATGCAACATGCTGCTGGGGACAGAGGTTCCCTTATTTAGGAGGCTGTGTGGGCTTGTGCCGGAGGGATCGTGAGCTATACTTGTGGGAACATAATTTATCTTCTGCCTTTAATAGTCCATTTATTTCCCACCTCCCTTCTTCACCCCATGGTGCCCTATTGAAGTCATAATTCTCTGTCAAATGACATTTTGTCACCATGGAAATGAGAGCATTGAATCTGGAATTTTATGAATGCACTATACCATGCAGTGGTCTAGGTGTAGAAGAGGTAAAAAAAAAAAAAAAAAAAAAAAATGACCTTGACAGTGATTCACAAGGTTTGATCTCATACTGAATCTTTTGTTCTTTTGCTGACTTTTTAATTTAGAAACAAAAAGTCCACCGTGGAATCATAAGTTGGGAGCCAAGGACAAGTAATGGCTCCTCAGGCCATAGAAGTGGAAGTTAAACATGCACTTGTCTCTTTAGTTTCTTAGTGTTGCAAGAGATTCCTGAAGCCTGAAAATACGGGGGTGAATGGCCAGGCACTGAATTCATGGTTAATGTAATTAGTTTTGTCACTTGGGTACTTTAAACTCAAAATCAATGAAAGTTAATCCTGGGCAAACTTATCAGTGCAATCAGGTACAAACATGCCCTTCATTATTCTCCTTTACATCTTAAAAAGTTAATAATTTGCTTGCTTTCATAAGTGTTATTCTCCTCTCCCACGCAACTCAGAATTGCATCTTGCATCTTCCCTCCCTTGGATGGGATTCAGAAACCGTTGGTGGTACACAGCCCCTGAAACGTCGGAGTAATGGGCAGCAATACCACCAGAGACTGAAAACAGAGTAGGTGTCTGTGGCTGCAATTCAGTTGGCATCCAAAACCTCACTTCCTGTTTAGGCTCCTTTGTGAGCAAAAGCTTGGTTTCAGATCTTAATTCTGTTTTGGCGTCAGGAGCCTGGTGCCCACTCCAGGGTCACATTGAGACCAACTGGGCTGACTCAGAGGAAGGAGCTGTCCTGTTGAGTCATCCACTCCACTTCCTGTGGGTCCAGAGTTTTCTTTGGAGGCTTCTCATCCAAGTGGTCCCTGGCCTTAGCCTGAAAAGCCTGGGAAACTCAGAAGAATAAGAATTGAACATCTGTAGGACATACTTCTGCCTTGCATCTCTATAGAAAGGCATCATTTCATCCCATGAACAGTTGGTTTCAAGAAGAAATAGAAAACTGGGTGGAGGGGGGAAATCAGAGCTTTCTGCTGTGGTGGATACATATCTCATCAAAGCATTTAAACACTCCCCTTACCTGTGCCACTTTGCTGGCTTACAGACTTACTGTAGGGGACACAGTGCCTGATTTTTAGAGATGTATAACCTAAATAGATGACCCTAGTGAAGGTACATGTAAAGATGTACACACAGAAATTGAAAATATCTCAATAGGCCTTCCTTTCTCATAACTGATTCAGGTTAAGAAAATTGGTACCTGAACCACCAAGAAGTATCGGAATCCTTAGCTCTCATGAACTCAATGTGTTGACTCGATAAGATAGGAAGGATGCCTGTGTAGCTGTGACTCTACGATAGTTGGTTTAAGGCTGGCTAGTAAGGAGGAGGCATAAGAAACATTTCATCACATGGAATTTTTTTAAAAGATGAGTTTTTAAAAATAGAACCATCTTCTCTGAATTCACGACAAGCGGTACTGTGATTTTGTATCTAAAATAATTCTGCAGTGCAAAGGTACTGCATGCCCGCTGTCTTTCTCCTTTGCTACTTCATCAGGTATCAGTTCAGGTATTCACTGTCTTTTCCACATTTCCTTATAATACTTACAAGAGGTCACAAGGGGACAGTTAAAACTGTCTTGGAGATGGATCACATCTGATGGAAGAGCAGCCGCGGCCCGTTCCCATTAGAAGGGTCTCCAAGATCAACACACACAGGAACTCGCCCTGGTGGTTCCTGGTGCTCTATGGAGTCATCCCTGCCCCCCTAGCATGAGGGTGACCTCCTGCTGCAGCCACAGCGAACGTCACTCCCCTGACTTCCTGAGAAGAAGGTTCTTAGTGCGTGAAGGGAAAATAGCAAATGCTCATCAGACACTGCCGGAAGGGGAGTGTTCTGTTGGATTCTGAGAAAAGTATTAAATGGTAATTAGTAAAGTTGTGATTAACGTTCCATTTAAAACATTAAAATCCCTTGTTTTAACTCTGTTCAAGCTGCAGGCTTACATAGGTTGTTTCTCCCCTCCCAAATATATTTTATGACGGAATGTTTAGAGTTCTGTTGTTTGTTTGTTTTTTTGGGGGGGGTGCGGCCGGGGACAGGTAGTGAGAGGGGAGAGGTGCTACATGGGGATAATTCTCTTTAACCGATGGTTTTATTTTATTCAACAACTATTGAATTAGGCAGCTTGTTCCTTTAGCGTTTTTGACACAAATGTATTGAGATGGCAGAAGTGTGGAAGTATTGAAAATTATGGTTACAAAATTGCACCCACGTTGCAGATAACTATATGTCTACTTGTATAAGTTTTATAAGTTTATCTTATCTCTCCACCTAGATTGTGAACGAGTCAGAAATTACCTATTAATTTTATATGTATCTCCTCGAAACGTCTAGCTCAGGTGCTAATCAAAATACTTAAAAGCACAAACCGCGGGAGCTGGAAGATTGTCAAAACTCCCTATTGACTGACACCTGGTTAGATTGGGAGCCCTGGGTAAACAGCTAGCATCATGTGCTACCCGGTGACAGTGTTGTGTTAACTTCGTGTGGGAAGGCAAGGTGAATATTTTTGCAGTGGATGGAACCATCTACAAAGTTGCTATACATCCAGCCTTGATAACGTGTCAACTAATCAATGTGGATTACTATCTAGTACAGAAAAGAAGTGTATAGATTAGGTCTATAGATACCTAAAAGGTAATTAAGAATGATGAGGCAGATTCCATGCAAACTAGATACCTCAGAATAAATTCCTAAAGCGAGAAAGGCTAAACTAACTTTCAGAAGAGTCCTGGATAACCTCTAGCTGTCATATAAATATACTGAGAATCACACAATTAGAGAAACTTAGAGGCCATCCAAATCGTGCCAGGTGACCCAGTGACTGCTTCAAGATCGCAAAGCCACTTGTCCCAGAGCCGGAACTAGATCCTAATGAGCCTGCAGCTCCTTACAGTATCACCCTGTTTGAGCCGTCAGTGAGCACTGATAACTCGTCTTTATTCTCCTGTTCAAAAAACATCCTCTACTCTGTATGCATTTCCTCAGCTGTGTGCACACCTAGCAGGACCACATCTTATTTAGAAAAGTCAGCAGTGTGACATGTGCCTCAAAACTGGGATTCTGTAAGCAAAAGCATTTGGGAAACTCTCTAATACCATTGTCCCCTTAGAGGTTGATAACACACGTTGGCATATAAAGGCTTTGAGATGTTCTTAAAAAAAAAAAAAAAAGTTTAACTTTGTATCCTAAAGTTATTTGCCTGCCTTGTGCTTTTTTAAAATTTTTATTTATTTGTTTATTTACTTATTTCTTGCTCATCTCCTAGCCTTTTTAAAAAATTTTTATTGGAGTGTAGTTGAGTTACAATGTTGTGTTAGTTTCCGGTGTACAGCAAGGTGAATCAGTTATACATACACATATATCCCGTCTTCTTTAGATTCTTTTCCCATATAGGCCATTACAGAGTATTGAATAGAGTTCCCTGTGCTCTACAGTAAGTCCTTACTAGTTATCTATTTTATATATAGTAGTGTGTATATGTCAATCCCAATCTCCCAATTTCTCTCTCCCCTCTCCCCCTTGTGCTTTTCTTATATACAGCACTTATTAACATGCAGGAAACTGTTCCTGGAACATACTTTCAGAAACACTAGCTTTCAAAACCTAGACTATTTCAGAGTGATGTTGATACTCACCAGGTTAGGCGTTAGGGACAGAGTGGAAATAATGGAATTTGTTTTCAGGAGAATTCAAAGACTTAGAGGCATCTAGTAGGGTCCTATGTAAAGAGAAGAGGTAAATGAAACAGCCTGGGAAAAAGAAACATTTTAGTCCAGTGATTCTGTTAAACCTTCTAAAATATATACATCAAATTATACTCAAAAGGCCCAGATACAAATTCCTTGGTAAAAAATATCACAGGAAAAAGGATTTTTTCAGCCGCGATTCACTCTGACAATCTGAACGGAAAATGTGTCCAATATAATTTTAACTCTACCAGGCTCGAAGGAACAGAACACTAATAAGGTGTTACATTGCAAGAGGAATAATTAACCAGACTCACAGTCTCTGGGCTCATCTCAGGATATTTGCTTTTATATATTTTGGGCTACAACCTGCTTTTGCACTATGTCTTATTAAGTTCTCATTTGAAAAGGGTGAGGGTTTGCTTAAAGAATGCAGCATTTTCCTTCTTCATTTTTTCCTATCTCATTAGTCAATTTCACATGATTTTGGACTTACTTTCACTTAAAGTGAGCTTAAGAACCACAAAGTATTGTTAAGGGAATTGTCTAGTTTAGAAGAAAAGCTGCATTTTTTTTTTTTTCAAATGCAAAAAAATGCTGCCTGTTCAAATAGCAGACAACGATGCTTAGTAGGTCATGACTGGATTTTACTATGCTAGAAGGTCGATTGTTTCCACCCTCTTCTTGATTGATTTTTATGTTTGGTGATAGGGGCTCCAAATCAGTGACCAAATTCTGTGCGGCCAGTAGCATGCCATAGAGAAAATGGTAAATGTTCCTGTGCAGGAACGTGAAAAATCCAGCTTCAGAAAAGAGCAGCTGTTTGCAGCAGCGTGTCATGAGTGAGGTGCGGTGGATAAGCTTTGCACCACACCTGGGTCCCCGCATTTGCTGTCCCTCAGTCAAGTAGCAGAGAGTACGCACTGTTTCTGTGCCTTCTAGTTCCATGACCTCCGGAAACATACAACACAGCAAAGGGAAACACAAAAGCATACCTCCCAGAGCACAAAAGGAATTCTATTTCCATTGCCTCACCTGGTGCTGAAAGCGAATGCAGTATGGGTTTCTTTGAAGTTTTAGGACAAGGTAGTGCTAAGTGCAACCTCGATCCAATTCCAAGAAAAGAAGACCGGTCTGTTCCAAACCTTGGTGTACAGATCTTAAGGCCATGTCTGTTAAAAAGCAGGCTTACTGTTATGATTTCTCTTAAGCTGTAATTTGCATATTAGATTTGTCACCTCCATGGGAAGAATTCAGCAGTGCCTTAAGAAGTGCTCTGTCTGTGGGTTCAGCTTTTAACCACAGCACATTTACAAATTACAGCAGTTAGTAAACCTGAGAAGATTTATCTTGAAACTGATCTAACAGCAAGCAAAAGGATTTTCTGCGGAAGGAGAACTATTAACAAATTAGGGTGACAATGAAGAAAGGAGAGAGAAAAAGGGGATTTCATTGGAACATCCCCAAAGCTCCGGTGCTGCACCAGCTGCCTTCAGGTCACGGTCAGGGCTTTTTTCTGCAGCCCCTCTTCCTCCTTTCTTGGGTTCGCCATAGATGCAGAGGCAGGGCTGGGCATACAGGAAGCTGCGCGTTACACTTGCAGCTTGAGTAATTCAGCTTTTTCCCAGGCCTCCACTGTGGCTAAAATAAGTGTCCTTTGAAAAGGGGTTCTGCTGCCCCAGGACAGCTGGCGTTCCCGGCACACTTCCCGACTATGCTTCCCTGTCTGAAACTGTGAGGACCTCCCAGGGTGCACACACCGTGTTACCCTTTACTTGAGAGAACAGAGCAGCTGCATGGACTCCGTCCGTAGCCCACGGGATTTCGTTCTCACCAGTGTCAACAGATCCCGGTGATATTTCCGTTTATCCCAGCAGAAGTTTGCCATCAGATAAGCGTTAGCTTAGCAAACGCATTTGCTTTGCAGACTCGAATGCATCCTTGGTTAGCACGACTTCTAACACTTAGAGAAACACATTCCCCCCCCCACCCCCCCGCCGTAGGCAGTCACCCCATTCATCGCTCAACAGTCACCAACAAAGAAAATCAGTGATGGCAAATGAAGAGGGAGAGGACTTACTGCCCCAGGGGAGAGCAAACGAGGCAGGAAACAGCTCCTGCCAGGACCCTGCTTGCTGCACTTCCTGAGGCCACCTAGCTAGCTAGGCCACTAGGTGTCACCTGCAAATGTCCACGGCAAACTCACTTGGGATAGGGTTTCTCAAGCGAGGAGCAGAGGCAGTAAAGCTGAGCAGCACAGGGGCCCCTTCTTGCCTGTCTTCCGTCCTGCCATCTTACTCTGTGTTCCGGGGCCCTGTAGATCTCCTGCTTCTGGCTGCCCGGCCCTTGGCCTGTGTATGCTGCCTCTTCATGCCCTGTGCATCCCAGACCACGTAGCCTGGGTACCTTCCAGCAAACTGTGCTGGTGGATGTCAGGGGATCTCACTGGCCCCGATCCCTGCAGGCCTCGCCGGGCTGCGAGCGCTGCATGGACACAACCCCTCGGGGTTGTGGGAAATTCCTGTGAGCAGAGATACGAGGGGGGCAGGACACTTAGGGTGAGGTCTGTGGCCATGCGTGGTCCAGAGATAAACAGGGTCCCATGAGCTGTCACTGCACACGGTGTGGAACTAGTTGAGGCTGCAGCAGCTCACAGTATCCCCGTGGGCATTTTTCAAGTCCAAGATCCTTAGACGTCAAGGTCAAGGAAGCCTGGCTCTGGTCAAACGTCCCTCCCTAAAGATTACATCCCTCTTTAAACTTGGTAAGAATGTCTGCCTCTCTTTTTTTAAGGCTCTGTTGTAGCTAAGTATTGTTTTATTATTATTTTTTTTTTACATAACTTGGAGGATGGACAGTTCCAGGTAGCATTTTCAGCTTGCGTTCTCTGGCACCCAGCTTCAGGCAGTGGCACCCCTGCTGTACCTCAGCTAGAAACCCTGACATCATTCTTTCCTTTCACCAGTGTTGATTGACAACCTAGATAAGGCCCTGCCCTCAGGGAGACTGACCCGGGAGCGGGGTGCTCAAGGCAGATGAGAAGCAGATCTTACTTCCTGCATCAGAATAAATGGTGGCCCCCATCCTCTTCTACTACCAGCGCCATGGGTCCTGGACTGAACACCTGTTCCTTGTGGTATTGTGATAAGAGGTGGTTCTCTGGCTGTTTCCTTCCCGTTTTAGTCCATTACACACACTCCTACCGGGTCAGTCTTCTAAACTCTACACTCACAAGCTTTTGGTCTTTCCTGTGGCCAGTCATGTCCAATCTAAGCTCCCCTGCCTGGGGCCACCTGACCCCACCTGACCTCAGATCCCTCCACTCCCCCAGGCCCAGCCTCTTCTCCTTGAGCCCAGAGCAGGCTCTACTCCATCACTCCCATCCCCCAACCAGAGCCGTCCCCCTTCCTCCCAGCCAGCCCAGGACCGTTCAGGTCTTCTTGGGCACACAGTGGCTGTCGCTGTTGGAGTTGTCTCACTGCTAGTCCTTATGTTACCACCACGGAGCATTTTAATCACGCTTTACTGGTTCCACATTCCCACCGTAGCCTCTTTGAAGGCAGGGACCTCATCTTCATCTCTTTTGTATGCTCCGTGGCACTGGACACATAATAGCTACTGAACCAGTCTTCCTAATCAAGTGATTGCCAGACAGGCCGGGTCCATGTGGCACCTGCGTGGCAGAGATTTCCAGGGTGGAGAGTAAGAGCTGGGAGGGCCGCGAGGTAGATACCTGTGTATTATGTTTGACTTAATGAGCTATCGCCGAAAGCTGTTTTTGAACATGTAAAAACCAGCACTGCATTACGCACACTGTGCACATTTCCTTCTAAAGCTGTCAGATTACTGAGGATAGATTTTGAGTAATGAGAAGTTTGCTTGGATTTGCTTAGCTACTACTAATTTTGACTGCATGGCTGAATTTGTTGAAAACCAATTTCCACTCATCTTTTAAGCAAGGGAACCAAGTTTATTAAGAGAAAAAAAAAAAAAAAAAAAAAGAAGCAGGAAGGGGTTATTAAAGCTGGAGGAGCCTGGCTGGCAGCACAGGGACTCGGTGTAGAAGGTGCTTTGGGAATTCCTTCATTTATCTTTAAGATTTTGATGGAGATCACAAAGCACCTATCACTGTTATCTCCTTGCTGTCCCTCTCCTCCCACTGACAGGGGAGCTTTAAATTTCAGGCACTTTGAGTCAACACGGTCACTGCTGGAGGGCTAAACTCATCGTCACCCAGAAGTAGGGTCCTGCACCAACCCCGTGTGACCACACTGAGGGCCACGTGTGTGTGACCCAGCGCATCAGGATGGAGTTTTTGGCCTGAATCTCTCCACAGGCTGTGGCTACCCTAAAAAGCAAGTAAATTCCAGAAGATATTTAGACCTGCCACAGGTCTTCAGGAGTAATTTTCAATCTACCCTGAACCAAAATTTCATCCTGAGATCCCATGGGGATCCTGGAGATCCCTGATGTGCTCTGGCTTAGGTCAGAACAGACGTCCATCGTGTGTCCAGAATTCTTATTTGGGGGAGGGAGAAAGGGTTGGTGATTAGCCTACTTTGGTAGTAAGCACTTTCATGGACATAATCTCAGTTAATCCTAAAATCTGTCCTACAGGAGACCAGTTTGGGCGAGCATTCCTATTTTCCTAAGCATACGGCATCTCAGAGAAGTAAAGCTGTGTGCCCAAGAGAACACAGCTAGTACGGGGGAAACTCAGATCTGACCTGATGGGCTACATGCTCCCCAGCTTACTCTGCTGGGTTTAGAGGCCAAAGTCCCAATTCTGCCTCTAATAGCTTTCTGACTTTGGGTAAATTATTTTTCCCTATGAGTGTCAGCCCCTCCATCTCTCACAAAAGCCAAGACTCCCTATCTTGCTGGGTTTTCAGAAGGATTAAATGAACTGTGACAAACTCATGAGAAGATGGCCAGCACAGACACCTATACACATTTAGGAGAGCACTTGAAAACAGTCAGCGCTTCATACAAAGCTGTTAATCTCTACAGGGATGAATATGTAAGTTTAGATTTCTACCTAGCAGTTCCTTTAAAATACATTTTCCAAAAAGAAAGAAAAAGAACCAGTGAAAATGGGATTTGAGTCTCACTCCAGGTATATTTTAAGGTTCTATTCCCTTTCAAAACTTACAGCCAATGTCAACAAATACTTGGTTTGCCTAATCTTTTTGTGGTTTGCAGGGAAGGTGGATTGAGTGTTTTTCAAAGTTGGAACTTCCTGTTTTTCCCTGATCAGTGTTTTTCTCTTTGAATTCTTCAATTTTTGCATCAGCCAAGAAAACATGTGGTATGGTCATGTGAGACTAGTCTTACTTTCATATGTGCCTGTGGTATGGTCATATGGGACTAGTCTTACTTTCATATGTGCATTAGAAATGAGGTGATATAATAGTTTATGTCATCTTTTATCTGTTTAGTGTCCTTTCATCTTCACGTAGAAGTAAGTATAGAGAAAGAGCTTGCTTTCATTTCATGTAGAAACGGTCTTTTAGTAACACCAAGGGAGAAATCTTAACGCATTTTAACTTGTGAGGAAGCATCGTATTTTATATCGAGCAACTGAAAGGGATTATAAAGCTTTCTTTAGCACAGATTCAGATATCCTGTCAGAGTTATTTTATGCAATGAGAAAATCTATTTACTACTCAAAATCCAGAATTACCATTGGTCTTCTCCTTAATGTGCCATTAAAAAAAATTTACACTTTACCATTTAGAAACTTAACAGACAGCCTTGGGAAATTCCCTTTTACTGTCAGTGCAGTAGGAAGAAAAGTTTACTTTGCTTTATTCCTAAGTGTTAAGGAGAGGTTATCAAGCCAAAATCCTGAGGACTTCAAAGAATAGCTAGCAAAGGAGCTTAGCGTTTTTGCCACCAACACTCTGGGACACACGAGTTTAGAGTAATTGAAGTGGACCTAAATGTATAGTGGGGATGTTAAAGTTGGTTTCAACAACGTGCATTTAAGCCACAAGGAAGCTCATGAGTGAGACTGGGTAAAACAACCCTAACACTGAGGTTGGAATGATTCTTCGATTCTTCTGTAAATGCTGTTATGTGTAACGCCAAATGGGTTTAGATGTAGTTGGACCCAAAGAGTAGACCTTTTTTTATACATTTCCTTTTGCACAGCTATGTAGGGCTCATTCCATACACCTGCGTTCTAAAGTTCCCTTTTCCACTCATTCTGAGCAGCTAGAATCATCATACTATCTATGCTGCTTTTACAGCTGGACCGCTATGTTCGTGTCTTAGCACTGGTTGTAGCAGTGATCCTTCTATGTGTACCCTCTCAGCCTTTGTGTTGCCCCCTCCCCACTGCTTTTTCCATCTTCAGCTCTTTGAGTCTGTCCTCCTCCTTGTCATACAAAACTGCCCTAATCCTCAGGACAGTCTTTCACTAATTAACGATTCATACAAGCCCTTAATTCTAAGGTTTGTGGTGAATATAAAGAAATATTCAAAATCACTTAATGAGTACAGCATGTTTGCCTGGTCCTGTGCTCTCTAGTTGATCAGTGCACGTGACATGGTGCCCATGAAAGGTTAACAGTCTGACCATCGTGTCATGTTTATTGGTCAATAAAGGGCACAGTTCCAGGCAGATAGTCTATACTCATTAAGTATATGTGAATGAATGAAATTGTTCCATGAATAAAGAAATGATGACAGTAATTCCCATGACAGGAGCAATCATGTGGCTGAAACTGGTTAGAGAGGGGTTCCTGGGGAAAGAAAGGCTTCACTTCAAGCTCAGAGGATGGGCAGATGCTGGCATTTCAGCTAGGATTAAGAGCTAGCACAGCAAAGAAATTCAGAGGTTGGAGTCTTCCCAAGGCGAGCACTGATAGCCCCGTTAAGTTCACAGAACTCCAAGAAGCCTTCTCTGCCCCTGCAGACTGGATTAAATGCCCTTCTGCTATAGTCAGACTGTGTTATAATTGTTGTGTTACTTATTCGTAAGTATATCATGACTTAGGTGTTAAAGTCACCAAAGGCAGAGGTAGGTAACAAAGGGCTGAAACAAGTGGCAGCAGGAGGGTGAGTTAAACAAGAGAAGGTTCCTCTTTTCTCATGCTCATAGGTCTAGGTTTTGGAGACTTGCACCTTTCTTTTGGACAGCACACGGCTTCTAGAATTCAGCCTTGTGTTTAAACTGTCGGAAATCAGGACGTTTTTCAAGCGAGATGAATGGAGGATTCCTTTTAAGAGGCATCATGCCAGGTGATCACAAAAAGCACGCCAATAACCTATCACCCTTTGCTTTGTGGGGTGGCCCTCTGGCTTTGCCCCTGAGAATTAGACATTTCATCTCTTTTCTGTGTATTCTTTGTTGTTGTTTTAAACTATGAAAGTAACGTGTTCTTTGTCATAAGTAAAACCATACAGGTATGGGTGTAAAGTTGCGAATTTTCCTCTTCCTGCCCCCCTTCATCCCACCTCTCCTAAAATAACCAGTATTAAGAGTGTGGTATATGTCACTCTCCAACCTTCTCTCTGCTCACACCCATATACTTACACATTTTGAGTGTCTTTTTAATTTTTTTAATGGAGTGGGAATATACTATATGGCTTACAGTACAACCTTCTTCTACTTAGCACTGTGTCACGGGCTTCTTTCTGGTTGGATACGTTTAGTTGCACCTCATGCGCTGTGATTGCTGGTCAGCATGCCCCTATGTGCATGGACCGTGCGTGCACCAAATAATAACCGTAATTACTTAGCCTTTCCCATACTGGCAGACAGGTTGTTGTCAACTGTCTGCTATTACAGAGAATGCTTTAATGAATGCCTTTGTATGGGTGGCATCACGTATTAGGGCTTTATTTTGTTTGGATAGATTCTAAAGGGGCATTGCTGGATCAAGGAGTTGGTACACTTTAAATTTTAATACTTTTTGACATATTCCTTTGCCACAAGACTATAACCGTTCACTCCAGCCAGTACCGTATGAAACTTCCTTTTCTGCCGTATCTTCACCAGCCCTGGATTTTATCTGTCGTTTTCGTGTTTAATCTGATGGCAGTCTTGTTTCCGTTTTTACTTCCCTAACTGCTTTACTCTCAGAGTAGAGCATCGTTTCAGGTGTATACGTTTCACTGGTACTTTTCCTTCTGTGAGTCGCCTGTTCTTGGGGACTTTAATACCTGGTAAACGAAGCTCCCCTTCACTAGACATCTTTATCATAGTTTCTTGGTTATCCTCCCATACAAGGTTGAAAATCATTTTACCCAGGTGCAACTGAACACCCAAGTTGCTGGAATTTTTACTGAAGCTCCATTAAACTTACAGGTGAATTCAGAAAGATTTCTGTTATATTCGTAACACTGTCTTCTCATCAAGGAACATAGCTTGTCTTTTTCTTTCCGTCTTATGAACTTCAAGAAAATTCTATGGTTTATTTATGAACCGTACTCCTTGTTGAATTTATTCCCAAGGATTGTGTAGTTATCGCTCTTTTATAATGGGAGTGAGGCCGTTTATTAGTCTCATAAGACAGACTGTGCCATCAGAAACAAAGAAAAATTGGCTTTTCTTTGTTTCCTCAACACATTACTCTTAAATAACAAACATGATAAGGAGTTTTACTAGAGCGTGCTCCTCCTGTCCATTTATATTAATATTTTCTTAAATGATGCTTTAAAATAATGTCAGTGTCAACTGCTGAGACTTAGGGCTGGTACTACGTATCAGTCGTTTTTCCTGTGGGGTCCCGAGTCTGTGGAAATGTCACAGGACTTGAAAAGGCTTAAATAACCCCACGTGGGCAGTGGGTATTTGGGGGAAGCTTCACTGTGCGTTCTCATTTTGTACCAGGAGATATACATTAGCTGTGGACTATATCCCGGAGTCACAGAAGGAGCACTGAGTGTGACCAGTAGGCCTGTCTGGACCCAGGTTGTGCCCGAGCTCCTGTCCCACTGTCAGCCGGGACACCACCTTACCGTCTGGAATCACTGGGGCCTTGAACGGAGCTGAACTACTTTAACAGACGCCCTTCTCGGGTGGTCACGGGAAGCTTGGGTCCAAGGAGCATTCCCCACTGCTCATCCTGTAGGACCTCTTTGCCCAGACTGCAGGGTCGAGGCTGACCAGACCACGCTCTGCCACCAACGGCAGCATCACTCAAAGCCAGGAGCCTGCCCTTGACTCCTTTCAAAGGGAAAGACCTCAGGGAAGTTTTAACTCAGCCTATCCTACCTTCCTTATAAGGGCTCTCCAATTTCCCAAACGACATTGCCATCAGGTAAAAGTAACAATTTCCTTTAGTAATAATTATCTCTAATAATAACCGTCTGGATGGGTAAGGACATTTCTGTGTGAGGACATGCACACCCCTCCCCCTGCCTTGTTGACAGTGGGGGGATGTTCATCCCAATGCCACCCCTTCACCCACCGTCTTCCGTCTAGTGTTGAAGGAGGGAAGGGCATCGGGCTAACGGTCTCCCAGCCTTCCGGTTTGGGCTACACCATATATTAACCAAAAGCCTTGGGCAAGTCAGGGAGTCTCTTTGAACCTTGTTTCCTTTTTTACAAAACGGGAATTTTTGGATAAAGAAGATGTGGCACATATATACAATGGAATATTAGCCATAAAAAGAAACGAAATTGAGTTATTAGTAGTGAGGCGGATGGACCTAGAGTCTGTCATACAGAGTGAAGTAAGTCAGAAAGAGAAAAACAAATACCGTATGCTAACACATATATATGGAATCTAAAAAAAAAAAAAAAAAATGGTCATGAAGAACCTAGGGGCAGGATGGGAATAAAGACGCAGCCCTACAAGAGAATGGATGTGAGGACATGGGGAGGGGGAAGGGGAAGCTGGGACGAAGTGAGAGAGTGGCATGGACATATATACACTACCAAACGTAAAATAGATAGCTAGTGGGAAGCAGCCGCATAGCACAGGGAGATCAGCTCGGTGCTTTGTGACCACCTAGAGGGGTGGGATAGGGAGGGTGGGAGGGAGACGCAAGAGGGAGGGGATATGGGGATATATGTATATGTATAGCTGATTCGCTTAGTTATAAAGCAGAAGCTAACACACCATTGTAAAGCAATTATACTCCAATAAAGATGTAAAGAATATTTTAAAAGAACAGGAATTTTCAATACCTACCCTGTTGTTGAAGCATTGTTAGATACAGCCAATAAGATAACGTGTGAAGGTACATTCAAAACTCGGCCATACTGCATATGTAAGAGGTTGGTGTCCTTCATGTGATCCATAAATCAGATTTCTTGAATGAATTATTTACACCCTCAACAAATATGCTTCTATGGCTGCAGCATCCTTTGGGGCTCCAGGGGCCAAGTGGACAGGGGCGCAGATGTCTCCTTTCACTGGGTCACCTTCCTCCCCTCGTTCACGTAGGCCAAAGGGCTAGAGCAAGACAGCACTTCAGGCTACTCTCATTTTCAGAGATCCAAAATCTGAATTACAGTAAATCTGGATTTACAGAATGAAGTTCAGCATGTGTGTTTACTAGCTCACTGTTATGTACATGAAATAGTGACAAAAATGTATTCATTCTCTCTTTAGTCTAGAAATTTTCAGAGCACTTCACTTTTACCCGCACTGTTCTGTAGCTTATTCCTTGATCATATCACTTTTCTTGGTGAAAAATATTTGGCACAAAGCATGGTTATAGTTGTAAAGACAAAATAAGTTCAGGATATATAATTCTTAAATCCTTGCTACCACTATTGACACCATTGGACTTTCCCAATTTGCTTGTGCTACAGTGACATTCTTTGTCCTTTCTTGTTTTGTGTTCTAAACGGTCTATTCAGTGAGATGATTTTACTTTACCTAGAATCTCATAAGTCAGATCAGTAATTTAGGCCAACAATAGCAATGGCGTCATGGGGAGGCCATGACAAACCTACTTGCACACAGCAAAGCAACCACTGAAGACAGCTTTGTCACATTAAATATGGTCCATTTGAATTTTGTCGGGGTTCCTCTCTCAGCATGTGTACGTGTCTGTGCATGTGTGCACGTGTGTGTGTAACACTGGTTTGTAACATCCATGGGCTGGATGGACTAACCTGTTTAATGACTAATTTTTGACTCTCACTAGCCTCCTAAAAACAATCAGATCAAACGCCCCAGGCCCTTAGAAGTCTTTCACAAAACTTGACATGTGCCCAGTTATATAAATACCAGCAGTGAGTCATAGCTGAACCCCAAGCAGAAATAACTGAATCCCACAGTTGAGAAGCAAGTAAAAATTTTGCACAAGTTAAAGATACTAGGATGGTGCATTATCCCACGTAGAAAAGAAGCTCATAAACACTCTCGTCCACGTCTCCAGAAGGCCGCCGTGGAGAGCCTCTTAGCATTTCTACCACCCTAGTGATGGCGGACTGGTGTATGAGCTTGGGAAGACAGCCCACGTGGTGCTGTGTTCCCAGGTTCCGTCTGTACCCTTCGCCATGCTGTGTGGTGCTGATGCCAGAGCATTAGTGGCCTGATTTCTCTTCTCCTCATTTTCTTGGCGTGGCTCAGATATACGATGACTTCAGCCTCACTCTGTTCATCCTCCACATTTACGCTTGTAGTGCTTGCTACACATTATAGTTTAAAAAATAATCTTTGCTTCAGGGTCTTTGGAATTTTCCATAAAAATCCATCTTTATCCAAAAGTTCTCTTTGTTCTGCTCAGCTAATCCTCTCTGTTTAAAGTAAGCATTTGGCCCCAACTGTGATATCTAATTCAAAGTGGAAAGAGGGCTTGGTTCAGGATAATAGAGTGATGGTTAGGACCTCAAGCCCAGAGGTCAAGAAGTTCTGGATTCTTCTCCCAGCTCTTGGTCACCCTGGACAAGTGGCTTAGCCTCTCCGTGTACCAGTGTTCTCACCAGTAAGCTGGGAAATAATCGTACATCCCTCACAGAGTGGTCGGGAGACGTAAAGATCTCAGAACAGTGTCCGTCAGAGAGCTAGCACTCAGGAAACGTTAGCCGAGAGAGTTTCATCATCATTATTATGGTGGTCATTGGGTTTCATAAGCTCCAAATGCAAATAGGCATATGCCGCTTCTTCTTCTCTTAGAATAAATGCATTTGTAAATGTCAATAGAAGTTCATAGATGACATTTCAGAATGTTGCAGTTGAGTCAGAAAAAGGAACAGAGCCTTGGAGCTGCTTGCTCAGAGATCTACAGCCAAATTTAAGGTGCGAGAGAAATCAAGAAAAAGAATCTACTCCTAATCATGGAGAGAGTATGTACGTAAGCAGGGTGCGTAAGTACGTAGGCAGAGAGAAAGCATAGAAAGTTAGTAAAAAGACTCCCCCGATCCCAGAGTCAATCTATTCCAGACTGTTGTTTATGGAGTTGTTGTGTGAGCTGTTTAGTTTAGTTTTGTTCTGTTAATAAAGAAGCATTTTAAACTCGATTCTACAGTGGAATAGACATAGTCTTAAGATATTAACCAAGAGATAGCATCATTTGGGGACCATATAACCTTATAAGTATTAAAAAATTAGTAGGAAATGGAAATTTTCACAACAGTAAAGATATGAGATCAAGGTGAGAAATAAGTAAGGAATCTTAAATGATGTGGGAAGCTTTGGTTTTTTTTAAAGTACACTAGAATTTTCATAGTAATATTTCTTCCTTGTCAAGCCTCCTACCGTCTTGAATTAAAGTTAAATTTAGGTACATAAGCTTCATGTTTAAATGAAAGGTCAAGAGGATCTGAGGAGGGACCTATGACACTAAAATATATCCTTGAACGAAATAACACATTTCTAGAGTAAAACATCAAGCGTGAAATGCTTTTTGTTTTCCCTGAAGTATTGAAGAAACCAACAGGAGAAAACTGAGTTAGCCAAATGTGGAACGTGTTCGGTAGTTTGTTCTTTGTAGAAACTCCTGTCCAGGTGTGAGAAGTGACAGAGAAAAGCAGTGGTATATTTTGGACTTGCCTTGTGTTGTCTCTGAGTTTCCAGGAAGCACTAAATATGGATAGCACTGCCCAGAGCAATGACTCTGACGACCAAAGAGACCAGGCTTCATTTTACTGCCACTCCCTGTAAACCACAACCTCATGTGTGGGTGTCAAGTTCTTGGCCAGAGCTCCAGCTAGACAGAGCGAGGTGTCTCCTTTAGAGGGGTATATAGATCCTTGAGAAAATAAAACATGGCTGGAAAACTACCGGGAAGACAAATGATCTAATTTAACCCAAACCACTTTTTAAAATACAGACGAACAGAACAGCAACAGTGGAAAATTATAGGAACCCAGTCTCTTTGAGGGGATTGAAATCCGAAGGTTGCTGATTAGCTATGTCATTGGAAGACGCTGTTCCCACAGGTAGCTTTGCCTCCACGTGTACTTCTGAATTTTCCACACTTTCACAAATGCAAATTTTCTGAGGACCTTGGGTTTGAGAAAGATTTTTAAACTGTATTCTTTTGCCACAGTAATGGTTGAGTGTGCTTCATGTCATAGAAGGTGTAACGGGAGCGTTGAAGCTGTAGACAGAGGAGTGGTCTTTTATCAAAGACAGAAGATTACCCAGCCCTGTGTCCCATTGGTTTTCCTAATCCAGGATGAGGCAAGTAAAGGAAGTATTCATCTTACTAAAAGTAAAATAAGGGGACTTTCAGCCTTTCATATAATAATCTCACTGCTATTTTAGGGAACAATACCAGTTTCCAACTCAACACCTTTTTCTGACAGCAATATGGGTTTTTTTAATTGAGGTATAGTTGATTTACAATGCTGTGTTAATTTCTGCTGTACAGCAAAGTGAACCAGTTATACACATATATACATTCTTTTTTTATTTTCTTTTCCATTATGGTTTATCTCAGGATATTGAATACAGTTCCCTGTGCTACACAGTAGGACCTTGTTGCTTATCCATTCTGTATGTAATAGTTTGCATCTATTAATCCCAAACTCAGAGCCCGTCCCTCCCCCATGCTCCCTCCCCCTTGGCAACCACAAGTCTGTTCTCTACTGTCTATGAGTCTGTTTCTGTTTCGTAGATATGTTCATTTCTGTCCACTCAGCACCTTTTTGTGGAAGAATTTGAAGAGCCATTTCTATATGAGCAACGTGATCATTTTTTTACCGTATGGCCGTGAATGTCAGTTACAAGATCCGAGTCCAGCTGCCCTTGGCACTTCCTGAACTGTGTGGCCATCTCTCTCCAAGCCCTGTTGCCCTTACAGGCACCCATCTTCTCAGATTTGGAGGTTATCACCCTGGTTACCTGTCGGCACACTTAGCTCTCAGCAGGGTTCTCTCAGCTTCTCCGAGAAGGTTCTCCTTTGAATCTAAACTTCTGATTTTCTTTTCACGGCAGCTGACTTCTCTTATAGGATTTGACTTCATAGGGGAACAGCTTGTCCTATATGCCAGTTGACATCCAAAGGACATGAAAAAAAAAAAGTCAGAAAAAAATCTTTGTTTAAGCTTTGTACTTAAGAGGCTAATCACGTGTCCCCCCTGTTGCATCCTATCTATGTCTGTGTGTCTGCAGTTAAGGAGTCACCTTTATCCAGTACTTACTGGGTGCCCATGTGACATAGTAGAAATAGCAGTGGATATCCCTCTGTATCTCATGAGAAAATATCAGGGGTACAGGAAGGTGTATAGTGCCACTGCCATCTCTTTGCATATTTTAAATATTTAGATTCTATCAAAAATGGGTTTATTTACCCAGAAAAACCAAACCTGCAGTTGGAAGATTTTTATGAAGGACCAGATAAATCAGCTGGGTGTTCGTTAACACATCTCTTCATTCACATGTTGAATTTTAACTATGTGTTAGGCATTGTGCTGAGTAGATGCAGGAAAGCTGGTGACAAGTAAGCCCAAACCCTGCCTCAAAGTAATCTGGCAAGAAGGGCAGTCTGGTAACCAGGCAACCACAGTACAGCCCAATGAGTGCAGCACTGGGACCCGGGGTATAGGGTGCCGGGGGGCACAAAGGAGACTAGGCCTAGGGGGCGGCTTCACAGAAATGTGATTCCTGGGAACTGAACTGGTGATGAGTTTACCAGGTGAGTGGGAGTGGGGACAGGGGTAGAGGCAATCCTATGTAGAGAAAAGAGCTTGAGCAGAGACCTTTAGCCGAAAGGGAGCATGGCGTATCCAGAAAGCTACAAACAGTTTAAGCCTCATAAAACATAGTGCAAGGGCAAGTGTAGAGACCAGACAGACAAGCAAGGTCAGATCGTGAATGGCCTCTGTGAGTGGTCACTCGTTGAACAAATACTTACTGGATGCCGTCTACCCGTGTGCCGGACACTGTCACAGACACTTAGAGCAACATCTGTGGGGCCCACGGTCTGTGAACAGGATGCAGCCCTGAAGCACCTCGGATACCCTTGTAGGAATTTGGACTTTTGTGATCTGACCGTAGTGTGGAGGGAAGGAGGGCTTGGAGACAAGAAGACCACGAGTGACCTGACCCAAGGCATGGTGGTGGGGCTGGAGAGAACTGGACAGATTAAGAGTGACTAGGCGGACTTCCCTGGTGGCGCAGTGGTTAAGAATCCGCCTGCCAATGCAGGGGACACGGGTTCGAGCCCTGGTCCGGGAAGATCCCACATGCCACGGAGCAACTAAGCCCGCGCGCCACAGCTACTGAGCCTGCGCTCTAGAGCCCGTGCTCCACAGCAAGAGAAGCCACCACGAGAGGCCCGTGCACCTCAACGAAGAGTAGCCCCCACTCACCGCAACTAGAGAAAACCCGCACGCAGCAACAAAGACCCAACACAGCCAAAAATAAATAAATGAAATTTATTGAAAAAACAAGCAAAAAAAAAAAACAATGACTAGGGAAAGAGTATGTTTGGGACCAGGAAATCTGTGCATATGAGGACTGAGAGGGATCCAGGGAGATCCTCAGGCTTCTGGGTGGGATGCATTCATTCAAAGGGAACACAAGAGGAAGGCTGGGTCTGTGGGAACCCAGGTAGTCTAGTAGATGGTGAACCCAGTTTTGGAAATGTGGAGTGTGAGGTGCCATAGGGGCACTCAGATGGAGATGGGTGGGTCTGGAGCTTAAGAGAAGCCTGAGAAATCTGGAGAGATGGATCAGGGACTCCTGAGCAGACAGGGAATAATTGAAGCTGTGGGAGGGGGAGGGATTGCTGAGTCAGAGGGGAGAGGGAGCGGAGGCGAGGGCCCCAGGTAGAACCCTGGGGACACCGATATTTGAGACAAAGGAAGAGGAGGCATCAAGGAGAAAGAGCTGGAGCAGAAGAGCTAGGAGGAGAACCTAGAAACTTCAGCATCACTGAAGCCAAGGAGGAAACAGCGTTTCACAGAGGGAGCGGCCCACAGGGTAGATCCGCCCAGGGGTCAGAAAGACGACGACAGCAAGTGCCCGTTTGCTTTAACAGGAAGAGCATGTGTGAGGGCCGCGGACAGAGAAGCCAGAACCCAGTGGGTGCGTTCAACACAGCATTCATTATGTGCTGGCTCCCTGTCATGTGACCAGAGCATGCTAGAGCTGTGGTTCTGGGGCCACAGACGGGCTTCCTGCACTTCAGGAGCTGCTGTTCTAACAGGCGGAGCAGTAGATGGGAAAAACAAAAGTGGGAATAAGGAGCACAGGTACCACTTTATAGAAGTCATCTGTGAAAGGGAGGTGAGAAAGAGGGCGGGAACAAGAGGAGGAGAGGAGGCCAGAGAAGGTTTATTTTTCACGTGGAAGAGACTTAAGCATGTGAGAATGAGGATGAGAAAGAGCCCGTTGAGTAGCCAAGATCAGACGAGCAGGAGAGGAAGATGGCGGCTCCTGCCAAGGTCAGAGAGACAGAAATGCAGAGACCCAGGGGGATAGCCCTAGACTCGCCCTGCTCAGACTGGCCTTTCCAGCATAACGAGAGAGAGGAGGTGAAGAAGGGTTTGGGGCAGCTGTGTTTTGTGGAGGATCGTTTTAGGGAGAGAAGCAACAAGAAATTTAGTTTCTACCTGATGGATTCCATATTGCAGATGAAGTAAGAGGTGAGAAAGAAAGAGGCTGAGAAAGAGGAAACGAGGCAGCCCAGGAATACAGAGAGCAGGGGTGGGGAAGATGGACCGATAACTGAGCAGTGAACAGCCCGGTTGAGGATGGAGACAATGAGTGTGTAGTGGCAGCACCCTGCGTTGTACATTTGATTCCAGCCGCTCCCGAAGCCCAAGTAGAAGTCTGCAAATCTAGATAAGAGTGGAATAGATAAATAATGAGATGAATCCAAGGTCAGAGATTTGCGGACAGTGAGTTGTGGGTACTGACAAGGGTGAGGTTAAGGTGATGACTATGACATGTGGGGTAGAGTGAGGAAGGACAGGCAGCAGGAGGGAGAAGATGGGGCGGTCAAGAGGGCGACGAGTTTAATGGCGTTTAGAGTAGCTAGAGGGGGAGGGGCGGAGAGAGCCTCACAGATCTCCGGGACAGGAGGAGATCAACGGTGCAGCCTGCAGCACCTGCCCTCCGGGACAGGGTATCACCTTCTGGTCCCGCTCCAGCTCCTGGGGCCGGGGGAGGGGAGGAGGTACAACACTTCACCCAGCGCCCAGCTGTTAAGGAACACTCGCTGTTAACATTGGCGTGAAATGATTGGCAGGACGGAGGTGAGGTGGTGACTCTTGGTTTAAAGATGCTCAGTTGGCAGTTAGAGATGTTTCTGGTCTCTCGAGCCCAAGTTTAAAATGTCAGGATCCCTTTTAGGGTTTAAAGATCTAAGACAGTTCATACCAGGGAGATCACATGGGATTTGTTAGCCATTTCCCTGGAGGCTGTGGTTTTTTGGTTTTTGGGTTTTGTTTTGTTTCACTTTTTAATATCCTGTAGTTTTGCTGACTTTCTGGGGGAAAAAATTAGGCATTAGAACACCATGAACCTGGCAGATACTGGGATTTACTAAGGCAGGTAGGACCCAAGAAAAGCCTTCTGCAGCCAGATAAGTTTGGAAGTCAGACATTACATATTGACGACTACCCACAGCACAGAGAATGCTGATTTGGTGACGAGGCCCCCGTGCCATGCCATCTGGAACCAGAACCAGGCTGGGCTTGAAGGTCAGCTTCATATTTACAGTGGTTGGAGTCTCGGTAGATGTGGCCCTAATTTAAAGTGTCTTTACTCTGGAAAGCCCATGAATGTTTAGACACTTGCCTCTGATAGACACTTGCCTCTGAACAGCCGGTGAACCTCTGTACTTAGAACAATCTTGGGACAGAATTGTGACTCCAGGCCTAATTCATTCCAAAGACTTCTCAGACACTTTCTTAGCTGAATTTCAAGGACATAGCTCTTCCTCCTTCCCAGCCACAGTGGCTGTTCTTCCTGGTGTTGGCTAGAGATGCAGCAGGGTTTGTGAGTGACGTGGCCAGAACAGTAGTAGCTAACTGATGGATGCTGAACTACAGCATCCTTATAACCCCCAGGTAACATGGAAGGCTTGCCACATACTTAATGTTTAAGTTTATTTCTAGGGTGCTACAGGGCTGAATCTCAGACTCCCTTCTATCTATACCTTGTCTAGATAATCTCGTTTAGTCTCCTGCCTTTAAATGCTGTCTGTATGCTGACGACCTTCAAATATCCATAGCCGAGATGTCCCCTGGACACCAGGCTCACTTAGTCAACTATCTTACCTGACTTCTGTGTTTGGAATGCTATGGGTGTCTCACACCCAGTAGGGGACTCCTCAGTGGAGGTCTTGCCTTTTCCTCCCAAACCTTCCCTCCCCCAGTCCCTTCATCTCAGTAAGTAGCAACACCATTTGACCAATGACTCAAGCCAAAAAAGTCAACAGCCAGCTTTGATTTCTCCCTTTTCCTCACACCCACCACATAGTCCATTACCTCCAAAAAGCTCTCAAGTCAATCTACTTCTCTCCGTCTTCCCTACGTCCCCTAGTCCAAGCCACCGCCTTCTCTTACCTGGATTACCACAGAACTCCTGGCTTCCTGCTCTGCCTGTCCCTCTCCAGGCCACGTCCATCCCTGCAGCCAACAGGAGCCTCTATCCCACCTCTGCGTGGACCATTTGATGGCTTACCACTGCTCTTAGAACAAAGCACCGTGTTCTTTGCTGTGACCTGGAATGACCTCAGCATTGTCTTCTCTTCCAAGTTCACCTATTCCCCTCTACTCTCACTGGCTGCCTTTCTGTTCCTTAAGAACACTAAGCCCTCCTGCAGGCCTGTGCCTTCCTCCAGCTCTTTATACAGCTGTTCGTTCTTCATCTCTCAGCTCAGATATCACCTCTTTGAAGGGGTTTCCTTGTCTAGTTCATCTGAATAAGCTCCTCCAAGGAAACCCCAGCTCATTAATTTCATTTCTTCAGTACCCATCACAGGAAATGTTTATCCTGTTCGTGTGTATTTCACTTCATTCTTTCATCCTTATCGTTCACCTATCATGTGATCCCCTATCATGTTTAGGTCTGGAGATGTGGTGTGAACTAGACAAAGTTCTCTTTGTGCCCTGGAGCTTACAGTCAAATGGAGAAGATAGACAGGGAGACAAATAACAAGTAAATAGACAGTATAATGTCAGGTAATGAACATGCTATGAAGAAAAACAGGGTAAGTAAATTGAGACAGACAGGTAAAGCAAACAATAGGTGATGGAAGGAAGTATAAGAACTAATGGCTGATAAGAAAACATCACAAATAAGTGGGCATTGGGTGTTTTATTCAAACTGGTGTTGAAGGAGTAAACGATTATGAGAAAATGAATTTTAAGCCATACCTCACAGAATAAGTTCCAGGAGGAGTGAAAAGCTAAATGTGCAAATGAAACTATAAACTAGACAAAATTACCTTAGCTAAAGATGGGTAAGAATGACAGAGTCCAGAAGTATGGAAAAAAACTCCATGAAATGAAGGATCAGCTACATAATAACTTAATATTTCTGGTATCAAAAGAAAATCATAAAATTAGGAAGTGAACAAATTGGGAGCAGTACTGAAAATGGAAATAATAAAAAGGCTAATAATATTAATATAGCATGTCTCCTCAGTTCTAAAGCTCTTTTTTCTTGCATTTTAATGCTTCTTGAAATCAGGATATGTTTTCCCATCACAATGTACATTTAATTTGGCCAATAAAAATGTTAAGAGTAAATCTTACAAGTAATAACATCTTCATCTTACAATCAAAATGTGATTTGCTTAAAGTGCATACAAATTAGTATCAACATTGAAATTCCTGGCAGAAAATACCTAATTCATTCATTCATCCAACAAATATTTGTGTTTATAAGGTAGCAAGGTGGTAGGGGTACAGTGGTAAGCAATATAGACATAAGTCCTTGCTTTCAAGTGCCTTTTCTGGGCCGGTCATGGGTGGTGCCCTGTACACTACTTATAGACAATCTAAGATCCATTATTTCAGCGAGAATAAGTACCATGGCCAAGGCCACTCAGTAGTTAAGTGGTAGAAGCGGATCTAGTCAAGTCTGCCTGGCTCTAAACCCTGTGCTCTTTCCTCAAATTACCATAATTGTTGAGCTCAGTGGAGTTTTCACACCGAGTCTTGCTGACAGAGCTGTTCTTCCCTGTGCCCTTCTTTCTGCTCTCGTGCCTCAGCACTGGGTTTAGGACTTCATCAAGGAACAGTTGGTGGAAGTAGAAAGCATTGCCGTTGATGCCCCAGCCAGAGCTAATGTCTTTTTAGCAAAGAATAAAATGTTACCCACAAGACATATAAAAAGACTAATCCCACATTATTTAGGGGCCCTCCTATATAGTTTTAAAACTTGTGCTAATATACAATTTTATCATTTAAGTTCGAACAGATATTTTAGCAATAAAAAGTAAACAGTTTTCAGTCATAGATTGGGGAAAGATGAGAAGGAAAAAGAACAAACCATGCACTGTTCTCTATGTCTGAGAGAAACGTAATTAGAAGTTGTATTGAGCTGGGGATTCTGGAAGCAGAACCTGTGTTGGGAAATTCTTGTGCAAGTGATTTATTGAGTGTGTGCTCTCTCCGGAGAAGGGGAGAAGGAAGCAGTGGGCAGTGGGGAAAAATTAAACAAGGATGTGGTCTCCACTGGAGACTAGCTTCCACCTGATCCCATGGGGAGCTCTGGAGCATGAATTGGACCAGCGTGATCAGTCCCACAGTGAGGCAGTGGAGGTGACCTTTTATACCCCTGTGTCAGCTAGCTTGGCTTCGCAACAAAGAATGAAATAATGCCATTTGCAGCAACATAGGTGGACCTAGATGATCATACCAAGTGAAGTAAGGCAGAGAAAGACAAATACCGTACGATATCACTTCTATGTGGAATCTAAAAAAATAACACAAATTAACTTACTTACAAAACAGAAACAGATTCACAGACTTAGAAAACAAACATGGTTACCAAAGGGGAAAGGCAGGGGGAAGAGAGATAACTAAGGCATTTGGGATTAGCAGATACACACCACTATATATAAAATAGATAACCAACAAGGTCCTACTGTATAGCACAGGGAACTATATTCAATACCTTGTAATAACCTATAATGAAAAAGAATCTGAAAAATATATATATATACACACATATGTACAACTGAATCACTTTGCTGTACACCAGAAACTAACACAACACTGTAAATCATCTATACCTCAATAAAAATAAATTAACGAATTAAAAGTGTATTACTATACAGAAAGCTGACTCTCCTGCCCAGTCAGTTGCCTGTGCCTAAAGACAGAGGCGATGTACTGGGGACATTTTAAAAATAAAGTTCTTCTTCCTGGACATCCCATTCCCACTACCTCCAGTCTACTTTATTGTCTACTAGGTGGGAAAGTTAGTTTGGAAATGCCGTCCTGACAAGGCCACCAGTACCTCAGAGGGTCCCTCATGGAGGATGGTTAAAACAGCATATTCTATGACCACATCTTATTATTCAAAATGGTGTATTTGGTTTAAAGATTTTCTTTTCCTGTTTGTCTGCACAGAGATCATGAATCTATTTCAAGTTAAGATACAGTAAGAATCAGGTGAATAGCATCCGTTGATTGTATAATAATTTCCTTCAATACCTATTTTCATAGCATAGAACTTACTTTATGCTGTGAAGGATACATACGTAACAGATACCTAGTATTTCACACACACACACACACACACACACACACACACACACACACACACCCCTTCCTTAAAGGAAAAGAGAAACCATCACCTACTCCATATAAAGTGGCTGACCCATTTCCAGAATGCCTGTTGCTATTCTGTAGGTTCAGCCTACAAATAAAATTTAACATGTTAACCTTTTAACCAGAACTTCTCCGAATTATTTTCTGATATTAACATAAAATACTTGTTGGGTTTTTTTCTATTACTTTCACCCCAGCGGACAGCTATCTCCCCCACAAGAAGATATTTCAAAATGAAGCTAATACGGATGAAAATGAAAACTAATAACCTTTATCAAATTACAGTGAGATTTGCCCTATAAGCTGCTTAGAGTGCCTATGGAAACATGACCTGCTGAGTTTTCTTGTAGGAGATATAAGACGGCGTTTCTTATTTATTTATTTATTTTTGGCTGTGTTGGGTCTTCGTTGTGGTGTGTGGGCTTCTCATTGCAGTGGCTTCTCATCGTGGTGGCTTCTCTTGTCGCGGAGCACGGGCTCTAGAGCACAGGCTCAGTAGTTGTGGCTCGCGGGCTCTAGAGCGCAGGCTCAGTAGTTGTGGCGCACAGGCTTAGCTGCTCCGTGGCATGTGGGATCTTCCCGGACCAGGGCTCGAACCCGTGTCCCCTGCATTGGCAGGCGGATTCTTAACTACTGCGCCACCACGGAAGCCCCAAGACACCATTCCTAACGCTGTTTGCGGGTTTCTTCCCTCCACAGGCCTTGAACCGGGGCATTGCAGCTGTCAAGGAAGATGCAGTGGAGATGCTGGCCAGCTATGGGCTGGCCTACTCCTTAATGAAGTTCTTCACGGGGCCCATGAGTGACTTCAAGAATGTGGGCCTGGTGTTTGTGAACAGCAAGCGGGACAGGACCAAAGCTGTCCTGTGCATGGTGGTGGCTGGTGCCATAGCCGCTGTCTTCCACACCCTCATAGGTAAGGCTGTTGGCCATCCCTTAAGAATCTAGCTTGGCTAATTCCTTCTTCCTCTTAATTCATTTTCGTGTATTTATTGTAGTAAATGATTTCTTCCATAATTGTTAAATATCAAGACAATTTTAAGGGATGGAAGGAATGGAGTTTGTGCTCCTAGGTCAAGAAAAGAAAATGTCCTTTGTCTGGCAAGCTGTATGTCTCTGGTTCCCAAACCCTAGTCAGTGAGGAAGGAGTTTCATTAACAGGTGAGCAGATCTAGGATTAGCCTTCAGTAAGGTCAAAAAAATGTCAGGTGCTTTTGTTAGAGACAGACATTACTTACTCTTTTCTTTTTTAATTGAAGTATAGTTGATTTATAATGTGTTAGTTGCAGGCGTACAGCACAGTGATTCAGCTATATACATCCATATATGTATATCATATATATGCAGTATATAGATATGTGCTTTTTCAGATTCTCTTCCACTATAGTTTATTAGAAGATAATGAATATAGTTCCCTGTGCTGTACAGTAGGACCTTGGCGTTCATCTTATCAGACTCAATCTTAAGAATGAAAATAGAATGAGTGTTATTCAGGATTAATTCTTATCAGCGGTGAAAACCAATGAGATTGTTTTATGTATTAAAATTATCTCCTTTTAGGGCCCCATGTTTCTATTTCAGATGAGACTCAATACTCTGGGCATAACATTCTTTCCATGAAACAAGAAAATTTTATCACGTACAGTGACTGGCCTACGGTTTCACCAAGACCTAGGAAAGCCCCTTCCTTTAGAGCTGGAGTTCTACTTCTGCTGCCTTCTTGGTGGTGATAAAAAACCCTAAGGGCATGATCTCAGAGCCCCTTGGCTTCAAAACAGCTCAGCTTACCTGGCATAAAAATTGAATGGCACACCTACTGAACCCAGTTACATAAAGCCTGTGAACAACACTTCACAAACCCATTGCGTGTCTTCAAATTGGCACTGGTTGTATGAGAACCATGAATGTCCGTGGTGAATGAAGAGCCAGGAGATTAACCCAAACCATTTACAGTGTACTCAGATGTCAACTCATGTTTACTCATATAATTGTGAATCTAAAAGTAAATAGACTGAGGCCTTTGTGGTCTTCCTTTTTTTTTTTTTTTTTTTTTTTTTTTTTTTTTTTTTTTTTGCGGTACGCGGGCCTCTCACTGTTGTGGCCTCTCCCGCCACGCGCAGACTCAGCGGCCATGGCTCACGGGCCCAGCCACTCCGCGGCATGTGGGATCTTCCCGGACCAGGGCACGAACCCGTGTCCCCTGCATTGGCAAGTGGACTCCCAACCACTGCGCCACCAGGGAAGCCCCTGTGGTCTTCCTTTTAAATACAACATAGGATTTTGTGCTAAGAACAATGTGGGCGAGAGGATGCTTCTCATGGGCCAAGTATCCAGGCAAAGTGTTGCTATTGGTCATTTCATTGGGGCTCAGAGCTTCGGGGCATGGGACAGAGAGGAGATGCCTTTCTTTCCCTTAACTTAAACCCTGAATACTAACTTATCTGCTGAGTTTTAAAGAAAACTTCTGCAGCTACATTTGATCTGGGCCATTTTCATAGATGGTATACGTACTTGAGAAAATTCCATATGTGCAATGAGTGGGTCTAAATAAATTTTTGCCTAAAAAGGAAGATAAATTAGTTTCTTTTTAGCTACTTACTTCCAAATAAACCCAACATTCCCTGTTTTAGTCATGCTCAAATGAGACTTTGGGGCTAATAGCTAATTACCAGATGTCAGTAATTAAGGAAAACTTGAGTGTACTGTGTTATTGACACTGTTGGGAGGGACATTTGGTCACTGAAATAAAAATCAAAGTCATTTTCCAAGTTAAATGCAAGTTTTTCAATTTTAAAATGGAATCATAAAATCTTACATTTGAACCAAAATGGTTCTACATCCCAGATATATTTAACAACTGCTTTTACCACTGTTGATATTTTTACAATTATCACTTCTTTTCCTTCCAACAAACAAATGCTTTCTACAGTTACTAAGAAAGCAATATCAATTTCTTTCAAAGACTTAAAACTCAGATTTTAATGATTTTCCCTCTTCTAGTTTGTTGGCCTCATTTCAATTTTCTGCCTAATGGTTTGATTCTTCTCTTGCCTTCTGCTGTCTGCTGCATCAGGCATCTTTGCTCACCTTCCTTTCTCCTTTTTTTCACTAATCCCATAAGCTTTTCTGTACTCAGATCTTGCCAATTTTTCCCCATAACCTTGACCACAAGCTCCAGGTGGGATGTTGCCCTCTTGTCATCCTCACCTTTTCCAACATTATTTTCCTACCATCCATAAACATCCCCCCGTTGTTTCTACTTTACAATGTGTCACCTACACTAGACACTAAAACCCATTTTCACGTCTTAGTAATGCTAGAAACAGCCACTGACATTTCTACTTTAACAGTCAGCTCTCGGCTCTCTATGCTTGGGACAAGGGAACAGTGACATAGATAAACAAAAAAGCAACTATTCCAAATAATTTGACTTAAGAAGCCATTGTCTGCTCTCAGGCAGTCTTCCTAATGGTATTTGCTTGGCCTGATACTGAAATGGGTATGTATTCCCCACATGAACAGCTCCTCAGTAGGGCTTAGAGTAAGTACAAGAAGCCGCATGTTACACGTTCACCAGCTTAGCCCACAGAGTGAGATAGGAACCAGAGTAACCTAGGCTTAAAACCAAATTTCTCTATATTATTTTGTTTAGGTGAAACTAGTCTAATTGCCTGAGACTTTCCTTTTTAGGTGCTATTTCCCTATCTCCTTAATAGATTTATTTCTGTTATCTAGACCTTCTAACTTTTCCATAGCATTTATATAAGGGCATCCAAGAGCATAGAGGAGGAAGAAGTTCTTTCTCTTAGGGATTGGTTCTGAAAGGCTCGTGGGGTGGGTCATCTCTTAACTGGCTCTGAAAGTGTTGGTTGTATTCCAGCACAACTCTTTCTAAGTTTTCCCTTATCTTTGATACAAGATGGAGTGGAGAATTTGACCCAGTGCTCTAAATGAATATTTTGCTGTAGCCACTTAAGATTACAAATGGTGACTCTTCTTGCCTATTATATTTCTGTTAATTCTGTCTAACCTCAGGCTCGTGGTTTTAACAAAATCACCATGTGCTATGCTTTTTCAGTTTAATGGCCAACTCCTTGGTTTCTTTTTGCTTTGTTTCCTAATTTACCTGTTTATTCATTTTATTCTTTACAATATTAGTTACTTTTCCCAGCAAGATGCCTTCTGTATATTTAATGAATATTTCTCTTTTTTTAGATATACTCAAACACTGATAAAATTCATCCATTTCCCCTTATGATGTTATTAACATGAATGTTTAACTCTAAGCAGACACACCACTAATATTAATAGAGCTGACCTTCCTGCTTTGAATGTAGGGGGCTTTGACTAAACAAGAGTGAAAGAATTGCCCTTTGTTTAACTCACCTTTAAAATAGTCCAATCCCCATCTGTCCTATCAGTGGTCCAACAAATTACTTATTGAACAAATAGTACGTGCATGTCATTCAGGTCCTACTAATCAAAAGTTGGATACAGAGGTGAGATAAATATAAAAGATATTCATCCTTGGGGAAGAAAAGAAGTGGGAGGCACACAGCCACCACGCATTTATGAATCAGGGGAGAATAAAGCAAGAAAATGAGTTCTGTGTTGAATATCACAGGTAACAGGGTGGATGCCCAGTGCTAGGGTACAGGTAACCAGGTAAAGGAGGTGTGCAGCCTGAGACTATAGAAGAGCCCGTTAGGCAATAGGGACAGGAAAAGGGGGAGAGAGGAAGAGAGAAAGGGAAGGAGAGCAGGGAAGGGCAAAGTAGAAAGAGGACCAGCAGGGAGGGCTTTTGCGGCTGTAGCTGGGTCCCTTGGAGAGCCTTTGACACCAGTGAAAATTTTTTTGTGACATCTCAGGGACAGCTATATTGAATAAAGCAGATTGAGTCTAGTGTTCATGTAAGTATGTTTAATACAGCTTTAACAACAAGGAAGATCTGTATATTCTTATTTACTGCTTGATAACGTTATGGTCTCTAAAGAAATTTTTAATATTTAGAGAAGTTCAATATATTTTGTCAGTCTGCATAATCTCCTGGGTTATGAACTAGTGCTGGGGCAAGGTACTCTTAAGATATTTTTTTTTTAAGTTTGTGTATTGCATGGCATCTCCAGCCATTGGAGAAATCCTGATTCCCAGCATGATCTCTATCTTAGATTTTTTTTTTTTCCCAATCTGGATGAACTTTGACATTTCAAACTTTCAGTATCTACCGATAATCTACCAACTGCTAGAGGATCTTCTCACTTAGAAGGAACTTCAAAGCTAAGCGTCACCAGCTTTGAAAAACCAGTTTCAACGGTAGCTTCTTTCCTTCGCTAACCTGGTGTCACATCTGGGCATCCATTTACTGATCACAGTGAGACATTAGAGGTAGACTCAGGTCAGAGAGGACCAAAAACTCCTTTGTAGGGTCAACTGTTATTGTGTTTGTCCCAATAAAGGAGAGAACTTTCACTAGGTCCTTTTTATTACATTTGCTGTAAATAATGTTTTTTCTTGTGTTTCATATTCATTTTCTCTGATTTTTTTCTCTTTTTGGACCAGACTGGTAAGCCATGCATTCTCTCATCCTTGAGAGATTTGCACATGGTTATGGATTTCCCCAGACGTTTGCACATGGCTGGAGTGGGTCCCACTGATCACACAGGCACTTCCCCAGGAATGTATGGTACAGATGGTGAGGAAAAGATGGCTCCAGAAAATGTACCACCCAAACTTTATGCAGTTAGCCAAATGAGTAGACACTTGGAATTGTGTTGGACTGACAGACTTGAAATCTAGAGATCCACTGGCCAGAAAGTTGATATCTATTCTACGTGTACCTGGAGCCTGGCTCAAGATACCCAAGTTGCAGGAGCCTTGGTAAACAGAACACAGTGGGTCGATCCGTAGCACTTGTGAGACTTTTAAACATGGGAACTAAGGAATTAGAATCAGAATAAGAGCTCCCAAATTTGGCCCTTGGAAATGCACATATTATTCTTTTACTAAAAATGGAAAGAGGGCTTTTTCTTCAATTCCCATGGGAAAATTATAGGTAATGAGGCTTATTTTGATTAATACGAAATTTCATGGCATTTTGCAACAAGTGCTGGCGACTCTGGATGAACAAGTTTGAGAACCAGTGATCCTGGAAAGGTCCATCGCTCCATTACCCCAGAGTCTCACAGGAAAATAATTCTGAGGTCAGAGGAGCTAGGGATTTGAATGGCCCTTCCTGCTTCTTGTTTGGGCAGCTCAAAGCTGTCTACCTGTAAATAGGTTAAGTCTGTGTCCTCCTGCTGCAGCCAGACCATGAACTCCATTTACATCTATTCAAAAACCTTGCTTAATTTTTCTTTCTAATATTCTACTTTTCACAAGGACTATAAGCTATTTCAGAAGAGTCTTGGTAAGGCAGCTTATAGAAGTTGAAGGTTACTAAATGTCATTAATGCAGCTAGCCTGGTAATTATAGACTCTATGCAGAGTGCTTTAAACAAATTATCCCCAGCCTATACCTCCAGCCAGAAACAGCTCTGGGACACGGGAGGGGAGGGTGAGGCGATACTGGGTGGAAAACAGCCGCTGGGATTTTACTCTCCCAGCTCACAGGGTGGAAACAACCTTTATAGTTATAACCAGACTCTTCTACTACATGTGGGAGGAGTAAAAGGAAGGAAGAAAGTCGGGAAGAAAGCTTCTTCCCTTGGCCTCCAAAGTTTTTCTCTAGCAGCTAAAGGAGGACAAGAAGTAAAAAGACGCAAAAGCATCCTTGGGCCCATTGGTCTCAAAGTACCCCTGGCACCTGGGGACCCTGGAGCTGCAGACTGAACAAAGCAGGGGGGTGAGGTGGGGGAAACATCCTGGCAGAGTCAGAGGCTTGGTCGAGCTCAGCACCCAGCAGTCCTTCAGACCCTGTTAAACTTTAGATGTCAGCTCTTCATTGCTCTACATAAAGGCACTATTTTTGATGTTTTAGTTAAAATAGTGTAATAAGTTGGTACACTTAGGTATATTCACAGAAGTAGAGAAGCTTAGTTATACTGATCCCTATACACTCAGGCCACGTGAGCAAACTGCACGCCCTGCTCTCAGCTGTTGAAATTCACATGTCCCTTCTTTTCCTGCCATTACCCCAGAGACTCACGGGAAAATAATTCTCCCCTTCCTAGAAGCCACCTGTATGAGTTTGCTAGGTCTGTCCTAACAGAGCAACACAGACAGCAGAAGTGTGTGGTCTCACGGTCTGGAGGCTGGAAGGTCGAGGTGGTGGCAGTGAGGTTGGTTCCGTCTGAGGCCGTGATGGAGAGTCTGTCCCAGGCCCCTCTCCAGCTTCCAGTGGTTTGCAACGTGCGCTGTCCCTTGGCTTGTGGAAACATCTCCCCGATCTCTGCCTTCATGTTTTCATGGGCTTCTCCTTGTGCATGTCTATCTCTGTGTCCAAATTCCCCCTTTTGAGAAGGACACCAAGAGCCCACTCTTCTCCAGCGTGACCCCATCTCAGCTAATTATACCTGCCATGACCTGGTTGTCAAATAAGATCACCTTCTGAGGTCCTGGGGACTAAAGACTCAGCAGATGAATTGTGCGGGGACACAGGTCAACCCATACATTGCCCTCCGGATCACAGCCTTTTCTAATCTCAAGGGCCCAGCTTTAGCCATCCAGTCCAGTCCAGTCACCTGGCGTTTGTATTTGCGTTAACCTTTACCAGGGAATGTTAGTTCCTGAGCTCTTCAGAGCCAGCCCCAGGCTCGTGCACTTGGCATTGCTCTGCTCGCCCAGCGTGGCCGCCTTTACTATTGCCAGCGGTCTCTGCTGGGAGGGGCGGTGGGGTGGGCCAGGTCAGGACCATCTCTGCGCAGGTCTCAGCGCAGTGAACTTGACTGAATGAAAAGGAGTGTACAAACCAACAGCAGCCACGATTTCCAAATCTCGGCACCCAAAGTAAGCTGTGTGTGTGATCCAGCAACATCTTTATCCCGGCTTTGTGTTTCACCAGCTAATCTCAGGTCTGAATGCACTTCTCACCTCGCTGCCAAGTCGGGCTGGAGGGCTTCCTCCTGCTTTCCAGGATCAGGTCACCCACGTGCCTTCTGATCCAAGCAGGACATCACAGCTGCCTTCCTTGTCCCTGGCCGTAACTAATCCCATTTCCCCAGTCTTTTCTCTTTCTGCCAAGTGCCACCCTCCCTCCTAGATTTCTCTTCTTGCTGCCTCAGTGGTTTTGCTGGTCCCGCCACGCTGCACACCTGCCACCTGGGCTCACCTGACAGCTCGCCTCTTGGTTTCCACCTCTGCCCTTCCTGGGAGGACTGGGCCCTCCTCTCCTGCATTTGCCTGTCTCACCAGCATTGCATGCTGGATGTCTTAGCCATTCCAGCCCCCTACCCCTTGAAATCACTTACTTGTACCTCTACCCTCGCTGAGATTTCTAGTTATAGACATTTAAACAACTTGGATATCATCCTGAAGAGCACACTTAATCCAACATCCCCATAATTCCAGACTAATCCCGACAGAGGATGGAGGATTATTTCTTTTTACCAGTTTATATGGTAATAAGTCGTCCCCCAAACTTTGAGATGGGAGAAGGGATTCTTATTATTTCACAAAGTGAGAGACACTAAATTTTATCTCCTTTCTGATTTCAAAGCATCTTCTGCAGTTGTCAAGTGCATGGATATTCATATTCATAAAAGAATGAACACAGCGGGGGCACTACTGTTAGAGCACTGTGAAAACACAAAGACCATTGTTTTCCTATACAGTCTAAACATGGTATCAGTGAGGTAGCGAATAGCTAAATGTGGTATTTAACCTTTACTAACAGTGTCTGCCAGAACGCCTAGCAGACACTAGGAGACCTTTCCCTTTCTTCCTTTCTCTCCCTTTGGCACCAACACATTCATTCAGCCTGCGTTGGTTAAGGCCCATTATGTTCCAGTCATGCACTGGTCACAGGTCCTCATGTTGGAGGGACTTGGAAAGCACAGAGATAGCATTTTTCCACTGGGGAGACTATACCCACAGTTACCACCCTCCTCCCAAAAAAAGTGATACAAAAGGAATGACAAACAGGGAAAAGCTAGCTTTAACATTTTTATTGAAAGGTATGTTATCCCATTGTTATGTTAAAACACGCACGCATAATCCACCACACACACCTGTAAAAGAACTGGGCAATTAGAACCTAGAGTGTCAACTGTGACCCCTTCTGGGCAGAGGGATGAATGAGACTGTAGATGATTTTCTTCTTTTTGCTCATCTGAATTTTCTAATTTTTGTACCAAAACCCAAATATTATATTTAAAATTGTTTTTAAACTTTTGAGGGCTTCCCTGGTGGCACAGTGATTAAGAATCCGCCTGCCAGTGCAGGGCACATGGGTCCGAGCCCTGGTCCGGGAAGATCCCGCATGCTGCGGAGCAACTAAGCCTGTGCGCCACAACTACTGAGCCTGCGCTCTTGAGCCACAACTACTGAGCCCACGAGCCACAACTACTGAGCCCGCGTGCCACAACTACTGAAGCCTGCGCGCCTAGAGCCCGTGCTCCTCAGCAGGAGAAGCCACCGCAATGAGAGGCCCGCGCACCGCAATGAAGAGTAGCCCCCACTCGCCGCAACTAGAGAAAAAACCCGTGGGCAGCAACAAAGACCCCACGCAGCCTAAAATAAATAAAATAAGATAAATAAATTTATTTTAAAAAGAACTTTTGAGATAAAAAGCTTATGAGGATAATGTTTTCTAAATATCGCCATGTTTTGTTTGGTTTTGTTTTACCTTCTGCAGCATATAGTGACTTAGGCTACTACATCATCAATAAGTTGCACCATGTGGATGAGTCAGTGGGGAACAAGACGAGAAGGGCCTTCCTGTATCTTGCTGCCTTCCCTTTTATGGATGCAATGGTGAGTAGAGAAGATCGTTGGCACTGTTTAAAAAACTTATGGTAAAAAGTACATAACCTAAACCACCATTTTAACCATTTTTATGTGTACAGTTCAATGGCAGGTAGTATATTCACGTTGCTGTGACTCTTCAGAACTCTTTTCATCTTGGGATACTGACTCTATTCCCATTAAACACTGCCTCCCCACCCTCCCCTCCTCCAGCCCCCAGCAACCCAGAAGTGGAAATGGCTCCACTTATTCCCCCCAGGAAATGACCAACGCATCTGAGGCTGTCTTCACTGCCCACATTTTTTTTCCGATTGTGATAATATACATATAACATAAAACTTCCCATCTTAACCATTTTTAAGCGCCCACTTCAGTGGCATTAGGTGCATTCACATCGTCGTGCTCCCGTCACCGCCATCCACCCTCGGCCCTCTCCATCTTCCCAGCTGAGTCTCTGCCCCATTGAACACTAACTCCCAGCCCCTGGCTCCCACCACTCTACTTCCGTCTCTATGGACTTGACTGTTCTCGGTACCTCATGAGTGGAATCGTACAATATTTGTCCTTTTGTGACAGGCTTATTTCACTTAGCAAAATGTCTTCAAGGTTCATGCATGTCGTAGCATGTGTCAGAATGTCCCTCTTTTTAAGGCTGAACGGTATTCCTTGTATGTGTAAGCCACATTTGGTTTACCCTTTCATCCATCAGTGGACACCGGGGTTACTGCCACCTTTTGGCTACTATGCATAATGCCGCTGTGAACATGAGTGTGCAGACACCCCTTTGAGTCCTTGCTTTAATTCTTTTGGGTATACACCCAGAAGCGGAATTGCTGGGTCACATGGTAATTCTGTTTTTAATTTTTTGAGGACCCGTCATACTGAGTTCAGCAGCAGCTGCCCCATTTTACATCCCCGCCAGCAGTGCAGAAGGGCTCCAGCTGCCCACTGACTTTTAACCAGTCCATCTTTTCAGTTTATTTTATGAGAATTATCTATATTTGCCACAAGTTCTGGCAGTAGGCAAGAGAGCTTGTCTGAAAAATTGATTCAAATATAAATTCCTTTCTGATATATTCAGGATCAAGGGATCAGAATCGCTTTCTGATAAACTTACCACTTGCGTGGTATAAGCACCCAAAGCTTTTTAGAATAAGACTCGCTTGAACATACTGATAGGATTTTATTACTTTAATAGCCAGCTTTGCTAGATTAGCTAAGGGTGGCTGACTTCCATAGATTAAATTCTTTGTTCCGATACTGAAGAGTTCTCAGAGAATGCTTTTTTCCTATTCATCTGTGTTATAGATATAAAAGAGACTTAGCCAAATATATATATTTACATATTTCCAACAATGTCTAATGCTAGAAAATAAACCTTTTCTTTGGGCTCCACTTTAAATTACCCTTGGAAGGAGACTTTAACATATGATAATCTATACAGGTTTTTCTACCACTCCTTACCTCCAGTTCTATATACATTAGACGTGTGAGATGAATGGAGGCATTGAGGTATGGCATTAGCCCCCAGTCCTCAGAGGAACGATGCAATGTAAAAATGTATGTGGTCCATCCTCTCAAATGTCATCAGAAGTCTTAATGTGCCTGTAGCAGGGTTACGGGGGCAGCCTTCTTGAATCTGACAGCTTCCTACTGGTGGGCCAGGGAACCTTAGATATTAAGCCCTTAGTTTCCACCGGAGGTCCTGATTTTTAGTTGTCGTGACATCACTTTAGGTGGAGAATTTGGCCACTGGAACACTTGTACCTGGATTTTCTTTTTCTTGCTTATCACCAGGTGTGTTTACTCTGGTAGTTGATGCATACCCCCCGCTCCCATACCCCCTACCCCAAAAAGAAAACAGCCAAGGGTTTGGAGTATGTAGAACTGGATTCCCCACGGGGCCCAGGCTGGACTGAGGTAGTACCACAGTGCTTTCAGAGCAGTGAGAGAATTGAATGGAGTGACCTTTTTCACAAACTAAGAGAGTAAAAGCCCAGCTTCTTCAGCAGAGTCCATGATTCTGCTCTAATGCCTGCCCTCCTATCTGTACTGGGACTGTGTAAGCACATAGAAGGATTACAATTATACAGTGAACTTGGGGAACTCAGGACTAAGAGTGACTCACAGACTCTTTAGTGCCCTGTGTTCCACTTCCCTTCTTTGTTTATTTGCCACGGAAGTTTCCAAAGCCCAGTCTAACACCAGAACATCTGTGATGGACACCCTTTTCTTCCATGTTTCATCTCTCAACTCCCCCAAAAGGCCCAGTAGTAAGAGATTGCTTATAAAAACCAAAATAATACATATCATCACCCCAAACACACACACACACACACACACACACACACACACACACACCTTGCAGCATGGCCCTGATGTATTTGTTGGAGAGATAATATTTGCAAATCACAAAGCTTATCGTCCAGACAGCTTTTGGTCAACAAAGGTAGCCTACAAGCCACAATTTGCAAATGTTATTTACACTTTGCATTTCTTTTCACATTTAGCACCTTTGGCCCTACAAGCTGAGGAGGAAGTAAATGTAGCAGCAGCTATAAAGTCTTGACACAGACCTAGGAAATGAGTCATACTTGTCTGATTATGTTTAGCTCGTGTGAAATGTTATTTCTTTGTCAGTTCAGGTCATCCTTTACTGGTTAGAAGGATGATGCTTAAGCGGATCCTACTTTGAACTTCAAACCTTCTCCAAACCTGTCATCCCCTGGAACTTTCATTGTCTGTAACCCTCGGAGGACCTTCCTCTTAATTTTCCTCAAAGGCACGAAGTGACAGATCGGATCCTGCCCAAACTTAAAGAGAAGGAAACAGAACCCTGATCAGTCAGCGAGTGCCTTCAATGACGGTAGTAACTCGGATCCAGTTTAGAGCCCTCATTAGAACATGCTTCACGGATGGAGAACGCTGTGCCTTGTGACTCCCACTGGTCCCCCATTCCTGGTATTCAGCCAGGTTTCCTGCCAAGCACACAAACCAGTACACTAGTCTGCATAGAACTGGTACCAAATAAACACTGTGCAGTCATTGGTTCCACTTAAGTCTCATGTGGTCCTAGCCACCAGGCTAAGTTACAGTCATTTTACCAATCAAAGATTTATGAAACCTGTGCTACTAAGGTTGGGGGGTGCGTTTCTATTCTATTTCAGGAATGCCCAGGGACTCATAACGACCAGAAATAACCTAATCCCAAAGGTGTATCTCATACCCTATTCTCTCCTTCCTGGCAGGCATGGACCCATGCTGGCATTCTCTTAAAACACAAATACAGTTTCCTGGTCGGATGTGCCTCAATCTCAGACGTCATAGCTCAGGTAAATGTGGTTCGTGTGTCCATCAGAGCTGCTCAGAGCCCCTTTCAGGTGATGGACAGAACCGGCTGATGCCTCATTTACAACCATCCACTCCGCGAGCATCCCTGCATTACTCAAATCAAACGTGGACTTCCATAAATGCTTAAATGAATGAGAAAATGGAACCCCTCCCCCATGATACAAGCGTGTAAGATCTTGCAGGAATGGGTGTTTAGGAATTTAAATTTACTATCAGAGGTTTTGCCCTTTATTGTTAAGGCACTTGCACGTGAAATGACTCTGAAGTCAAAGCTAGTGGGTGGTCACAGGGTTGCTGTGCACACGTGGACCTCTGTGTGGCCGAGTCACTAGGTGCTAGTTTCTAGAAAATGCTCCTAGGAATTATTCTTTATTTATTTTTTATTTATTTTATTTTTATTTTTTGCCGTATGCGGGCCTCTCACTGTTGTGGCCTCTCCCATTGCGGAGCACAGGCTCCGGACGTGCAGGCTCAGCGGCCACGGCTCAGGGGCCCAGCCGATCCACGGCATGTGGGATCTCCCCGGACCGGGGCACGAACCCGTGTCCCCTGCATCGACAGGCAGACTCTCAACCACTGCGCCACCAGGGAAGCCCTAGGAATTATTCTTAAATGTTGTTGTCACCTGGGGCTGCCACTCACGCATCATTCTCCCACATTTGGAAAGAATCAGGAAGTCGGCTTCGTCTGAGAACATTATACTTCTGTCCAGTTCCCTGAGGTCAGGCACCAGCCCTGGTTTCCGTTCTCCTTCCTGTCTTCTTCCTCCAAAGATACCATGAAAAATTTTAGCAGCAAATTAGATTTAATTCCCATAGTCTGTAAGTTAGACTTAGTTCCTACACTCAGGGGTTTGGAGAACAATTTCTTCATGGAGAAGGAGGTGGACTGATTTCTAAGCTCCCTTCCCAATTCTCAGTTCCATTCTATGAACATGTCCACGCATTTCTTCCTGGTTTTTCCCTTTTGTACACGCTAGTCTTTCAGCCACCTTTTTGAAATAATCTACTGTTCAACTGTTAGTGCCTCCCTAAAGACCAAGAATTAAATTTCCAAATTAATTGCATTTACTCCATGGATCACTATTAAAAGTAATTTAAATTACTTCCTGCTAACATTATTTTGTGTGTGAGGAGTGTGTGTGAGCGTGTGCAGGCACACATGCTTGAATACTAGCTAACGTCATTCTCTGATATATCTTTGTTAATTTTCTTGGTGAGTTATTAGAGATTTTTTGGCCTGGTCTCACTTTTACTTCATCCTCTGAGGGATGAACTAAACTGCCTTGTTCACTCTAATCACTTAATTTGAAATTAAGGAAACAGCTCTTATTTCTAGCATTAGCATCAGCCAACTCAGTGAGCATTTGTAGATGTGTTATCTCAAAAGCAAACCTGGTCCTGGCCGCTGCCTGTTGGGAGGGCTCAAAAGCTCGGAATAAACATAACTCGTTGGTAGGGGCGATGGAAGCTGGATTCAGGTGCCATCTGGCCTTGGGCTTTTCCTGGTGAAGTTTCTGTTTTAAACCTTATAGTTGGAGTTCCTGCTGCAATTTGGTTGGGGGAATAAATTCAATGTTTGTTCTTAAGTCTTCTGCTTCCCCTCCCACCCCCAGCTTCAGTCCTCTCATTACTTGAAAGCATTTGTTAATTACCAGACTTGGTAATGAATAAATAGATCCTAGGCAAAGTCCTTTGAAATACCACCTCGGCATAGATAGATAGGGAGTAATAATCACCAATGATAAAATGAAAAGAATTTATAATGCCTTGAATTTCAGTGGCAACTCCCAGTTTGAAAAACGTTTACTGAGCTAATTAATTTCCCATCATAATACAAAAAAAAACCTCTTGCTTTGGTTCCAACATGCCATGCTTTTCTGTGTCACCATTATTGTAATAGTCATATGTTTTTGATTTATTCTGTGATCATCTAGACTTTCTTAGCTTGCTCAGTATCAAATGAGAATTCTCATGGGGTGTTGGGCCTCAGTGGGACCTCTAGTCCTTTCCCCATTGTGCTGTCATCAGCCCTGGCCTTCTGAAGCCAGCTGAGATCCCAGGGATGGGATCCCAGGATCCCAGCTGAGCAATCTGGCTGCACTACTGCAGGTCCCTCTGTCTCCTGCCTTTCCATCTCAGCCTTCGGGCAAAATCCCCGACCTGAACCACCCAATGGTGTGCACCACCTGCACCCAGGTAGCAAGCACTCCAGCAAAAAGTTACACAGCGGGACAAACTGATCAAAGTATAGATTCATCCTCTCATCACTCACCTCGGCGGACTCTAGTAACCATGTCAGAGGGGTCTCCACCCACCTCACTCTCCCTGGCAGGTGACCTCATTGCCTACCTCACTGAGAAATTTAAACCCACATGCCTACTTTCAGACCCTTGCCTCATCTCCGTTCCCCCTCCCATTCCAGGAGAGGAGGTATCCCTCCTCTGTCCAAGGCCACTTCTTCCTGTGTGTGCCTTGAAGCCTATCCTGTCCTGCTTTCTCAGGAACCTTATTTGATTGGTTATCAGTGACTCCTTCTCTCTCCCCTGGATCATTTCTCTTTGACATGGAAACATGCTCAGACATCTGCCATCTTAACACAACAACAACAGCAACAACAAGCTTTTTCTCACGTACATCTTTAGCTACAATTCTCTATTACTTCCCAGCCACACCTTTTGGAAGGCCAGTTTCCTCTCACTGTCTCCACTTTTTCACTTCTCTGCCTTCCTTTTACCTACCCCACGCTGACCTCCACGCCCATCAGTTCACCCACACTGTTCTCACTAGTGACCCTCTTGCCACTGAATCCAGCGGGCACTTTTTGTTGACTTAACGGATGTCTCAGCAACTCTTCACTCTGTTGACTGCTCCTTCGTCCGTGAAACATCCCTTCCCATTGGCTCTCACACCACCACGTCCTGGTTTTTCTCCTACTTCTGATGGCTGAGCTCATCTACTTACGTGTAAATGTTGAAGTTCCTCAGATCCATCTCTCTCCTTACTGTGTATTCTATTCATGAAGAATCTACTGCATGCCCTACGTTTAAACCATCTGTAACATGATTGATGATCACCAGATAGATATCTGTGGCCAAGCCCTCTCCTCTGAGCTCTAGACAAGCCATCTAAATATCTCTGTGCTATTTCCACTCACATCCTTCAGAGGGATCGTAAGCCTCAGTTCGTACTCTTCATGCTCTTGATGATTGTGGTTCTGAATGAATCTGTGCCCCTACCAGCAGCTCAGAAACCTGGGAGCCACCCTAGGAGCATCCCTCTTCAGGACCATCCGTCTAAAATTTTTAATCCTAGATGTATCTTTATCTGCCCTCTTCTCCCCATCTCGGCTGCCCTCGCCCTGGTCTGAGGGATCACCCCTCCCACCTGAACTCTCAGCGATGCCTCCTGACTCGGGCCTGCCCCTCTGCTCTGGCTCTCCTCCGTCCTTCCCCACTGCGGCCACAGGGATCAATTCTCAGTGAAATGCTGGCCGTCTCACCCCCTGCCTAGAACCTGCTTTAGAATCACCTCCTGGTGTCCTTGAGATAAAAAGCCAAAATCCTGATCATGGTCTACGAGGTGCTGAAACCCCAGGGGCTCTGCTTCTTCCCCAGCCCCGTCACTTTCCTCTTGTTCCCTTGCTCTCTACCCTCCAGCCACTGGTCCTCCCCTGCGACCAATTCAATGTGGCCGAGCTGCCTCCCGCTGGGGGCTTTGCCTGGCTTCTGCCCGGGAGGAGATGCCCTGCCTCGGCTGCCACCTAACCCTGGCTCCTGTCGGCCCCTGCCGGCTCCTGCCAAGGCATTGGGTCTCGGCTCAGATGCACCCCACGTGGGGCGCCCTCCCTCACCCCACAGCCTGGCTCTCCCAGCACCACCGCCCTCTCTCCTTCACAGGCCTTTTCACAGGTTGATTACCATCTCTGCCTTCCCCACTAGGCCGTCAGCTCCAGGATAACAGAGCCTGGGACAATCTTATCTATCGTTGAATCCCCAGCACCCAGGACGGGGCCAGCACGTAGCAGGCTTTCCCTGGGAAAATCCTCACCACCGAGGCAGTAGGTTACCCGCAGAAAATAGTCCGACAAAGTTTTGATGATGGTATCAGAATCAAAAATCTTAATTCTGGATTGAATTGCAAAAGGCCCAGGTGTTATTTTAAGTTGATAAATGATACAGCCCACAGCGAAGGTGTAAGATGTGTGGTATGTGTTGGACCACCTGGCATCAAGCTATTAACGACATGAGGGAGGCTGAGAAAATCTTCACTTCGGCCTTGATCGCTACCGGCCCAATGCCTCCTGCCCGCCCTCTGCCACACTCCAGCCTGCTGTGCCCCTTGGGCCACTTTACTGTCATCTCCACACCTCCCCCTCCCTTTTCCTTCACTTCCAGATCCCCTTCCTTGGTCCTACTCGCCTTGCATGGCCATCCTGATGGCGTCACCGGGAGCCTTTCTGGACTGGGCAGAGGAGGGGTTGGTCTTCACATAGCCATTTTTCCTCCAGTGTGTTTTCAGTCTCTAAACATGACCATCTTCGTTTACACTGTAGGTCTGTGTATGTCGAATCTTAAGCTTGCGGCAGACAAGACTAGTCTGTTTGCATATTAGGGCCCCTTAAGGCCTCTGCTTAGTTAGAGAAATAAATGGGCATCTTGGCCACATTACAGAACTCAATCTTCTGTTCCAAACACAATGGATCCTTCACCAGGTTTCCCCCAGCTGGTCTTTGCATCCCTCAGTTAATACAGTACATTTGTTCCACTGGGAAGCAACGGGCGTGGAGACAGTCACGGGCATCTTTATTTCCATCAATGGGGCTCCACTGTGTCCTCGGTGAAGGTGAATGGGAGTGTGTGGTCATGAGCCTGAGTGGACACTCACGCGCCCGTGCTCTGGGCAGCCTGGTCGTGTCCACGCAGCCAAGCGGTAGCTCTGCCCCCTGCATCCCCCTAAGGGCCTCTCTGTCCCATTTACCGGTTTGAGAACAGCAACCCGGGCACAAGTGTCGGTTTGTGGTTTGTGCTACGAGCAAACCTCCTCTAACGTCTCATACTAGTATCTCGTTCAGAAGAGTTTCTCCGGATTACCCTGCTTTTCTCTGTCCCCTGTGGCAACTGGACGCGCTCATTTGATGAACTGTGCTCATTCTCCAGCTTCCTTTTTAACTTTCTGTCATCACTGATTTCTTGAGAATGCAGTGATCAGGGTACGCCTCCTTTGGTCAGGATCATTTAGTGGTGGCCTATCATTCCATGGATATTTGGCTATTAAGATTGATGTAGCCCCCCCCCCCAAATTTTAAAAATTTTTTAAATGAAAAATAAATAACTAAAAGAAGGAGGGGAAAAATGGATACTACTTAACAAAAATCTCTAAGGACAAATACAAAACTAATGTCGGGCTGATATTCAGCTGGTTCTTACCATAACAGCCAGGCCCGTTGTCTGTTCTGTTCAGTTGTTCAGTCTGTTGGTAAATATTTAGAATATTATTCCTGAAAATAATCAAACAGATTCATTGCTGTAGTGGATAGAAAATGGATGGATGGGGTTCAAAGGTACTAGGTAGACTTTTTATAAATCTTGATATTTAATCACTGTGTTCCTCTTCAAAATAAATTAAACAAATAATTTTTTTAAACAAAAAAACAACAACAAAAAAATTGATGTAGCCCAGACAATCTCTCCCCTCCCCCATTACCCTATTTGTGCACTCAGTACGCCTCAGTTGTCTTCCAAACATGTGCATCCCAGGAAGGACTCTGGACAGAGGCGGGGCTGATTCTCTGATTTCTGTAGGATGGGAGGTTAAATACATTGATAAATTTGCTTTAGAGCCTGTACTGTTCAATAGAGATTGACACTTTACTATTATTTCAATCCCTCTTGACTTTGTATTTTTTGACCTATGCCACTTTTGTAAGTTAGTATCTTAAATTTTAATTATCTTGTTTTATAATAATTAACATTGGTGCTTTTGCAACATTTTTAGTGGATTCCACGTTATAAATGTTAATGTCCATTTTTCTGTGTACCATCATTGGTCACTGTTCTATCCTAAGTGGAAGGTCACTTAGGTCCTCTGGTGTGGATTACATGTGTACATCGATAGGGCAAAGCTCTTCTGCATCCTTTGGGGTCTGGGAATCCAAAGTTTCTAGACTTTTTTTAATCGATAACCTTAACCAGATGTGCAGTTGCCTTAAAAGAATCTTAATGATATATAATGAATATAACAGAATGATCGTGTGCTCTTCCAGTGAATCCCAAACGCATGACCCCGAATTCTCTGAGAGCACTATTGAGCTGTAGCCCAATACTGTTTCTGTTCTCCTTCTCATCAGTGTCAAGGTTTTCGCTCAGAGATACATCTCACCTGGGTGCAAGAGGTGGGACCGCGCTTCCATTGATTGGTTCCGTCTTCTCCCTACTGACTTGTTCTTGTTTCCCCATCTCTCAGGTCGTTTTTGTCGCCATTTTGCTTCACAGTCATCTGGAATGCAGAGAGCCTCTACTCATCCCCATCCTATCCTTGTACATGGGTGCCCTTGTGCGCTGCACCACCCTGTGCCTGGGCTACTACAAGAACATCCACGACATCATCCCGGACAGGAGTGGACCGGAGCTGGGGGTAGGTCCTTAGACCTCGAGGACATGCTCTCTGTACATCCAAGTGGAATATAGTTTCACCCCACACGTATGAAACGAGACATCAGTGTAACAACTACATGCTCTGGGATGTTATACCTCAAGGCCAAGTGCTTCGTAGTGTCCACAGGGAAAGACAGTTGGAGAACGGATGAACTCTGGAGATGAAAGAGTCCTTAGAGGTCACTCTCCAGCCTCCTTACCTCCATACGAGGAGACCAAATCACAGCGAGTCATGTCAGGCCGAGGAGGAGACACAGCACTGACGTCCCCCTTACTCTCTGTTGTCAAAAGGAAGTCATTCTGTTCTTGACAGAGATTTTAGGACCCCTGGTCCCACTGAACTCACATTTGATTATTTTTAATTTCACACCAGGGATCCAGGCTGTGTTTGTACTTTCTGTACTGGCCAAACACAATCACTCATTCAGGTGCCTTCTATGGAGGGAGCAGAGTATTTAGGTACCACAGGGCAACACAGGAAGTTCTTAAATGCGGTCTCTGGCCTCGAGCAGCTTTACGTCCCTTATCCAGCACAGAACCAACATTCAGACATGAACCCAAGAAAGTACAGAGACTGCAATGGGAGTTCAAGAACTTCTCTCACTGAGGCTGAGAGAGGGTAGATAGGGATGAGGTCTAAAAAGCCCCCTTGATGGAGGCAGAGCTTGGCCTGTGCCTCGAAAGGTGAATATGGTACAAGCAAGATACAATCTTATACAAGTGACCAAAGCATTCTTTTCATCATCATTATAAACAGTATCTGATTTATAGGTTTGCTAATTTCTCTATCCTCAGGTATCATTTGGGTTGGTATCCATCTAGATATAAGGCAGATATGCATGATTATGTATATATATATATATTTTTATATATATATTTATATAAATATGGCCCTGAATAAATTACCACACTCCACCCCTTGATCCCACCTTTGACCACATGTTACTTTTGTCATGTCAAAACAGTAATTGCGGGACTTCCCTGGTGGTGCAGTGGTTGAGAATCCACCTGCCAATGCAGGTGACACGGGTTCGAACCCTGGTCCGGGAAGATCCCACATGCTGCGGAGCAACTAAGCCCGTGTGCCGCAACTACTGAGCCTACACTCTAGAGCCCACGAGCCACAACTACTGAGCCCGTGTGCCGCAGCTACTGAAGCCCACGTGCCTAGAGCCCGTGCTTCACAACAAAGAGAAGCCACCGCAATAAGAAGCCCGTGCACCGCAACGAAGAGTAGCCCCCGCTCACCACAACTAGAGAAAGCCCGTGCGCAGCAACAAATACCCAACGCAGCCAAAAATAACCAAAAAACCAGTAATTGTATTGACCACCCACCTTGATCTGAGGTCAGGCCATCAATAATATCAGATCTAGGGCTTCCCTTGTGGCGCAGTGGTTGAGAGTCCGCCTGCCGATGCAGGGGACACGGGTTCGTGCCCCGGTCCGGGAAGATCCCACATGCCGCGGAGCGGCTGGGCCCGTGAGCCATGGCCGCTGAGCCTGCGCGTCCGGAGCCTGTGCTCCGCAACGGGAGAGGCCACAACAGTGAGAGGCCTCGCGTACCGCAAAAAAAAAAAAAAAAAAAAAAGGGGGGGGGGCGCACATCTTTGCTGTAGAATTCTTAATTAGTCGCCTTCTCATTACCATGCTTTTGTTTTGCTTGTGCTTCTGAACATTTACATGACTTCTGTCAGAGCTTTGAAAATAGGAACCTCTGAGTAGATTTATATAGTGCCCAAATAATTAGGCACATTTGTGAGCAGACTGATTCCAAAATAAAGTATAACAATGTTTTACTTCTAAGACTTACGTCTTACTGACATGGCTTCTAGCCAGTCAGTTTGGTAATTTAAACAGAAAGTCATTTCCAGCCTGTTTCTTGGGCTATGAAGTTGGGTTCTGCTTGGGTTAAAGTTGCCCTGTTTGGAAAATAGACGTTTGGATCCATCAGGCTTAAATGTGTGTTTTGATTTCACAGTAGCTTGCCAGCTGTCTGAGTTCATGTCTATTAAGACTGTACGTTTCACTTTAATTCAACTTGGCTTGTCTACAGAGGCTTTTTCTATATTATTTTTAAGTATAGTGGATTGACTCATGATTGATATCGAAAGACAAGGCTTTGACTCTGAATTGTTTTTTTCTATTCTGCTTCCAGAGTTCAGTGAACTTTTATCCCCTTTTCTTGATGCAGGGAGATGCAACAATAAGAAAGATGCTGAGCTTCTGGTGGCCTTTGGCCCTCATCTTGGCTACACAGAGAATCAGTAGGCCAATCGTCAACCTCTTTGTTTCCCGGGACCTTGGTGGCAGTTCTGCAGCTACGGAGGTAGGGCAGCTTCTGGGGATGTGGGTACCCACTGTCCCCGTGTAAAAACTGGGTGCGGGGGAGGTGGATTTCAAATTTGTTTCCAATTCCTCTTGAGAGCTCAAGAAATTCTGTGATATTAAATTATGTGACACCTTCACACAAGGAACCCATAAGGATCTCCATCAGTGACTTAGAATCATGTGATTTTATATTTATATGAGTATGGGAGAAAATATCTCCTTCATCCTTCTCTTTTACCATATGAGAAAACCGAGATTAAGGACACACAACTAGCAAGAAGCTGGGCTAGTGTTAGAATCCAGGTTTTCTCTCTCCACTCAACGGCCTCTCCACTTTCCCATGGAGTCAGCATGGTGCCTCTTCACTGTAGTTGCAGAGGACAGCGGAAGATGCCATGCGCAGCAGCAGAAGTGAAAGTACCAGGGGGTGAAGGGCTGCTGCCTCCGTTTTGACCCACCTAGTCTCACCTGTCCTTTCTCCACCTCCTGTACCGAGCCTACCATGGCTTTATGTACTCTGGCAATCTGCCCTCCTCCAAAGGAGGGTCTCCATTATTTACTCAACTCAAGAAACTGATCTGGAAACTGGCAGCTCCTCCAAAGACAGAGTTGAAGCACTTTTTTCCATCTTTCAAGTATGGTATGAACAAGTAGAATGACTTCATTTGTTTCCTCCTCCGCTGCCCTCTGGAGAACTAATTGTCTCAAGAACTGCTGATCCTTCAGGAAGGCTGGTGGCTACTCATGAGAGCCTTCTGTTTACACATTGCCCTTGAATGCGCTGTCAGCATGTTTCCAGGCTGAGGTCTGCTGCCAGTTTCCATGTCCTGGGAAGCAACTCATGTTGGCTTGGAACAAGCAGCCCATAAATCACAAGCAGAAGGCTTTCCCTTGTCTCCATTGGTTCCTGGATTTTGTTTGTTGAATCAAGAATGCCATCTGGGCTGGCTTCTGTAACACAGCAGCTTTTTTACTTCAATACTTCAGTTTCAGCTGCCCAGTAAAAAGTGTGGGACCCCCATCACCTGTGTGCTAGAATTCCATCTTCCCCTAAGAAAAACAAGACATTATACATTTGAGCCATTTCTAAATGACCTCAGTGCACAGAGACAGGCCTTAGCATTAGGGTGACAGAACTGACATAAATTGATCGTCTGCTTCTGATAATGTCGGCACTTATGGACGTTTCATTGACTCCCGACACCCCTGCACGATAGGTGTCGTTATGCTCATGGTTCTGCTGGAGGAACAGAAACGGGGCCTGAGAGCGTTCGTGCTTCACACAGCTGGGAAGTGATGAAGTGAGGTTTGAATCCAGGGCCGCCTGATGCCACCACCCACTCCTCACAGCAGTGTCTTCACCAGCTGGGGACCCACCTCGCTCACGGTCCTGGCATCGCTGTTATGGTCATTAGAACAGACGAAGCCTGATTCCTCCTGTCCTAGCTAGTTAGGGAGTTGAACTTTGCCAAAAATGTAGGGTCAGGTGCTCTGTTTTAAATTTTCTTCCTCTTCATTCACCTAAGAAATGAAACTCTCATTTTCATGGAAGAACCTGTGAGCCTTCCTATGAGAAGTATTAATTTAGTTTTCTTAAGTTAAACATCAAAATTGGGCTCTCCTGGCTGAACAGATTGAAAGTGAGTTGAGTTGGATGGAGGATACCATAAAGCCATCAACCAGCGCCCACGGTCAGCTTCCCTGGGGGATGGCGTGGAGGCAGAGCGGTGGATGCTGAGTGCAGAGTCTCCAGAGAGCATGGGTGGGGCTCAGAATCGCATTTTGAGACTCAAGAATTGGGCTAGACTAGAAGGTTCGGTTTAGCTCAGTGAGAATTTGGTGGACCTGGGTTGAAATCTTGGCTTCTCAGGCAGTGATCTGGACCCCTTCCTCACTGGATTCATGTAAAACAAGACTCATCCCCCTGGTCTCAGGTGCACACCCTCGGTCCACTCAGCCCGCTCCCGGGATGCAGGGGAGCACCTGCCATTTCCTCCTGCTGTCACCCAGGGTGGAGTGACCTGTCGGTGGGGACCACACCTGAGATGGTGTGCTCTGCCACGTGGCAGACGGCAGGCAGTGGCTGGACACAGGCTCTGCGGATGCCCTGCTAACTGTCGGCTCTTCCTCTTGCAGGCTGTAGCAATTTTGACGGCCACATACCCCGTGGGTCACATGCCATATGGCTGGTTGACAGAAATCCGTGCTGTCTACCCTGCTTTTGACAAGGTGAGAACCCCGTGCGCCGTGGTTTCTGAAACACACTCTTTAAAATTAGCGTTTGATAGACAGGGATCGCCGTTGACGGACGCAGTGATGTTTCTGATCTCACCTCGCTCTGCAAGATTAATGAGGCTTTGGGGCTGGCGGAGGAAACTCAGAAAATAACAGAGGCGAATTTACACTTGCCTTGATGCCGCTCCCATGATGCCTCTGCAAACCGATACTCACTTCAAGGTTATTCCTGTCAAGAAATTATTTGCAAACGGGAAATTATACTCTCAAAAAATTTTAGTATATTGGATTTCATTTCTCTTTTGTTGTTTTTTAGTGAAACTGATACTTTATAGCAGATGTGAAGGTACAGGAAGTTGTGTGCTTAAATTCATAAGCTTAAGGCTCTCTTGCGGGGTGCTGGGTTACCTGCACGCTGAAGTTGTCCAGGCAGCAGCCATGGTTCCAGGTTGGTTGGGATGCAGCGCAGTTATTCCAGCTGGAAGCTTCTGGTGACGGCCACTGTGTCCTTCCACAGCTGTTGACACAGCCCAGGAAGGCACATAAGCCTTCAGACCTGTAACCTGAGGCCAGGTCAGGACTGACCTGCGTGCAGATCATTTGAGAAATGCCTATTTCATTAAAGCTTAATTATTTGAACCTGTAGACTTGTATCCTGAAACAAAGAAGTAGAAAAACAGACCCCCAGCAAGATAGTGTGCAATGTTTTAAAATAAAAAATAGGAAAGAAGCACAGAACCTGCCACTGGTACTCTTAATAGCAACTGTTTGGCCTTGAATTTCTATAGAACTAGCTCAGAGCCATTGCTGATATCATTTCATGTGATCCCCTAAAGAGCCCTAGGAGGTGAAGAGAGGAAGCCTCTTCACCAGGGTCCCCAGCTGATTACCTGCCTCTATTCCCACACCTATAGTCAATCACCCATAAATAGCAACTCACCTCCAAGTGCTTCAGGGATGGCCCCCACGCAGCCTAACGTGAGAGAGGGCAGGCTATCGCCCAGAGCTCTTTACTGGGTGTGGAACGTCCCCAGTAGACTGGACCCTCCACTGATTGCCAACATTCACTCACAACATTAGGATGCAGAGCATTTCCAAAGAAATTCTTTTGATTCCTGCTTCCTAGGCCTTTGAGAGCGGACTTCCGAAGGCCTGAGTCATTTGCAGGAGAGAGCCGTGTTTGAGTGGGTTTAATCCACTCCATTGATAGAAATCAGTGTTTTCATGTCAAGGAACATGTGTATAGAAGTAAGTCCTCAGAAACCAAAATGGATATAAGTCATCTTGCTAAATGTCTAGCTCTTGGAATATAAGATTATATAATAAAACTCAGTAGCAGGTTCTAAAGTGTTAGAACCTCATAGCTGTGAGTGTCTCACCTGAAATTGTTTTCGGCTACATTGAAATAGTAAAGCTTAACAATACAGTGCTATACAGTTTCACTAAGAGCGTCCAAGATCAGCATTGTTTTATTCACCATCACAGAGGTTAGGCACTACAAAAAAATTCTTTTTTTTTTTTTTTACATCTTTATTGGAGTATAATTGCTTTACAATGGTGTGTTAGTTTCTGCTTTATAATAAAGTGAATCAGTTATACACATACATATGTTCCCATATCTCTTCCCTCTTGCGTCTCCCTCCCTCCCACCCTCCCTATCCCACCCCTCTAGGTGGGCACAAAGCACCGAGCTGATCTCTCCGTGCTATGCGGCTGCTTCCCACTAGCTATCTATTTTACATTTGGTAGTGTATATATGTCCATGCCACTCTCTCGCTTTGTCACAGCTTACCCTTCCGCCTCCCCGTATCCTCAAGTCCATTCTCTAGTAGGTCTGTCTTTATTCCTAAAAACAAAAAGAAATTCTTTTGAGGAGCATACCTCTAGCCAGATGCTGGAGTTACTCAGAACCCTTTTGAAACCTCCCCCATTGTTGCCATGCATTCCACTGCGCTACTCCAAGCCATTCCCATGAATGCCGTCTATTCACCCGAATCTTAAGACACCTCTGTGTGGACTTCCAGAATCTGCTGCACTGACAGTTGAAATCCTTAGCCCCCTTGTGCGTTCCAGGATAAGAGATTTAAAATTTCTCGCATAACTCCTGCTGTTTCTAGCTAAACAGTGAGCTGGGAGAGTTTTCCACTCATCCAAATTCTCTCTAATGTTCAGTTATTACATGCAAAAGACTATGTTTCTGCGAAAGAGCAGATGGGGCAAACAAGGTGAGACACAGATGCTAATCTAATGATATGTGCTAGTTTATTCCAACCGTACTTGCAGAAATATTTTCTATTTTAAAAATAAAAGCGCACCTGAAGGAGCCGGGGCCCGTGGCTGCCACCACGGGTGGCGTGTGCATTTGGAGGTTCCTAATTCTTCCCGGCCTGGCCTCCTTCTCGCCCAGGCCACCGGGGCACCACCCGCACAGATTCTTGGGGGAGAGGAGATGGAGAGATAGCCTACCTGCTGTGATTTGCACTGTGCACAGTCTGTTTTTCAGAAAAGCAGATGTGCTTTAGAGACCGGAGTTAAGAAAATGTCAACCCCTCCAGAGGTGGCATAAAGGGGAAGGGATTCGAGAGATTGCCTCAGCCTCTGAAGGGAAGCAAACATCAAAAGCTCTTTTGCAAGTGGGACCTGTAACACCTCTGCTTGTGTGTCTTCCATTGGGCTGGATATGGGAGCCAGGGGCTCGCTGTTTGTTCTTTTCTTTTTTTGAATTTTATTTTATTTATTTTTTTATACAGGAGGTTCTTATTAGTTCTTGTGAGTCGGCTCTGGGACTAATGGGATCCGTAAGGAGGCTGGCGTTGTTTTTCCTCTGCTGCCTTTCAAGGCTGAGGGCCGGACGCTCGTTTAGATTGGGTGACGGGCACGCCTAGCAGTGACCCTGGGATGGCCCCAGCAATCCCGCGGGCACGTGTCAGAGGACCTCTGGGCCGTCTGCATCATTTGCTTACATTTCAATCTGACAAAGCCTGTTTGAACATCTTCTCTACTCAAGAAAGATGGTGCTAAGTTGCAGGAGCTAAAGAGATGGGTGAGGGACTTCCCTGGCGGTCCAGTGGTTAAGACTTCACTTTTCAGTGCAGGGGGTACGGGTTCAATCCCTGGTCGGGGAGCTAAGATCCCACATGCCTCGCTGCCAAAAAACCAAAACATAAAAAAAAGAAGCAATATTGTAACAGATTCAATAACGACTTTTAAAAAAATGGTCCACATCAAAAAAAAAGGTCTTTAAAAAATAAAATAAAATAAACAGATGGGTGAGACACACAGTCCTTTATCTTGGAGAGCAAACGCGCACCTCACAGGGCCTTGACATGTGCCCTCAAATACGGGCCCAGATGCCACGCCTGCCTGCAGAGCTCCAGGGCAGTCGGGAACTGCAGGATGGGCTGGGGCCCTAGAGAGGGGACTCATTCAGGAGACACTGCCAGGCGTTCAGTCCAGAACCCCCTCTGGTTAGCATTCATGTCCAGAAACATGACAGCTGTCTGAGAGAGACTCAGAGGGACAGCTGTCTGCCAAGCTGTCACTTGACATCTACACTTTAGACGCATCAAATACAACAGAAACGAGATGCTCTGTAAGATGCACGTGTGGTCAGCCGAGGATAACCTGGAGCCTTTTCTTGCCCCCCTAGAATAACCCCAGCAATAAGCTGGTGAGCACAAGCAACGCAGTCACTGCAGCACACATCAAGAAGTTCACGTTCGTCTGCATGGCCTTGTCGCTGACGGTAAGGAGAGACCCATCCCCGCCCCCACCTGTGTTTGTTTTTGGAAAGGGGGGTAATCGCCATTTTCAAGGGAGAGTTCCAGTAGTCCATAATACGACGTTGTGCTAGATTAGATAACAACCTCTTCGAGACATTTTCATCTCAAAATATGAGCGATCGTCGTTCAAGGAGGGCGTTGAGTCTAAGAATAGAGGGTCAACTTCCGGCGTTTCTAAGCGCTTCTTACGTGCTGAAGGGAGGCAGGCTTTGCCTTTCATTTTTAATACTCTTACTAATAATTTCCAGCCCATTTTTATATACCCAGAGTCAACTCTATAACCATCTCTGTCCCTTTTCCAAATTTAATTGGTGGTGTTTGTTTCGCTGGTAAAATTGCCTTTCCTCACACGTTTCCGCTGATATATCCTCCCCATTTATTTATCATTCAACACTTGCTTGTCAAGCACCTACTGGATCCCAAGCCCTGTGCCATCATCAGGGATACGGGTGTGAACAAGTGTGGATAACACCTCACTGTTGGCAGGGCCTGCCAGTGACTCTGCACAGCCTTAAATAAACAGCACACATCCTTCCTTTATCAACTCCCCTGGGTAATTCAAATGTAAGAGACATAACGTTCAAAAAAACATGGAAAAGATTCCTACATGCTCTATAATCCAAATACACATGGTGTATAATTTAAGGTTGTTTATGACATTTATCAACAGTCGTAAGAAAATAACATTTATCATCAACTTCACATCGTAGACTGTGCCTTTTGGGTTCTAAAGATGGAGATGAGAAGAGGATAAAAAGAAATAGGGGTCTTTTGAACTCAGTTCCTTGTTTGTTGCTGTGACTACATGTGTCCCATTAAGTCCTGTAGCAGTTCTCCATTTTTATAGTACAATGTAAGAATGTAGCAGAAATGCCTGGGTGTGTGCAGTTCCATCATAAATGACTGATAAGGAGGACGTAAGGCAATAAGAGGTTCGGGGACATGGTGATGACAGGAACACACTGACCGTGGTCCCTCTGGCCATTATCACAAGAACCACTTAGCTAGATAAGCCCTCATAGTGGTCCTTTGAAATCAAGCCCGACACACATTTTAAGCCTTTTATGGATTTTTTTTTTCAAAACCCACAGCTTAATATTTGATCCATTGATCCAACACCTGAATAGATTGTATCAAGGGCAACACAAGATATATAGCCCATCACCTAACACCTCTGGCACTGAGTCATGACCTTGCATTCTCAGCTGTCCCGTCACTCCAGCCCAGCCCTTCCCTCCAGTCCTTCCCTCCTGAAACTGGGAAACTGCAAGGGGGGGTGTCAGAAGCCTATTCCAGGCCACGTCCCAGGGGTGGGGGGGATCTCTGGTAGCATGCCTGCCTGAGTCAGGACAGGTTGCCCCCGGCAACCCTGCTCTCCTGGCTGCATTATTTCTCCCTGTGGTGGGCAAGTTTTTCCATAGTTCCCCAAAATATTAGCGAAACACTGCACAACCTTGAAACTGTTCAAAAGAGTATTTGGGGAAAAAACAGAGAAGATTTCTGTCCCAGGAACAGACCTCAGCTTTTGGAGACTGTGTTAAGTGACCGGGAGTTGAGAGCTCAGCCGGTTTCGGGTGCCAGGCTCTGTGATTGCGACCTCGTCCGACGCCGAGAGTTGGGAGCTTTCGGTCGTTGCTCGCTCTGCTATCCAGAGTCCGGCCAGGTCTCCTCTCTCTGCATTTAAACCTCCTCCCGCAGCTGTGCTTGAGTCCAGTGGAGAACTTTACCAGACTGGGTTTAAGGATATTCCTTTCCTCCTTCAGTTCACGGGCAATAACCTGTACTTCTCAAACAAGAGCAGCAAGTGTATTTTGAAATGATAACCAAGTAAGATCTAGAAAAATGCTTTGATTTCCCATGTAGAGGTTTTATTTACTTAATAAATTCAATTAGCCTAATCCTACCATCTGTAACTAGAAGTTACAGATCTATCTCAGGGTAGATTTGTCACCGTAGAAACAGAGACTCAGAATCCTGTGTTGGAAAGGAACTTGGAGATGAACTGATCAAATCCCATGATTTTTTAGTGAAGGAAATGACCCAGAGAGGATAAGAGGATAAGTGACTTGCCCCAGGACAGGCCAGTACAGACTGGCAGACCTCACTTCATTGCACTTCCCAGATACTGCATTTTTTTTTACCAGTTGAAGGTTTGTGGCAACCCTAAGTTGTCAGATGATGGTTAGCATCTTTTAGCAATGAAGTATTTTTAAATTAAGGCATGTACATTTGTTCTCTAGACATAACGCCATATTGTACACTTAAGAGACTACAGTATAGTGTAAACATAACTTTTATATGCACTGGGAAACCAAAAAATTCACGTGACCCGCTTTGTTGCAACCTGCGCTTTATGGTGGTGGCCTGAAACTGAAATATCTCCAATATCTCAATATTATACCTGTAAATAATAAAACTTAAGTTTTTTTCCTTGCTTTATCGTGATATTCACTTTACTGCAGTGCTCTGGACCCAAACCTGCAGTATCTCCGAGTTCCGCCTGTAACAACGCCAGCTGGAAGCCAGACTTCCCAGCTCATTCTCTGGGGCCCTTTCCTCTGTATTGTGCTGTTTCCAACAGGCAGGAACAGATATCTGGCCCTGAGGCTCTGGACTGAGGCACTTGCTGGCATGCTTGAAGCGGTGGTTTCTTCAACGCTAAAAACAGCAGTATCTGAGTTTGCAGCTTATGGTGTGTCTCACATACATTATCCTTATAACGATTCAATCAATCGGTCCAACATCTTGGCTAGAGGAATTGCCATTAAAAGATACGCAGAAAACAATGTTAGGGCTTTTCCCCCCTAAATTCAGCGTTTCACTGTCACTATAAAGCATACACCTTTGTACAGTATTCATTCTTCACATCTGTGATTCCTTGGAGGCTCTGAACTTCCCTAGGCAGGCTCTGTGGCTTAGTCACCTCTTATCCCCAGGGCTTAGCATCCTGCCCGACACAGAAGGGGCACAGTAAGCAGAACACAAATACGTGCATCAACTAATACTTACCTGTGAGATAAGGATCAGAAAGGCACCGATGGCACCCACCCCTCATGAGCAACAACCTCCTCATTTATACTCAGGTTATCCTATTTTTAAAGCTTTGAAGACGCCCTTTACTCTCAAGTCTATTTTCCCTTTTTTAATTTTGAAACTTCTCAGTGTCAGGAAATGAACGTAGCAGAGCACTTAAGATCAGCACATCATGTATATTCCAGTGGATGATATGGTGTACAAAGTACGAGCCTTCTGATGGTTCCACAGCTTTCTATGCGTCGCCTAGGATTAGAGCACTTTCCTGAGCTCTGATCCTTTGGGCATAAATAGCTCTTCTCCCTGGGACTTTGAGAAGAGCTGATCCCACAGATCCTGCAGACACTTAAAGACCCAGTGATGCTACCTGCTTTTCAAACGAAAAGGTGTACTGTCTCTAGCAAAAACTCATCTTGCAGTCAGAATGGGTTCACTCTTCAGGCCCTGACACTTTGGGTTCAACATCTTCCTTTGCCTGTGAAAGATACTTTCGACAGTTAGTAAGAGACTAATATTTCAGAATGCTACAATGCATGTATGTGTTTATTCCCTAGTATAGATTTTCCATTTAAGTTTAGAGTATCTATCCAACTCTAAAAGTTGGTTCTTCCCTCATTTTCTTATCCAGGAGTCTGTCTGATCCAGTGGGCTTCAAGAAAAGCAGCAAATGCCTTCTGCCCAGTCGGAAGAGGAAGTGGATTTAGGAAGCGAGTAGAGTAGGAAGATAGAAGTATTTCTCAAGTAGCATCTTGCTTTCCTGCCTTCAGAGCTGCCTCTAGGCATGCTTAGTGAAGTGCTCATTGATTTCTTTAGACCATCTGATGCGAATGAGGACAGGGGGAGCTTTAGTTGATCCAGAAGATTAGCTTCAACATGGTAGAACCATCAGATAAAAATTAATCCCCTCGATAGCAACAAAGGAGCGGGCACGATGCAAACCAGGGTTAGCAAGGTGACTGCAGACTGACACGCCGCTGTTAGGGGCAAAGGAACACACAGTTCAAAAATATGTACAGTTTAAATCGATTTGGAAGAACAGCTTCAGATGGTATGCTGCTTGGTGGGAGCTTGTGGTGTAGTGGCCACACAGAGGAGAAAGCATCACAGACCAGCCATCAGAGCTGCACAGGAGAAGGCAGGACCACAAAGAATAAGGCTGCAGACGCTGTTGGGGTCAGAAGCAAACAACCAGTTTTGCCCTGAACCTTCTGGTAGAGCCATGGTCTCCATTGCTTATGTGACTGACTATAAAGCCCCAGGATAATTAGTGTGTCCTGAAAGGCTGCGTTTCTCTAGTAGACAATCGTGGTGATCACAGACAGAGGGTGGTGGAAACGAGCTTGTGATATAAGGAAGCAGGAACATCGTTCCTTCCTCTTAGGGAGAAGAACTGGTAATGCTGAACTTACAGAAACATGGCCACTTGTAAACCCCTTGGGACTTACCATGATTCCCTCTTGGATTCCAGATTTGGGGGTAAGATAGTAACCGTGAACCAAGGTAGGATATGTCTTTTCAACGGCCTTTTTGGTGCAGAGGGGCACCCTCAAAAGGTAACAGACCTCCATATTCTGGGATGTTAGGCCAGTTTGCTGAAGCCGATGGATGGGCTTGCTAAATTTACCAGACTTGCCAACTTACCCCAAACATGTGTGTGTTTGTTTTTTTTATTTTTTTAATTTTAATTTTTTAATAATTTTCTAATTTTTTAACTTTAATTTTTTTAAAGTTCATAGCAAATCATATTAAATGGGGAAGTTTTAACAGCTTTAGATGCTTTTAGTTAACCAGTTTCCATTTTGACTTCACAATGGCATTTTTTAAACATTTGGTGTTTTCTTAAGCTCCCCACTGCTCTAGTTTGGGGGAGCTGTTGCCAAGAGAGGGGCCCCTCTGGGGCCAGAGCGGTGGGGAAGAATCCTTGCAAAGCACAGGCTGGGCTGCTGCTGAGGCCTTCCCAACCCCCTTTTTACAAGATGGAAGTGGGAGTCCATCCAGATGGATGCTGGTAGGTGGAGCCAGCAGGGCAGCTTTGTGCAGCGAACAGCCTACACGGTCACACCGAGCACCCCCCAGATGCTGAACCCGGAGGGGCAGGAGGGCAAGTGCAAAGAGCAGGAGATGGGAGAGACAATGCCAGAGAGGTGGAGGGTGCAGGTCAGAAGGAGAAACGGAGAGAGACCATGGGGTCGGGAAAGAAAGGAGAGGTGGAGAGTCAGAGGAAATGGAGCAGAATGACAGAGGTGGGTACAGTAGACAGTGGGGAGGAGGGAAGGCCCCAGAGACCCCTAGAGCCTTCACAGCCCCCCATGGCCCTGACAATCCTTCCAAGACATATTGCTGTAAACTTCAGAAAACTTTAAAAGAGGCAGGTTTCTAAAAAACCAGTAACTGTGACAAATTGTTGGTTGGCCAAATAGGCTATTTTCACAGGTTGATTTTGGGTGAACTGGACTGTTTCAGGATGGCAGGTGTGAAGAGGGATTCTTTTTTTTTTAATGTTTATTTATTTATTTTCTTATTAGTCATCCATTTTATACACATCACTGTATACATGTCAATCCCAATCTCCCAGTTCATCACACCACCACCCACACTCCCCCGCCGCTTCCCCCCCTTGGTGTCCATACGTTTTTTTCTCTACTTCTGTGTCTCAATTACTACCCTGCAAACCAGTTCATCTGTACCATTTTCTAGGTTCCACATATATGCGGTAATATATGATATTTGTTTTCCTCTTTCTGACTCACTTCAATCTGTATGACAGTCTCTAGATGCATCCACGTCTCTACAAATGACCCGATTTCGTTCCTTTTTATGGCTGAGTAATAGTCCATTGTATATTTGTACCACATCTTCTTTATCCATTCATCTGATGACGGGCATTTAGGTTGCTTCCATGTCCTGGCTATTGTAAATAGTGCTGCAGTGAACATTGGGGTGCATGTGTCTTTTTGAATTATGGTTTTCTCTGGGTATATGCCCAGTAGTGGCATTGCTGGGTCATATGGTAGTTCTATTTTTAGTTCTTTAAGGAACCTCCATACTGTTCTCCATAGTCACTGTATCAATTTACATTCCCACCAACAGTGCAAGAGTGTTCCCTTTCCTCCACACCCTCTCCAGCATTTGTTGTTTGTAGATTCTCTGATGATGCCCATTCTAACTGGTGTGAGGTGATACCTCATTGTAGTTTTGATTTGCATTTCTCTACTAATTAGTGATGTTGAGCAGCTTTTCATGTGCTTCTTGGCCATCTGTATGTCTTCTATGGAGAAATGTCTATTTAGGTCTTCTGCCCGTTTATGGATTGGGTTTTTTTTTTTTTTTTTTTTTTTTTATTGTTTGGGGTTTTTTGTTTGTTTGCGGTACGCGGACCTCTCACTGTTGTAGCCTCTCCTGTTGTGGAGCACAGGCTCTGGACGCGCAGGCTCAGTGGCCATGGCTCACGGGCCCAGCCACTCCGTGCCATATGGGATCTTCCTGGACCGGGGCACGAACCTGTGTCCCCCTGCATCGGCAGGCGGACTCTCAACCACTGCGCCACCAGGGAAGCCCTGGGTTGTTTTTTTTTTTAATATTGAGCTGCATGAGCTGTTTATATATTTTGGAGATTAATCCTTTGTCCATTGATTCGTTTGCAAATATTTTCTCCCATTCTGAGGGTTCTCCTTTCATCTTGTTTATGGCTTCCTTTGCTATGCAAAAGCTTTGAAGTTTCATTAGGTCCCATTTGTTTATTTTTGGTTTTATTTCCATTACTCTAGGAGGTGGATCAAAAAAGATCTTGCTGTGATTTATGTCAAAGAGTGTTCTTCCTATGTTTTCCTCTAAGAGTTTTATAGTGCCCGGTCTTACATTTAGGTCTGTCATCCATCTTGAGTTTGTTTTTGTGTATGGTATTAGGGAGTGTTCCAATTTCATTCTTTTACATGTAGCTGTCCAGTTTTCCCAGCACCACTTATTGAAGAGACTGTCTTTTCTCCATTGTATATCCTTTCCTTTGTCATAGATTAGTTGACCATAGGTGCGTGGGTTTACCTCTGGGCTTTCTATCCTGTTCCATTGATCTATAGTTCTGTTTCTGTGCCAGTACCATATTGTCTTGATTACTGTAGCTTTGTGGTATAGTCTGAAGTCAGGAAGTCTGATTCGTCCAGCTCTGTTTTTTTCCCTCAAGACTGCTTTGGCTATTCGGGGTCTTTTGTGTCTCCATACAAATTTTAAGATTTTTTGTTCTAGTTCTGTAAAAAATGCCATTGGTAATTTGATAGGGATTGCATTGAATCTGTAGATTGCTTTGGGTAGTATAGTCATTTTCACAATATTGGTTCTTCCAATCCAAGAACATGGTATATCTATCCGTTTGTTGGTATCACCTTTAATTTCTTTCATCAGTGTCTTATAGTTTTCTGCATACAGGTCTTTTGTCTCCCTAGGTAGGTTTATTCCTAGGTGTTTTATTCTTTTTGTTGCAATGGTAAATGGGAGTGTTTCCTTAATTTCTCTTTCAGATTTTTCATCATTAGTGTATAGGAATGCAAGAGATTTCTGGGCATTAATTTTGTATCCTGCAACTTTACCAAATTCATTGATTAGCTCTAGTAGTTTTCGGTGGCATCTTTAGGATTCTCTATGTATAGTATCATGTCATCTGCAAACAGTGACAGTTTTACTTCTTCTTTTCCAATTTGGGTTCCTTTTATTTCTTTTTCTTCTCTGATTGCCGAGGCTAGAACTTCCAAAACTATGTTGAATAATAGCAATGAGAGTGGACATCCTTGTCTTGTTCCTGATCTTAGAGGAAATGATTTCGGTTTTTCACCATTGAGAATAATGTTTGCTATAGGTTTGTCATATATGGCCTTTATTATGTTGAGGTAGGTTCCCTCTATGCCCACTTTCTGGAGAGTTTTTATCATAAATGGGTGTTGAATTTTGTCAAAAGCTTTTTCTGCATCTATTGAGATGATCATATGGTTTTTCTTCTTCAGTTTGTTAATATGGTGTATCACATTGACTGATTTGCATATATTGAAGAATCCTTGCATCACTGGGATAAATCCCACTTGATCGTGGTATATGATTCTTTTAATATGTTGTTGGATTCTGTCTGCTAGTATTTTGTTGAGGATTTTTGCATCTTTATTCATCAGTGATATTGGTCTGTAATTTCCTTTTTTTGTAGTATCTTTGCCTGGTCTTGGTATCAGGGTGATGGTGGCCTCATAGAATGAGTTTGGGAGTGTTCCTTCCTCTGCAATTTTTTGGAAGAGTTTGAGAAGGATGGGTGTTATCTCTTCCCTAAATGTTTGATAGATTTCACCTTTGAAGCTGTCAGGTCCTGGACGTTTGTTGTGGGAAGATTTTTAATCACAGTTTCAATTTCATTACTTGTGATTGGTCTGTTCGTATTTTCTATTTCTTCCTGGTTCATTCTTGGAAGATTATACTTGTCTAAGAATTTGTCCATTTCTTCCAGGTTATCCATTTTATTGGCATAGAGTTGCTTGTAGTTGTCTCTCAGGATGCTTTGTATTTCTGCAGTGTCTGTTGTAACCTCTCCTTTTTCATTTCTAATTTTATTGATTTGGGTCCTCTCCCTCTTTTTCTTGATGAGTCTGGCTAATAGTGTATCGATTTTGTTTATCTTCTCAAAGAACCAGCTTTTAGTTTTATTGATCTTCGCTATTGTTTTCTTTGTTTCTATTTCATTTATTTTTTCTCTGATCTTTATGATTTCTTTCCTTCTGCTAACTTTGGGTTTTGTTTGTTCTTCTTCCTCTAGTTTCTTAGGTGTAACATTAGATTGTTTGAGATTTATCGTGTTTCTTGAGGTGTGATTGTATTGCTATAAACTTCCTTCTTAGAACTGCTTTTGCTGCCTCCCATAGGTTTTGGATCATCGTGTTTTCATTGTCCTTTGGCGCTAGGTTTTTTTCGATTTCCTCTTTGATTTCTTTAGTGATCTCTTGGATATTTAGTAACGTATTGTTTAGCCTCCATGTGTTTGTGTTTTTTACGTTTTTTTCCTTGTAATTCATTTCTAATCTCGTAGCATTGTGGTCAGAAAAGATATGATTTCAATTTTCTTAAATTAACTGAGGCTTGATTTGTGACCCAAGATGTGATCTCTCCTGGAGAATGTTCCATGCACACTTGAGAAGAAAGTGTAATCTGCTGTTTTTGGATGGACTGTCCTATAAATATCAATTAAATCTATCTGGTCTATTGTGTCATTTAAAGCTTGTGTTTCCTTATTAGTTTTCTGTTTGGATGATCTGTCCATTGGTGTAAGTGAGGTGTTAAAGTCCCCCACTATTATTGTGTTACTGTCGATTTCCTCTTTTAGAGCTGTTAGCAGTTGCTTTATGTACTGTGGTGCTCCTATGTTGGGTGCATATATATTTATAATTGTCATATTCTTCTTGGATTAATCCCTTGATCATTATGTAGTGTCCTTCCTTGTCTCCTGTAACATTCTTTATTTTAAAGTCTATTTTATCTGATATGAGTAATGCTACTCCAGCTTTCTTTTGATTTCCATGTGCATGGAATATCTTTTTCCATCCCCTCCCTTTCAGTCTGTATGTGTCCCTAGGTTTGAAGTGGGTCTCTTGTTGACAGCATATATATGGGTCTTGTTTTTGTATCCATTCAGCAAGCCTGTGTCTTTTGGTTGGAGCATTTAATCCATTGACGTATAAGGTAATTATCGATATGTATGTTCCTAGGACCATTTTCTTAATTGTTTTGGGTTTGTTTTTGTAGGTCCTTTTCTTCTCTTGTGTTTCTCACTTAGAGAAGTTCCTTTAGCATTTGTTGTAGAACTGGTTTGGTGGTGCTGAGTTCTCTTAGCTTTTGCTTGTCTGTAAAGCTTTTGATTTCACCATCAAATCTGAATGAGGTCCTTGCCAGAGAGTAATTTTGGTTGTAGGTTCTTCCCTTTCATCACTTTAAGTATATCATGCCACTCCCTTCTGGCTTCTAGAGTTTCTCCTGAGAAATCAGCTATTATCCTTATGGGAGTTCCCTTGTATGTTATTTGTCATTTTTCCCTTGCTGCTTTCAATAATTTTTCTTTGTCTTTAATTTTTGCCAATTTGATTACTATGTGTCTCAGCATGTTTCTCCTTGGGTTTATCTTGTATGGGACTCGCTGGGCTTCCTGGACTTGGGTGGCTATTTCCTTTCCCATGTTAGGGAAGTTTTTGACTATAATCTCTTCAAATATTTTCTCATGTCCTTTCTCTCTCTCTTCTGCTTCTGGGGCCCCTATAATGTGAATGTTGTTGCGTTTAATGTTGTCACAGAGGTCTCTTAGGCTCCCTTCATTTCTTTTCATTCTTTTTCCTTTATTCTATTCCACAGCAGTGAATTTCACCATTCTGTCTTCCAGGTCACTTATCCATTCTTCTGCCTCACTTATTCTGCTATTGATTCCTTCTAGTGTAGTTTTCATTTCATTCATTGTATTGTTCATCTCTGCTTGTTTGTTCTTTAATTCTTCTAGGTCTTTGTTAAACATTTCTTGCATCTTCTCCAGCTTTGCCTCCATTCTTTTTCTGAGGTCCTGGATCATCTTCACTATTATTATTCTGAATTCTTTTTCTGGAAGGTTGCCTATCTCCACTTCATATAGTTGTTTTTCTGGGGTTTTATCTTGTCCCTTCATCTGGTTCTTAACCCTCTGCCTTTTCATCTTGTCTGTCTTTCTGTGAATGTGGTTTTTGTTCCACAGGCTGCAGGATTGTAGTTCTTCTTGCTTCTGCCATCTGTCATCTGGTGGATGAGGCTATCTAAGAGGCTTGTGGAAGTTGCCTGATGGGAGGGACTCGTGAAGAGTGATTCTTAACAGGCTGTTCCAGGGTGGGCTTCATGACCCCAGATTCGAATTATGCTGAGGTCATGGGACTGTGCCAGGGTCTCCAGGCTGTGTTCCACTGGCCTCCCTCAGCTTCAGCAAATGGAGGCTGCGTGGTGATGGCCCCAGCAGCAGCAGTGGCGGTGGTGTGTGTGTGTTTGTGTTGCCGTCATTTAAGGTAGAGAGAGAAGGGAGACTTGCCATTCAACCACAGTGCTTCACACAATAGGATGCAAGGGTATTTGAGGCCAGTGGCTGTTACTACTTAAGGATCTATTTCTTTTAAAAAAGGAATTAAGGGCTTCCCTGGTGGCGCGGTGGTTGAGAGTCTGCCTGCCGATGCAGGGGACACGGGTTCGTGCCCCGGTCCGGGAGGATCCCACATGCCGCGGAGCGGCTGGGCCCGTGAGCCATGGCTGCTGAGCCTGCGTGTCCGGAGCCTGTGCTCCACAGTGAGAGGCCCGCGTACCGCAAAAAAAAAAAAAAAAAAAAGGAATTAAAATAGGTGTTTACTCTGGATCCACCCTGAGCCTTGCCTTTTGATGTCAATGCTTGGTAAAAAGGGGAAGTGTGACTCTGCACTCGACCCCGAATCTTCTATTCTCATGATTATGGGGTGAATTATGTCCACCCCAAATTCCTATATTGACATGCTAGCCCCAGTGCCTCAGAATGAGGCCTTATTTGGAAATAGGGTTCTGATGAGGTCCTGGTGGGTGAGTCAGGTGGACCCCTTATCCAGTCTGACTGGTGCTCTTAGAGGAGGGGGGGTGTGGACACAGACACGCACACAGGGGGTTGGGGGGGCGGTACGTGGAGACTGGAGTGATGCTGCTGGAAACCGGGAGGCCTGGAGCAGATTCTTCCCTGGCGCCTTCAGAGGGAGCATGGCCCTGCCCACACCTTGATTTTGTTGTCACTCCAGGACTCTGAGACAATAAATTGTTAGGCTGCCCGGTTTGTGGTACTTTGTTACAGCAGCCCTAGCAAACTCATACACTGATGTTTCTGAAAGAACAGAGTCCTCTTGTCATTTAAGGCCACATGGATTGATTGCCCAGAACTAACTAATCAACTGGTCTGCTTTCTTTTCAAATTCTCCACTTACTGTTTCCATAACACATTTGTATTCTTGTGTTTCCAGCTTCTCCAGGTGAGAATCTGAGTGTGGGGTTTGCTTAGAAATACTGTTCGTGCAGGTCAGCACTGTCCCCAGATTTATGTGCTTAACTATGTCCGTGCTGATGGGGCTTTTTTTTGAGGGGGGGGGTGGTTGTTGGCATCATAGAAGTACCAGTGTCCTATTTAGGTTGTTTTGCGTTTTGGTTTTATTCTGCTTTCCATTAGTTGAACAGTCCAATGCACCTCACCCCGGCCCTGCAGAACCACCATCACGAGCACTGAAAAGCCGAAACATGTTCGCAATTTTCAAGGAACAAATTAAGTTGCTAGTATTTTATCCAGTTTTATTTATACCCCCAAATTGTCTCAAAACCTTGATCCCTTCTGCTGCTTCCTGCATCAACAGTAGTATCTGATTTGGCACAAAACCATAAAAATTACTTAGTTTCAGCGTCACCTGTCAGTACACAACTGTGTTCTATAAAGAACAGGTGCAGAGCCACCACCTGAAGGGGTTTGGGAACCAGGCAGAGGACAACTGTGTTCTCCCCCAGCTCCTGCAGAAGAGTCTTGATTGGCCCGTGGGTCCTACACATTCCCCATGCTGCCTGCCAGACCCCAGCCTCACATCGAGGATGTGGTTCACAGGCTCCACTCCGAGGGTTTTCTGGCGCAAAAGCAGATTTATCAGAGGGAGAAGGCAGTCAGGAATCATTCCACACAGTATTCAAGATAACCCAGTGGGGATCAATTCATACAGGAACTGTATTTGATGACTCTGTGGCTTTTTTAAAAATCACTTTTATTCATCTCAGCTTAAAGACAGAAGCAGTAGAGGAGCATTTTTCTTCTTATCCGGTGGGTACATTACAGTATGTAATGGTCAGATGTGTGGTCCAGACCCTCCCAACAATAATCACGATGAGACGTGTGGACAAAACGAGGCCGTGACATTCGTGGCCGCTCGGTTTTCTGATTTCAGCGTCTGCTCTCACTCCCAGGTGCTTTGGGCTCTGAACACAAGCAACTTCCTGGTGAACTTTGATATCCTGTTGATTTATGCTGATAAGACATGTAAGGAGTCAGCAAAGCCCATGTAAAATATCTTAAAACTTTTTTTGTAAATTATCTCAGGATTCACTGAGTAGACGTAGTGAAATCAGCACGTGAGGACATAGAACGCCGTTAAGTGCGCTAAGTGATCATTTTGTGTTTAGTGAAGCCAGAGAACACTGGACCCAGAAACAAGAGAAAACAATCAAGGGTGATTCTGGTTACACAGAGGTATTTCCCCCAAACATTAAGGTAACATAAATCAAACACTGGTACTTCTATTGGATGCTGTGATACCAACCACCCTCTACCCTCACCCCCTAAAAGCCCCATCAGCAAAGACATAATTAAGCACATAAATCCGGGGACAGTGCTGACCTGCATGAACAGTATTTCTAAGCAAACCCCACGTTCAGATTCTCACCTGGAGAAGCTGGAAATACAAGAACAGAGATGTCTTACGGGAACAGCAAGTGGAGAATTTAATACCTGCTTTACTTCTCCCAGCACTTAGGTGTCTTCTGCACCTGTAGGCAGACTAAGAGTGAACGGGGAAGAAACGTCAGTCTTAGCTAACTGATACATGGCCTTTACTAAAAATGTTCTTTATGTTATCTTAAAGCGTTTTACTGCATTTCCAGCTCTGGGCGGGAGTGCCCACTTGTTCAGGCAGTGAAGGAAACACGATTGAGTTGTGCCGTGAGATTATTTCCGGAGTCTTTCTGAACCTTCTGAGCCCAGGGCCAGCCTCAAAGAACCACCATGTGACACTGAGAAAAAGCACGTGTGGCAAATAATAGTGCCCGGGAAACTTGCTCATCATTCATCAGGTACCAGCCAGTTTTCAAAGGCCCGCCTTTAATCCTCCCTCAGAGATGGCTCTTAACCAATGTGGCTCGAGGAATGAATCGGCCCTTACCCGAACAAACAAAAACAAGAAGGTTTGGAGAGCCGGCCCCTGTGAACCAGAGATGGATTCAGATGCAGGGCTGGGCATGGTGCCAAGGGCCCTGGGCTCTCAGTGACACTTGCCTGCCCTCTTTGCGGATTTTGATTTAAAAGGGGTCGGTTGGGAAGGGTCAGAGAACCAAAGGAGAGGGAGTAGCTTAGGCTTGAACTCAGGGCCACATAACACAGTGTTCATGGATGTGGGCCCGGAGGCCCCAGGGCCTGGGTTCACACCCTGACCCTACCACTCACCAGCTGGGTGGTCTCTGAAAACTATAAGCCTGGGCTTCCCCAGCTGCCATGTGGGCATGAGAAGAATACCCACCTTATAAGACTTTGCAAAGGAGTAATAGCTTAGCATATAGCACCTGGCACGCTGGAAGCAAAGAATGCCGGCTCTCTCCTCCTTGGTCCCCAGACACGTGGGATTCCATGTAAGGAAAGGATGGCTGTATCTGTAAATAAGTGGCTACTGGTATTTTCGATGCCGGTGAATAATTTTATGATTTTTTCTAGTGATATCTATAATACCCTTCCAGATTTCTCTGGGATTTCTTTTCTTTTGGTGTTTAAAATAAATTCAGCTTCTTGATAGATTTATACATACCTTCTCTAGACAGACCTCACCCACACACGAGACACATATTGTGCGTTTTTCCCCTCCGAGAACTTGGGAAAGTTCTTTGGATGTCCCATCACCCCTTCCTGTTTAAAGCCTCCAATCCCGGGTGCTGACAGTGTTCCTTCCAGCCTTTGTTCATCTTGTTAATTCAGAAATGTCAGTTACCCACAAGCTTCAGTGAGCGCTGAAAGAGAGAAATTGATATGTTTAGTCCTCTGGCTTAGACATCTGATACATCAGTACACACCAACCAAATATTAGAAATGCCAGTGAGGAAAGATTTTTAAGCACGCTTGGATGCGTTGCCAAACTTGTCTAGAGCATGCGCGATGGAACACTTTCAGTGGGATGGGTGATGCCTAGGGTTTCTCTATTTACAGCACAGCTCCCCAGGGAAGGGGCACGTGCATATTTGTTCATGCAGTCATTCAACAAATGCTTGCGCCCCTGCTGCATACCAGGTCCCAGGGCTACCATGGTGAAACTAACACACAGAGTCTCTTTTCTTTTTTTTTTTTTTTTTGCTGTATGCGGGCCTCTCACTGTTGTGGCCTCTCCCATTGCGGAGCACAGGCTCCGGACGCACAGGCTCAGCGGCCTTGGCCCACGGGCCCAGCCACTCCGCGGCACGTGGGACCCTCCCGGACCGGGGCACGAACCCGTGTCCCCTGCATCGGCAGGCGGACTGTCAACCACCGCGCCACCAGGGAAGCCCCAGAGTCTCTTTTCTTAGGGGCGGTTCATAACCTCATGGAGAAGACAGGCAATTAACATACACCATGGTGTTGGACGGTGCGTTAGTTTCCTGTGGCTCCCGTAACAAATGACCACAAACCTGACGGCTTAAAACATCAGAAATGTATTCCCTCCTAGTTCTGGAGGCCAGAAGTCGAAGTTCAGTTCACTGGGCTGAAATCGAGGTGCTAGCGGGGCATACTCTCTCCAGTGGCTTTAGAAAAGAATTCATTCCTTGCCTCTTCCAGCTGCTGGTGGTGGCCGGCATTCCTTGGCCGAATCACGCCGATCTCTGTCTTCACATCGCCTTCTCCTCTGTGTGCCTCCCTTTTCTATAATAAGGACATTTGTGACGGTTTTTAGGGCCCACCCAGACATTCCCAAGCAATCTTATCTCAAGATCCTTAATTTAATCACCTCTGTCCACCGTATAAAGGAATGAATACTCGTTCTGGGCATTAGGAAGGGAATATCCCTCTGGGTGGCCGTAATGCAGCCTTCTGCAGGGAAACACAGCTGCTTGGCAGAAAAAAATGAAGTCAAAGGAAAGAGGAGGAGGGAGATGCTACTTTGGATTGAGGGGTCACATTTACAGTAAGCGGGATGTCTTTGTGTGCTCGCGGCCGTGGAGGCAGGGACATCCCCCCCAGCCCCCGGCCCCTAGCTGAGTGGTACCTCCATGCACTCGCCTGCACGACTTCAGCCATCCTTTGTGCTCAGTGTCTCCCCGTCCCCGCTGCCAACTTCTCCCAAATCTCTCCTTCCTATCTACGTTTCGATATGCTCGTCTCCCAACTTTATAAAAAGAAAAAATCTAAAGAAAGCATAAAAACCATGTCTTTATCCAGCGGCCCCCCTACGTTTCTCATCCCCTTGGCATCCAAGCTCCTTGAGAGAATTACACAAAAGCACCTCAAGCCCACCCTTCCTGCTGCTGTTGGCCACATCTGTGCTCCCCACCTGTGCCATCTGCTGTTCCCACCGCAGCCCCCCGCCTCCTTCTTCAGGGGCGAAGGGCCCCACTTCCTTCCTAGATCGTTCCTGTGGGCTGCGTTCTTGTCACCACTCCCTGTTGTCTCCCTAGAGAGCCTGCCCCGGTACCTGCGGGCTCACGCGGCAGCTCCCCCGGGCGCCGTCCGGTTCTCACCTGCCGTGTTCGATGCTGCCGTTGTGTGCATCCTTTGCTCATTTCCCGTGGCTTCTGCGACCCTCTCTCCGGCTGCTCTTCCCTCTTCCTTTCTGAGTGTTCCCGCACAGTCTCCTTGGCGGAACGTCCCTCTTCCTCACTCTGAGTGAGCATCCCCCTCTGTCCATCTCCCCACTAAGCCCTCTCTCTGCAGGTCGTGGCTTCAGGTGCCGTGTCTGGCTGATTCCCAGATCAGCGTCTTTGACTCCCATCTCCCTCCTGAGCTTCAGGCGCAAACATCTAACTGCCTCCTGCCCAGAGATGCACTCTGGTTTCCCACGGTTGCTGACAGCTCCTCCTGTCCCAAAGCGGACTCAACGGTCTGCTCGTGGCCCTGGGCTTTTTCTCCTCTCTGTTCCCTATTTCAGTGACTAGCAAGGACTCCTGCCTGCTTAGTGTTGCCGGAGACGGAAGCCTGGGCTCATCCCCAGCTTGGCTTTCTTCCTCACCCTGACATCCCCTCGGGGACAGAGCCGGGTCTTAGCCTCCCTCTAATTACCCCTCGGACCTCCCTCTCCTCCATTCCCCACGTCGCATCCCTGTTTCTGCTTCTACAGCTCCCGCTCAACTGGGACCACAGCCCCCAGTGAGGGCTCTACACACTTCCCCTCCAAACCAGTCCTCATGGAGCGGCTGGTGTAGAGACCTTCCGGGGGCTCTCTGTGCGACAGAAACCCAAACCCTAAACAAGCAGTACAAGGCGCATCTCAATGTCCTGCCCCCCGTTCTAGCCACGCAGAGCACTTGGAGCTGAGGGGCCGTTGTGTGTTCTCACGGCCCGGGCCTCTGCTCACGTTGTCCCTTTGGCCTGAAACCCTCTCCCTGACTCCGTGTTCAGCGTATGTTACTTGGACTGTCAGCCGGCTTCCCACCCCGAGGCCCCCGCTGTCCGCGTCATGTGCCAAGTCCCCCATCGTGACTCAGTGCTCTGTAGCCAGCGGGTCTCTGTGAGCGCTGGTGTCATCTCTGCCGTGTTCGCCGTTGTAAATGCCCAGCATCCGGCACAGTGGCTGGCCCAGGACAGGGGCCCAGTAATTATTTTCTGAGTGAATTCATGTATGAAGCCCATTGTCGTAATAACAAACTGATCGCTGCGGGAATCAGTAGGTCACTGTAGAATCAAAACTGTAGAAGTAACTAAGATCCGACTCCCTGAGAGGCGGGAAGGAGACTGTGAAGACAGACTGCAGTATCCACAGACGAAGGGATGGTGAGGCGTCGTCCTCATCTCTGCCCTTAGTGTCTGTCTAATCCCTCTTCCACGTGGCAGCCCTTCAAACAGCCAAAGCCCGTTTCCAGACCTTTTTAACAGGCTTGGCTTCCAGACCCTGCAGGGTTTTCGTTGTGCTCCTTGAAATTGTTCCAGCTTGTGAGAGTCCTCTGAGAATGTGGAACACAAACGCCAAATCGGGTCTGACCTCGGCTAATGGGCTAGAATTGTCCATTTTTGACTTTATAGTTTTTATTAATGCAGCCTAAGCCTACATGGGCTTTTTCATTTAGCCACATGGCACTGTTAGCCAACAGTGAGACCCCGTTGGCCGTATTCTCATGGTAGTCGGGGGCTGGCCCCTTCTCGAATCCATCTTCGGAGGATTTGCCAACCTTGAGGTTCCTGGTATCTCCCCACTTCTTTGCTTTCTCAGCCACGCCGATGAGTGTTTTCACTTCAGATGATGTTAGTGATCTGGGACTTGCACAGGCAAAATGCTTCACTCCCTCTTATCAGTTTCGGTCTTCAAATTCCTTTTAACGATGTTTGCCCATTTATTTTAAGATGACCCTCCTTCGTGGAAAAGGCAGACTCAAAGGAGGGGCTTGGAATGTACCCTCGGCCCCTACCGGTTCTTTCCTCTTCCTCTTCTTACCTCGAGTATAGTTCTGTAGAGCCCTTTCTCTGGATCTCAGCACCTGCACCCATTCAGCATAATCTGGGCTTTTGCCTTCCTGTCCTTATTCATCCACGAGTTGGTGAGTCCTTGAAGGTGGTAGTTCTTAGACTTTTTCTAGGCTTACCTCCCGGGAACTGGGGAAGAGAGAGCCTGTGAGCCAGCAAATGAAGGCGGGGGGATGGCCGGTACCCCCTTCCCCAGCTGCCGTGTTTCCTCCCCCCGAGAGCAGCCTGGGGACCACCTGACGTCTTCAGGTGCCTTCTGTTCTCTTTTCTGCTTGTTGCAGGGGTTGGGGGAGAAATCTTCTCTTTTGAGAGGTTTCCAGCTCCTTTCAGAATCTCTGGTGTTATCAGATCTTACTTGCCTCTTTCCCGTAAATTTTGAAATCTCTTTTCTTTACTTCATTTTTTAAATTTCCCTGGTCATTGCGAGCTTAACAAGAACGTGGTCACTCTCTCCCACGTGAGTGGCCATCTCCTCCTTGATGGTCACAGCTCTGTCCAGTGAGGCTGTTCTTTGTCTTGGTCCCCAGCTTCCTGAGCTAATCCTCGTCTGGGGGGCTAGCTTGCAGGTTGCTGGAGAGGGACGGGGTGAGTGTGTGCTCTCCAGAAGCCAGGCACAGAATTGCAACACCCCTGGGTGCGTGTTCCATCTTGCCAAAGCCAGCGCGAAAATACGTGTCATCCAAGGGGTGGAGGCCACCGTAAAATTTAAGGTGATGATGTTTCGTACTTAAAACATTTTAGTCCTAAAGCTTCAGAACTTCAGGGCCTCACAGGGGCCCTCCCAGAGGGAAAGAAAGCAAAAAGCTTTCCATCAGAGAAAGAAGCAGTCGAAAAAATCCGCACCATCAGCTTCTTTCTCTGTGACAACACGAAATAATCCCCTTCGGGGAGGTTCAGCTAATCTTAAAATACTTCTTCTGTGGCTCACACTAGGTATGTCCTCGGGAGGCACAAATCCCACAGATACAAACAGAGGAACTCCACTCTGCCCCTCCCCGCAGAACGGCCACCACCTCTGAAAGACAGCGAGGTCACTGACAGTGGCAGTATTTATAGCGCCCCTAATCCTGCCAGGTCAGCACTGGTCACCTGCTCCCCGCGAGGTCTGGGCAGCTTGGCTAAGGCACTGCCGGTAGAAAACACCAGAAAACACCCTGCGCGCAGGTTACAGGCCTGGAGTCTCGTCCAGTCTTGCCTGTCACAGCCTCAGTTTCCCCCCAGTTAGAGGACTTTTCATCATTTAAGGATCAGTTTTGCGTCTTGCAGTTCAGGATGAGCTCCCCTACTTGCATTTCCGTATATAATGGACAATCTCGAGTGCTCTGGTCGGCACACCGATTCTCCTCTGTTGCTGCTTCATGGGATAGCATATGTCAGCGTCCAACATATGTCAACATCCAACAAGCACATCCAGAATCCCTTTTTCTTCGTTGCGTCCCACCAGTCAGAGCTGCATCTCAGTAAAGCGTTCAGCCCTGAGACCTTCAGTCGTGTGCTGGACAGCGGCAAAATCTGAGCTGAGAAATAGCGAAACCCACCATCCCACAGGACCTCAGCCTGTGCTCAGAGTTAAAAGCTCAGCTCAGGAGGGTGACCCAGTCTCACTTCCTGTGGCTAAACTGACCCACTAGCTGTCCCTCAGCCATCAGGGTGGCGGACACCACCGGACTTTCGCTGAGCGTGGTACCACGCTGGCCCTGTGTCTCCCACAAGGACGGCCTGTTTGAGGCTTTGTTTCTGCTGGGCTGCCCTACCCCCGTGCCCCGAGACTGCCTTCTCATTGTTCACATTATCCGGGAGAAGAAAAGGACCTCTTGTGCGTGGGGGAAGGACGAAAAGGACCAAGGATGCTGAATTTAAGACTTTCTCATTTGGCGTCCCTCACGGTGTCTGTGTACCTTGAACCATTGGGCCAGTTGGGCGCCTTTAGACATCCCAGAGACATGGGGGGAGCAAGGCTTCGGAGTCCCCAAGGCCGGGGTTGAAATCCTGGCCCTACCCTTTACAAATGGGCTGACTGGGGAAAGTCACACAGCCCCTCTGGGTCCTGCTGTCCTCAATAGAGGACCCAAAACAAAGCCATGACCCTGGGACTGGGGTAAGGATTAAATGACATAGCCTCTGGAAGGCTCTTGGCATATAGTAAATAATTGATGAGTTAGTTCCTTCCCACTGAGCCTCTGCCCCCCTTCGCACTTCTCCCCAAAGCTTCAGTCATCCAGCATTTGCGTTTTAAGTCATCATATGTTGTAGATTTGAGGGTTCGATTGGTTTGTTCAGGGCAGATTAAAACAATTGAGACTGGTCCCCAACTCTCTACCTCATAACAGAGTGACAGTACAAATCCACAGGTGTGTTCCTTTTTTTAAGTTATTTTATTGAAGTATAGTTGATTTATAATGTTGTGTTGATTTCTACTCTATAGCAAAATGATTCAGTTATACCTATATGTACATTCTTTTTTATGTTCTTTTCCATTATGGTTTATCACAGGATATTGAATATAGTTCCCTGTGCTACACAGTAGGACCTTGTTGCTTATCCATTCTATAAATGATGTTAATCATTTGCATCTGCTAATCCCAAACTCCCAATCCATCCCTCCTCCCGCTGGCCCTGCCTTGGCAACCACAAGCCTGTTCTCTACGTCTGTGAGTCTGATTCTGTTTCGTAGATAAGTGCATTTGTGTCATACTTTAGATTCCACATATAAGTGATATCATAAGGTATTTGTCTTTCTCTTTCTGACTTACTTCACTTAGTCTGATCATCTCTAGGTCCATCCATGTTACTGCAAATGGCATTACTTCATTCTTTTTTATAGCTGAGTAATATTCCATTGTCTATATGTGCCACATCTTCTTTATCCATTCATCTGTCGATGGACATTTAGGTTGTTTCCATGTCTTGGCTATTGCAAATACTGCTGTTATGAACATTGGGGGGGTGCATGTATCTTTTCAAATTATAGTTTTGTCTGGGTATATGCCCAGGAATGGGATTGCTGGATCATATGGCAACTCTATTTTTAGTCTTTTGAGGAATCTCCATACTGTTCTCCGTAGTAGCTGCACCAATTTACATTCTCACCAACAGTGCACACATGCAGTTCTTAAAGCAGTTAGCAAATGCACGTGCATATTGTGTTGTTATAAGCAGGTTCCTTTTTTTTTTTTTTTTTTTTTTTTTTGCCATACGCGGGCCTCTCACTGCTGTGGCCTCTCCCGTTGCGGAGCACAGGCTCCGGACGCACAGGCTCAGCGGCCACGGCTCACGGGCCCAGCCGCTCCGCGGCATGTGGGATCTTCCCGGACCGGAGCACGAACCCGTGTCCCCTGCATCGGCAGGCGGACTCTCAACCGCTGCGCCACCAGGGAAGCCCCAATTTTTTAATTTTTTAAATTGTGCTAAAGTACACCTCACATATAACTTAGCACCTGAGCCGTGTGTAAGTGTACAATTCAGCACATTTACATTCTTGTGCTCCTGTCCTCACCATCCATCCCCAGAGCTCTTCAACTTGCGAAACGGAAACTCTCTACCCATTGAATAATCACTCTCTATACCCCGCCCAACACACGCAGCCTCTAGCAAGTTCCAGTTTGACTACTAGCAGTCAAAAAAAGTAAAGGCTAAACATAAGCTAAGGTTGGAACTTTCTAAATATTCTTCAGATCACGTAAGGAAAGAATTACCATTCTGCAGATACAGATGGGATGGGCGGGAGTTCACAACTGGAGTGCCACCTGCGGCTTTGGTGCATGGCACCCCCTGCTGTTTGAAGTGTGTTGTTTCTTTCAATCAACCCTTTGTTTCTTACCAAGAATTCAGTCGACTTACGTGGGAAAAATGCACCAACTGCTCTTAAGTGTGTATACGGCAATTTCACTGAATCGAAATGATAACAGGGATGACTCAGTTTTCATATTCTTAAGCTGATTTTTAAAATTACATCTGAAAATGTTAATATAATATTTTATCAAAAATGTGCTGTAACCGTTCATGGTTACGTCAACTCCCCTATGAAAATATTCCAGGTAGATGTTTATAATAATTGTAACTGTCAACAGGCCACGCGGAGAATATTAGGCGGTACCTAAATACTCGGTACCAGGCTTTGCCATGCTCCCTAGCTTAACCGAAAACCAAGCTCTGTTTCTCTCAGTAATAGAGGTGGTTTACTCCATCTGTCTCAGCCTACTGAAACTTTTGTGGGCCTGACCTTACATCAGAAGTCACCCTTTTTATGTATCTCTTCACTGTACACTGTTGCAATTCTCACTGTGCTACCCATGACTCTGTCCCGCCTGGAAGTGCTTTTCTCCGTCGCCTCTTCCCGTGCTGCCCCTTCGCCTTCATGCCCATGTGGGCTGTTCACCCCTTCAGAGGATGGGTCAGCGGTCCCCGATCGGCAGCTCCGAGGGGCAGCAGCCCGTTCCCTCTGGAGGTTACTACAGGCTTGCTCCTGTCACCCCCTTTAATGCTGCTCCCCAGAAATTGGGTTCGTCAGCCTTTTCACACATGGTCTGCTTGAGCATTTCCACACTAGTAAAACAGCACTTTTTTTCCCTCAACACTGGGACTCACCCTGGTTCTGAAGAGTCAGTCCTGATGAAAAGCTGTCGTTCCGCTGGGGATGTGGTGACTTCTCGTGAGCTCACCGATGGCACTAGGAAAGCTCTTAGAAGCAGCCGCATCTAGTTCAGGCAGCCGCCAGCAAGGAGAGTAACTGTGGAGAGCGCAGGCCGGGAGGGCCCCCCCGTGGGCAGCCAGGCCTCCAGCCTGAAGGAGAGTGATGCTTGCTCATTCACCTCACATCACACCCTCTCACACTGCACGGGGACACCTCAGCATACCCCAGGAGCCCTAACTTCAGGCGCCTCCAGGTTTGAGCGTTTCTCACCTCCTGGTCCGAGGCCATCTCTCACCTGGATAGTTATAGTAGCCTCTCCTCCACAGGGCTCCCCCGACCTCCACAGTCTGTTCTCACACGGCCCTGGGAGAGCCTGTCCAAACAGCAGTCCGATCGCGTCACTCCTCCAGTCCACAAAGTCCCGAGGCTCCCAGAGTCACAACCATGACCTGCAAAACCCTTCAGGAAATGCCCCTGCCCCACCCCTACCCTCCTCCACTCCCACCGCACATGTGCAGACAGCGCAATATCGTGATGCTAAGAACCAAAAGGCCAAACGGCATTCCCGGGTCTCTGAAAACTCAAGCGAGGTAGGCGTGTGTGTATCCTATCGAGTCCGCCTTCTTCTGCCTCCAACCTCAACCCTCAAGTAAACCGAATCAGGGTGCCTTCTGCCTGGAGTGACATTAGATGCAGTTTGAAAACCGAGCCGGCGGACACCTCTGAAAGCCACCCCTCGTTCTGAAGCAAGACTGCTTCATCCCTGTCATCGGCACGTAGGAAGGTTGACTTTATCTGTGAACACAGATGCACGGGGTCCTTTTTATTCTAAATTATTTTCTGAACCAGAAGAAAGAAGACCCGCTCTTTGTGGTAAAACAGGGAAAAGTACAAAGAGGAAATAAAATCAACCCTAATCTCAACACCTGCAGATGACCCCACCGTTGGTATTTTATTGCGGTTCCAGGAAACGTTTTACAGTGATGATAGCTGAGATTGATCACATTCGCCGTGCCCGGCACTGGTGGGAGCATTTTGTGCAGATCCTGGGCTTCTCAGCCTGGGCCCCCAGGTGGTGCTGGCGGTCTGGTCATCTGAGGTGCACTAAGGAGCTGGCACCAGAATGTAAGTCAACTTACTCATCAAGCACACAGTCCAGAGCCTAGCCTGTAACCACCGCTTTGTGGGCGGCATTGTTGAAGGTTACCACTGGTTTACCCAGTGGGGACTTAACCCCAATTAAGCATAAGTTGATCCCTTTTTTCTAAGTAAAACCTCCAAATAAGACTGATGCCCAGGGCCGGCTATTTTAATTCAGAACTGCTGCATGTATTTCACTTCTTCTAAATGCAGGGGTTCAGAATGTCTGACTTGACGCTAATGCTGATTATTCAGGGTAATGGAGACAGCTTTGTGAGTTCCGCAAAAGCGTGGTCAACAGCTTCTGGAAATTAAGTCAAAACCAGAGTTCTTGGCAGTGTTCCTTCGTGGAATGGAGTCCTCTCAGGATGCACGGGAACGGCTGTCTCACGGTGGCTGGGTTTCTAAGTTCTCTGAGTTCAAATGCTGACGGAGAAAATTAGCTTCTTCAAATTCCAATCCCAAGTCCTTGGGAAAGAGATTCAGTCCCAGGGCAAGTCAGGGACTGACTCTGTGGATGAGGAAGGTCTTGGGAAAGATGCCCGTGGTGTGGTTCTAGTCACATTGATTCAGACTGTAACATCTTAGGCCCAGGAGTGTTATTTCTGTAAGTTTTGGGGCTTCCTTCATCCTTGCTGTACACTCTGATCCTATTTGGGAATCTCAACACATGGTAAAGCTGTGTCAGGACTTAGCTGACTACTGCATGGATTTAGAAGTGAAGGGTTAAATACTGCCCCCAATATAGAACAACTACATACAGCCGAAGCCTACTAACAGATTGCTTCTAAGGGAGGTGTTAGATTATTCATTGATTTGCCCAACCAAACCCTCATTAGAAATGTGACCGTGACACATATGCTGACCAGAAACTTCATGTTAAGCTTGTGAATAAAAGGGCTGCAGCCCTTTGGTTAGCTTCTACACAGGCTGACATGATTTTTTTTTTTAAAAAGAAGCCAATGATCATGGAGACAGAAGGTTTGTCTGGAGTGGTCTACACTCTACTCGAGATGAATGTATCTTGAAATACAGATAGGTATTTCGAGACAGCAGAAGCAAGAAGAGCTACAATCCTGCAGACTGTGGAATGAAAACCACATTCACAGAAAGACAAAATGAAAAGGCAGAGGACTGTGTACCAGATGAAGGAACAAGATGAAACCACAGCAAAACAAATAAATGAAGTGGAGATAGGCAACCTTCCAGGAAAAGAATTCAGAATGTTGATAGTGAAGATGATCGAGGACCTTGGAAAAAGAACGGAGGTAAAGATCGAGAAGATGCAAGAAATGTTTAACAAAGACCTAGAAGAATTAAAGAACAAACAAACAGAGATGAACAATACAATAAATGAAATGAAATCTACACTAGAAGGAATCAAGAGCAGAATAAGTGAGGCAGAAGAACGAATAAGTGACCTGGAAGACAGAATGGTGGAATTCACTGCTGTGGAACAGAATAAAGAAAAAAAGAATGAAAAGAAATGAAGACAGCCTAAGAGACCTCTGGGACAACATTAAACGCAACAACATTCACATTATAGGGGTCCCAGAAGAAGAGAGAGAGAAAGGACCTGAGAAAATATTCGAAGAGATTATAGTCGAAAACTTCCCTAACATGGGAAAGGAAGTAGCTACCCAAGTCCAGGAAGCGCAGAGAGTCCCAGGCAGGATAAACCCAAGGAGAAACATGCCGAGACACATAGTAATCAGATTGACAAAAATTAAAGACAAAGAAAATTTATTAAAAGCAACAAGGGAAAAACGACAAATAACATACAAGGGAACACCGATAAGGTTAACAGCTGATTTCTCAGCAGAAACTCTACAAGCCAGAAGGGAGTGGCACAATATTTTTAAAGTGATGAAAGGGAAGAACCTACAACCAAGATTACTCTACCTGGCAAGTGTCTCATTCAGATTTGACAGAGAAATCAAAAGCTTTACAGACAGGCAAAAGCTAAGAGAATTCAGCACCACCAAACCAGCTCTACAACAAATGCTAAAGGAACTTCTCTAAGTGGGAAACACAAGAGAAGAAACGGACCTACAAAAACAAACCCAAAACAATTAAGAAAATGGTCCTAGGAACATACATATCGATAATTACCTTAAACGTGAATTTATTGGGCTTCCCTGGTGGCGCAGGGGTTGAGAGTCCACCTGCCGATGCAGGGGACACGGGTTCGTGCCCCGGTCCGGGAGGATCCCACATGCCGTGGAGCGGCTGGGCCCGTGAGCCATGGCTGCTGGGCCTGCGCGTCGGGAGCCTGTGCTCCGCAACGGGAGAGGCCACAACAGTGAGAGGCCCACGTACTGCAAGAAAACAAACAAACAAAAAACGTGAATTTATTAAATGCTCCAACCAAAAGACACAGGCTTGCTGAATGGATACAAAAACAAGACCCATATACATGCTGTCTACAAGAGACCCACTACAAACCTAGGGACACATACAGACTGAAAGGGAGGGGATGGAAAAAGATATTCCATGCAAATGGAAATCAAAAGAAAGCTGGAGTAGCATTACTCATATCAGATAAAATAGACTTTAAAATAAAGAATGTTACAAGAGACAAGGAAGGCCACTACATAATGATCAAGGGATCAATTCAAGAAGAAGATATAACAATTATAAATATATATGCACCCAACATAGGAGCACCTCAATACGTAAGGCAACTGCTAACAGCTATAAAAGAGGAAATGGGCAGTAACACAATAATAGTGGGGACTTTAACCCCTCACACCAGTGGACAGATCATCCAGACAGAAAACTGATAAGGAAACACAAGCTTTAAATGACACAATAGACCAGGTAGGTTTAATTGATATTTATAGGACATTCCATCTGAAAACAGCAGATTACACTTTCTTCTCAAGTCCACACGGAACATTCTCCAGGATAGGTCACATCTTGGGTCACAAATCAAGCCTCGGTAAATTTAAGAAAATTGAAATCATATCAAGCATCTTTTCCGACCACAACACTGTGAGATTAGAAATGAATTACAGGGGAAAAAATGTAAAAAACACAAACACATGGAGGCTAAACAATACGTTACTAAATAACCAAGAGATCACTGAAGAGATCAAAGAGGAAATCAAAAAATGCCTACAGACAAATGACAATGAAAACACAACGATCCAAAACCTATGGGATGCAGCAAAAGCAGTTCTAAGGGAAGTTTATAGCAATACAAAGCCTACCTCAAGAAACAAGAAACATCTCAAATAAACAACCTAAACTTACACCTAAAGGAACTAGAGAAAGAAGAACAAACAAAAATTCATCTAGACGAGACAGGTAAATAATGCACTGGGTAAGTAAGAATAGATGGAGAAATGTTATTAATAAATGTATTAAATAACATGATACTCTCATTTACCTAAACTTTAAAAAACAATGTAAATAGTTCAAGTAGATTCTGTTTTCATCAGTATCTAGGGTAGGGGTTCAAATGGGGAGACCCCTAGAGGGATGCATGAGAATCTGAGATTGTAGAAACGACGCTTGTCTCTCCCAACCTGGAAATTGTGATCTGCTGCAGGTATAAGCCCCATACCTCTATCCCCACAAAGATACACAGGGGAGCTCAGGTATTCTCCAGCTGCATTGGGGCAGATAAATGTCGTGAATGAGTCGATGTGCATTCTTCATCATGTACATTTGTGAATTTGTCTGTGATGGCAGGTGGCAGTGATCCTGTCCTGAAAATTACTCTGGAACCATGCCCACAACACTGACATGCTGATCACGTGTTTGGGGGCTTAACCAGAGAGGCAGGGGTCCTGTTTGGGCCACTTGCTAGCTGTGTGGTCTTGAGCAGGTGAAGAAAACTTTATGTGCCTGGTCTCTTCATCTGTAAAGTGGGTAGTAATAGTACAGCTCTCATAGGAAAGTAAAGATGAAATGATTTAGTATGTATAAAGCATTTCTTCCGGTTCCCGGCCCATAAGAAGTGCTACATAGTGTTTGCTATTTTAATATCCCCGCCACTGTTGTCATAGACATAGATGCCGAATCTTCCCAAGAAATGGATTAAAATGATGCAAGCAAACAAATCACTGATTGTTAAAAAAAAAGAAAGAAAAAGAAAAACAAATAAGTATCTCAAAATTCAAAGTAAAAATTTCATGGTCAGTGCCTGGACCTCAGAAAAAGAGTCACAGTCTGTCAAATAAAAGAGGAGTGGGTCATGGGTCTTCTTTTTTTTTTTTTTTTTTTTAACCTTTTGGTTTTAGAATTATTTTAGATTTACAGAAGCACTGTGAAGATAGCACGGACCCTTCACCCCACACTCCATCTTACTCCGCTGTGGTACATTTGTCACAAATAAGGAACCAACCCCAGTACGTTATCGTGAACTAAACTCCACAGTTCATTCAGATTTCATGAGCGTTTTCCTCACGTCCTTTCTCTGTTCTAGGATCCCATCCAGGCCACCACGCTACAGTTAGTCATCTTGTCTCCTTAGCCTCCTCTGGTTTCTGAGAGTTTCTCAGACTCTGCTTGTCTTTGTGGCCTTGTCAGTTTCGAGGACTACCGGTGAGGCACTATGTAGAATGTCACTCAATTTGGGTTTGTCTGGGGTTTTTCTCATGGTTAGACTGGGCATATGGGCTTTCGGGAGGAAAACCACATAGTTAAAGGGCCATTCTCATCACATCTCCTCAAGAGAACGTGCTCTCAACATGACATCACTGATGATGTTACCTTGATCACCTGGCCCATTATGTTTGCCAGGTTTCTCCACCGTGAAGGTCGTTTTCCCCTTTTCCATCTTGTCCTTCTTTGGAAGGAAGTTACTGTGATCAGCCCACACTCCAGGAGTGGGGAGCTATGCCTCCACCTCCCTAAGGGGGGAGTATTCTATTCTGTGCTGGAGATTTGCCCCTATCTGTTTATATATATACCAGTATAGACTCATGGGTACTTGCTCTGTGCTGTAGCTCATAATTCAATACTACATCCTTTTTTGTTGCTCAGATTCCTCCAGCTTTGCCAGCGGGAGCTCTCTCTTCTGGACTCCCGTGTCCTTCGATGTATCGTTCCAAGCTGATGGTCTTGTATAGTTCCCACCCTAGTCCTACAGTGAGCCATTTCTCCAAGGACCCCTGGTTCCTTTTATTGGAGAATAAATAGAAGAACCAAGATCGGGGCATGGAGTGGGTGGTTGTGCTTCGCTGGCTGCTTCCTAATGAGATAATGTTGACAGCAAGCTCAGCGGCAGAAAACCCAACCCTGCAGCTACTCCCGGGAACAAGTCATGTTCACTGTCAGTAGCTTATGAGGTTTGCGTTCTGGTGTGGAAAAGTCAACGTCATGAGGCTCTGCAAATATTTGAGGAAAACGGCATGTCCTGGTCAACTAGGAGGGCATGTTCTAAGTCAAGACTACTCTGGGCGAACTCCTCAGAAAGACACTTTTCCTGAAATATTCTTTGTTAGGTTAGCTTCTAGAGCGTCTTATTTTCCGCAACAGACTGGTTAAATCTCATCTGATTATGATGCTAGGGGTCAGTATGTTTCTTGGAAAAATTTGATCTGCATACAGGGATTGCCGCTTTTAACCAACACCAAACCTACTTCCGGGTTGCATGTATTTCTTTCTGGGCAATGCTGGAAATAAGTCACTTTTTTTTAAAGAACGTGCTGGAAGGTAAGGAGCATTTTCATAGTGGAAGTATGGCAAAGGCAAAGGGGCAAATCCAGAGACTTCAGGGAGGAAAAGAAAGGAAGCGTCGATCCATGTGGCATTCCTTCCCTTTAAACCTGTGATTGCTGAAGCCCCGGGCTAGACTGAGAGCATTCAGTTACACCGATCTAGAAAGACCCAATCTAGGCTGTTAGGTGCGTGGGGCTGAAAACCCGAGAAGAAGTACCTCGGTGGCACGTGGCCTTGATAGGAGCCTGTAGGGTGTCTTTGGCACAGACAGATACCAGATGGAGAACAGAGGGGCTTAGTGGTGTCAAGTTAAATCATACTGTCGACTTTTAGAAATGACATATCAAGCCTCCCTCCTGGGAAGCTCTATTAGAGATCCACCGAGCCTTACTGTTTTGCTTTCAAGGGACCAGAACTGCAGTCACCCGCCCTGGTTACTCGGTATTTATGTCAGCGTCTCCGGTAATTTGGATGCACTTGCTATCTTGCGTCCTCAGGTTGGACGCCTCCAAAGGTTACTGACCTTCTCTTCCAGGGCAGTGGAGAGCCTCCAGGTGACCATTATCTGTGCAGAGAAGCCAGAGGGAGGACTGACCTTTGCCACTGGTGCCTGCTTGCACCTTCCTCTCTGACATGCAATTACACGCTCCTTTTTCCTCGGTTTGTGGTCATTTAAAAGGCACTTCACGGCGATTTCGCAAGGCACAGAGAGATTGCAACAGGAGGCATTATCTCACATTCAGATAATCACTGGCTACAAAATAAGTAAAGCCTGCCGATGGTTTTCCTGGAAGCTTAAGTTTTTTATTTTTTTTTAGCAGAACGCAGCCTAGAGAGCTCCCTCCAGCCAGAGAGGAAACCCAGGATAGCTTATCCTCCGTTAGTCCTGTTGCACAATCAAGTCCAGGGTTGGGGCGATGCTCACTTATCTTAATTCTTTACAGCTTTACTGCTGTGGAAAATATTTGAAGGGAGGGATGATCAATCTACTTGTCAAGAAAACGAACCGTGTCCCAGTGCTGTGCTCAGTGTCGTTGTGAACGTATCACGAAATTGCCACCATTCCTGGGCCGTGGGTGTGAGTGACAGCTCACCATTTCAGGCTGGCAGCTTTGCAGTGAGAAAAGATGGCAGGGCTACTTGTCCAGGACGCTAGGTAATACAGCCTCCGAGCTCCGAGTTGCTAGATCTTAGGAAGTACTTTTCCCTTCATGTCAGAGATGGGGTGTAAGTACATGCATCAGGCAGTAGGGTTAAATGATGGTACATCTGTCATCTTTGAAAATCAAGTGGGATATTCTTCCCAGATGCTGAAAAATACAAGTAGAATAAAAGTTCCATTGCATTTATAAAAGTGAAACGTATTTATAACAGACCCTCCAAGGTATTTTTTTTAACATATTTCAACATGACGTAGTAAACAGGACCAGCCTAATTCCATGAAACTTAATTTACCCAAAGCCTAAAGGTCATAATAGTCTAAAACTTCAGTGTTCTGTTTGTACACGAATGCAATTCGTTTTATAATGCATTCACTTTCATTTTAGAGAATCACTTACATCTTAAGAAAGGGAGAGAAGTATTTTATGCAACTGGCATTTTTCTGACATTCTCTTCCAAAGTTACAGCGTTGCATTTTTAAATTCAGCTTTTCAATCGGTTATACACACACAAAGCTTAAAAAGTCAGGCCTCTAAGAACTGGTCCCCGCAATAGCTTTCTCCCAACCTGCCCTCGCCTTTTCTCCTACTCCCAGATCCGGTTCAGTTGCAATTCTGCCTGCGTCCAGATGCTTTCAGGTCACTTTTTATTGTTTGGTTAAAATTAATGTAAAAATTACATGAATAGACATGCTCACCCTGAACTAACTGAGCTGTCCAGCAGCCTAGATAAGCCTTCCACACTGGCCCGGCTACCCGCTCAGATGCCCGCCTGTCACATGGGCCCCGCTGCCAGGCTCCCTTTGGGGCAGGTGTGGCGGATGGGCCAGGGCCTGTGTTGTCAGGTGAGAACAGAGCAAGGCGGAGGCAGCTCGAGGACCCGTGTGCCAGTCCCCCGATCGGGCAGGTTCACCCTCTCTCCTAGCTCCTCGGGGATCACGTGACACCTGCCTTCCCATCTCACTTACGTACACCTTTTTCTAACAACCTCGCTTCCCGCCTTTCTTCCCCACAGCTCTGTTTTGTGATGTTCTGGACGCCCAACGTTTCCGAGAAAATTTTGATAGACATCATCGGCGTGGACTTCGCCTTCGCAGAACTCTGTGTCGTTCCCTTGCGAATCTTCTCCTTCTTCCCGGTTCCAGGTAAACAGAGAATGAAAGAAAAATTCCTATTTCCCCTCATGCCCGATTCAGTCTTCTTTGTTGGCAAACATTTGCAGTCCTGTCCCCCCCCAAAAAAAAAATTTTTTTAAGTTTTCAAATTTCACAGTGGATTAAAAAGATGCGAAGACAGTATCCAGTCAGTTGAAGGTTTGAGAAACCAGTCGAACAGGTGTCGTTTGTTTCTTAAAGGACAGTGGTTGCAAACTCAGTCAAAAGAGCCCAAAGGGATAGCATGAGACGTTCCAGGGGCAGTAGAACAGTTCTGTTCTACTGCGGTGATGGCTACACAAATCTATACCTGTCTTGAGGCTCTAAAAGGACTGCTGGAGAAAAGAAGAATCCACAGTCAGAGCCGAGGCCAGAAATGGGCCGTGGAGCTAGTCGAAGCCGGGGCCGATGGCACACCTGCCACCCTGCGCCTGTTCCCAAGTCAGGCCATGAGCTGCCCCTGCTCTGAGATGCCAGGCATTCCTGGAGACTGTTGGGGTGCCCTCTGGTCCTTGGGGGTGGGGTGGGGGTCACCGGGGGAGCCAAGCTTTGGCGCCACCTGGAAGAGGCTGCACTTGGTGGAGATCAAGGCACGTGTCGTTGACTCCCCAGCCTGGACTTGAGCGGGTGCTGGAGGTCCCAGAGCTAGGACTGGGGTGGGACTCGCCTTTCGTCTTACCTCGCCTGTCAGACCACGGGGTGTGCAGACAGCCGGCCCCACCTGTCTTCGCCACCTGCTGGGTTTGGGCCAATCAGGTTAGCATCCCGCCCGTGCGGCCTCACCCTCTCCCTTGGCCAAACACAAGTGAGTGTCTGTGTCTGATAAATTCAGTGCTTCCACCTGGGGCGGGCAGCGCCCGGCGTCAGACCGGGAAGACTGCAGATTCTTCCTCCAGACGTACCCTGGCCACGAGCTTTCACCCCAGGAATGAGCACTTCCTCCCCCTCCATAGACCGATGCCTGCTGCCGCCCACACGGGATGAAGGGCTAAGCCTCCCGCTTCCCCAAACCCCACCCGGTTTCAGATCAAACCTAAATGTCGCCCAGGGTGTCTGTGCCCCAAACCAGCCCGTCAGTGCTTGACGCATTGTCCTTGGAGCTGGGGCCGGTGCCCTGCCTGCCCTCCGGAAGCTCACAGGTCAGGGTGGGGAGACAGACGGGGTACCGGGAACACGTTGTGAGGCCTTTATGAAGACGAGGGAGCCAGCTGAGGACCAGTGGTCAGGATGCTGGGGAGGAAACAGGGGAGGGATGCCCGTCCCTCTTCCTCACCCACGCCTTCCGCCTCAGCACCTCCCCCAGCCTGCGGGCTGGGAACCCCAGCTTCTGTTCCAGCTCCTCTCCTCCCAGAGTCAACCTGGATCACCATCAAGTTGCCGCTTCTCTCTGAGTTTTCTAGACCGGCGTGATCAGAGCTTGAGGCTAGGCGGGGGCGGGGGGCGGGGAGGGACCGGCAGCAGCCCCATGCCCTGGGGATGGCAGTCACGGCGGCGAAAGGGGCCGCCTACAACCCACTCTCTGGACACTAAGGCTGTGAAGCGAGGGAGCCGAGGTGGGCACGGGGCTCCCCCAGGCCCAGAGGCGGGGGGATCTGCAGCCCCGGTGGAAAGATGAGGTGACCAGTGCAGGGCAACGGCAGCAAGGCCCGGGTCCCACGCAGCCGCCCAGGGACCCTGGATGCGCTGCGGGGTCTCTGGGGGGTTGGGAGAAGCGGGGCATTGCTGACGAGTCCTCGGCTCTCCCCTCAGTCACCGTGAGGGCCCATCTCACCGGGTGGCTGATGACGCTGAAGAAGACCTTCGTCCTGGCCCCCAGCTCTGTGCTGCGTATCATCGTGCTCATCACCAGCCTCGTGGTCCTGCCCTACCTGGGGTACGTGGTCGGGGGGACTCACGCGCTCTGTCCAGAAGGTTACATCTGCTCTTTCCCGCGAAATCCCCAAGCACATCTAGAGTTAGAAATGCCGGGGCATGCCTTGGTTCGCTGCCCAGGCCCAGGCGGGAGGCTGTCGAGATCCATTCTAGAAAAGTACTTTCGGGGTCAGGCCCGTACACAGACCGCATTGAGCATCTATCACGGCGTGGCAGGCACCACGGGAAGGTGAAAAACACAAGGGAGCAAGGGCGTCGCCCTGGTCCTCAGGGGCTCCCGGTCCCTTGGGGAAGGGGCATGGTCCGTCCCACGGCTTGGGAAACCTCACCGTGCAGAGAGGACGGGCGGGATGCTGTGAGCTCACAAGCGGGAGCCGTGCCCCTCCCCCAGGAGATGCTGAGCTGAGACCCAACGGCGGGAGTGAGAGCTGCCTGGGCCCGGAGTTCCAGGCCCCTCCCCCCGCAGGTGGTCCGTTTAGTAGCTGCAGCCCTAACCAGCAGATCTCGGACGCGATCGTCAGGTCCCCCTGTTGTCTACACCTCTCCTGGGTTTTGGCTGGGTTTTGACTCTCTTTGTGCCTCAGCGGGGCTTTAACAGACAAATGGCCTTTGTGTGCTCATCCCCAGGGTACACGGAGCCACCCTGGGCGTGGGCTCCCTCCTCGCGGGGTTTGTGGGAGAATCCACCATGGTCGCCATAGCAGCTTGCTACGTCTATCGGAAACAGGTGAGAGACGGAGACAGAACCGCGCACCTGCCTGGCACTCCCCAGGTGTGGGAGACAGAGTCTGCACGGTCTGCGTATGGCCATGAAGGGGAGGGGAGGGGAGGGCACAGCCCCCCGCTGGCAGGGGCTGCAGGGAAGTGGCGTCCTCGGGCAAAGGCAGGTCTCCATCAGCTGATGGGCGGGCGGGGAGGTGGGAGACAGGATCCGCCCACCCCTCACCCGCGCCCCCGAATGCTTAACGCAATAGCCAGGCACACAGTCCACTCCCGAGTAACCCCACTGTAAGCAACATGCTGGCCTAAGATGCAGCCTCGGCGAGGTCGCCCCAGCCGTAAACGAGATCCCAGTCCGCGGCGAGGAGTCCCCGTGGCCTCCCCCTGCTTTTGGCTCTGCTGCGCCGCGTCCCTGCCCCGGCCCCGCGCTGATGAGTCTGCTTTGGTCTAGAAAAAGAAGATGGAAAACGAGTCGGCCGCCGACGGGGAGGACTCGGCGATGACGGACGTACCTCCAGCAGAGGAGGGCACGGACGCCGTGGAGATGCAGGAGGGGCGCGAATGAGGCGCGGGCGCCCGGGCGCTGCAGGGACGGCCGAGATGACACTTGAGCGTCATCCGCTCTCCCGTCGTGTTTTGTTCCGCTATCGTCTTTGGTTTTCGCTTGGGTAATGAAAGAGGCCTTGATCTTACGGTTTCACGGCCACTCTGGCATACTGGGTATGCCCACGCGGATGTGAGGACCTGCAGAACGGTCTCGCCGTTGCTTCGTGGAAACAAACCAAACGACTGACTTCATGCCCCCGCTCCGTGAGAACCCCGAAGACATAGCTGCCTCGTAGCCCACGTTGCCTCCCCACCCCCTCGGACAGTCTCCCCTTGGAACCAAAGGACCGCGGCTGTGCCGTCCATCGCCGCTCAGACACCACCGTCCGGCGGGCCACAGACTGACCCTGTCCCCTTGCATCGCTCTTGAGAACCAATAGGTGACAACTCGGCTTTCTTTGGTCGGCTTCCCAGTAACGTGACTGTCAAGAGATGTGGCTCAGAGGCATCGCACCGTGGATGCGACGTGTGAACGCGCTGGACAGGTGGACGGACGGAAATAATCTCCCGTGGGAAGGTGTGAGGTGCCTTGGGGGCAGAAACTGACACATGCAAACGATAGCACTTCACCTCGCCTCTTCCTAGGTTTGAGTGCGCGCGCACTTTCAGGCCCTGTCCTGTACGTACGTGGGCTGCCTTGTTAAAGTTGTCCCGAAGCGCATCTCCGGGTTGCCGCGTCCTTGGGCATGACTTTCCCTGAAGGCTTGTTTTTCCACTCACCTTTCCTGAAGATGGCACTAGAGCAAGGGAAACGGACGGAGCATTCTAACTTTACGTTTTAGTTTTTAAAGTGAACTGAAGCTTTAAGTCATAATCTAGCATTCTAATGCCAGGTTGCTGTATCATCACTTTGAAAGTAGAGTTATGACCTGGTCCTAACCGTGCGGCACAGGTAATTCCGAGTGTACTTCTGTACTCCCCTCTCACACCACACGAGAAAGCAAGACATTTTATAAACGACAGCAAAGTCACTATGTGATATTCCCTGAAATGACACATTTGAAATCCATTCAGTGCAGTATATTTTTCTAAGTTTTGGAAAGCGGGTTTTTTCTTTAAAAAAAAATATGGACACAGTTCACTAAATTCTTGATTTAGTCAAAATTCCTAGACTGAAAGAACCTAAACACAAAAATATTTTAAAGATATAAATATATACTGTATATGTTATGTAATTTATTTTAGGCTACGATACATTTCCTATTTTCGCATTTTCAATAAAATGTCTCTAATACAATACGGTGACAGCTCGTGTGCTCAGCATACCTGCAGTTGAAACGTATTGTATCGATGAACAGTGTGTCTTGTTTGCAGCAGTTTTACAGTCTGTCATTTGTACATAAATGTAAGGGTCAGCAAATGACAAGAGAACTATTTTTCATTATGAGCAACAGGGGTATAAATGGGTCAGCTGACGTAGACAATAGTGGGAATGGAAATCTATGCTAGAAGGGCAAAAAAGAAAGAAGTCGTCAAGCCTTTTGCGTTTATTGCTTTCAGTGCCGTGTAATCATATTGTTCCTCATAGAAAAAAAGAATGTAAAGGCTCGGAGTCAGCCATGAATATCACAGGGTTCGTTCACATGTCTGGACACCCAGCGACCCCTGGGGGACAAATCCTCATGTGCTTCCTCTGAGCGGGTTTTCCGCTGAGAATTAAGAATGCATCGCTTTGGGGTGGTTTCAGGGGCAGATCTGAGAAGATGGGGGAAAAAATCTAATTGTATCGGCTTTTTTAAAGTACGTGACTAGAAAATTAAACAGCAGTATTTTTTAACATGTGTGACTAGTATTTCGTGCTTGTGGGGTTGGAGCTTAAAGAGTAAATTGAAAAAGCAAATTCTTTCCCTCCGAATCGGGGAAGACCAGCTAGGCTCTTCATTATGCGATTAGAACACAGCATTACAACCTCAGAGACACCTTCGGTGATAAGAGTCACGGGCCAGGGTGTTTTGTTAAGAGTTTCAGAAAACACAGGAAACAAGCCCCGACCCAGGCCACCATGACGGGGCTGCGATTGTGCAGGGCGCACATGTCCAAAACCTTTCTCCTCCAGCCATACGCCCTCTCCTCCCAGGTTCCTTCATTCGCTTGGGCTGCTAAAGTCACTTCACAGCTTGGGCTGACAAGCACACACCTTAACCTCCAGAGCAAACCCCGCGGCTGGCAGGTTCTTCTGCAGCTGTTCTAACCAACACAGACAGGAGAGGAAGAGGAATGGGTCTCCTTCCCACTTTTCAGCGTGAGGGGGGCACCCCTTTGACTTCGCCGCCCAAAGAAATGTGCCTCCAACCCAGGTTTCTTTTTCCATGCGAGTCACTCAGCTGACAGAAGTATTTAGGGAAGCCGTGCCTGGAGGGTCTCAGGTCAAGGACCGTGGAAAGACCAGACGTGACTTTCACAGTGTGGACCCATGCCTCGTAGACACACGGGATCCAAAACCACGGGGGCATCAAGCTGCTTGTGTTTAGATGCTGAGAAGTCTGGGCTCCTCGGAGTGGTCTCTCCATCCCGAGGGCCTTCTCTGGGCCAGCGCAGGTCAAGAGTGGCTTGTCGCGTGGCCTCTCTGCTTTCTGAGGGGCACAGGCGAGGTCATTCTCAACGCAGCTGCTGTGGGCTTTGAGCGGGACCTCAGTGTCACTGGCGTGGGCGAGACACCAAGATCTGAGCCGGAGGAAGCAGGCTGGGCTTGCTCCAGGGCCGCCACTCGGCTCAGGGCGTGTCCAGAGGTTTGCCCGTTAACTGGAAGCCCTCACTTGAGACTCTTTCATTTGGGCACAAAGGCCGCTGGTTTACGTCACTGTGTGAGAGCCAGGCACGCCCCCCTCGTTGCCTGCCTCAGGCTGGTCTTGAGCAAAAGTCCATCTTCTTTGTTCTGCACATGTGTTTTGCGCCAGCAGTTGGTTTGGCTCTGACACTGTCCAGGGATGGCCCATACCCTCAGAAATGGAAACTTTTAGTGATAGTTTAGGGTATATGGGATGGGGCCAGGCTTCACGACAGTAGTAACAGCGCTTGGTTTTTCATTCCCCAAGTCCTCCCAGCAAATAACGTCTGGAGGTGCCCGGGAGGCCCACGAGAAAGGAGGCCCAGGGCCTCTGCTGTAGTCCAGCTCCATCAAGACCCCAGGGCACTTCCCAACCAGGAGCCGGCTCTGTGGTCCCCACATGCAGCCTTTTCTGGTCTCTCTTGGGATTGGGATAATCACTGCATTTCCCAAATATCAGAAAAGTTATTCAGTGATACCTCTAGAGCAAGAGGTGAAAAAGTTAACACCTCCCTACCCTCCTACCTCATTCTCATTTGGGGGTCTTCTGGAAGGAAGGGGCAGGGGGAGGGCCACCTTTTTGTACCCTTAGTTTCCAGAAACACATCCATTTAAAGACTCAGTAGTTCTCTGACTGGGTTTTTTTTTTTTTCTTCAAACTGAAGTGGGAGAGAGACTGAGAAAGTATTTATATAGGTGTAATTAAATGACATTATCTCGAGAAATATTTTCTTGTATTTAATAATCTTTCTACTTATGTAAATCTCTACACAGACCAGTGCCCAGGACTGCATGAGCTGGCGTGTACCCACCAGTCAGGGTTTCTGGCCTCTCTGCAGGCGAGCTGACTTCTAAACCTAGGATGAGGTCTTCATCAATCAAAGCAGTGCATGGTCCAGGAAAGGGGCCTTTTATGTTCTAAGTCCTAACCTTTTTTTAAAATATATAACCAAGAGTGCAATGAGCAGGGCTGTATAGCTCGCGGAGACTTGTAAGTGCTGAGACGCCCGTGTTGCACGTGCAGCCAACTCCCTAGAAGCAGGCTCCTGCCCACCTCCTGAGAAGACAGGCGCCCTCAGGCGCGCCCTCGCACGGCTCTTTCATGAAGAGCGTGTTTTTAAGCAACGTGTTTGGTAAACATTCAGGATGCTCCTCTGCGTGGTTACTTGGAGTCTCTACTTCTGTCCTTTGAAGCAGCAAAACATCACGTGATTCATCGACTGATCTAACCACACAGAAAACAGGATGTAGAGAAAATCTGAAGATACACGGAAAGACCCTGTTGCCTGCCCTTTTAAAGGTTATATGTCTAAAATTAACTACCCAAATGTGCAAAATGAGGGATATGGTATTACATAATCAAAATAGCCCAAACCCCACTCCGAAGTCAGAAAAGCTGTCACGAATTATAGAGTTCACTGTCTGATCTCAAAAGGGAAAACAATGAAGGCGAGCTGGTGAGAGCTTAAGATTTCACTTTCTCCTCCAGAGGGGAGGTTAGAACTATTAGCTATTGCACTCTACGCAAAGAGCACCAAAGATGTGCCTCCAAAGTCTTTTTTTTTTTAAATCATCCTTGCCAAGTCCACGTGGTTCCGGGAGAATTTTCTTCTCTGCTTCATTTGCAATCAACCAGGGTCTCTGAAAGACTGTGTAAGATCCACGCACTTTTAATGATTGCTGTCACCTACCCACGGCTTCAGCACGTTTCTATATGGTACCCTTTTTTAAGTTAGGAGATGTAACCCGAAGTGCACTTCACTAACAAGATTTGGCATCGGCTTCTACAATCCATACATGCAAACAGAAGCGCACAAGAGCCAGGAGGCCTTTCTCTCTCCAGCAGTATATGTGGTCTCCTTAGGTTCAAGAAGCGGGGAGACGGGGCAGACCAGCTAAAACTGCTTGTACCATTCGTTCACCATTCCAGCTTCGTGGAAATTCAGTGACGTATGGAGATTGGTCGTTACTATAAGATTTAGAGGCATAGATGTTCTCCAACCATGAACCAGGGACAAGAAATGGTGTCTTGGGGGTGGGAAACACTACGGCCAGGTGGACTCTGGTTCCCTGAAGTGTGGGGCTGCGGACACGGGGGACCCACAGTTTGGATGAACCGGACACTGAAGGAGAAGTTCACGCTACTCTGGTGGAACAAAGGCGGTACAGGGTTCCCATGACCACCAGTCACCCAGCAGCCAAAGCATGGAGCAGTCACTGGGAAGCAGGCCACGCCCCCAGGGGTACCACATTCGCAGGGCTTCTGGGCAAATACACTGCTCCCTGGGCCATGCTCTATTCGGTTTGTTTAGTGATGTATTGAGAGGGCAAATATCTAAAGCTGGAATGACCAAGGAGCTAGTCATAGAGCTTCAGGAGTCCTGACAGCGCCACAAACGGGATTCTGTCCAGGTTGGTCACCCGAACAATGAGAAGCTCAGGCCATTATTGCGAAGGCTCCTTCCTGGTCTAACAGTCTATGCAGGATCTGGGGTTTAGAACATGGTACGGGATCCTGCAATGGAAAGGTAAAATTACCTCATTCTCCGTTTCTGATCTGAATATTAGCAGTGATCCAGAATTTTTTTTTTTAACAGAAGTTAAGTCTTCTGGGAGTCATTTTTCTCTGTGTGGCTGTCAGCTTACAGGCTTTTCAGTTTTTCATCAAAACTGTGGGTTTAATTTAAACTGTCGAAACCAATAAATCACATTAAAATATTTGTGGAGCCTTGATTAAAACTGACTGCAGAGGTCGGTATAAAATATATGTTGCATTTAAACAGGTGCTGTGTATGGATTAAATAGATATAAGTTTTCGCACTGTTAAGAGCATTTATATGTGCTTCTTTTGTGGACTTTTTTTGGAGGGGAGGAAATTTGTGCTCATATATTGTCAAATGGCTTTCATACTCTAATTTGACTTTAAGTAAAGCTTAAACGGCCAGCATATTGATTGAGATTGCTTTTAGTTTCTTGATTTTCTTATTCTAACCATTATTCTGTTTACACACCCCAAATTACGTGGTTACCTAATCCTGACTACAATTTCCCTTTTTTTGTCAAACGTACATGGATATTAAAATTTCGCCCTTTACCTTGGTAAAGAGCTGAAACCTCTACCCACTGGGATACTTCCCCAAACTCTGTGTCTTACTTAAATATGACCTATTTCTTCAACTTTTATTCTGTACTAAAATGAATTTTTACTTCCCATAACTGCAATAATATTGAAAGTTCTCTGAGGCCCGGCTTCTCCCCACCCCTTCTAGAATGGGGATACCAGATAGCCCGGCTTTAGGAAAGTGAGAGGAAAAGAAGGTGAAAACCCCTCCTGCCCACATCTAAGGGACTCTTGCTCTTATCAGTCTTTATGTGAAAAGCATTTCTCTTTTTAAACCCTAACGTCTTAACCTCAGAGAATGATGGCTCTCATTTTTTTAACCTCCTATGAAAGATTATATAGAGAATGTGTTTTACTACCTGCCTGTAATCAACAAGGATGTTCGCATGCTACTGACTTGCTTGAGATCGCATATTTTCTTTACTGTTTCATGACGTTTTTGAGTTAAACCAAAGATCTCAGCCCTACCTCTACCATGCTTCCCTATTACTTGCCTCTAATATTACAGGTTTTTGAAGTCGAAGAGGTCATCGTTCTTTCCACCCATGGCACTTGTGATGTGGCATGTCTTCCTGCTTGGCTGTGATGCCAGGATGTGGAGCTGTGCTGGCCCAAGCATTGTCGATTTTCCCCATGGGGAGCAGTCCTACCACAAGGGGCGAATCTTCACCCCTCCCATACTTTCTCCTGATGTCCCAGATGAATCACATTATCATCCTCCCCAAAACCTACTCCACGACACCCCCATCCCCCGCCAGTGGGGGTCCCACTAACCCCAATCAGTTTCCCTCCTAGTTTCTCGCACATCCCTCCCTCCCTCTGCATCTTAAGTCCCACTGGCTTAGCTCAGGGGCTCCTGGTCACCTAAGGCCCGGATGCTAAAGAAGCCCCCAAAACAGTTTCCTTCTCCAGGCTCGTGTGTCCCCCTGGACAGCGATGTAAATGGCACCTGCTAGAGTTTTGCAGTGCACAACCTGCACAACCATTCCCAGCTGCCAGCCCACCTCACCCCCACCCTGTCTCACATTGCAGAAGACCTTTAGTGTTCATACATGTGTTCGTTTATGAGGGCTGAGGGCTTCCAATCAGGAGGATGTCAAAGTAACCGTCATGAGCCAGTTCCTGGTTTTGAAATGCCTGCCTCTCCCCCCCTTTACCTGTCTGTGAATTATCCCAAGCCACCACATCCACACCTTATAAGGCAATGGTAGCAAACTTCCAGAATGTTTCTGCTTATGATAACTAGTTTGGATACATTCACAGATACAATCTAAGGGGTGTTTCTGTTAATATCAGGGAGAAAACTACGCCCTCTTCTAAGTTTTCCTTTTCAACACTGTTAAAGGCAATGCTGGGATGAAAGGTATACTGGCGTTGCTTATATTCTTACTTTCTGCCCCCCAAAAGCTCCAGGCTTCTCACTGGACAATGCAAGCCAGTACATACCGTGCTAATTTCACAGTTCAACACACTGGTCTTTGTGCAAAAGGAACAAAAGAAATCAGGAGCGCGAGGCCTGATTCTATCTCTGTGGCTTATTAGCTGTGAGCCAGGCAAGTTACTGGATGCCTCTGGTTCCGCCTCCTCTGCTCTAGAACGAGATCTTTTCTAGCCCTCATCTACTGCGACATCAGGATTTGCAGAGCTACCAATGGCAGTGCGTGAAGACTGGCGTGCATGTCTGCTAACCTTCCAAGTGGTTTGGAAGTGCCCCGGCCAACAAATCTATGAACATTACTGCCGGCCTGCTTTCAACAAAGAAAAACTACTAGAGCTTTTACAGAACAAAACAAAGACTAGTCGTATCTTAGGTTCAGAACCTTTGAATCCAAAGACCAAAACAGAATGAACAAATAGAACTATTATGATCAAACTTTACGTTATACTACACACCTAAACTTCTTTCATCTGCTTCACGTACCAGGCTCTCTTGCTCTAATGGCAAGTGGCTGAGGAAAGCTGGCTGTGGTCGGCTCCGGTGTCCCCCAGCCCTGGGGCCCTGTTAGGACAGAGGCTCCCAAGTTCACGCATGATGGAGTCAAAAAGCAATTTCTTCCCCGTGCCTGGCAACGCCACGTCCTATTTCAGCTCTGTTCTTCTGCCTTTCCCCTAAATGCTGCCACGGCCCAGACTTCAGCAGCCTTCCTCACCCTCCAACTGTGTTTCTCAATGCTATTTAATTCCACTCTCTTTAAGAGAGACCCAGAGCGGCCCCCTACACCACAGGCCTGCTCCCACCTCAGTTGGGAATCCAGCTCTACACGCTCCTGGGTGACCTAACCTGGGCCTGTTTTACAATTCCAAATACACACTGGGGATCCCCAGGGCTGTTTTTCCAGCCCTGACCTGTTCAAGAGCTGCAGTCCAGTCACCTCCCAACATCTCCTCAGAGGGTCCCAGAGGGGCCTTAGCACCCTTCCGCCCCGCCCCCCATGCCACCTCCTGACTAGGTGAATCACATGGGCACCCACCCAGAAACCAGCCCACACCGTGTCCCACCTCTCCCTCAGTCAAGCCACTAATAACCCTGTCGGTTCTCTCCCACTATCTCTCACTTCTGTCCCTTCCTCTGCACTGTCTTAGTCCCACTGCTTAGTTCAGGGGCTCCGGGTCACCTCAGGCCTGGATGCTAAAAGCCTCCAAGCTGGTTCTTATTTCTCCAAGCTCATGTGTCCCCCTGGACCATCATGTGAATGACATCTAGAGTTTTGCAGTGCACAACCTGCACAACCATTCCCAGCTGCCTGCCCACCTCACCCTGCTCCTCCAGGCTGGCCCTTCCTGTCTCGCTAGGCATTGGGGTGCTGAAAGGAGGGCCCTACGCTTACATGCGTGGGCGCCAGGCTGAGTCTGGGCTACATGCAGTAAGCAAGGGCTCAGCCAGAAAGGAGGATGCTAACGCCCAAAGAGAAGCAGCAATATAAAACGGGGACTCCTGATGGCGCCCCAGCCTCCTGCACCAAGCTTCTTAACATCACACCCGCTTCCAGAACCTGTTTCCGCTTTCATCCCTCACTCACCATGAGGGCATCAAAGGACCAAGAAGAGGTATCTTAAAAAGCGAATTTGGAGAGACTGTTTCCTCGAGGCACTACAATGAGCCTGCCCCTCCTCAGGGGTGTGTGTGCACGCGTGTGTGGTGGGGTAGGGGGAAGGGGGTCCCTTGAGACTTTAACCCTAAAGACCAGGCTCTGCAGGAGACACTCAGAGACCTTGAGATGGGCCCCTACCGTGGTGGGCGCTCGGTGGACGGGTGTCCAACTCGCCCGTCCGATCTGACGGAACGGTGAGCCGCACGAGAGGGGGCCCGGGGTGGGGGGTGGCACGTGCCACGTTCACCAGGGCACCGAGGTCTTCCCCATGAACAAGGCCTGGGCGACACACATCAACCAGCTGACCTGCGGGTCATCTCAGGTCCTGAGGGGGTGAATGGGGCTCAGAAGAAAGAAGCTGGAGGTAACACTGCACCCTTGGCACTGCAAAAGAGGAAGTGGTGGGCCAGGGGCGGGGCCGTCAGCCTCCTCAGGAGAACTGCCGAGGAGAGGACCTGAGCTGGGGGCAGCGGGGTCTCCAAAGGCCCCCAGAAGCACCCCGTGTGAGAACGAGAGAACAAGAGCTGAGCCCCGGCAGGCCCAGGGCGCAAGGCTGGCGTAAGACAGCAACCACCAAGAGTAAAACCTCTCACCCTCCGCCCTCCCTCCTTGCCCCCGCTCCAACTCCGACGGGGCAGTAAGTGATCAGCGATTCTACCCCTGGTCCAGCGCCTCTGTTACAAATGCACGGGAAGGGGTGAGAGGGCCTCAGAGGGGCCGGGAGGGATGCAGAGCGGAGCGCTGGGCCGGCTCTTCTTGCATCCCATTTTGGCACGTGCCTGCCCAGAGCAGACATTCTTTGGTGAATGAATGAAGTCATTCCCACGCGCCTCCCCTGAACACACACTGATTCTACGCCCCCTGCATAACAGCCCTCTTCCTTGCAGCCTTCTCACCTCCAACCCCCTCTTCTTGTCGCTAAGGTCAAGCTCTCCACGAACTAAGAAAACCTGGGCCGGTTCCCCCAAAAGGGCTTGACGCGGATCCCTGACAGCCCCTCTGCTGGCCTTCCCTTCTGGAAGCTCCCAGCCCTAAGTCTCTCTGTGAAACACAGATGGGAAAACCGGAAGTATTCTCACATACAACTGGCTAGTTAGAGACTGTTGTCAGCTGGGCAAAGGGAATGAGCGCACGGTTCCCAGAAAATGCCCCGTGAACGGCTTCTACAAAGGCAAACGGGCTCAGCCTCGCTCGCGGAAAGGAACACAGACTGTTAGTCCAACTCGCAGCTCAGCAAAGAGCAAAGTTCGACAGAGCCCGGCGCTGGCAAGGGCCTAAGGAAAGTGGCCCTCCTCTGCAGCGGAATGTTGAGCAGCGGTACCGCTTCAGAGGACAATTCGGTGACATGTTTCAAGCTTACACTCAACTAGGGAAAGAGGTTAACGTCATGGGCAAAGGACGTACAAAAGCAACGCAGGGAAGAAATACCACTGACCCATAAATATCTAGGAAAAATGCTCACCATTATGAGAATCAAAAGCCATTTAAAGCTGAACGCCTTCCTTTCTCTTTTCTTTTGTCTTGCTACGTGGTCAGTTTAAAATTAAATTACCCCTAGTGTCACCCAGGGGACTCCGCAGTACCTGCTGGTGAGGGTGAAATTCCTGCAACTTTTTTTTTTTGCGGTACACGGGCCTCTCACTGTTGTGGCCTCTCCCGTTGCGGAGCACAGGCTCCGGACGCGCGGGCTCAGCGGCCATGGCTCACGGGCCCAGCCGCTCCGCGGCATGTGGGATCCCCCCCGACCGGGGCACGAACCCGTGTCCCCTGCATCGGCAGGCGGACTCTCAACCACTGCGCCACCAGGGAAGCCCCCTGCAACTCTTTTAAGGGAAGGTTGGAAATACGTTCCAAGAGCCTTAAACAGGGTCAATTTAAGGATGCATAAAAAGATCGATGAATGAGAAGGCTCATTATAGCACTACTTATAATTGAGAACACTGGAAATAGCCAATGATGTTAATTATAAAATTGTTCTAAAGATTTTTTTTTAAACCTTAGTGTATCACAGTTCCTCACCATCTAGCACCATCAGGATGTGATCTCCAAGTACGTTAAAAGACAACTTCCACTGCGTGTTTGCTCTTTATGTTCTCAGCATCCTCTCCAACATTCTGAGGAGTGCGGTCTCCTCAGGAATGGCACAGCACGGCAGTGTTTTTATCTGCCATAAACTGCATCCCAGTTCCTGATTTCGGGAGACGGCATTAGGCGGGCATTTGGAAGACAGTGTCCTTAGCTTAAATGAATATTCCAAATTGTAACAGAGAATGAAAAACCATCATCACGAGACCTCTCAGCCATCTTGCTAGGGTCTTGCAAGGGTGCAGGGCTGGGCTGCAGGGTCGTGGACAGGGGAGGGGAAGAATCCACACTCAGCCCTAGGGAGCTGATTGGGAGAGCGTCACCCTGGGCTTTTCCGCCCCAGGGCCAAATCGGTTTTGCCTCTGCAGCTGTGCTGGGGGCTGGAAGTCTGGAATGAGCCCTCCAGACCCAGCAAGTCAGAAGGTCATTACCAGGTCACTCACACGGAGCCCAGATAAGAGGCAGGGGCTGGAGGAGTGGGAAGGGGAGACAATTTAGAGAATCTGCAGAACGAATGCCCAGATTTCGAGCAAGGGAGACATGGTAAGTGGGAATGTACTGTATATACACAAAAATACTCTCGTTTTACACACATATGACAGTTGGTATTTTCTTGATCATTTGATGGTTATAATTCCTAAGGGCCTCCCTAGGATCCACAGCCCAGATCCCTGTTTTTCTCCACACTTCCTACCATGGGGGGAGGTGATGGAGGAGAGATGCCAGAAACGCTGCCCTCGGAACTGAGGGCAGCACCACAACTCAGACAAGAGGAGGGGGAAAGGGGAGAGTGTATTTACAGCATTTAGTTTATTAACGCAACTGAATGGGGCAGTGAAGGAAGGAGAGCTTGCTGTTGCTGTTTGGCATGGGAGGTCTTTTCGCGGCCATCACCCACCTGCCACTGCTGCCCTCTGGATGCCCAACCCCTAAGCAGCGGGTTCTTCAGAAGCCCAGCACCATTTTGCAAAGACTCAGTTCTCTGACTCACAGGAAGGCAGGGCACCGGTGGCTGAAACTTCATCCTCTAACCCCAGGGATACCTGTGAAAGCCCGCCGTATTCCCCCGTCTTCAGGTGATTAACCTCTTTCAGCGGCAGTCCGATTCACACGCAGTGCATCCAAGTTCTTGCTATCATACTTCTGGGTGCGCTCCCATCGGTCTGGTTGGTTCTTGAACACCTAAGAACGTTGCACACGCTGAGGGCCTCTCCCCGGCAAACACACGGCCAGGCTGGGTCTGGACTGTGACTGCAGCCCTGCTTTGCAGGCCTAGGGGATCTTCCAGGAAGCCTCTGTTGAGTGCTTGCACCTTGCTTCCCCCCACCCGCAGGGGAGACAGACCGTGGTGGAGGTGAGGACTGAGGCTACAGAGGCGGGGTAACTGGGCCCAGCTCCCCCGAGTAGTGGGTGATGAGACTGGTCTTGAATCCAGACCCAAGGGGCCCAGAAGTGTGCATCTAATTTGGGCGGATCACTTCCTACAGGTTCGGCACTGTGAAGTCATCAGGCATCACAGGCCCGTCTTGGGAAGTCTAAAGCACTGAACGCAAATCTCCCAGGTCCTCAAAGTCAGGCATTTAACCAGAGCAACACAGCCAGGCTTCTGAGTTTTTATTTTCTAAGTTTGTTTTTTGCTATTTATTTTTACAATCCTCAGTGGCCAGGTTGCTACAGGGAATCGGCAGCAAAACCCGAGTAGGCTCTGCCTCTGACGGTGAAGACGAAGACTCAACACATCACGGGGGACACTCCTGCCGCGGATGCAGGTAGGACCAAGGCCCCAAGCTGACGGGAGCCTTGGGGGCACAGTTTTCTGAGCAGGCGCGGTTTCTGACAGATGCTGACACTTCACAGTGTAAACAGGACACTCTGCTAAACAAGCCAAGGCGAGCGGGCCAGGCTCACACCACGTTCCCGGCTGCCCTCCCTCTGCAGCCCGCAGCCCGGCTGACAAGGAAGGAAAACCACCGCCAGAGACAGAAGGTGGGTCGTTACCCTCTCAGAATTCACAACACAGAGAGTTGGAAGCGGCTAAAAGGTGAGTAACAATACCACAACGTTTTTATAAAGATAGTGGAAACGAGAAGGGAGCTCATTAAATACATTCACTTTGGCTTTCTTCCCACAACGAAATACTCGACGTGACCAACATTACTGTGGATTGCTCTGGTTCCTGTAGGAGTACCGTATTTTAGCACCATTTATGAGAACACAGATCAAGGCACTTTTCACTATACAAAAGGTCTTGAGTACAAAAAATTATTTTAAAGTTCAGAATTAAGCTCAACCACCCCCAAAAGATTGCCGAGACCATGGTTATCTCCAGCCCCGTATCCTTTCCTTGGATTACCCATGTTTCGGCGATTTCACCCCGACCCACAACTACACCCAAGAAATCAACAAGAATGCGATAAAGCTCTGGTCAGTGTTCTCCCTATTAATGAGTATTCAAAATATGGAAATATACAGATGGCCATAAAGGCCTGGGAACAGAGATATACGCAGTAAGTGGCTTGTTGATATGACTTTTCACTACAATTATCTCCAGAGTTAACGACCACTCTGTATAGTTCAATTACGCCTACTAACCCATTCCACCATTCCCGGTAACAGATATCAATTTACCATGAAAAAAAAAATGCAAACGGGACAGCTCACCTTCACCCTCTCAAATGTGGCCGGGTCTCAGGCTGTGGGACCTCACTTACGTAAGAACGTCCCAATGCGACTGCAGGCCAGCAAGCAGGCACATCCATACACACGCACACGTCCCTTCTGGTCACGGCCGAGCCTGCCTTGCTCCTACTGCTACTGCTACCAAGGGTGGGAGGAGCCAAACCAGTTTAGTTTTGTGCTTCTCACAGCTCCAAGTTATTAACTGGATCACACAGGCATTAATCATCAGCTGCCCATGTCTTAATTCACTGCATAACTCAGCAATGGCTCCCTGATCTCTCCAGCCCCTCAGAAGACATCACCAAGTTTTTCCGAAAGAGTTAAGCATTACATAGTCTCCTTCTGTTAAGTAGGGGACTCAAACTTTAGAGAAAGGAGTTTGCAGAATCCACACACAGAAGTCTTCCACTGGTTCAGATTTTTATCCTTGTATGACGTAAGCCATGGAGGTCTGTCAGGCTCTGTTGTTTTGTTTTTAAAAGGCATTTTAAATCTAAAATCAGTTCCTCCTCCTTCAGTTCACCTCTTACAGTTCCTTGGGCCATTTTTAAATTACTTGACACTGTGCCCTGCCTTTGCTCAACTATTTGTGGATTCTATACCTTTCACACACATTTCAGTTTCAGATTCACTCCACACACATTCAGGGCTTCCTTTTTATTGCTTTTAAGTAGATACAGATCTTTTTAAAAAGGCACCTATGTATTTTTGTGTATGCCTACAAGTAACATTCCCCGGAGGTTTACACTTCTGAAAACACTTTCTGGCTTTCAAAGGGGGGAGTACCTGCCAAGTCTTGCTTTAGAAAGAGAGAGAGAGAGGAAAACAATCAACTTTAACACCAAAAAGGAGAAAAAGCCAGGAAGCCTATCTGAGTCCTACTTCTGCGCTGTGAGGTAAGAATCCTAGATCATTAAAGGGGAGAGAGCACCTAACCGTCACCATCTGGAAGCTCTTCAAAAAGCAGACTACAAACTCTCAAGTGAAAGAGCACCTTGGGGTGAAGAGGGCAGGAGGAATAACACAGCCTCTTAAAAAACAAAGGAAAACAAAAGCACACAAAAACCAACAAAGGTGTTTCTTCCAACAGAGGTGTGAGATTCAGGTGGCCTGAGATTTTACTTGATAAGCTCTAGAATTGGAGGGAAAAAAGAATAATGAAAGAAAACAAAGGCAATGTCTGTTTTCCACAATCAGAGAAAAACACCAGTATTGATCAGATATTAACCGAATGTGTAACAGAATAACGAAAGTGTAAATGGCTCTATCTAGACAGCAGGGTCAATCCTGTTCTGTGCCTTTAAAGCATTTTTGGATATGCTGGATTCTAAGGAAGAGGAACTGACATTTCAGATCAAATCCCCGCCCCTCCCCCCCGACAATGAGATCATAAGTGAAAGAGCACACCTTGGCAGCTTGTTCTCAGCTGCCACCCTCACTGTTCCATGTGTTATGAGTGAAATCAATGGATGCTGTAAATGTAGGAGCTTAGCAGGTGAGGAGGGGAAGTGGGAAAAGTTCTCAGGGAGCAGAGTTAATTCCATGGAACTTGTTACAGGGAAGTTCTTTTAGGTTTAATGCACCTTAAATGAGCTCAAAGGTTTAAGTCACGCCTGTTTAAGGTAGACATTAGCCTTCTGCCAAGACCATAGGGTCCAAAACCACTGAACTCTTGCAATAAACTCTGGGACAGAAAGTAAGCACAGTGTCATTCCTACTACCTTCCTTTTTCTGGAACACTATCATTTTAGAAATTCCCTCTGAGTAGGTCATCCTCCTGAATCCATTTTGGTCTCAGTTCAATCTCAATTCTGCTGATGTCACCCGACCAGGCCAAGACCAGGAATGAAAAATGGAATTAAAACTTGGGGCAACCGTAGTTGCATGTTGCAACAAAAAGAAACATTTTTAAAGTTGGCCAATCATCTATATTTCCTGAAGTACTGTTTCTTTGAAAGCTTTACTTCTCTTATGCTGTGATCCCTCTAAGCCTAGATGGCAGTCTGACAGCAGAGTGTAATAAGGCCTTGGGACAGAGAGCAACTTAAACGCACCCTTGTGAATTTTTATCAGTGGGGTGGTTAAGACCACAATTTCTGCACACACTCTAACAATATCACACACAGGAACAAGAAAAAAGTATGAAACATAAACAAGCTGCCCAGACCAGCTCAACTCAAGTTCACTAAGATTAGAACATTCTCAAAATGCAAAGACAGGTGATCATGAGTATTATTAAATTCAGCAGCGGCTATGAACCAACCGTTAGATGGACACAGACCCCTACTGCCTTATACAACCTAAGTGTTTGAAGTTGTGCTTTTAAAAATGTTCAAGAATGAACGGTAAGCATTTCCTGTTGTAAGTTACATGAAAAGTAAGTTACATAAAATGAAGCATCAAAGCCAATAAGAATTCATCATTTTTACTTTCATTTGGCTTCTAGGTACCTCCTTATTTGAGGCACCATTGCATTTCACAGTGAAAAGCAAAGCCTCTCCAACACATTCACACACATTTAGAGCAGAATTTAATTCAAACACTCCAATGAATAAGTAGCTACCAAAACGTGGTGAATATTATTGATGAGGTAATGGGAAAAATATCAATATTAATGTCTGCATAGTTTTATGTGTCCTCTGAGTTTTCTCAACCAAGAATTTTAATTTTTAAGTGAAAGCAAAACTAACACTATCACAAAAGGTTTGCCCCTCTGAGAAAAAAACAACAACAATGGATTAGATAGCTTATAAACTATAAGCTTAAACTGGACCAAATAAAGATCTTACTTACTATAAAATAAAGCTCAGTGCTTCAGGGTAACACCACGTCCACAAATACTGAGCCAATTCAGATGCCACTGACAGTCCTAAAGAGTGACACGTCCCGTCCCTTGTGCCGTGGCCACAGTACACGCCCCACGTGGATGGTTCGGGCCCTAATGCAGACCACGCTCAGCTGGGCTGCCCTGTCCAGCCCCCAGGCACCACCCTAGCCTGTGACATGCAATCACTCGTGGCCAGAACACTGCCTCCCCAGGGCATAGCCAAATCAAGGGCAGATGCAGCTCGGCCATGCTGCTGCAGTCAGTTTTAAGCACACGCTCTGTTTAATCTTACCCATAAAAAGCCTGAGACGCTCTGCTGTTATTCATCCAACAGAGGAGCCACACGGATTTGGCAACGGAAGCATTCTCCAAGAAAATAATCACTTGGCCTTGGTCTCCTCTAAAAAAGCAGGTGGATCTAAGCCTTGTTCTGACTATAAAATGGTGGATCCATGGAAGTGGAGACTAAGGAGCAGCCCCGATCCTAGAGAGCGACGAGCTGCGCTCACCCGCCAACTACCCAGCGCCTGCACCCAGCGCCTGCACCCAGCACCAGACCCGGTGTGTTCCCAACCGCAGGCGTTTGTCACGTTCTTCAGAGTCAGGACGTCCTGCTGCCACTGCCTCTTCCTGCAGCTCCCTCTCCAGCCTTTAAATAACTCACTATTGGGGACCCAGTTCTTAACCTTCCGTTAGACAATCTGCTTAGAACAGCTTTAATTAACATGTAAATCCAAACCACTGCTCGATGAGACTATCGGAGGATGTTACGGCTGGGCCACTGACAAGCTTTGTCCCAGAACTCTACTATGTAAGCAGACCGCGTAGGTGCACAGGAAGGGCACTGCAGAGACCCATCACCACCAAAACAAAAAAATTACCATCTTTAAAAAAAACGGAAAGCCAGTTTACTATTAGAGAGAGCTCTGAACATATTCCTCTCCAAAATAAGTCTCTGATACAAATGTGTTTGTTTTATGGAGATGTAGTCTGCACCTTTCAACAGGTGTGCTCTGAAGGCCCCCAGTGAAATATAGTGCATCATAGGTGAGGGAAAAAACTTGATTAATTCTGATTATCAAAAGCTAGTCGTCAGAACATTCCAGTCCAGCTTGGCTCACAAGGCCCAAGAGTCCTCAGAGGTCACTCCAAGGGACCTGCAGTCCCAAGGACCGAGCCGCGGCACCAGGCTGTCCAGGAGTGTCTCACAGACTCGTCTCCTCACACACTCTGACAGGGATGTTGTAGTGCCGGTCATCTTCGGCGATCAGCGTCACCACCGGCCAGTCCCTGGGGGGGTCGGTGGGATAGACGGTGATGAACTCTTCAGTGCTGTACTTGGAGAGCCGGTACACCTGAATGGTGTGGCGCACAGCGTAGGCGAGAAGGAACATTTCAACCTGGGGGAAGAGCAAACACTGAAGGATGAGGCGGGAAGCCACGGTGAGGGATAAGGCTCTCCACCCACTCCCGCCCTGGTGTCCCCGAGGTGCATGGCACGGCTCAGCCACAACCTTTCTTCCTCCCCGTGGGCCCAGCCCCAGTCCTTTTGTATATATGGGTCGTTATAAACAAGCACATCATCAAGAAGAGATCCTATGTCTGATCAGGGACTCGTGTAGAGAATATGCAAAGAACACCTTACAACTCGACAATAAAAAAGCAAATAACCAGTTTAAAAACTGGGCAAAAGACTTGAATAGAACAGATATTTCTCCAAAGAAGATACGCAAATACCAGTAAGTACATGAAAAGTCATCAGGGAAATGCAAACCGAACCCACAATGAGAAACCACTTCCCACCCACTCGAATGGCTACAATCAAACAGATAATCACTGGGGTGACTGCTTAACGGGCACCAGGTTTTCTCTCAGGGGAAGGAAACAGTTTTGGAACTTGACACAGGTGATGGTCACACAACACCGCAGATGTACCGAAAGTGACTGAGTTGTACACTTTAAAATGGTTAATTTTGTCTTATATGAACTTCACCTCAATTAAAAAAAAAAAAAAAACAAGACCCTTCAGAGGACTCTTCCAAGAGCTTGATCTATTTGTTTACTGGAGCCAAGGGTACTGATCCCATCCACCACACTACAGAAGCAAGCCCAGGCTGAGATAACCACGGCGGTTATAGAATAGGTTCACAATTCTTTGGCACTCCTCCCTCGAATGCGGGAAGGATTAAGTGACTTGCTTCTAACAAACAGAATAGAGTGTAATTGACCGTGCGTGACTCGCAAGACTAGATCACAGAAGGCACTGGAGCTTCCTCCTTGCTCTCTTCTTGGATCCCTTTCTGAGAGAAGCCAGCCGCCACGTCACAAGGACACCCAAGCGGCCCTATGGAAAGCCCCACATGGCGAGGAACAGAACCCTCCCACCACCTCCCAGTGAGGGACTGAGGCCTCCTGCCAACAGCCAGGTGAGTGTGCCATACTGGAAGTGGACCCTCCAGCCCCAATCACACCCTCAGATGACTGCAGCCCTGAACAAGATCCAACTGCAGCCTCCCGAGACCCTGAGCCAGAGCCATACAGCTCAGCTGCTCCTCGACTCCTGGCCCACAAAAACTGGGATGAGGTTTGGCGGCTGAAGCTGCTGTTTGGGCCAATATACTCCCAAAGGTACAGCTCACCTGTTCAAGGCCACCGGCGTGCCCCACCTGGTTCAAATGGTTCCTCAGCAGCTGTCCGGGGTCACCTGACGTGTCCCGAGCAAACAGAAGCACAGAGAAGAACGGCACTTCCCTTCCCTTCTCTTTATCATCATATAGTTCGATGGCTCTGTTTAGCATGAGAAATTTCACAGCTTCATAGAGGCTGTACTCCTCTTCTTCATTCGTGAACAGTTCATCACAAGCTATCTGCCTCGCTTCGGCAGTTCTCAGTTCAGCCAAGTCTGTCCACTGTGATAAGAAAGTTACATAACAATTAAATTGTTGCTCTAAAAGTCCCTGGTAAAATTCCACACGATGAGCACAAAATTATTTTCAAGATAGGCAGGCAACCATGGGTCACGTACCAACGCTCAATGCTCAAGCTTCCAGCTCAAACAATGGCACTCTTTAGACCTCACAAATTCCTTATTCACTTCTTCCCCCACTAACCTGAAACAAAGGTATAATGTACTAAGGAGAACTCTAGGGCCACGGAATGGAAATTTCAACTCCCCTATCTTCCCAGGCAAAGAGATCAAACCGGTCAATCAGAAATACTTACAGGAGAGCTAACACGCGTGTGTGAGGCCCGTGTGAGACGCTGTGAAGCGAAGCTGAAACTACTCCTCCCCTTAAGGGGTTTACAGCAGCCGTTACCACCCAGAAACACCAAGCCAACCCTCAAACATGGAGATGCGCCAGGAAGATTGCGGGGTATCCTGAGTATCTGTTTACTAAACTTACCCTTCTAACCTCTTAAATATACACTTGAGTTTCAAATGAATAAATCCACTCCGGAAATTCTTACCGACTTCTGATTCAGAGTAAAGCAGAGGATCAGGTATTCAGCTAACATAAGCAAACTCTTTAAGTGAAAAAGAAAACCCTATAAACATATGTGCTTTTAAGTTAAAGTGAACGAGGATAGGAGGTGCCAACATAAAACTAATCCTTATGAATAACCAGTAACTACTGCTCCTCCCGAAAACCATTAAAATTTTAAATACAAGAGTAAGTGTTAATAGTAATGACTGTGCCACCGGACTCGCTCCAATATTTGGGTTGCAAGCTGGAACACCTCATATTTTCCAGAAGGGGACCAAGCTGGCAGGCAAGAGCGCAGCTCTGGGGTCAGATAGTCAGGGTGGAATACAGGCCTTGCCACCGAGCAGCTGGTGGCTTCTGCAGGGCCTCCGTCTCCTCGTCTGCAAAGTGAGGATACCACAGCAACGATACCCAGGGAGTCGTGAGAATTAAACAATGCATCAAACTTTTAGCGTGCAGCCTGGCACGTACAAAGTGCTAACGATGCAGCTCAGAGGCTTTTTTTTTTTTGCTCAGAGTGTTAATGTATAATTTTAATGCTATTACAAACTGGAATCACTTAAACATTCCCCCAAATGAGGATCTACTTACAGTAGGCACAGCTAATAAAGCAACCTCACAAGAACTTAAAAGAGTTAGAAAGGAAACCGTCACCAGTGGCTGAGCTGAAGAGCCTTCCTGTTCACTCCCACAGGCCAGAGCCCTGTGCTCAACCCCCTGCTAACCCAGGGCCTGGGCAGGCGCAGGTCCCCCAGCCCCCTTGAATCCTGTGCTCTGCTCCAACAGGCAACAACAAACCCCCTCCTCCCCTTCTCTTGCTCCCATTTCTTCATCACTAGTCTTCCTTCGACAGTATAGTTTCCAGTACACATTTCTCATGTTTGTAAATAAAAACTAGGCTCCAGGAACTCAGGGCCCTCCACTCATTCAACAAAATATTTACCAAATGCCTATTATGTGTCAGGCCCAGTGCCCAGCACTGGCTGTAAAGGAATCGACAGGACAGTCTCTGGTGAAGCTGAAAGTCTCATGGGGGCAGACCACAGTCAAGTAAACAGATCAACAACCAGGGTATGTGCTGGGGGAATCCTGAAAGCCGATGCCTGACACCTCCTTACCGGCCTCCCTCCTCCATCTACAAAGCCTGGAGCAACTAACAGGCCCTCAATCCCGGGTCCCTGGTGAGGAGAGCTTTTAGGCTGCTCAAAGGCCAGCAACCTAGAGTTCTGTGTGGGCCAGTGTGCAAGCAGGATATCGACCCACATAAGGCAGCGGAAAGCCACAGAAGAGGGAGTATTTAATAACCAAATCACTGGGAATCAGCAGACCAAGTTCCTCCTCACAATTCTGTTTCAGAAAAACCCTCAGGACAGTTGTCAAAGGACAAGTTACTAAATCTGCTCCACTGGAAAATCATCATGAAAGAAAACAAGTCTAATAAATATGGACAGAATCTTAAAACATGAACATAATTGGGAAGAATTTAATAAATGTGAATTCGTTATCACTGATAATCCTGTAAGAGATATGGACTAAATGATATCCCTGAAACTTGTCAGAACTTAGAAGAAAAGACTACATTTGTACGGTTTCCTTTAAACAAAGTTAAACGTTTCATTAAACACATCATCTCCTCCGAGAATACACGATGCTGATATTTCTTCATTTTACCGAACACTTCATAGGAAGTGTTTGTGTTCGTTTAGAATTATTTTGCCTAAAAACCAGCCAAGAGCGTGTGGTAATCCACTAAGTGAAGACCAAGAAGTGGTGTGCTGGGGCACCCGGGAGTGAGAGCTTTGCACTTATCACAGAAAGGAAACTACATGTTTCAAACCTTCTTTCTCAGTAAAGTGAGGGACTCCTTAATTTTATCAACCAGGGCCTCGCTCTTCCCCTCAAACTTCAGTCCAAGCTTCCACTGCTTGATCCAGCTGTATTTGCTTATGAGTTTTTCTGGTAACTAGAGTATCAAGAAACAGAGAGAGAGAATGTTAACATTCCAGAAAGGCCATCACACGATCCAAGCTATAAGAAACAATGAAGCCTACAAGACCTACCTTCGTTTCCAGAATTAGTTCCTGCACGTCTGTCTGGGTTTAGGACGGCGGACCTAAATCTGGAAGTCAGGATCTCGGAAAGACCCACCCTGAGGAGGGCTTCTACAGTGAAATGGCAGTTTTGGTTGAGACCCAAAGGCACAATGTACCTGGCTGGGTTCCAGCCGCGGGCAGGAACATTCCACAGCACTTTGTAAGGGTACGTGAAGGCAGTGTTCACACCAGGTCTTCGCATAAACCACCCAAGCAGCTGCGGGGCTCACTGGTGCCTCCCTACCACTCCCTAATGCCTGACTCAGGAAGGCGCTTTGGGCCTGTGAGATGGTCCAGGATAGGGTAAAAACCTGTTCCTTTCCTGACTAGGAAAATAAAACCTAACTTCTGATACTTACACTATCATCAAAGTTTTAATATTAGAAAGAAACACTATGGTATCTAGTTTAACTAATCAGTGTAGTAAGATAGAAAATACAACTGAGAACAAGAAGCAGGGGTTAAGGGAGTTGTGATGGGCTAGCTCATTAGAGAACTGACAGCTCAACTATTATTTTGCCTGTTTCCTTTTTTTTCCTGGAGCATTTGCTATTTTGTTTTCCCCTCATCATCAATAGAATTTGGAGTCTGAAAAGCAAGCTGGGACATAACCGGATCGATGTCAGCGTGGGAACTCAGACTTTCCCAACAGTCTTGGAGAAATCCATATAATTAGGCCGGGCACAGGCATGTCCCTTCAGTGCTATAAAATGCAGAAAGGAAATAAGAGTTCACCTCCAAGTCAAAAGATCATTAGAGAATAATTAATTCCTCCCTAGAACCTGAGTTTGTTTAACAGTTATAATACAGTTTTAAATGAGGCCATGTGTTCAGTTCTCCTGGAATCTAAGGCTCTGAAGACCCTTGCATGAACAGGAACTCCAGTTTTACTTTCTCTTTACAGCAGTCATGTGAAACTACGGTGGTTTCATCTCTACAAAAAAACAAAACCACAACAGGGACGTAAATTCCTCTTCAGGTGGTTATCACAATGATGGCGTTAATGGGGGAGGGGTTGTGTTCTCATCTTCTTATGATGACAAATGACTACCCCCCCAAGAGCAGCCCAGCTCTGTACCCACTCTGTCCTACATTTCAGCAACATGTGGGCAGTTCTGCTGCCAACTTTCTCTCAGGTTCTCTGGTTTATCACCAGACTCTAAAATGCCCTCAAGTGGCAATAAGCTGAAATCACAACTGGGCACAGAGAAGTGCAGTGAGCAGAAAATACTGGCTACGCAGATGTAAGCTGGGAAACGGGGTGGAAGGAAGCCCAGAAAACATAAGCATCACGTGACGTTGTGCATGTACCTAAAAAGCAGGCACGATACTCAATTACTCAAGAGACCCCAAAGATCTAACTACACCGAGCAAAACCCAAAAAAAAGTCCGTTTCCTCATTCCTTCCACGCATGGGCCAAAGTATTGCTGGAATAATTATCAAGGGCTGTATATGCTGGGAGCTGTGGGGAGCCTGGAGAAAGCCCAAAACTGAGGTGTGAAAAGAAACTATGAGGAAAGAATAATGGAGCTGAAATTCTTTACTCAGATTAAAAAAAATGAGGATAGCTTTAAATGCTTTCAGGGGGTCATGACACATACAACACACACACACAGCCATTCTTTTACACTACACACACGGAGACTGGACTTCTGTTAGGGTAAGGGAGAGGTAAAGAAGAAACAAAATGAAAAACAAGAAACAATGACGGGAAATACTTAATAAAGTATTAAACTGCCTAATTAGCTTAGGTATAATTTCATTTGTGAGTGAAATATAAAAACAGCCTGTTTTCTCTAGGAAATGTCCACAATTCTCGAAATCAGAGCCATGGTTAAAGGGATAGCAAGTAACAAGAATGTGTCATCCCCAAACTGTCTCATGAGTTCTGATATACAGTCTATCCCACCCTAAGCAAGCAAACACTGTCACAGGTCCCAACCCCTCAGAGACATTCTGAAACTATGGAACCAAAGGACCCCTGCCCCGAAGGATACCACCTCTTGGGGACCCAGCTGCTGCCCAAGTTTAAGAACAGCCAGACCAAGCCACGTCCAAGGTCAGGGTCACGGTCAGATCATCCGACTACAGTCAAACACAGAGACTAGGATCTGGGCAGAAGCGGGAACGACAGACAGGGAGCCAAGACATGATGACAGGAGGTGAGAGGCAGCCAAACTGTCAGATGGGCCACGAACGAGCAAGGCCAGAGGAGCCAAGCAGCACGGGACGAGCGGCCTGGGCTCGCTCGCCTCCACTGAGCTCACATTAAGGGGAGGATCTCGGTCTAGCGCTCCTACTTCCCTTGAATCTCCTGAAACCATGCGTGTTCTAGGAGAGAGGGAAAATGGCAAAACGCTACAAAGAACATCTCTCCAAATGTAAATGGAAGCAGATACAGCCAGCTACAGGGTGTGTAGCTTCTCTGGGCTCACCGGATTCTTGACGAAATGCAAGCTGAGGTCAAGGGATGTTTAGCACAGTATGCAGCCTGCAGGCTGGGCCAGGACTGGTTCTGAGTCTACAGACTCACATACAAACTCAGGTGTCCCAGGACCTGCCCAATGCCCAGTGTGAAGAGGTGGGCTACTACAGAGCCTGGGCAGTTCAGGAGACCGTACCAATGCTGAAACTGGTTCCCTCCAACCTGCCTGCTGAGAGCAGCCTTTTTATGTCCCCAGAAGTGGTCAGTGCTCCAAGGACTTCTAAAAGCCCCGTGGACACCAGGACATTTGACTGTCACTGGATGCAGGGTAGTGGTCAGAAGAGGCCCTTGGCAATTCAGAAAGATCAAGGATCAGGGTAAACTGAGACAGACTTATTTGTCAGACAGTTACTGTGTTTATAACAGCGAGCCTACCCCATTTTAAACCCCATAATTTATACCAAGCTGTAACAGCAAGCATGGCTTAATTAACATGACAGGATACAAGTTATTCTGATTTAGTAGGAAGATGGGTAGGAACTGGGCACAGAGACTTTCATACCAAAACTCCTGTAAGACCTTCTTGTTCTGGAGAATTGAGTTAAGTATCACCTGATCTGCTTGTCTTAATCACGAGCGTTAACAAATATTAAGACGCCTCCTTATTACAGTTACACAAGTAGTCTCTGGTAAAAGAGAGGCCCCACTTGCGGGGCGAGGCGGTCCGGGTACCCCACCACCACGGTGCACCGCCGGCTTCTGCAGGCCTCACCACCTGGCGGTATTCATACTTGGTTCCACCCCGACTTCTTCCAGTCACGCTGCACTGCCCTCTCGCTCACCCAACGAGACCCCTGTCAGTGTGGACCTTCCGACAGGAGACGAGGCGGAAGGGCCAGCATGAGAAAAGGGATGGAATGCCATCCACAGGAGGCTGCCTGAGACACCTGGGAGGTGGTTAAAAACTAGTCTGGTCAAGTGCGACAACCAAGTCTGTGTACCCCTTTCTGCACTGGCACTTCAAGTGAGAGGCGTGTGGTGCATCTGTCACCCGCCCAAGACACATGGCAAAACAGACCCTGTCAGGAAAGTGCTCAAATCGAGGGACTCTGCTGGGGCCTGAAGAGTCAACACAGGGACAAGTCTTCTAGTCGGATGAGAGCAAGAAAAGTTTAATAAACTTTCATACTAAACCCACGGACAGGTATGATGTGCTTTTTCTCTCTGACGTGGGCCTCTTGGCATTCGAGAAAGGTTAGATGACAAAAATAATACCACTGTGACCAACTAATTATGCTCCCAAGAGAAAAACTCTACTTGTTGACTGATACATACAGAAAAGGGAAGAAATTAGAAAGAGTACTTGAGAATTTCCGCATGACTCAAATGAAGTCAGGAAAACCACCTTAAAGCCCCCATTGCTCATACGCACAACGTGCTCTCATACCGATCAGAAACCAAGCACAACCTACCTAGACTATTTTTAATTTGGCAGATAACCTTACCCAAATGTATCCTGTTAGTAAAATAAAAATTATGCTTTACTTTCATGGAGCGTATTTTGTATGTTTAATTATGTAGAGCACTACTTGCACCAGAGTTCCTTGGAAAGTTAAAAAGTCCAATTCATTACATCAATTAAGTCCATAAATCTAAGCAGCCCCTTAAAGTAAAAGGCTCAAAGGAAAGCAGCCTAAAATTGAGGAGGATTTTGTCACAATCAATAAATAAAGCTATGGCTGTCAAACAAAAGTTAAAGCAAAATACAGTGAGATCACCCATGTCTGCTTCCCAAGCAGTGTCTCATGTCCACAGGCATGCTTTTGACTGACCAACAATTCTGAAATATTTCAGTACTGATATATGTCTAATTTGCAAAGCTAAAAATAGCCTAGTGTATCAATTTCTTTTGCTCCTTTCTCAAAAAAAAAAAGCTAATACTGAGAAATCTGCTTAAGATGACATATCTTTGGGACTTCCCTGGTGGCACAGTGGTTAAGAATCCGCCTGCCAATGCAGGGGACACGGGTTCCAGCCCTGGTCTGGGAAGATCCCACGTGCCGCAGAGCACCTAAGCCTGTGCGCCACACCTACTGAGCCCGTGAGCCACAACTCCTGAAGCCTATGCGCCTAGAGCCCGTGCTCAACAAGAGAAGCCACCACAATGAGAAGCCCACGCACCACAGCGAAGAGTAGCCCCCGCTCGCCACAACTAGAGAAAGCCCGCACGTAGCAACGAAGACCCAAAGCCGCCAAAAATAAATAAGTTTATATTAAAAAAAGATAATGTATCTTTGATTAGAAGAAAGTATCTTTCACAGATATCATTTAAATAGTTTATACACACGTGATTTTACACCAGCTTATAAAGTAGATAATCACCTGAGAGACACGTGGTATCCTCCACCCGCTGATCCTGGTTTTGCTCTTTGAGGGTACGTGATACCCCGTTCACCTAACAGACCTCTAATTAGCTTAACTGCCAACCAGTATCCTCTAAAAGTCTTTATTCTAGGCAAATACCCCAGCTCCTTCAACTGTTCCCCAAAGCAGACGAGCCCTGTCGGGCACACTCCCACCTGTACCGAGGGTACAGGCACAGAGCTGCACTGGGTCCTCAAGATGGGATGTGACCAGCCCCGTTCAAGACAGGCCTGTCACTGCCTGTGTTTTAGAAGCGCTCCTTTTAAGACAGGGCTTCCTTATCACTGCAGGCATCACACATCAGTGGGCTCGTACTGGGCCTGCAATCCATTAAAATCCTGACTCTTCCTTCCCCCCTCATAAGTTTCTGGTAAGGCAGATCTCCCACAGCTAGCACTCTGAGTTTTCGTTTGGGGTTCTGTTTTAATACAGGCGCAAGGTTTCCTATTTTCTTCCAAGTAATGTCATATTGTGACTTCTGCTCAATCGTGCCTACCCACCAAACTCTTTTGGGGTATTCTATCATCCAACCTATCATGACCTCAAGCTGATGTGTGTCGGGGATACACGACACACTGATGATGTGACTTCTTGGGGTGTCACGACCAGGCTGCAGATTTAAAACCTTAAAGAGGGCCAGGCCTGGGACACAGCCCCTGACCCTCACCTCCCCGGGGAGCCTCCCCCAGGCTGACAGCAACCGTCTCTCTTCTAGGGTTGCTGCTCTGCCCCCTGCCACGCCAGCTCTCCAAACACTGCAGAGGGTGCCGATTCCTTGAATTGGAGTTAGAATCACAGAACTCTGCCTCCTAAAACCCCAGCAGGTTCTCAGATAGTACAATATACAGCCCACTTGGTAGAGACTCCAACACTGAAGTCAAACTGCCCTAAGTGCTTTGAACAAACCCTAAACACCTGCTCTCTAGTTAAGCTGAAGCACTGAAGAAATTTTATCATCTTCCTCTTCTGGGGAAATATCAATCATTTTTGGTCACTTTGCTATGCAAAATCATCTCAGCCACACAAAACTGAATAAACCCACACACTGACGTCACACCGCAGACAGTACAAGCACATAGCACAGGGCAGAGAAGGGGAAGTCTTTCTCACAAAAGCAACTGGAAACATTGCAGACTCAAACCTGCAGCAGCAGCGTACCAGCGTGAGCTCCGGGTCCTGCAGCCAGGAGGGCAGCGCAGCCGGCTGGCTCATGGCCTGGAAGAGCGTGGCCCTCAGCGCACAGTAATTATCTCCACGGACTCGCCTGATGGAGGTGAATTTCTGAGACACCTCCTCGTAGCCCTGGACAAAAGCATCAGAGAATTCAAAATGGTCATTACTGACTTCAGAGAGTGGGGAGAATTTTATTCCTGTGGAAAAAGTGTGCCCCCAATCACTAGAAGAACGGAAACAAGACTGGCTGAGTCTTTCATGTAAGATATTTGAATTCTTTTTTTAATTAATCAAAGGAAATTAACAAATGTTAGTACTGTACATAGTATCAGCATATGTAGCAGACGCAACATACTAGAACATATAAAATAATACACCAAGTATTATTAAAACACTAGCCACCCCAAAGTTGAAGTTATATGCCCCTTAGCAACCATTGTAACATTCACTTATTAATAACCAGCATTCTGAAGGCTTTAATCTGTGTTTAGATTGACCCTAAACTCTTTAATGAAGAGACAGAAAAGAAAAGAGAGATGTACCCAGCTCGTATCCACATTAAAAATAATACCCCCAAATCCAAAATTTCCGTGAAATACATAAAAAAACTACATGCTAGGAGGTGCCTGGATAAATTCTGTTAGACTTTTTCAAAAAGTGGATTTAAGTGTCATTCTTGTTTAGCCTGCAAGTGAAACAAGGAAATGAAAATGCTCAGTGACATACTCAGTCAACTCAAATACAGCCATCCAAATGGACCATTTGGAGCATGCCCCCCAAAAAGGACAGCATAAAATCCCAGCGACCTGGTCCAGGGGCCCAGATGACTGATTCCCCACTGGACGCTGCTCAGGCGTCAGCGTCAGCTTCATGGCTTCCCCACCGCACGGCTTCGCCCCCGACCTGGCAGACCTTTCGCTAGTCCTGCTGTTCCGCAACAATCACTCGAAACCCTGCTTCCTACCCACATTTACACAAAAGAAGAAGTGTCGCCCTCATGGGGTGGGCACCATGTAGACAGTCATCCTGTGTCCAGGCACTGGACCCTGTTACTAGTTGTTTTCAAGGTTCAAGTCACAGGATGGTGTTCTAAGTGGATATGAAAGTACGTCTTTCCAATAATAAAATTTTGAGAGTTGCATTTTTATTCAGTGGCCCAACCGCTGCAATGTAAGGGCCCGTCAAGCAGACTCACGCCTGCTAATATGCACCTCTTCCCTATGGTGAACCCCTGGTTACCCCGAATACTCACGATGGCTAGTTCAACAGCAACTGTATCTTTCCAAGTGTGTAAATGAATATCCAAAACAAAACAATCAGACAAATAAGGACTAAAAGATAACAGATCCAAGCTGTTATCAGGCCCAGAAATGCTCTGACTGCCATGGGTCCCGATGGGATGCTTTTCTAACTGATGTGCCTTTGATTATTTGGTCACCGAAGGGTCCAACTATAGGGTCATATCTTTACCTCAAACTGAAATCAAAGAGGAATGACTTCAGCATGAGTTCCAAAATATGGAACACTTGGATAACTTAGTAAACATCTTCAATTACACGCCTGAAGGTGCCAACTGTTAGAAAAGATCCTTTAAAGAGACTGAGATCCAAAATTAAGGTTGCATGTCAGTGTAAGCATTTCTGGGGAAGATGAGAAAATACAGTTTAGATACCTGGCCTCTGGTTATCTACTTTGATACAGAGCTGGAGGTTTTTACAAAATCTACAAGTAGCCAATATGCATATTCAACAGATGGCCACACAAATCTAAACGTTCTTAAGCTCTGGCAGGAACTGAGAGTCCCAGGTACGTCGTGATTGAGCTCTCTAACGAGTGCCTGAGACACAAGTAGTCTACAGTCCAGACTTGTGGGAAACAGGGCTGACACTGGCTCTCAGAGCTTCAAAAGTGGCAGTGGCATTCGAGCATGGTCAGCCCATTTCAGGGCAGGCATGGGCAGCTGAGGTGCCTGATGAAAGGGGCACAACATTTTCTACAAAATGAAGCTCTGAGGACAAGAACAAATATATTCAAATACTTAACACTCTTAAATCCTAAACAGTACAGTTCTAAACAAACAAAAATTTTAAAGATATTTCTATCAAACATGACAGGTCAATATCTGTAACATGCCAGAAGTGCGTTCAAACTTGTAACGTAAATAATCCCAAGAGAAAATAAGTAGAGGGTATAATCCATATTACAAGAGGTGGTAGAAGCATTAGGGTGAAACTGCCATTTCCGTAGCTCGGAGGAAGTCAGATAAGGCCACGCCTTGAACAGCCTGGGGTGCCGGGGTGTGCATGTGGGGCGCAGTTGGACCGCTGGCCCCCAACTCAGTCAAAATCCCGCATGTAACTTTACAGGCGGCCCTCTGCATCCATGCGGCATGTAGTGCTGTAGTCCATATTTATTGGAAAAATCTGCATAGATGTGGGCCCAAACAGCTGAAACCTGTGTTATTCAAGTGTCAACTGGAGTAGCAACTTCAATCTACAAAGGAACGCTGGATTCAGGATACATTTGAGGGGGAACCAGTAGGATGTGCCACTCGACCTGCTGTGCAGTGGGAGTGGGTCAAGGGGCCTGACTCGAGCAATGACCCAACCCAGTCATAGCCACAGTGGGACTGTGTCATGGGAATCCCTGATGTCCCACAGCCTTGGAAGGACTACCTCAGGGTCACCAATCTATGCAATGGGACTGAAAGGGGGACAGCTCCTGGGATGCCCTAAATCAGGAGTCCCCAACCCCTGGGCCATGGATCGGTACCGGTCTGTGGCCTGTTAGGAACCGGGCCGCACAGCAGGAGGTGAGCGCCAGGCGAGCAATCGAAGCCTCATCTGTATTTACAGCCACTCCCCACAACTCGCATTACCACCTGAGCTCCGCCTCCTGTCAGCATTACGGTGAGTTGTATAATTATGTCATTACGCATTACAATGTAATAATCATAGAAATAAAGTGCACAACAGATGTCACGCGCTTGAATCATCCCGAAACCACGCCCCTCCCAAGACCGAGGAAAAATCGTCTTACACGAAACCTGTCCCTGGTGCCAAAAAGGTTGGGGACTGCTGCCCTAAATAAAGGAAGTAGTTCCAGATCCCTCTGCTTAGAAGGTACAGGAGAGTCCAGGCCCCTAGAACTGGAGGACATGGAAAGAAACCTGAGCGGGACAGCAGATGTATGACGTCTGCGCCTTTTACCTCACCAGGCCAGAAGGGCAGTGTTCCCAAATGACCCCAAGAGGACAACCAATGGCTGGCCCAACCCTGAACAGCACAGAGCCATTTATGTGTTTTCCAAAGAAATCACGTTACTGAATAACTGATTATGATTCTATGTTAACACTGTGGCTCCAAACAAGTCCCGTATCTTTGGAGCCTGTTTCCTCATCTCTAACGTTAGAACACCAATAATTACACGGTCTAGTGGCAGCTGTCATAACTAGCATCGAAAAGTACAAAAGGACATACTTATGATAGACTACTGGAAAGACTCAAAATGCGTGCATCCAGGCATCATACCTTTTTCATACATGTTGCTTTTTGCGTATTTCCCCTCCATTCTTTTTTGCAATAGTCCATGATATCCATTTCAGGAGCTACACTTAATCTGGGTTCTGTTAAAGAATAAAAAAAAGGGGGGGTGGGGGGTGGGGAGGGGGAAAAAATGAAACAAAGCATCATCAGAATAATGGTACTGCTTTACCTGAGATTTCCTTTCTCGCTCACTGCAGTCCCTCAAAATCCAGAATTCCACTGCTGCCTACCACCTGGTCCAGACCTCCAGCACCTCGCTCCTAGGTGACCACCGAGGGCTCCCAGTGGGCCTCCCTGTCACCACACCCTACCAACCATTCTCCACACGGCAGCCAGAGGGGTGCATTTAAAACATAAGTCAGATGCTACCCACCACTGCTGGGCTCCAAGGCCTCCCATCACACGCGACTCTACTCCCTCACTACCTACAAGGGCCTCGTGCCCGGGCCGCCCGCTGCCTTTCCGGCCTCAGCTCCCACCACTCCCCATGCTGACGGTTCCTGCCCTACCTGCGGGGCACCCGCTCCTCGCTCTCTGCTCGCCTCTTGACGCTGATGCCCGATATCAAAATGCCACACACACACACCTTCACTCTATTCCCTTTACATGGTTTTCTTTTTCTTGTTGGCACTGATCAACACCTGACATATTTCTTTTTCTGCACCCTGCCTTCCCCACCCCTACACACACACCACACACACCACACACACACACACACGACAAAACATGAGCTCCCTGAGGGCAGGGGCTTTGTTTTGTTTCTCAGCTGTGCCCTCAGCACCTGTAACCACACGGACCCAGGTGCCCATGAATAATGTTCACATTAAATACACAGCAGTCTAAGCTCTGAGAAGATACATCTAATGATTTGTAATTTGTTTTCTACATCCATTATACAAAGAGATAAGACCTCTATTACAAAAGTATATTTAATTGTCTCTATTTAGTTATATCCCGCCTTGATCCCAAAAGGCTATAAACTGTTGATAATCAGCCAGAAATTAATGGAGCTCTCAACATTAGTTGAACCACAGACCTTGTCTGACTCTAAGAACACATCCCCCCAAATTAAAAAATACAACTTATGATCAAACGATATAGTAAGAAAATAGCCTTTACACTTTCCTTGTTTAACGTATGAGGTTTGAGATTTGGTTTTGTGGCACATGCATATGCACGCACATGCGTATGTCTGTGTGGATGTCCTAGGAAGAAAGAGGTAAATTCCCAGGCATCTCGACTTCCTTTTTAAAATACTGAAGAAGTCAATGTTAGCAAAGAAATCAGGATATAAACACAGAAGTACCTTACAACATATCTACTCAGGAGGAAGCTGAACACAAAATAAAGATGTTATATTCAGCTCAATTCAATAAACACTTACTGTATGTCTAGTATGTGCCAAGCTTTGAGCTAGGAACGGGGGGTAAGAAGACGTTAAAGCCCCAGATTCTGTCCTGAATGTGTTTGGAGACTACTGAAGAAGAAAGGACCACAGGTACTCACCACACAGGGTGTGACAGATGAGGGATGACTGATGCAGGAGCCCAGGAGGAGCCCCTAATCCCTGTTTGCAGTTCAGGTAAACCAATTTTTTTAAAAAACAAAAAATGTTAAGAACCGCCTGTTTTTAAAATCTCATGGTAAATCCTTTCACAAGGAAAACAAACCTTTTACACAAAAGGGAAAATAACACATATACAGATACATTTTTCTGTGGCATAAGTCAGGACCGGCTTAAAGGTGAAACAGACCCCGGAGCATAATACACGGAGACCACAAATACCACCGCTGCAGGGCCAACCCTCAAATACAAACCAGTCATTGTCTGAAGTCAATAAACACTGTTTGAGTGTCTATTTAGTGGAGGGAAGATTTCCCTTTTATCGCCTTCCTACTCACCTCCCCACAAAGCTTGAGGAACTACAAATGTCCAGAGCTGAGGACACTTATCGGGGCACGTTCTGCCACGAGGCAGAGCATGCTTCCAGCTCAGGAAGGGCCTCCCGGGAAGAAGGTCCAGCCTTGCCACTCTCCTCACTTGCAGTCCTCTTCCTGTGTGCACCGAGACAGGACTCGGCCCCTGGTCAGGGAGGCAGACCACACCCCAGGACTGAGGGGAGAAGGCAGAAGGCTCAGCGGGCTCAGAGGCCAAGCCGCAAGCCACAGCCCTGTGCTGAATCAGAGGTCCGCGGGACACAGTTGAGGGTGGAAAATGGATACTCACAAAGCGCTAGCATCAAAATTATACTTTCAGTCCCATCCTGCCACCATTCTTTGGGAGGAGGACTCCAACAGCCACCGCATGCCATCCTCCAGGCTAGAAGCCGGAGACACAGGACAGGCAGTGCCTGACCTCAAGCAGTTTAAGTATACAACAGTTCCTTGCTTTGTTTAACTGCATCCAACACAGACTGATTACTGTTCCCAGGAAAGAACATTTCTAGTGGCACAAAAACCCCACAAAGACAAACACAAAAAAAAACACAAAGGGGGAAGCTGAAAATCAGAGTGGCAACCAGAAGCCAAATTAACCAAGAGGTTTGTTCCTTAACCACCATACCACCATATGGTGACAAAGACAAGGATTCAGACTCTCAGAGGATGGGAAGTTAAAACTGAACCCCTCCAGAACGCTGGGACTCTCAACTGAGAGGCTAGGGCAAGAATCACAAACTTCTTCTCTGGTGGGCCAGAGAGTAAGTAACGTAGGCTTTGAGGGTGTAAGGTTTTCTCTCACAACTACTCAACTTTACTATGCATGAAAATCACCATGGGTGATGTGTAAACCAAGAAGTTCCAATAAAACTTTATTTACAAAACCAGGGGCCATGTCAAATTTGGCCAGGGAGCTATAGTTTGCTGACCCCTGCCTGGACTAGGTGAAAAAAAGCTTTTCACTAACAAAGAGAGAGCATAAAAAAACTCTCTGCCTTGGCCTGGGCTCTGACTCGGAGAGAGAGGAAGCCTCCCCTGAGAATTCATAACCACGGGCCGGCTCTCACACAGGGCCAGGGTGTGACTTCACACTAGCTGCAAGACCCTGGAAGCTCAAACCCAGAAATTAACCTAACGTGGCCCAAGGCAGGTGACTCCCTGGGTGCCTGGCAGAAACAAGGCCAAATCCTCTCACACTCAAGACAGGCTGCATATACTCTACAGATACACAAAAGCTGAGCTTAGAATTCAAACCCTGAAGAAACAAGAAATAAGGAAAAATAGCAACTGGCATAATTAGGCCTGCCAGGATTTTCAGATAATGGGATTATCAGGCCTGAAAGAGTATGTTTAAATGCTTAAAGGAATAAAGGAAGGAATAAAAACATGAGCAAAGAGCAATACACTATCAAAAAAAAGACCAAGCAAATTCAGAGGGAAAATAGAACTTTTCCAAAAAAGAAAGAAAAAGAAAATATTTCCGAAGGAACTGTCCTGAATGCAACAGAGGCTGAAAGTCAGAAAACATTTGAAAGGGTGTGTAACAGAGGGACCTGGATGACTGAATGAAAGCTAGCAAACACCTCATTAGAGCGATGAAAGGAATAAGTAGAGAGAATAGGAAAAAGGCAACATTCAGAAAGATAGTGGCTGAGAATTCTCCTGAACTGATGAAAACTAGCCATCCTCAGATTCAAAAAGTAAAAAAAAAATCCCAAGCAAAATGTTTAAAAGAAAGAAAAAAAAATCCATACTTAAGAAACCTCAAGGAGAAACTGTAGGACACTGAAGACAAAGAGAAGACAGAGAAAGACAGATTTCCAAGGATCGGACTGACTGCAGTACTTTCAACTACAAGAGAAACCAGAAGACAATGCAATAAAATCATCAAGAAAATAAGAAAAAACAAAAATTCGTCTGGGGTTATTCAAGAAAGAAAGTAAAATAAAGAAATTTTTATACGGACAGAGCTTCCCACCAGAGGCACTTCTACAGGATGTTACTGCGGGAAGGGCCATGAACCCAGAAGGACTGAGATTCAGGGTATAAAGGGATCTATTCTGACCTCAGACTAAAGCTGGACAAGGCCTCAGACAAGGCCCCCTGAAAAGCCAGAGCACCTGCACAGGCCTTCCCTGGGGGGCAGAGGAGAATTCCAACAGAGAGCCTGCAGAGTGAGCGAGAAAGCAAGGGGCCCCTGCACACACAGCAGGAATAAACCATGGCTGAAGAAGCACCTTCTCCTCAGGAACATGACTGCTAAGGACTGAATCCGACGTGAACTGAGTGCAACTGCAGCAGAAGGTTCGCGCATCCTCTGAAGGTTATGGGGGACCATAACATCTCCCTTGGCTGCCACAGTGAAGAGTTCCACCAACTCCTTGTGAGGAAGACTCCAAAATTATCATCGAAGACCCCACTTTGCATCTTTTGTTCCTAATTACACGTATAATGCTTTGCTAACCATACGACAAACATGAGCTAGTTCTTAAACCAGAACACACACATCACACAAGTGGTGCATGAGAAAGTGCCCCCTGTGAACATCTGTGGCACACCCCCAACTCGGAGCATCTCCACTGGGCTCCCGCACAAGGCTAGCAAGGAAGGAAGGAGGCACTTCTCCACACATAGCCCCGCCGGCCGTGCCCCCAGCAGAGGCTCACCCTAGCAGCCGTGGGTCCACGGGTCCTGGTGGGGCGAGCAGAGCAGGCACGACTGAGCAGAAGCATGGACACAAGATCATGAAATGACGGGAGAATTAGTGCTCTCAGTCCCATGACCGTTCTTCCTTATCAGTTAATCAAATTCACATGGCCTTCTGCACGCAAAGACCCGGAGAGCCGGCTTCTCAGTAAGTTCTTCCACTTGAAATGAAAAATGCCCTTCAAACCCAAACTCTCCCTCTAAGAATACCAGCAAGTCAAGAACTGAGAGAGAGTGGTGTCAAGAGATTAAACAAAGCCTCATGGGTGCAAAAACCATATGAATGTAAAGAACGCAGGGGAAGTATTTGTATTAAAACTGTAAAACCTCAGGAAACAGTATTCCCCAAACATACCTCAGCAAAATGAATAATCCAATACAGATAAGACCACACGCACACACGTTTCCTAGGAAGTACATCTCAATATTTCATGGAAATGGATATACCGATGTAACTGCATTTTCTACTATAAACAGTAGGAACTCTATAAAGAAAACAATTCCAAACATACCTGATGACCCTCTTTCATGTATAAGTAATTCTTTCTCCTTTTCTATTTCATCCGCCGCACGATACATGTCCTCCTCGCTGAAATCATACCAAGTTAGACATTTCAAAAATTTGTTGCGCTGACAAGTTCCCTCTTATCACAACATGCAACTGCTGAAAAAATTTATGACACGCAAAGTTTAACTTTTTCACATTACATGATGACAGTCTGATAAAATATGGGTTATTTATCTTAGACTCATGTTTCTAGCATTCCAATTCAGTTTTTTACTTTAAATGAGACATTCTACACCACTCCACTGGCTGCATGGCTCTGAGGCCATTTTAAATTAACGTCTTTAATGCCTCACGTATGTAAGCGTCTTAGCGTGCATCTTATCAGTGAAGCCATGCCATGCTGGAGATGGTACTAATAAAAGTATACAGGAGTGCAGGCCAAGTGCCAACTTTAGTATGTCACAAGCAAATTTTACAAGAGCTACTCTAAAAACAAGGATAAGAGATTTACAAGTCCCCAGAGCTACAAAACCTCCCTCAGGCCCCTCCTGGTCCCTGAGGCCCACACGCAAGCAGCCACCCGCCTTCTGCCGAGCACATCCCTGGCACCCCGCATACTTTCACTGGGACTTAGCACAACAGCTCCCAAAAGAGTCTCTAGGCTCCTTCAGTGAGCTAACAAGAACGTACTAAGTCCTGGAAACGGAGAAGACTCCACTGGGTGCCAGACAAGGATGAAAAACGGGACTTCTGAGTTTTAAGATGCCTCCTTTTCCCCTCAAGATACACCACAACGTGACAATGATGGGAAAGAGAAGTGCCAACTCTATCTTTGCTGAAACCACAAGACATGTGAAAGCCCAAACCGTCCAAAAGTGGAAGAAGGGGTAGGAAGGGACGGAGGACAAGGGAAGCCTCGAGGCCAGTGGAGGGGCATCTGCTGGAAGGGAAGACCAGTACACCCTGCAGGGCCCCAGTAAGGCTCAGGAACTGGAGGTACCAAGTGCTTCAGATGGTATAGGAGACACCCAGGGCTGAACACAAGGAAACTGGCTGGTGTACACATCAGGAGAGATTAGACCCCCAATTCCCAGTACTCCCTCCCCATGACAGCACACCCCCACTCCTCACACAAGACAGGAGGCTCCAGGCACCCTGGACATTGGACACAGGAAGGAGGAGTTACTAAGGAACCGGGTGAGCGACTCGAGAGACGTACTCACACCCTGGATTCCCTCAGCCCCCCAGCTCCGCATGCATCAGCCCAGCCAGAGGAAAGGGGACCAAGTGAGAGGGAACAAGAGACAGAAGAAGGGCCGCTGAGACAGAGACTGAGCTGGGCACTAACATACCCTCCACCCCTCTGAAACCCTTCAATGGCTCCCATATAAGCAAGGACGTCTAAATCTGGACCCGTCCCACCACTCTAGCTTGTATTCTGTGATTGCCCTACACACACCCACACTTCTGTCCAAACACCTGACCGACCCTAGCCTGTGCTTTCATACCTGTGATAGGCTCCATCCATGCTCCGGCACGAATGGCTTACCACCTACCACCTCAGGGCACATGCCGTGTGGGTGGCCTCGCTGGGGGTGCCATGGCTGGAGTCACCCAGGGTTCAACCACTCCTCACTAGCCATATGTATAACCGTGCAACTCAAGTGACCACACTTCTTACCACCTAAATGTATCCACCTGTAAAAAGGACAGTAAGGGCTTCCCTGGTGACACAGTGGTTGAGAGTCCGCCTGCCGATGCAGGGGACACGGGTTCGTGCCCCGGTCCGGGAGGATCCCACATGCCGCGGAGCGACTAGGCCCGTTAGCCATGGCCGCTGAGCCTGTGCTCCGCAACGGGAGAGGCCACAACAGTGAGAGGCCCGCGTACCGCAAAAAAAAAAAAAAAAAAGGACAGTAAGAGCGCTCACCTCAAGAGACTGCTGTGAAAACAGACGCATAAATACTCAGCACTCAAAAACGTTAGCTAGCCTTATTAATTTTCATGCTACATCCATTCGTGTAGAGTAGTGGTAAGATCATTTCTTATTCCTTTCTTCCTTTTCTTCTCTCCACGTAAAGGTGATAGGGCGTGTGTGCCTGTCTTTTTTAACGTTGTGAGGTTGAGGGGACATACTAGGGAAAAGGTACTTTCCATGTGCTCTAACCCCAGTGAGATTTCAAGTAACAGGTGTGATGTCACCCATGGAGCCCGTGCCAGGGTTAAAAGCAAACAGAAACCAGACTCGCAGGGACTATACATCAAATGCTTAAAATAAAAAGTGACTAAATGTGTTAAGGTCTTTTTTCAATAGTTTAATGTTATCTTTTGGCCTCCTTCCTAGCGTTATCAAACAGGAGAGAAATTCTGATCCTATAAAACAGGCATTTAAGTGAATCATTTTCGCAGTATCATTATCAGAAGCATGTCTTTGGGGAAGCCACTTCCCTAATCTTGGCCTCAGTTTTCTCATCTTCAAAACAAGAAGACTAGACAAGACCTAAATGATCTACATGGTTCCTCTTCCAGTTCTTAGTTCTAACAGACTATGAATCTATTCGCACGTCAAGCCATTCTGTGGCTATGGGCAGGCATATTCACCTGCACTCGTCTCCTTCCTTTCTAATCTACAAAATAACCAAAGTGCAATGGCAACACCATTGCCCAGAGGAGGTTCTCTAAACAAGCATCTCTCTGCACAGCCGCAAATACAAATTCCGCCAAAGACCAACAGGAAAGGGATGCAAAGGAGACTAAATGCAAAAGGAAGACAGAGCAGAAAGGGAGATTACTGGTAATAGAAATGCGGTGACTCAAGAGATACAAAAGAAGTAAAGCAGAAATTGAGGAATGGGAGGCCTGGGGTATATTCAAATTACTGTAGCCACACTAGATTTCATTCAGATTCCCTGCACAAACGTTTGCCAACTTCCATGGCCACCAAGGACATGTGGCCAAGGACATTTGCTAACTTGCCAAGGCCACCAGGGAAACTATAATATGGCTTTTAAAAGCTACTGTATCTCCTTGGAGAGAAGATAAGTTAGAAGTTCAAGCAATAAAGCTCAATCAATATGATCAGAAAATAAAACATTTAACAGCCAAAATGAAATATTCATCCAACATAAGGACCATCAACTGGAAAGTGAGAGAGATATATGAAAGAAAGAAAAATTAAAATAATTTTATTTAAGAAAATACTTCACTCAATAAACTTCTGCTTTAACTTTTTTAAGTATCAAAATATTAAAGCTGAAAATAACAACAAAAAGAAATTGTATTTAAAGTTGGAAATCTGAAATAGCTAGAAGTTTAAATTTTTGTCATGGGAAGGGAAGACAGTGAAACAATGCAAGGAAAGGGGATATTATATGATAAGATAAAATCCTTGATGCTGACTAGTTTCAGAAAGTGGGCAATCTTTTGTGTGTGTCAAGTTGGGGTAGGGATGAGGCGTGTCCACCATTTAGCACAAAGAGGCCACTGAAATCCACAGGCTCAAATGATCACCACAGCAAAAAGTTTCCTTCTAGAAAACATACCCATCACTAGAAAAGTAGTGAAGAAAAGTAGGAGTCTTGGGCTTCCCTGGTAGCGCAGTGGTTGAGAGTCCGCCTGCCGATGCAGGTGACATGGGTTTGTGCCTCAGTCCAGGAGGATCCCACATGCCACGGAGCGGCTGGGCCCGTGAGCCATGGCTGCTGAGCCTGCGCGTCCGGAGCCTGTGCTCCGCAACGGGAGAGGCCGCAACAGTGAGAGGCCTGCATACGGCAAAAAAAAAAAAAAAAAAAAAAAAAAAAGAAAAAAAAGAAAAGTAAAAGTCTTAAATCTGACTTGATTTCTTGGGGACCCTGGCATGTGAGTCATACTCAAGTACACAGTCAAGTTAAATTTTAAAACCAAAATGCTAATAATTTCTACTTAGAAAATTATTAGTTTAGTACCATAATGTTACTTTAAAGTATTTTTAAGCTCCCATTTTCTCTCAGAGATGAATTATTTTACTCTCAATATTAAGGCAATATACACCATTGAGTAGGTTATATGACATTGTCTACTAAATTATTATTATTCCTCTTGCTCTTTTCAAAGACCTGGACAACAATAAATGTTTGAAAACTTAATTTTAAAGTGCTTACTTACTACATGTAGACAAAATTACACTACTCCCCAAAACAAAAGCTATAAGCTAAAAACACAGGGCTCAGAGAAGCAGAAGACATTTCTGTGAAGCCAATTTTTCAATTTCTGATACAAGTAAACACATGATATGAAAAAGTGAATTCTAACATATATGCAAAGCTAACAAGACAGCACTTTAATCACTCACCGTTATGAACATTTGCACCAAGCTTCCCTTAGTTATCTAATAAAGCTAAACTGAGTATGACTCTGTTCAGCTCTCTGGACTTGAACGCGGCAGTTCATGCTTAACTTGGCCTGTCCTAGAAGACTAATGGCCCAGGCAGTGTTGCTGAAAGTGTCAACCACTGTGACACCACGCACCATCCCACACAGGCACAGGAAAAGCAAAGGCCACTCAACCCAGCCTTTCTCCACCTCTTAGCGGTTGTAGAGATGAGTGAACAACACATCAAATGCGGGAAAGTCCCGGCACCCAGGCTGAAATTCCACCTCCGATCTGCAAGTGGACTTTCCATGACTGGCTCGGGCTATTCCACGTGACTTCCAGAGGTGTCTGGGGACAACCAAGACACCCTCAACAAGGAGGTTTCTCAGATGCATCCCAGCTCTGAAGCAGGTTCTACATCCAGGAGGGGGAAGGGGCAGGAGGGAGTCGCTGTTACCCCATCAAAGACAGCCACCCCACTCCCCAGGGCTGCTAAGGTGGGTGGGAAAACACATTCGCACAATAGCACATTTAGCAACACCCAAGGACAACTGCTTCACAGTTTGTTGTTCACAGCCCTTCTGAGAATCCACAGCTTTCCTCAGAACCTCAGTCCAGAAAAACATAAATACACTCATAATTTTGCCTTCCACTTCAGAGGGGTACACAGACCCATCATGTTCCCCCCTACACACAGCCAGCCTGTGGACCCCAGATTCAAACCCTGTCCCACCGTCAGGCAGACAGAGAAGGACCACGGAGTAGTCTCACTTCTCAATTCCCTAAGCATGTCTAGCCTGGCCACCAACCATGTCCCAGGACCATCCTGGTCCTCAAGGACTGTAGTACTTAGCTTAGCTAAGAGGAAGAAGTGACACAGCATAAGTTTCAACTGTATGGGTCAGGTGAGCAGGGGATGGAGTATAGGAGACCTGCTGATAGGAGGGAGGTAATGTCCAAACAAGTCAACTGAACCTGGTCTGACCTAATACTTCCTCAAAAGGGACCCTGAATCATCTTGTGAGCCATCCTTAGGGCTTGTCCAAGGGATGTCAGCCAACCACAGCTCTCAAGCGAACTAAGAAAAAGGAAAGAAAGGAAAGGAAGGAAAGAGATTTAGGAAGTAGCTTATCCATATGATTTTTATGTCTTTCTTCCCCACTATTTCTCTCCCTTGCAAAACACAGTGAGCTTAGTCACAAGGAATTTGTGTCCTACAGTACAGCCTGTAGGAAATGAGCCATCCCTTCCCCTACCCTTCACTGCACCTCTCAGAGTCACAGCCCAGATGTACAATATAATGGCTACAAAAGTTGGGCTGTGATTTGTATTCATAATTTCTATCCACTGAATGAATTAAAATGACTCTGCGGGGTATCTCAAAACATCTGCATTTTATGGTGCTTCATATTTCCAGATGCAAATATTTTACTCAATTCCTGTGCAGGTCAAACCTAACTCTCTGGGTGGAAAGAAGGGATTTGGCTCCAATGACAGAACAGCACAAGATTCAAAAACTATTTTAGGACCTAGTTCAGGCATTATTACACAATTTATTTATATCTACACTCAACTATTAGGCTGCATATATCATCATGTAAGAACTGATGTGCACACATTATACTGCAAAGTATATAATGGCAATGTTTATATGCTGCAGTACAGTTTCTCTAGCCCTTAAGAAAATATCAGAGTGCAATGAGAAGTAGCCCCACTGCCCGTATAATAAACAAGGAAGCCCAGAACATAAGATACGATGTTCAGAAGCTGATATTTGAAGTTATCTTCACCTCCTTTCCCTGGCTCCCCCTTGCTCTCTTAAGAGAGTTAAAAGAGAATGAGATCATCAAAGACAACAAAAATAGGAAGAAAAAGAAATTAAGCTAGTAAATAAACGGCAAACTGGAATATTTATTCCAGAAAAAAAAAAGTGAAGTCTGCATGATTATATGTCATGGCCCTCTACCTAGTTTTGCTGAGAAAGCCAGAAAGACATGGGGGGAGGTCCCCACCCAGGCATCAGGGAACCTGGCCCTGAAACCTACTCCCTGCGCCTCCCTGGCCAAGGTGCACCTATCAAATCTGCAACTCAGTTTCCTAACTGATAAAATGACAAACCTAGGCTGGGTTGTTTACATTCCCTTCAGCTCCACGCCCATAATTCTACTGACAGTAGAGAGAAGAGGCACCTGTGCCACAAAACCTTTTCGTCAGGGAAGAGTGTTCCTTTTGCACCATGACCCATTTCCCCAGGTGCTCAGACTCTGGGAACCACATCCAGCAGAAAAGCTTGCCAAATAACTCTGTGTATTTGGGGGACCGTGGTTTGGACTTCAAAGTTTCTGCGTATCCCAGGAGGGCACGACACAGCTGAGGCTGAGAAACAGCATCTGAGGGCCAGGGCCGCTAGGTGGGGAGCACAGCTGACACCACCGGGGCCTAAGTGCGGCAGCAGCAGTCAGCCTGGAAGCCGCGCAGGAACCAGCACAGGCTGGGAAAGGGCAGAGGCAAAGACCACCCCCATGCGCACCCCAACTTCACCCGCTGCAGAGTCTTAGGTAGGGCTCAAACCCAGGGAGCAAAACTGCAGCCACATCTGCTCACATGGGCCTGCACAGTGGTTTCAATTAAAAAATAAAAGGCTACTATTTAAAAATCAGGGGAATTCCCTTGAAGTCCAGTGGTGACAATCTCTGACGGGGGAACTAAGATCCTGCAAGCCGTGTGGCACAGACAAAAAATTTTTAAAAATAAAAGTGAAACACCTGGATGTAATTTAAAAATAAAATAAAAATCAGGACATTTCAAACAAAAGTCAGAATATCTGGAATCTTCTATAGGCTGGAACTTAGTGGACCCTGTCCCCATAGGACTCAGCTCTCCAGGAACCCATGTGACACCTGCCTAGCTCCTGGGGGCAGGAGTTTGAGACCTCCTGCTCTAAATCTTAACCCATTAAGTGTGGATAATACCATCCCAAGGGGCTTGGGTGCTCAAGGAGAAGGTCAAAGCCCACGATAAAGAGCCATGCAAGTGAGAATTATTGTAATACATTATATGCAATAACAGCTCCCCCAGGACCCCTTTTTAGGAAATGGGGGGGGGAAAGCACATTTCCAGCCAATTAAGATCTCTGTCAAACTGGTTACCTGAGTGCTTTCGTCAATTTTGGAATTCCAAAGGCATTTATATGTGACTAGAACTTGAAAGTGCAGAAAAGTTTCAGCCTTCAAGTTTATATTCTGCTTCCACCCCTGCCCCCAAATCCTTGCAGAAACTGTAAACTCTTCCGATGTACGCAGCCGCCTTTACAGTTCAATAAGGAATTGACCTAAGCAGCACTGCCTTTCGTATTTAAAAATCAAGGCGGTTGGGGACATCTAGTTAAGCAGCTAACGGGCAAAAGAATTGGGGCAGACTCCGTCCAAAGTCTGTCCAACAGGTGGGACGCTCATCAAGCGCAGACTTGCCTTCCAAGAACAAGCAGGTCGCGTGGCTCAGCTTTCCTGGGGTTGTGACAGCGACAACCTCAGCCCCTTGCCGCGACAGGTTGGGGGGAAGCGCTAATGGAGTGGGTTATAAGATAATATGCTTCTGGAGTCTGTTTCCCAAGTTGCTGGAGCTTTCTTTAGCTTTAGAGATATGGAAATGTCAAAAAGGTGGGGGAGGGTACTGGATAACCAGAATTTTAAAACGCGCCTTCCGGAAAAACTTTTGTCATCGGACACACTGGATACAAAAGTGTCTTCACCGACGACCTTACTTAAAAGCAAGGGGGCGAAGGGGCCTCCGCCGGCTCCTCCCCCGCCCACCTCACCCCACTCCACGCCCGCCCGTGGGTGCCGAGCCCGGGGCCCCACGCCGCTCCCGCCGTCCCCGCCCCGCGCCCCGAACTCACTGCTCGGCCGGGCACCGCACCGCGGCTCGCGGCTGGCCCCCGGCCACCGCTTTCTCGCCCTCAAGCGCCGCGGCCCCCGCCTCCCGCGCCGGCTTCTCGGCACAGCTCTCCCCTGGCCACGCTCCGGGCTGAAGCATCGTCCCCCGACTCATGAGCCTCCGCCGGCGGCGGCGCCGCAGGGGTTCGGCCGCCTCCCAGCGATCCGGAGACCCTCCCGTCGGGGGGCCAGGCCGTGGCCGCCGCTGCAGCTCTGCTGCCCGCCGGCTACCGACGGTTCACAGGACGCTTCCGCACACGTCACCACCGCCCGCCCCGCGACCTCTGACCCGCGGCGAGGGGGCGCGGCCCGCGACGGCTGGGAGTCCTGCGACGCGGAGCCTGCGCATGCGCCTGCGCGGGCCGAGCCGTCCGAGAGGACCGCGCACGCGAAACACTACAGCGCTTGCTCCACCCCCGCGCGCCGCCGGCCAGCCCCAGAGTTCCCAGCGCGCGGTCATTGACCTAAGAGTTGCAGCAGCTCCTTGTCCTCGAGTCCCCGGGCGTGAGGGAGAGAACGTGCTGGACGGGCGGCGGGACTCGGCCTCGGTGAGGAGGAAGAGGGCCGGCCTGGGGCGTGAAGGGTACTAATATGTTTGGGCGCCTTACAGTGTCGCGCTGGGCTTCGGAGCCTCGCCCTCTGCCAGAGGTTCCTCGGCTGTAGAGCGCGGAATGTGGTCCAAGTGGGTGATGTGCTGCTTCCCCGGCCTCCCATGGGTGATGCCGTCACCACCCAGCCCCGAGCCTGGAGCCCGGCAGGCTCTGGCCTTCGGCGTGGTGCCGGGCTTGTCGCTCCAGAGCTGAGTTAACAGCCGTCCCCTCCGTGAGAAGGGGGACACGGTCCTACCCAGCGCAGCAGTGTGTGTGTGTGTGTGTGTGTGTGTGTGTGTGTGTGTGTGTGTGTGTGTTGTTGGACTACATTCTTGCAAATAGGAAATTTGGGGGGCTTCCCTGGTGGCGCAGTGGTTAGGAATCCGCCTGCCAATGCAGGGGACACGGGTTAGAGCCCTGGTCTGGGAAGATCCCACATGCTGTTGAGCAGCTAAGCCCGTGTGCCACAACTACTGAGCCACGTGCCACAACTGCTGAGCCTGCACTCTAGAGCCCACGAGCCACAACTACTGAGCCCACGCTCAAGAGACTGCAAGCCACAACTACTGAGCCCACGTGCCACAACTACTGAGCCTGTGCTCTAGAGCCTGCAAGCCACAACTACTGAGCCCACGTGCCACAACTGCTGAGCCACGACTGCTGAGCCTGTGCTAGCCCACGAGCCACAACTACTGAGCTGCATGCCACAACTGCAGAGGCTGCGCTCTACAGCACGCAAGCCACAACTACTGAGCCCGCGTGCCACAACTGCTGAGGCTGCGCTCTAGAGCCTGCGAGCCACAACTACTGAACCCTCGTGCCATAACTACCGAAGCCCGGAGACCATGCTTCGCAACAACAGAGGCTGCTGCAGTGAGAAGTCCATAAACCACAACAAAGAGTGGCCCCAGCTCACTGCAACTAGGGAAAGCCTGCAGCAACAAAGACCCAACACAGCCAAAAATAAATAAATAAATAAATAAAATAAGTCTATTTTTAAAAAAACCAATAGGAAATTTGATTTAGGAGGAGCAAGAGCAAAGGGAAAATATTAACAGACTTCAAAGATGAGAAGACAAAAATGCTTCCTGTCCAGGGAGGGAATAGCGGAGTAGCTGCTAAAGATGAGCAACAGTCATAGGTGCAAGGGGCAAAGAGTGCAGGGCCAAAGTATGGAGGAAGGGAATGGCTTGGGCAGTTCGGAAACCTACAAGGGGTTCTGGGGTAAAACGGGTTCATAATGGGGTTTTATTGAAAGACGAACCTGGAAGAAGGGTACTGGAGACCAGATCTTGAAAAGCCTCCTTCAGCTGATGAGGAACCTTGTGTTTGATCCTCCTTGAAAGATCGGAAGGAGATTATTTTGTCTGCAGTTAGAGGAAAGGTTGGAGAAGGGCAAGACAAGGAAACCAATGTAGGGAGACTATGTAGCAATGGGCATCAAAGGGAGAAACTGGCTGAAAAGAATACTTGCATTTTATGGCAAAGAACTGTGGCGGGTTTTCCGCTTTAATTTTATTTGAAAAAGTAAAATACACATGCTAAAAAAATTCAGAGCACACAAAAGAATATGCAGTCAAATTTTGTATGGATGTTAAGGGTGTGGGATTATAGTGGGATGGCTAGTGTCCCCTAAAATTCATTCTCCAACTGGAAATGCAATGTGACCTTATTTGGAAATAGGTTCTTTGAAGATGTAATCAGGTAAAATGAGGTCCTGCTGGATTAGAGTGGGTCCTAAATCTAATGTGTGGTATCCTTATATAAGAAGAGAGGATGCAGACATATATAGACACAGAAGGAATTAGGGCATGTGAAGATGGAGGCAGAGATTGGGGTGATGTAGTTAGAAGCCAAGAAATGCCAGGAGCTGCTGGTAGCTAGGAAAAGACAAAGGTTATTCCAAAGAGCCTGCAGGAGAAGCATGGCCCTGCTGACAACTTGAGTTCAGATATCTACTCTCAAGAACTGTGAGAATAAATTGCTGTTGTTTTAAGCCTCTCGGTTTGTGGTACTTTGCAGTAACAGCCCTAGGAAACTAATACAGGGATAAAGATGAAGGCTTGTAAAATACTATTAGGCTGAATTTATTGATAAGAGCCTACAAAGCAGATACATTTTACATCAAAGGGTTAGAAGAAGATTAAGTTTGTTTGATTGTTTGCTGAGTATGTCTCTTCCAATTGTACCCGTGGAACTAAGAACCACAAGATGGCTTTCAGAGCCCAATGGACCCACTGTGAGAAGAAACTGAGCAAAAACACCATTGATCACTTGACTTCCTTCCACCCAAAAGTGCCTACACTAAATGAAGTTGAAGTGCCAGAACTGCCTAGGATACTGTAAAGGAAGATCTCCAAAGTCTTGGGAAGATGGGAATCTTAGAGTTGATTTATCATGTAAGACTTTCTCACCCACCTCAGGAGGGTCCAGAGGACATTACCCATCAACATGACTATGAGAAGTAATTTGTGAAGTGAGTCCCAGCACCCTTGAAGAGATCTGCAATTGCTCCTCTCTGTATTCAGATGTATCTTACAATGGAACCTGTTATCAAACTGAGATTCTTAAATGCAGTGGTGATGATGGGATCTCAGGATGGCAGGTAGGTACCGGTGTGGTTGCTATAATGGACAGCTGAGCCAAAGCAGTAATCAGAATTGTCTGACTCGCAGAGGCCTGTGGTATTGGCTAGTTGATCATGGTGTCCCTAGAAAAGAAATAGATGGATAATTACTAAATTCTTACTTGGTCTTTATAAGCAGAAGAGTTCTGGGAACTCCCTGGTGGTACAGTGGTTAGGACTCAGTGCTCTTACTGCCGAGGGCCCTGGTTTAATCCTTAGGGAGCTAAAATCCCACAAGCTGTACAGCGCAGCCAAAAAATAGATTAGCAGAAGAGTTCTGGGTCTATGAACAGAAACCCTAACTTGTGTCACCAAAACAGAAAGTCACAGCCCCTCAATCAGTTCCCAGGCTTGAGCCAATTTACATACCCAGAACTTTGAATGAAGGGCAGGCCAGATCTTCCTGAGGAAGGACCCTACTTCAGTGCCAAAAATGTATAGTGTTATTTTTTTCCCCAGCCTTCCCCACAGGGTCCTATAGCCATCAACAAGAGTGACTGTTCATTGGAGGAAAGGAAATAACCAGACTTTTGGGGCTTAGTAGACAGTGGCTTTGACCTAGTTCATGGAAACCCAAAATATCACTGTAGTATCTACCTATCAGAGTAGGGGTTTGTGAAGGTCAAATTATCAGTGGAATTTTAGCTCAGGTTCATCTTGCATTAGGCCCAGTGGGTCTCTGAACACATCCTATGGTTATTTCCCCAGTTCCGGAATGCATAAAAAATGGACATGCTCAGCAGCTGGCAGGATCCCCACAATGGTCCCCTGACCTGTAGAGTGAATGCTGTTACTGTAGGAAAGGACAAATGGAAGCCACTAGAACTGTTGCTACCTATAAAAATGTAAACCAAAACAATACCACATTTTTGGAGGGATTGCAAAGATTAGTACCACTATCAAGAACTTGAAAATTGCAAAGGTTGTGATACGCATCACATCCCTTTTCAACTCACCTATTTGGCATGTGCAGAAGATAAATGGATCTTGGAGCATGACTGGATTTTTATAAATCCGATTATGTGATGATCCCTGTTGCACTGCTATTCCAGATGTGGTTTCATTTTTGAGCAAATCAACACATTTCCCAGTACCTGATGTGCAGCTATTGATCTGGCAAATGCTTTTTCCTTTATATGTGTTGAAAAAGACCACCGGAAGGAATCAACTGGCAAGGTCAGCAGCACACCTTCACTGTCCCACCACAGGTTATATCAACCCTTCAGCCCTATGTCATGATTTAGTCTGCAGGAACTAAATCCCCTTCCCCTTCCACAGAACATCACACTGGTCTATTACGTTGATGATGATATGCTGATTAGTCCTGTAGACAGGAAGTACCAATTACTGTACACGTATTGGTAAGATATTTGCATGTCAGAGGATGGAAAATAAATCCACCCCAATTCAGAGGCCTTCTACCTCAGTGAAATTTCTAGGGGTCCAGTGGAGTTGAGTATATCAAGATATCACTTCTAAGTGAAGGATAAGTTGTTACATCTGGCCCTTCCTACTGTTAAAAAAAAAAAAAAGAGGCATAAAACCAAGTGAGAGAAGAGAAGTCTCTGCAACAGTCCAAGCTGCTGTGCAACTTACTTTGCCACTTGGGTCATATGATTCAGTTGATCCAGTGATGCTTGAAGCGGCAGATAGAGATGATATTTGGAGTCTTTGGCCAAGTACGTATAACTGAATCACAATGCAAACCTTTAGGATTTTGTAGCAAAGCCCTGCCATCCTGTGAAATAACTATTCTCCTTGTGAGAAACAAGTTTTGGCTTGCTGATGGACCTTAGCAGAAATGAATACTTACCCATGGGCCAAGTTACAATGTGACCTGCTCTCAGTGATAAATCATATTGATGGTATGTAACCTTGATATGATCGGATGCAAAGGGCACCACACCTCTGTGATCTTCCAAACCCATAACCCCAGTCTAATGAGAGGAACACTGGACAAATTACAAACTCCATTAGAGGGGCATCCTAAAAATTACTTCACCAGTTCTCTTCAAAACTGTCAAGGCCACCAAAAAGAAGAAAAGTCTGAGAAACTATCACTGAAGAGGAGCCTAAGGAGACATGACAACTAAATGTAATGTGGTATTCTGGATGGGGTCCTGGAACAGAAGAAGACATTAGGTTAAACAAAAGAAGTATGAATAAACTATGGACTTTAGTTAATAGTGGATCAAAATTGGCTCATTAAGTAATAAATATACCATACTAATGTAAGATGTTAGTAATAGGAGAAATTGGGTACAGGGTATATAGGAGCTCTGTACTATCATATCCATTTTTCTATAAATATAAAACTATTCCCCCCCCAAAGTCTATTATATTAGAAAAAACTCAAACTCAAATCACCATGTCACAAAATGATAAACCAAGACTTTCCAAAATAAGGAAGAATGTCAAATCATGTTCTTATTTTGTACTTCAATAGAAAGATTTAAATTTAAAATTTAATTATTTCATCTTTAATCCTTTAAAATTGCTATTGTATATGTGTTTTATAGTATACATAATACATACACACAGAGGTACACATGTGTATTTTTAATGTATATGTGCATATTGGGAATGTCCAAAAATTTTTTAACCAGCATTACAGAACTAAATTATTAGAGAGCAAGGGTGTAAACTAAATAAGTCAAAAACTAAATCAGAGTTTCTAAGAGGAAGTTGTGAAACGTAAGCCCATGAACTGTGATATAATTACAATTAGCCTATTGTTATGCCAAGATGAATAAAAAATAGCAGAAAAATCTATAAGCCTAAGTAAAAGCCTATATAATAACATTGCTAGAGACAATTCCAGTTAGTTTCCAGCTTCTTCTTAAAATCAAACATTTGTAAATTAGATAACTAAAAGTAAAATGGTGACATAATAATGTGTAAGTCCTTAGACTTGATAACAGATTTTGAACCATCTCAAACTGATATTACTTCTTCAGTGGCCTTCCCTGGAATAGTTAATGCATGAAAGATTCTGAGCTCCTTTTCTTTGAATACTTCAGCCCTTATTTACAGTAACTGTTCATGAAGAATACTACTGAGCCATTACACTTTTTATTTGTTTGTTGGAATGATTGATTAAGTTCTCTATAAGGAACTTAGTACAAGTTGGATGCATATCTCCCTCTTCAATACCAAAAACTCATATTTTACAGCAAAGTTAAAACACCCTATATTTTTACTCTATGGAATTTCCCAGTGTCACAGCTATAAAAAATAGACTACAAGTGTATTCCGTACATCAGTTTCTAAAGTAGTCACAGGTACTTTTTAGTTTATTCTAGTTTCACAGGTTCATGTACTATACTCAAGCTTGGCAGGAAGTATCACTAGTTTCACTTAAAAATTAACTACTCTAGGAATACCTGTGTATTTATTTGAAGGACCCCCCCCTTTTCAGCATGTCTCTTGATTGTAGAATGCTCATTATTTTTAAATAGGACTTTGGGGGTGGGAACTACTATTTTTTTGCAGTTCTGAGACTAGAAGAAATAACTTTACAGGGAAAAAATTAGGAGAAATAGTTAATTAAAAAATATCTTGCACTAGTAATAGTTTACCTGAAAACCCCCAAAATTGTCCACAAGAGTTTTTCTTGGGAGAAGTGTGTCATAATGAAATTTTATCATGAATTTCAAACCATTTCATACATGAGATGACAGAGGATGATGTTATAAAAAGACTTGGAATTCTGGAAAATATTAAATGAGTCTTTTGCCTCCAGCTAAACAATTTCATCCTAAACAAATAATTCAGGCAGCTGATTATCTTAAATTATTTGAAGAGCTTCTAAAATGGAATTCCATACCCTTAGTACCTTAATATCTGCTATGGACTGAATCATGGCCCCTCCAAATTCATATGTTGAAACCCTAACCCTAATGTAACTATATTTGGTGATATGAGCTGAATATTTGTGTCCTCCCAAAATTCATGTGTTAAAACCCTTTACTCAAATGGGATGGTATTAGGAGGTGGGACCATTGGGAGGTAATTAGGATCAAATGAGGTCAAGAGGGTAAAGTCCTCATGAATGAGATTAGTGCCTTATAAGAGTCACAAGAGTATCTGGTCTTGCATTTAGGCCTTTAATCCATTTTGAGTTATTTTTAAATATGGTGTTAGAAAATGTTCTGATTTCATTCTTTTACATGTAGCTGTCCAGTTTTCCCAGCACCACTTATTGAAGAGACTGTTTTTCCTCCATTGTATATTCTTGCCTCTGTTTTCATAGATTAATTGACCATAAGTGCATGGGTTTATTTCTGGGCTTTCTATCCTGTTCCATTGATCTATGTGTCTGTTTATTTTGTGCCATACTGTTTTGATTACTGTAGCTTTGTAGTATAGTCTGAAGTCAGGGCACGTGATTCCTCCAGCTCTGTTCTTCTTTCTCAAGATCGTTTTGGCTATTTAGTTTCTTTTCTGTTTCCACACACAATTAAAAACTTTTTGTTCCAGTTCTGTGAAAAACGCCATTGGTGGGCTTCCCTGGTAGCACAGTGGTTGGGAGTTTGCCTGCCAATGCAGGGGACACGGGTTCGTGCCCCAGTCCAGGAAGATCCCACATGCCGCGGAGCGGCTGGGCCTGTGAGCCATGGCTGCTGAGCCTGCGCGTCCGGAGCCTGTGCTCCGCAACGGGAGAGGCCACAGCAGTGAGAGGCCTGCATACCACAAACAAAAAACAAAAACACGCCATTGGTAATTTGATAGAGTTTGCATTGAATCCGTAGATTACTTTGGGTAGTATGGTCATTTCAACAATATTGATTCTTCCAATCCAAGAACACGGTATATTTTCCATCTGTTTGTGTCATCTTCATCATATAGTTTTTGGAGTACAGGAACTGCTAGAGGAAAATATAAGCATAACACTCTTTGACATAAATCGTAGCAATATTTTTTTGGGTCTATCTCCTAGAGTAATGGAAACAAAACCAAAAATAAACAAATGGGACCTAATTAAACTTAAACGCTTTTTCACAGCAAAGGAAATCATAAACAAATGAAAAGACAGCCTACAGACTGGGAGAAAATATTTGCAAACAATGCAACCAACAAGCAATTGATCTCCAAAATATACAAACAGCTCATACAGCTCAATATCAAAAAACAAACAACCCAATCAAAAAATGGGCAGAAGGGACTTCCCTGGTGATGCAGTGGTTAAAAATCAGCCTGCCAGTGCAGGGGAAGTGGGTTCAAGCCCTGGTCCAGGAAGATCCCACATGCTGTGGAGCAACTAAGCCCATGTACCACAACTACTGAACCTGCGCTCTAGAGCCTGCGAGCCACAACTACTGAGCCTGAGTGCCACAAATACTGAAGCCTGCACACCTAGAGCCTGTGCTCTGCAACAAAAGAAGCCACCACAATGAGAAGCACATGCACCGCAATGAAGAGTAGCCCCCACTCACCTCAACTAGAGAAAGCCCACACACGGCAATGAAGACCCAACACAGCCAAAACTAAATAAATAAAAATAAATAAATCTATTTTAAAAAATGGGCAGAAGACCTAAACAGACATTTCTCCAAAGAACACATACAGCTGGACATTTCTCCAAAGAAGACATACATTTACAGGCACGTGAAAAGATGCTCAGCATTGCTAATAAGTAGAGGAATGCAAATCAAAACTGCAGTGAGGTATTACTTCACACCAGTCAGAATGGCCATCATCAAAAAGTCTACAAATAATAAATGCTGGAGAGGGTGTGGACAAAAGGGAACCCTTGTGCACTGTTGGTAGGAATGTAAATTGCTGCAGCCACTGTGGAGAACAGTATGGAAGTTCCTTAAAAACTAAAAATAGAGTTACCATGTGATCCAGCAATCCCACTCCTGGGCATATATCTGGAAAAGATGAAAACTCTAACTCAAAAAAATACATTCACCCCAATGTTCGTAGCAGCACTATTTACAATAGCCAAGACATGGAAGCAACCTAAATGCCCAATGACAGATGAATGGATGAAGAAGAGATAGTATATTTATACAGTGGAATACTACTCAGCCATAAAAAAGAATGAAATAATGCCATTTGTAGCAAAACAGATGGACCTAGAGATTATCATACTAGGTGAAGTAAGTCAGAGAGAGAAAGACAAATATCATATGATATCATTTATATATGGAATCTAAAAAATGATACAAATGAACTTATTTACAAAACAGAAATGGATTCACAGACACAGAGAACAGACTTACACTTACCAAAGGGGAAAGCAGGAGGGATGGATAAAGTAGGAATTTGGGATAAAAAGATACACACTACTATATATAGAATACATAAACAACAGGGACCTACTGTATAGCACAGGGAACTATATGCAATATCTTGTAGTAACCTATAATGGAAAAGAATATGTATGTGTGTGTGTATATATATATATATATATATATATATATATATATATAACTGAATAACTGCTGTACACCTGAAACATTGTAAGTTGATTATATTTCAGTAAACAATTATAAATACCAAAAATACATTTATTAATTTTTTTAAAAAGAGTCACAAGAAAGTTTGCTCTTCCTCTCTGCTCTCTACCAGGTGCAGATATAAGGAGAAGTCAGCAGTCTACAAATCAGAAAACTTTCCTTACCAGAACTCAACCATGCTGGCACCCTGCTCTTGAACTTCCAGTCTCCAGAACTGTAAGAAATAAATTTCTGTTGTTTAAGCCATCCAGTGTATGGTAGTTTGTTACAGCAGCTTGAATTCACTAAGACATTTAGAGATAGGACCTGTGAGGAGGTGATGAAGGTGAAATGAGGTCATATGGGTGGGGCCCTAATCTGACAGGGTTGGTGTCCTTATAAGAAAAAGAAGAGACACCAGACTTCTCTCTCTACCATGGAGGACACAGAAGGCAGCCATCTGAAAGCCAGGAAGAAAGCTCTCACCAGAAACCAAATCAGCTAGCACCTTGATCTTATACTTCCCAACCTCTGTAACTGTGAGAAAATAAATTTCTGTTGTTTAAGCCACCCAGTCTATGGTATTTTGTCATGGCAGCCCAAGCCAACTAAGACAGTATCATAGAGTACTTCTTTATACTTACCTTTTCGGACAAGCATCTGGGTTCCTTTGGAAAGGAAGCCCAACATTCATACTGTACACTGGAATTTAGAAAGAGCTAGAGGGACAAATTGTAGAAGTTTCCTAAGAAAATAAAGGTAAGGAAGAGATTCTTAGTCATTTCTGTGCCCTAACATAGGAAATCTTCACCTCCTAGAGTAATCTGATGTTAGGCTGATGGTTTTCGTATAACCTCATCTTATCTCCATCAAAGTCAGAGGGGAAAACATCACCCTACTATTACCAAAAACTCTCTGCTTGCAATAAGGTAGGTTGTCAACCATACCTTAAAAAAGTCATACCAAGATATTGCTGACAAAGTAACAAGGGCTTTCTGGATCTTTTGCTAATCATTGTCTCATGATTTTTTTCTTTTTACTTGCTCCAGAATTTTAAAGGATAGTTGACTAGGTCTTCTCCAGAAGATACGGCTGCATAATTTCATTATCATTGCATTATTTTCCAAAGACCTTGGCAGCTAGAATTCATCTTAAAATAATGATCTTCAAAGTGGGGTACCTCTGCCTCTTGAGGTACACCAGGGCCACTTCATACAGCTGTGCAGCGTAGGCCCTGGGGTGAAAGATACCTTTCACAGCTGTACGAGGGCATGGATAGGACTATTTTCCTTTCTGACCACTTCTCTTACGTTCACCATATTCTTACTTTACAAAAACAAAAGATTGCTCTCTTATCCATCCCAAATCTTACTACAGTGTGTCTCTCAAGGGCTGTGTTGTCCAATACAATAGTCACTAGTCACATGTGGATATTGGGCACCTGAAATGTAGCTGGTATGAATTAAGATTTGCTGCTTGTATAAAATACTACAAGGAATAGTACAAAAAAAATGTAAAACTACCTCATTTTTAACTTTTTATATTGACTGAATGTTGAAATGATTATATTTTGGAAATATTGCATTACATATAACTTTAATTTCACCTGCTGCTTTTTGCTTTTTAAACAAATTTTAAATTACATATATAGCTCACATTATATTTCTATTGGATAGCACTTCTGCTTTCGGAGAAGTCTCCCATGTAAGGCATCAAAAATTTGCATTCAGGCTTTGTGTCTTTCCTTTTCTTCTCTTTAAGAGTGGGTATTTTGGTATTCAGTGGAGCAGTTTGCCCAATATGTTCATTCAGATATAATGTAGAGTGTGGTTATAAGAGTGATGATAATTTTACCCAAAGAAAGCATTGCTCCTGAGTGAGAGTGTTGAGAGAACCAAGCAGAGTATAGGTAAGAGACATTGGTAGCATCTTAGGTCATCCAGGTGACATGCTCATTGCAACGCTCTCTGCCTTACATAGCACTCTTCCTTAGAATTAGTATTTATAAGTGAGATGATTGTCCTATAGTAGTCCCAGATTGACTGTAAAGACTGGATAATCAATCCTTTTGTAATTCAGGGGGTTTCTAATTCTTTGCTTTCAACAAATTTGATGGAGAACCTAAAGTTGATGATTTAAAATAACATTTAATGAGAGATTACTATGATACTTTTGGCATGCAATTCAGAAGTTGAAATAATTGAAGGACTTTACTATAATAAAACTATTCTCATCTATTTATGAGAACAGTGTCTCTAAGTGCTTATATCTATAAAACCCCAAAATAGAAATTGAATCTAGATTAAATTCTATCTCTAACAATAAATAACATTCATCAATAGATTTTGAGAGATGTATCCAATAAAATTTTACTAATTATGTGTAATTATTATCAAAATTTATAATATATTGTTTCAAATTTTAACTACTGATAATTATAATAAAACTTTCAGGTAATTTTAATTTTTAATTTTAAAAGACTTTCAAACATAAAAATATACCGCATTACATAAAATTCTGGGAATGGAGAATGGAATGAAAATAATATTTCATTGAGAAAAAGGAATGATGTGAAATGCAGTCTTTTTTATGAATGATAGTGACTTTCTAATAAATATGTTATTTTGATGGTACTGGAAACCTAAGAGTCATGTGATGATTTTATTTTAAAATGTCAATATTTGTAGTATAATGGAAATTACATTCTTTAAAACTACATTTCTAATGGAAAATTTTAGATGTCAACTCTCAAAATTTATAATATTGTGAAACAGTTTCACAGTTTTTCAAAACTCTTTTAGGGACAAAGTGAGCAAAAATATTCAGATGACTGCCTCAGATGGCAGCTAGTCAAAACCGTCTCATTTTATAGATGTAGCAGCTGAGGACCCCAAGTTCTGTTCTTAAACCAGAACCCAAAGCCACATTCAGTCACTCGCTCTGCAACTCCATTCCATCTCCTACGCAAAGAGGGCACACGGGGTTCTGAGAGAAAGTCCATGTTTATTAATGACAAGGTACCTCTAAGTAAAAGGTCATCTCTTAAATGTATTTGAGTTTAGAGCTGTCTGACATCTGTGGTAGCCTGTCACCACTAGTCTCATCAGGATTCCTTCTAAGGCAATCATTTAGAAATATGAGGTGTCCATACATCTATCTCAGCAAGTTGGGTTGTGATTTATCTGACAGCTGACTTCCCTAACAAAGCTGGAAGCAGCTTAGGGGGAGTAGATCTTCATTGTTTTAGTTGGCTTGGGCTGGGCTGCCATAACAAAATACCACACACTGGGTGGTTTAAACAACAGAAATTAATTTTCTCCCAGTTCTGGAGCTGAAAGTGAGATCAGTGTGCCAGCATGTTCGGGTTCTTTTCCTGGCTTGCAGACAGCTGCCTTCTTGCTGCATATGCCTGCCAAGAGAAAGCAAGATCTGGATCTGGTCTCTCTTCCTATCCTTAAGGACATAATCCTATTGGATCAGGACCCTACCCTTATGACCTCATTTAACTTTACTTCCACAAAGCCCCTACCTCCAAATATGTCACATGAGGGGCTAGGGCTTCAACTTATGAATTTTAGTTGGACACAAACATTCAGTTCCCAACACTCATAAATCTTTATATACCTTGTTCCTAACCCAACGGATCGCACTAGTGAGCATTAATAAATTTCCGCTGAATAAACATATTAATTCCTTATATCAGTGCCATAGTGGCAATGTAGTATAGCAAAGAGAAAACTAGCTCTATGACCTTGGGCAAGTCATATAACATATCTGAGCCTCAGCTTCTTCAGATGTAAAGTCTAGATAGCAACTCTTATAAATATGAAGCTTAGAAGGGAGGTGTGTCAAGGGTATGGAATCGTATGTGTGAAATAATAGCTCTACATAATACTTTTGCTTAACATTTTACAGTTTATGAAGCACTGCTGTATACATCATTCTACTGAATGAAGACCTGAATGCCTCAGACACTTGTAGCACCCAGCTTCATGATCTTTAAGGTCTTGGATCAACTGGTATTGTGAAAAGAAAATAAGGTAACCTTGGACTTCACTAGGTCATAATCTCTGTTATGCAATGAAGTAATTCACTGCATTGGTCTAGCTCTCAGGGTGATCAAGAGGCCAGGTTAATAAATCTTCCCGGCAGGAAGAGGAAAATATTAGGTGTTTTAATGTCTATTCTTTTGCAAAATTAATCAGTTACTTGCTATTTCCTTAAATAAATTATTTTTCAGAATACTTATAGCCAAAGTTTTGTAAGTCCAATCACGGACACTAGATGGCACCATAAGAACCTCACCTGCACCAATTCCTGACAGTCCAACAGCTCTTTCTCACAATTTACAGCCTGAAGATTTTTAAGATAGAGTCTAGGGTGAAGAAAAGTTCTTTCATTTCTGTGTAGAGTCTATAAGTTTTCTCTCTAAGAGGCTCTCCTACTGTGAATTGTACGCAGATGGTCAAGACTGTCGTGGGAAACTACAGACAGCGTGGGTCAAGTCAGGAGGCTTGGTCTGAGTCCCCGTGCTGATGCTTAGCAGGTTTTTGCGGAGAAAGTCTGTTTCCTGCCCTGTATGCATCTCACAGAATTGCTGGGAGGACCATACGGAGTCGTGTATGAGAACTGCCACGTGCTACAATTTTTTTTTTTTTTTTTTTTTGGTACGCGGGCATCCCACTGTTGTGGCCTCTCCCGTTGCGGAGCACAGGCTCCGGACGCGCAGGCTCAGCGGCCATGGCTCACAGGCGCAGCCTCTCCGCGGCATGTGGGATCTTCCCGGACCGGGGCACAAACCCGTGTCCCCTGCATCGGCAGGCGGACTCTCAACCACTGCGCCACCAGGGAAGCCCCACGTGCTACAATTAAAAAACAAGGTTCTTTCTACCTCTGCAGCCCCTCTTCCTGGGAGGCTCCTGCCTTTGCACCAGCTCCGGGCCTCTGCTACCCTGGCCCCTGCCTACTCTGTTTTCAACCACAAGCTCACTCCTCAAGCATCTGTAAAGGACTCTGACAACAGATCTATTTTTCCACTTTCACTCAAACGGCTGAAACTCATGCTTCTTAGTGTCCCCCACCCCAGTGGTGCTCAGCTCCTCTTCAGTAGTCCTGTGGCTACTCGTCATCATCTGGAAGTGAACCCCTTAAAATCATCAGCTTCACGTCCCATTGTTGCAGAAGTCGTCCCTCCTCTCCCCTCCCCACTTGCCCATCCCCTCATTGCGATTCCAGCTCCTCCACGGCTTCCTTCTCTCCCTGTTCGCCAGCCCCCGCTTCTCTGCGCACAGAGCCCCTCCTTCTCTTCTTGCCTAAGCTCTGTACTCTCTCACCAGCACCTGCGACTCCCTCTCCCCAGTCCTCCGATGCTCCAGCCCTCAGGCCCCCACGGGACCAGTGCAGCCTTCTGTTTGAGGCAGCGCAGAGTGCTAGGTGGAAGAACACAGGCGTAGAATTGTTTATTACCAGCTTTTACACAGTGACGAGCTGTGTAAGTTACCCTGCCCACGTACACTACGGGTCCCTCTGAGCACCAGCGCGGGGTATTTTAGGAAGATGAAAACATCTACCGACAGGAGAAGTAAGAGAGTTAGTAGGTAAGAAGAGATTTTCTAAAACATATTTTTATGCTTTTGTCTTTTGCCTCTTCCACATATGTGACCACTCCCTGCGATCCAGAGGTACTTCTGTGGAGGGCAAGTGGATGAATAGGTAGACTAGGGTTATGAGAGTGAAACGCAAATAAGAGGCAGGGTGTAGTTTACTTCTAAAACAGGTAATTGAGATATAAAACTAAAGGCCTGAAGAAAGTAGGGCCTAGAGATTAGGCCCTTTGGAAACAAAACAGGGGAGACCCAGGTATACCTGCCTTCTGTTTCCCACCACAACCAGAAAGGGTCATGAAGACCACGGAGGAGGAACCTCAGAGGAAACGGGCAGGGGGGCAGAGGGGCTGCATTGTCCCCGTATGGTCAGGCCCCCCACGATGACTGTTCCCTTGCTCTCTGTGCATCCCCTGACTGACCAGTCCCTGCCTCACCTGCATCCTACTCACCTGACCGACCTTCCCTCCTCAAAAAATGGCTGTGTACTCGCCCCGGGCCCTGACTAGTGATCGCTCATTAGATCAAAACATCCGTACCTTGCTAGCTCATCAGAGGGTGGGGAGGGTCATGCTCCTCTGCTGGTTTCCCTGGTAACTGATGAGCCAACCTGACGTCACTTCCCCCTGCAGCTGGTAACCTTCCTCTCGCCGTGGTAGTGAAGATGCCGCTGTCTGCTCCACAGGGTGGGGGGTCACGCCCGGACCTCGCTTCACACAGGTAAGACCCTCCTATCCGATAACACCACTGATGTCTCTGTCACTGATTCTGGGGTCCTTCTACGGTCTTCAAGCTGGGCAAATACTGGGCTCACAGGCCTGCGGGGTGCAGCCCAACAGTCCCTTTTCAAGAGTCCTATATTCACCTAATCGTGAAACCCTGAAACCTAGGTGGGTCCCTTAAGCCCCAGAAGCAAGGATGTGGAAGGAAAATCCACAGCATATATTTAGCCCTCAAAACAACTCCACAAAACCACTGTTACCCACATAAAACAGCACCACAAGACTATTATTGGCTCCATTTTACTGAATAGGAAAGTGACAGGATTTTAACTCAGGCCAGCTGACTTCAAAGGCCGTGCTCTTAACCATCACCCTACACAGCCTTTCAGTGAACATCAGTTCCCTGCACTCACCCCAGCCCCATCTCGGTTCAATGCCAGGGCTAAGAAGCTGAGTTAGGAAAGGCAGGCTACCATGTGTTTCATGCTCTTACTATTTAAGGTCTGAACTCAGCTGGGCCTTCGGTTCTGCTGCATTTCCTGTTGTTTCTGCTCCGTGGGCTCCCTTCACCAATCCCTGCAGTAGGCCTAAACCTTCAACATCCCCTGCCCTGCTCACCTTCAGCAGTAAACTTGCCTGTGATTCATAGAGGAAATCAGTGCCGTTAGGGGTGGACTCTCTCAGCTTCTCTCCTTCCCTCAACTTATCTTCAGAAGCACCCTCTCCTCCTATCCAACCAATTTTCGAAAGAGAGGTTTCTCTCTCTAGCCTATTTCAGACCACTCCCTCCTTTGCTCTTTCACCTCCTCCGGGAGTTCTCTCAGGTGTCTCTTTTTCCAGTATGTTCAATCTTCACCCTCTCTGCTGGGTCCTTTCAGCGTATAAACAAGGTAAGGTCTTTCCTCACCTTCATGTCACTTCCATCTACAATTGTCCTAGATTTCAGAAATTTCCAAGCACCAGTCCCTGAACTCTTCCTAAGTAGTGATGAAATCTCACTAATTCATGATAAAAACTTGAGCAAATAAGGATAATATAGTGAGTTTCTCATTAAGCTAAAGTAATTCAATTTAAATGATTTTCTTTTGTTCTGAAATTATGACTTTTTTTTGAATGTTCTGATATTCTTTGTATAGGAGGCCCTCTGTATCTGTGGGTTCCATATCCTTGGTTACAGAAGGCCGACTGTACCACACCATTTAATACCAGGGACTTGAGCACCCGTAGAGTTTGATATCCTTTGGGGGTCCTGGAACAAATCCCCCAAGGATCCCCAGAGATGACTGTATGCCACCTATCATCAGAAGTGTGAAGACTTCACCTGAGCAACGAACAACCCTCTTTGCTGTAAGACGTTGAGATTTGGGGCACCTTTTTTTATTGTGCATTACCGAGCCACGAAGCCCTCAAACTCTTTGGTCTCTGAACATCTCTACACTCTTTACACTCTTAAAAACTATTAAGGACCTGTATTGACTATGTTTCCTTACTTTGTCTTCTTAAAGCTCTGGCACCTGGGACCTTGCTAGCGCAGGGGAGACTGCTCCTTTGAGGACTAGCTAATTCCTAGAGATAACAAGCTCCTCCCTTGTGAATATACCTCTATGTGCAAGCTAACCAATCCAAAACCATACCCCCTCTGCCCCCATGAGCACCCCCTTTTTCCAGCTCTCACAGGGCTCTTATACTCTGGGCCAATACAGCGATGCGTTGTTTTACTGCACTTCACAGATACCGCATTGTTGACAGATTGAAGGCTTGTGACAAACCTGCATTGAGCAAGTCTATTGGTGCCGTTTTCCCAGCAGCATTGGTTTCTCGTTAAGGTGTGTGCGTTGCTTGCTCAGACACAATGCTATTGCACACTCAGTAGGCTGCAGCATAGTGTGTGCACATAACGTTTATACGTACTGGAAACCAACACTTCGTGTGGCTTGCCTTATTGCCCCATTTGCTTTAATGCAATGGTCTGGAACCAAAGCAGCAGTATCTCCGAGGTATGCCTGTACTCACCTGTCCTAGTCACCTCAGGGCCAGATCCAGGAAACCCTAGGACAGCCCCTACACCCAAGAGCCTGCTGAAATTATTCAAACCTGCTTACCCTGCCTTGCCTGTTCCTTTCTGCGAAAACCACAGTAAGGCTCTCACCCATGCTTTCCCCTCGCTCCTTCAGCCTTCTGACTGACTTCCCGGTGACCCTGTGTGGCCCTGTGTGACATGGCAGGCCTCCTATTCTCGGGAGCAGACTTCCCTTTCAGTGACAGTCATCTCCTGGTCTATTGACCTAACCATACCCGAGTAATAACAGAGCCTACATTTTAAAACAGGACCTCAATGGACTTTATGTGGGTTCTATATATTGATATTTACTGTTTTAGATATTAAAACTGAGAAATTTTTAAAATATGTAAATGAATCCATTATACATTAGCATAGTAATATCTGAATGAAAAATATATTTTCTAAAACAAATAACTGTGAGAAGAGTAGCACCGTTTCAATTTTTGCAAGTCTCTTTAATGTCTGGCTAAGCAGAATGAAGCTGGGTTTGGGGGTCTGCTTCTGCATTCAAAGAGCTGCAGTATCACATTCTGGAAAACTCCACAGTACACTCATGAGAGATTGAGAATGAAAAAGGCAAATAACATTTTAGCATTTAGTCATTGATTTTGAAATTGACCTCATAGACCCAGGGAAAATGTCCCCAGACCACACTTGGAGAATGCTAACCTACACAATATTGACTAATACAAGCAAGTTTTTTAGAATTTAATTTTTTTCCAGTTGTATTGAGATATAAATGACATACAGTACTGTATAGGTTTAGGTGTCCAGCATAGTGATTTGACTTCTATACATCATGAAATTATTATCATGATAAGCTTAGTGAGCATCCATCATCTCATATCAACACAAAATTAAAGAAATAGGGGAAAAAACATTTTTTCCTTATGATGAGAACTCTGAGGATTACTCTCTTAACAACTTTCATATGTATAGTACAGCAGTGTTAATTATCTTTATCATGTTGTACATTACATCTCTAGTACTTATTTATCTTATGACTGGAAGTTTTGTACCTTTTGACTGCCTTCACCCAATATCCCACCCACACCCGTGCCTCTAGTAACCACAAATCTGATCTCTTTGTCCATGAGTCTGTCTGTTTGCTTTTGAAGTATAATTGACCTACAAAACTATGTTAATTCCTGATATATAACATAGTGAATCAATATTTCTATACATTTCAAATTGATCACCACGATAAGTCTAGTTACCATCTGTCCCCATACAAAGATATTACATAATTGTTTACTATTTTCCCCACACTGTACATTTCATACCCATGACTCATTTATTTTATAACTAGAAATGTGTGCCTCAGTCTCCCTCACCTATGTCTTATCTCCCCCTCAACTCCTCCCCTTGGCAATGACATGTTTGTTCTCTGTATCTATGTCTCTGTTATGTTTGTTCGTTTGTTTTCTTTTATAGATTCCACATGTGAGTGATATCATAATTTGTCTTTCTCTGACTTACTTCACTTAGCATAATACCCTCTAAGCCATGCATGTTGTCACAAATGGCAAGGTTTCATTCTTTTTATGGCTGAGTAATATTCCACTGTGTGTGTGTGTGTGTGTGTGTGTGTGTGTGTGTGTGTGTATGTGTATGTGTATCCATTCATCTGTGGATGGGCACTTAGGTTGCTCCCATATCTCAGCTATTGTAAATGATGCTGCTATGAACATAGGGTTGGATATATCTTTTCTAATTACTGTTTTTATTTTCTTTGGATAAATATCCAGAAGTGGAATTACTGGATCATATGGTAGTTCTATTTTTATGTTTTTGAGCAATTTCCATAATGTTTTCCGTAGTGGCTACACCAATTTACATTCCTACCAACGGTGCACAAGCGTTCTTTTTTCCAATCCTTGCCAATACGTGTTACTTGTTGTCTTTTGATAATAGTCATTCTGACAGATATAAAGGGGATATTTCATTGCAAATTTGGTTTGCATTTCCCCGATGATTAGTGATGTTGAGCATCTTTTCATGTGTCTGTTGGCCATCTGCATATTTTCTTTGGAAAAATGTCTACTCAGATCCTCTGTCCATTTTTTTTTTTAACAGCTTTATTGGGGTATAATTTCTTTACAATGGTGTGTTAGTTTCTGCTTTATAACAAAGTGAATCAGTTATACATATACATATGTTCCCATATCTCTTCCCTCTTGCGTCTCCCTCCCTCCCACCCTCCCTGTCCCACCCCTCTAGGTGGTCAGAAAGCACCGAGCTGATCTACCTGTGCTATGCAGCTGCTTCCCATTAGCTATCTATTTTATGTTTGGTAGTGTATATATGTCCATGCCACTCTCTCGCTTTGTCACAGCTTACCCTTCCCCCTCCCCATATCCTCAAGTCCATTCTCTGGTACGTCTGTGTCTTTATTCCTGTCTTACCCCTAGGTTCTTCATGACTTTTTTTTTTCTTGGATTCCATATATATGTGTTAGCATATGGTATTTGTCTTTCTCTTTCTGACTTACTTCACTCTGTATGACAGATTCTAGGTCCATCCACCGCACTACAAATAACGCAATTTTGTTTCCTTTTATGGCTGAGTAATATTCCATTGTATATATGTGCCACATCTTCTTTATCCATTCATCCAATGATGGACACTTAGGTTGTTTCCATCTCCTGACTATTGTAAATAGAGCTGCAATGAACATTTTGGTACAAGACTCTTTTTGAATTATGGTTTTCTCAGGGTATATGCCCAGTAGTGGGATTGCTGAGTCCTATGGTAGTTCTATTTGTAGTTTTTTAAGGAACCTCCATACTGTTCTCCATAGTGGCTGTACCAATTCACCTTCCCACAGCAGTGCAAGAGTGTTCCCTTTTCTCCATACCCTCTCCAGCATTTATTGTTTCTAGATTTTTTGATGATGGCCATTCTGACTGGTGTGAGATGATATCTCATTGTAGTTTTGATTTGCATTCCTCTAATGATTAATGATGTTGAGCATTCTTTCATGTGTTTGTTGGCAGTCTGTATATCTTCTTTGGAGAAATGTCTATTTAGGTCTTCTGCCCATTTTTGGGTTGGGTTGTTTGTTTTTTTGTTATTGAGCTGCATGTAAATTTTGGAAATGAATCCTCTGTCAGTTGCTTCATTTGCAAATATTTTCTCCCATTCTGAGGGTTGTCTTTTGGTCTTGTTTATGGTTTCCTTTGATGTGCAAAGGCTTTGAAGTTTCATTAGGTCCCATTTGTTTATTTTTGTTTTCATTTCCATTTCTCTAGGAGGTGGGTCAAAAAGGATCTTGCTGTGATTTATGTCATAGAGTGTTCTGCCTATGTTTTCCTCTAAGAGTTTGATAGTTTCTGGCCTTACATTTAGGTCTTTAATCCATTTTGAGCTTATTTTTGTGTATGGTGTTAGGGAGTGATCTAATCTCATACTTTTACATGTAGCTGTCCAGTTTTCCCAGCACCACTTATTGAAGAGGCTGTCCTTTCTCCACTGTACATTCCTGCCTCCTTTATCAAAGATAAGGTGAACATATGTGCATGGATTTATCTCTGGGCTTTCTAGCCTGTTCCATTGATCTATATTTCTGTTTTTTGTGCCAGTACCATACTGTCTTGATTACTGTAGCTTTGTAGTACAGTCTGAAGTCAGGGAGCCTGCTTCCTCCACCTCCATTTTTCATTCTCAAGATTGCTTTCGCTATTCGGGGTCTTTTGTGTTTCCATACAAATTGTGAAATTTTTTGTTCTAGTTCTGTGAAAAATGCCAGTGGTAGTTTGATAGGGATTGCATTGAATCTATAGATTGCTTTGGGTAGTAGAGTCATTTTCACAATGTTGATTCTTCCAATCCAAGAACGTGATATATCTCTCCATCTATTTGTATCATCTTTAATTTCTTTCCTCAGTGTCTTATAATTTTCTGCATACAGGTCTTTTGTCTCCTTACGTAGGTTTATTCCTAGATATTTTATTCTTTTTGTTGCAGTGGTAAATGGGAGTGTTTTCTTGATTTCAATTGAAGACTTTTCATCATGAGTGTATAGGAATGCCAGAGATTTCTGTGCATTAATTTTGTATCCTGCTACTTTACCAAATTCATTGATTAGCTCTAGTAGTTTTCTGGTAGCATCTTTAGGATTCTCTATATATAGTATCATGTCATCTGCAAACAGTGACAGCTTTACCTCTTCTTTTCCGATTTGGATTCCTTTTATTTCCTTTTCTTCTCTGATTGCTGTGGCGAAAACTTCCAAAACTGTGTTGAAAAAGAGAGGTGAGAGTGGGCAACCTTGTCTTGCTCCTGATCTTAGTGGAAATGCTTTCAGTTTCTCACCACTGAGGATGATGTTGGCTGTGGGTTTGTCATATATGGCCTTTATCATGTTGAGGAAAGTTCCCTCTGTGCCTGCTTTCTGCAGGGTTTTTATCATAAATGGGTGTTGAATTTTGTCAAAAGCTTTCTCTGCATCTATTGAGATGATCATATGGTTTTTCTCCTTCAATTTGTTAATATGGTTTATCACATTGATTTGTGTATATTGAAGAATCCTTGCATTCCTGGGATAAACCCCACTTGATCTTGGTGTATGATCCTTTTAATGTGCTGTTGTATTCTGTTTGCTAGTATTTTGTTGAGGATTTTTGCGTCTATGTTCATCAGTGATATTGGCCTGTAGTTTTCTTTCTTAGTGACATCCTTGTCTGGTTTTTGTATCAAGGTGATGGTGGCGTTGTGGAATGAATTTGGGAGTGTTCCTCCCTCTGCTGTATTTTGGAAGAGTTTGAGAAGGATAGGTGTTAGCTCTTCTCTAAATGTTTGATAGAATTCGCCTGTGAAGCCATCTGGTCCTGGGCTTTTGTTTGTTGGAAGATTTTTAATCATAGTTTCAATTTCAGTGCTTGTGATTGGTCTGTTCATGTTTTCTATTTCTTCCTGATTCAGTCTTGGCAGGTTGTGCATTTCTAAGAATTTGTCTATTTCTTCCAGGTTGTCCATTTTATTGGTATAGAGTTGCTTTTAGTAATCTCTTATGATCTTTTGTATTTCTGCAGTGTCAGTTGTTACTTCTCCTTTTTCATTTTTAATTCTATTGATTTGAGTCTTCTCCCTTTTTTTCTTGATGAGTCTGGCTAATGGTTTATCTATTTTGTTTATCTTCTCAAAGAACCAGCTTTTAGTTTTATTGATCTTTGCTATCATTTCCTTCATTTCTTTTTCATTTATTTCTGATCTGATTTTTATGATTTCTTTCCTTCTGCTAACTTTGGGGGTTTTTTGTTCTTCTTTCTCTGATTGCTTTAGGTGCAAGGTTAGGTTGTTTATTCGAGATGTTTCCTGTTTCTTAAGTTAGGATTGTATTGCTATAAACTCCCCTCTTAGAAATGCTTTTGCCGCATCCCATAGGTTTTGGGTCATCATGTCTCCATTGTCATTTGTTTCTAGGTATTTTTTTATTTCCTCTTTGATTTCTTCAGTGATCACTTCGTTATTAAGTAGTGTATTGTTTAGCCTCCATGTGTTTGTATTTTTTACAGATCTTTTCTTGTAGTTGATATCTAGTCTCATAGTGTTGTGGTCGGAAAAGATACTTGATACAATTTGAATTTTCTTAAATTTACCAAGACTTGATTTGTGACCCAAGACATGATCTGTCCTGGAGAATGTTCCATGAGCACTTGAGAAAAATGTGTATTGTGTTGTTTTGGGATGGAATGTCCTATGAATATTAATTAAGTACATCTTGTTTAATGAATCATTTAAAGCTTGTGTTTCCTTCTTTATTTTCATTTTGGATGATCTGTCCATTGGTGAAAGTGGAGTGTTAAAGTTCCCTACTATGAATGTGTTACTCTGGATTTCCCCTTTTATGGCTGTTAGTATTTGCCTTATGTATTGGGGTGCTCCTATGTTGGGTGCATAAATATTTACAATTGTTATATCTTCTTCTTGGATCGATCTCTTGATCATTATGTAGTATCCTTCTTTGTCTCTTGCAGTAGTCTTTATTTTAAAGTCTATTGTGTCTGATATGAGAATTGCTACTCCAGCTTTCTTTTGGTTTCCATGTGCATGGAATATCTTTTTCCATCCCCTCACTTTCAGTCTGTATGTGTCTCTAGTCCTGAAGTGGGTCTCTTTTAGACAGCATCTATATGGGTCTTGTTTTTGTATCCATTCAGCCAGTCTGTGTCTTTTGGTGGGAGCATTTAATCCATTTACATTTAAGGTAATTATCGATATGTATGTTCCTATTCCCATTTTCTTAATTGTTTTGGGTTTGTTATTGTAGATCTTTTCCTTCTTTTGTGTTTCTTGCCTAGAGAAGATCCTTTAGCATTTGTTGTAAAGCTGGTTTGGTGGTGCTGAACTCTCTCAGCTTTTGCTTGTCTGTAAAGGTTTTAATTTCTCCATCAAATCTGAATGAGATCCTTGCTGTGTAGAGTAATCTTGGTTGTAGGTTTTTCTCCTTCATCACTTTAAATATGTCCTGCCAATCCCTTCTGGCTTACAGAGTTTCTGCTGAAAGATCAGCTGTTAACCTTATGGGGATTCCCTTGTGTGTTATTTGTTTTTTTTCCCTTGCTGCTTTTAATATGTTTTCTTTGTACTTAATTTTTGACAGTTTGATCGATATGTGTCTTGGCATGTTTCTCCTTGGATTTATCCAGTATGTGACTCTCTGTGCTTCCTGGACTTGATTAACTATTTCCTTTCCCATATTATGGATGTTTTCAACTATAATCTCTTCAAATATTTTCTCAGTCCCTTTCTTTTTCTCTTCTTCTGGAACCCCTATAATTCGAATGTTGGTGCGTTTAACGTTGTCCCAGCGGTCTCTGAGACTGTCCTCAGTTCTTTTCATTCTTTTTTCTTTATTCTGCTCTGCAGTAGTTATTTCCACTATTTTATCTTCCAGGCCACTTATCCGTTCTTCTGCCTCAGTTATTTTGGTATTGATCCCTTCTAGAGTATTTTTAATTTCATTTATTGTATTGTTCATCATTGCTTGTTTCATCTTTAGTTCTTCTAGGTCCTTGTTAAATGTTTCTTGCCTTTTCTCTATTCTATTTCCAAGATTTTGGATCATCTTTACTCTCATTATTCTGAATTCTTTTTCAGGTAGACTGCCTATTTCCTCTTCATTTATTAGGTCTGGTAGGTTTTTATCTTGCTCCTTCATCTGCTGTGTGTTTTTCTGTATTCTCATTTTGCTTATCTTACTGTGTTTGGGGTCTCCTTTTTGTAGGTTCGTAGTTCCCGTTGTTTTGGTGTCTGTCTCCAGTGGCTAAAGTTGGTTCAGTGGGTTGTGTAGGCTTCCTGGTGGAGGGGACTAGTGCCTGTGTTCTGGTGAATGAGGCTGGATCTTATCTTTCTAGTGCACAGGTCCACGTCTGGTGGTGTGTTTTGGGGTGTCTGTGGACTTATGATTTTAGGCATCCTCTCTGCTAATGGGTGGGGTTGTGTTCCTGTCTTGCTAGTTGTTTGGCATAGGATGTACAGCAGTGTAGCTTGCTGGTCGTTGAGTGAAGCTGGGTGCTGGTGTTGAGATGGAGATCTCTGGGAGATTTTCGCCATTTGATATTATGTGGAGCTGGGAGGTCTCTTGTGGACCAGTGTCCTGAAGTTGGCTCTCCCACCTCAGAGGCACAGCACTGACTCCTGGCTATAGCACCAAGAGCCTTTCATCCACACGGCTCAGAATAAAAGGGGGGAAAAGTAGAAAGAAAGAAAGAGAGAGAGAGAGAGAGAGGGAGAGAGAGGGAGGGAGGGAGGAAGGAAGGAAGGAAGAAAGAAAGAGGATAAAATAAAATAAAGTAAGATAAAATAAAGTTATTAAAATAAAAAATTATTAAGAAAAAAAATTTTTTTAAGTAAAAAACAGATGGATAGAACACTAGGACAAATGGTGAAAGGAAAGCTATACAGACAAAATCTAACACAGAAGCATACACATACACACAAAAAGAGGAAAAAGGGAAAAAAATAATAAATCTTGCTCTCAAAGTCCCCCTCCTCAATTTGGGATGATTCATTGTCTATTCAGGTATTCCACAGCTGCAGGGTACATCAAGTTGATTGTGGAGCCTTAATCCGCTGCTCCTGAGGCTGCTGGCAGAGATTTCCCTTTCTCTTCTTTGTTCTTACAGCTCCCAGGGGCTCAGCTTTGGATTTGGCCCCGCCTCTGCGTGTAGGTCGCTGGAGGGTGTCTGTTCTTCCCTCAGACAGGAAGGGGTTAAAGAAGCCGCTGCTTCGGGGACTCTGGCTCACTCAGACCGCGGGGGGGGGGGGGGGGGGGGGGGGGGGGACGGGGGGGGGCATGGAGTGCGGGGCGGGCCTGTGGCGTCAGAGGCGGCGTGACGTTGCACCAGCCTGAGGCTCGCCGTGCGTTCTCCGGCGGGAGTTGTCCCTAGATCACTGGACCCTGGCAGTGGCGGGCTGCACAGGCTCCCCGGAAGGGAGTTGTGGATAGTGACCTGTGCTCACACACAGGCTTCTTGGTGGCGGCAGCAGCAGCCTTAGTGTCTCACGCCCGTCTCTGGGGTCTGCACTTTTAGCCACGGCTCGCGCCCGTCTCTGGAGCTCCTTTAAGCAGCGCTCTTAATCCGCTCTCCTCTTGCACCAGGAAACAAAGAGGGAGGAAAAAGTCTCTTGCCTCTTCGGCAGGTGCAGACTTTTTCCGGACTCCCTCCCGGCCAGCCGTGGCGCACTAACCTCGGGCAGGCTGTGTTCACGCCGCCAGCCCCAGTCCTCTCCCTGCGCTCCGACCGAAGACCGAGCCTCAGCTCACAGCCCCGCCTGCCCCGGCGGGTGAGCAGACAAGCCTCTCGGGCTGGTGAGTGCCGGTCGGCACCAATCCTCTGTGCGGGAATCTCCCTGCTTTGCCCTCCGCACCCCTGTTGCTGTGCTCTTCTTCGCAGCTCCGAAGCTTCCCCCTCCGCCACCTGCAGTCTCCGCCTGCGAAGCGGCTTCCTAGTGTGTGGAAACCTTTCCTCCTTCACAGCTCCCTCCCACTGGTGCAGGTCCCGTCCCTATTCTTTTGTCTCTGTTTATTCTTTTTTCTTTTGCCCTACCCAGGTACGTGGGGAGTTTCTTGCCTTTTGGGAGGTCTGAGGTCTTCTGCCAGCGTTCAGTAGGTGTTCTGTAGGAGTTGTTCCACGTGTAGATGTATTTCTGATGTATCTGTGGGGAGGAAGGTGATCTCCGCGTCTTACTCTTCCACCATCTTCCCCCTCTCTTCCCTATTGACTGTTATTGATGTGACATTACACTTTCTTCACAATTTGGTCCATCCTACCTTCTAATCTATAACATCTACACTCTTCAGTTGCCTGTGAGAATTAATTTCTCTGCCTATATTGGTTCCAAATGTAGATAGGAATAAAACAGGTTTATCAATATTTGTTTTCCATTAGTCTCTCAATTATAATGTGATCTCCTTTGGGTCCTGGCATCATTCTTTATGTCCCCACACCTGGCCCGGTTCCTGGCACAGAGTTAGTAACAAGTAAATATTTGCTTGGTTCGTTTGAAGTACAAAAAAAAAATTTCTATTGAAATTAAATTTTCCTCCTCTTCCTGTAGAAGCTAGCTCTGGCAGAATTTCACAGTGTCTAATTGTTACCTGATTATCCAAAGCTTTATAACTGTTGCCCTTGGAGACATCCCAGCAGAGTGATATTACCTAGACCACCAGGTGATAGGAAATTTTGTTCCCCAGGTGTCATAATAATTCCTAGTGAGTCCTTCCCAGAATTTAGCTTTGTGAACTCCAGGTGAGCTTTGTCAGTTCTGCACCTGCTCTGAAATTTTTGACAAAGGAGAGGGTGGAGGTTGACAGAGCCCATGTTTCTGTAAAGCTCTCATCTTTCTGACATTATGTAGGGCAGGGTAATGACTGAAGTGGTGACTTGACTGACAAGACTCTTATATGAGGATTTTTGTTGTAGACTGTGTCTTCTCCATAACCCAGTAGTGAACAGGGGTTAAAGACAAAAACCAAAATCAAAAAAACCCAAAGCAGGGCTTCCCTGGTGGTGCAGTGGTTGGGAGTCCGCCTGCCGATGCAGGGGACACGGGTTCGTGCCCCGGTCCGGGAGGGTCCCGCATGCCGCGGAGCGGCTGGGCCCGTGGGCCATGGCCGCTGAGCCTGCGCGTCCGGAGCCTGTGCTCCGCAACGGGAGAGGCCACAGCAGTGAGGGGCCCGCGTAACGCAAAAAAAAAAAAAAAAAAAAACCCAAAGCAAAATAAAACAAAAAAATTCTTGCTTTACTCTAATTCTGGTGACACCAGCAGAGAAAAGTTCAAAGCCAATTTTAATCATTCATATAGCATCCTCAAAAGATGGAAAATTAAACCTGCAGTTTACTATCTTCTAGAGATCACAGTGACATCAAAAATAGAACTCAGGTCTTCTGACTCCCACTATATATTTATTTTTTAAAGTAAATGTACAGAGGAATTATTTGGGTAAAATATAAAAAGTATTTCAGATGGCCCTGTAATGACTTTAAGATACTAGGGGAAAACACTTCGAAAGCTAAATAAATTAATAGTGAATTTCAGATGTTTGTAAATTAAGCTATTAGATAACTCTCATTTTCTGTCCAACAAAATAAGCATTTAAAAATAAAGATTAGGGCTTCCCTGGTGGCGCAGTGGTTGAGAGTCCGCCTGCCGATGCAAGGGACGCGGGTTCGTGCCCCGGTCCGGGAAGATCCCACATGCCGTGGAGCAGCTGGGCCCGTGAGCCATGGCCGCTGAGCCTGCGCGTCCAGAGCCTGTGCTCCGCAACGGGAGAGGCCACAACAGTGAGAGGCCCGCGTACAGCATAAAAAAAAAAGAAAAAAAAAAAATAAAGATTAATAAATATCATTTACCCTTATGAACAAATCAAACTTTGAATGTTTGAATGATTCTTCAGTTATACTGATAGCAATTATTGATTTTTAGCAGGAGGAAGAACATTCCCTTAACTGAAACAAATAATGGAAAACTGCCCATGTAGGGAAAATATATTTTTAGCTCAGGGATATGAGAAGATATTTTTCAACTCAGTGTAGGTGTTGGATAAATGCTATATTTGAAAGTTTTTAAAATTAAATTTATTTTATTTTTAATGATGTATAGTTGATTTACAGTGTTGCGTTAGTTTCTGGTGTGTAACAAAGTGATTCAGTTATATATATATATGTGTATATATATATATATGAGTATATATTCTTTTTCATATTCTTTTCCATTATAGGTGATTACAAGATATAGAATATAGTTCCCTGTGCTATACAGTAAATCCTTGTTTATCTATTTTGTATATAGTAGTTTGTATCTGCTAATCTCAAACTCCTACTTCATCCATCTTCCACCCCCTTTCCCCTTTGTAACCATACGTTTGTTTTCTATGTCAGTGAGTCCATTTCTGTTTTGAAAATAAGTTCATTTGTATCATATTTTAGATTCCACATATAAGTGATATCATATGATATTTGTATTTCTCTGTTGGGCTTACTTCACTTAGTATGATCATTTCTAGGTCCATCCATGTTGCTACAAATGGCATTATTTCATTCCTTTTAATGGCTGAGTAATATTCCATTGTGTGTGTGTGTGTGTGTGTGTGTGTGTGTGTGTGTATGTGTGTATATATATATATATATACATATATATATATATATACCACATCTTCTTTATCCATTCATCCATCAATGGACACTTTGGTTTCCTCCCTGTCTTGGCTGTTGTAAATAGTGCTGCTATGATCATTGGGGTGAATGTATCTTACCACATTAGTGTTTTCATCTTTTCTGGATATATAACTAGTAGTGGGATTGTGGGATTGCTGGGTCATATGGTAACTCTGTTTTTAGTTTTTTAAGGAACCTCCGTACTGTTCTCCATAATAGTGGCTGCACCAGTTTACATTCCCACCAAAAGTGTAGGAAGGTTCCCTTTTCTCCACACCCTCTCCAGCATTTGTTATTTTTAGATTTTTAAGATGATGGCCATTCTGACTGGTGTGAGGTAAGATCTCATTGTAATTTTGATTTGCATTTCTCTAATAATTAGTGATGTTGAGCAGCTTTTCATGTGCTGTTGGCCATCTATATGTCTTCTTTGGAGAAATGTCTGTTTAGGTCTTCTGTCCATTTTTTGATTGCATTGTTTGTTTTTTTTGTTGAGTTGTATGATCTGTTTGTATAGTTTGGAAATTAATCCCTTGTCAGTCGCATCATTTGCATATATTTTCTGCCAGTGTGTAGGTCGTTTTTTCATTTTTTTTTAAGATGTTGGGGGTAGGAGTTTATTAATTAATTTTTGCTGTGTTGGGTCTTCGTTTCTGTGCAAGGGCTATCTCTAGTTGTGGCAAGCGGGGACCACTCTTCATCGCGGTACGCGGGCCTCTCACTATCGCGGCCTCTCTTGTTGCGTAGCACAGGCTCCCGACGCACAGGCTCAGTAGTTGTGGCTCACAGGCCTAGTTGCTCCGCAGCATGTGGGATCCTCCCAGACCAGGGCTCGAACCCATGTCCCCTGCATTAGCAGGCAGATTCTCAACCACTGCGCCACCAGGGAAGCCCCGTCTTTTCATTTTGTTTATGGTTTCCTTTGCTGTGCAAAGCTTATAAGTTTGATTAGGTTCCATTTGTTTAAGTTTGCTTTTACTTCTATTGCCTTAGGAGACTGACCAAAGAAAACATTGCTATGATTTATGTCAGAGAATGTTTTGCCTTATGTCAGAGAATGTTTTGCCTATGTTCTCTTCTAGGAGTTTTATAATGCCCTGTCTTATATTTAAGTTTTTAAGTCATTTTGAGTTTATTTTTGTTATAGTGTGAGGATGTGTTCTAACTTCATTGATTTACGTGCGGCTGTCCAGCTTTCCCAGCACCACTTACGGAAGAGACTCTTTTCTCCACTGTATATTCTTGCCTTCTTTATCGAAGATTAATTGACCACAGGTGTGTGGGTTTATTTCTGGGCTCTCTATTCTGTTCCATTGATCCATATGTCTGTTTTTGTGCCAGTAACATGGTTTTGATTACTGTAGCTTTGTAGTATTGTCTGAAGTCTGGGAGGGTTATGCCTCCTACTTCATTCTTTTTCCTCAGGATTGCTTTGGCAATTCTGGGTCTTTTATGGTTCCATATAAATTTTAGGATTATTTGTTCTAGTTCTGTGAAAACTGTCATGGGTAATTTGATAGGGGTTGCATTAAATCTGTAGATTGCTTTGGGTAGTATCATCATTTTAACTATTTTAATTCTTCCAATCCAAGAGCATGGGATATCTTTCCATTTCTTTAAATCATCTTCAGTTTCCTTTATTCATGTTTTATAGTTCTCAGCATATAAGTTTTCACCTCCTCAGTCAGGCTTATTCATAAGTATTTTTTTGGATGAGAATTTTAAAGGGTTTTTTTTTTTTACATTCCCCTTCTCTTATGTTTTGCTTGTCTGAGAAATTCTTTATCTCTCCTTCTATTCTAAATGATAATCTTGCTGGGCAGAGTATCCTAGGTTGCAGGTTTTTCCCTTTCAGGACTTTGAATATATCTTGCCACTTCTCTCTTGCAATGGTTCTGTAGAGAAATCAGCTTATAGCCTTATGGGGATTCCCTTGTGACTAACTCTTTGTTTTTCTCTTGCTACCTTTAGAATCTTCTCTTTATCTTCAACTTTTTCCATTTTAATTATAATATGTCTTGGTGTAGGTTTGTTTTGGACCCTCTGTGCTTCCTGTACCTAGATATCTGTTCCCTTCCTTAGGTTTGGGAAGTTTTCAGCCATAATTTTTTCAAATACATTTTTGATCCCCTTTTCTCTTTCTTCTCCTTCTGGGATCCCTATTATGTGTAGATTGGCTTGCTTTATATTGTCCCATAGGTCTCACGATGCTTTCATTTCTTTTTCATTTGTCTTTCTGTCTGCTGTTCTCATTGGGTGATTTCCATTATTTTATCTTCCAGATCACTTATTCATTGTTCTATATTATCTAGTTTGCTATTTATTGCCTTTAGCTTGGCTTTTGTCTCAGCAGATGAATTTTCTAATTTTTCTTGACTCCTCTTTATAGTTTCTAGCTCCTTGTTACAGTGATCTGCATTTCTATCGATAGCCTTTCTTAATTCCTTCAGTATTTTTATTACCTCCATTTTGAACTCGTGATCTAGCAGGCTGGAGAGGTCTCTTTCATTGTTTGTTCTTTCTGGAGATTTCTCTTATTCTTTTAATTGAGACTGGTTCCTCTGCTTCTTCATTTTTCTTATATTTCTCTGACTGTATGAATTTACCCACTGTGTTCTTGAGGGTGTGGGAGTATCCCTGTGTAACCTGCATGAGTCTTATATTTTGGTGGTGAAGACTGTTTTTAGTACGGATGCCTTCCACATCTTTCCTCAGTGTGTGCTGAGTGTTGTCTCCTTCATAGGGGACTTGATTGATGTTGTGGTGACCGCAGCCTGCACTGGATGTTGGGTGGGGCCTCCTCTTTGCTCTGTGGTTGTCACAGCCCTATTGGGGGTAGGGTCTGCTCCTTATTTGTTGAAGCATTAGCTCTCAGTTCTGTTTCTGAGCTGCAGTTTGAGGTTGATGGTACTGGAGTACTTCCACGGCAAGAGGAGCCACTGAGTATTCCTTCATAAGAGCTTTCCACCTGGAAGTGTGCTCTGTGGGGTTGCCTGTCACCCGTGCATGCTCAGAAAGTATACTGCCCTTGGTCCCACCTCAGCTGTGGGAATTCTAGCAACCAGCCTGGATGTTCTTTAGGCTCCATGCTCACAAAGCCACCAGGCACTGCGACCCACCGTAGTTCTACCCCTGGGTGCTGTGGAATCAGCCCAGACCGCAGCTGCACCTCTGCATGCTTACACTTGCAAAGCCTGCAGCCACTACACCAGACCCACCCTAGCCATGGGAGCACCAGTAATCCACTTGGATGTCCCATAGGTGCTAAGTTTACAAAGGCCCTGGTGGCGTAAATCACCAATGTCATACAGCTGTAGGGATATGGCCCTGCAGATTTTAGCCCTGCTTCAAAGTCACATGGACCCAGGGATCAGCTCAGACTTCAGCCCGGCCTCTGTGTGTCAGCAACCCACCGGCACTTGCATGCTCCCAGAGCTTGTAGAGGCAGATCCATGCCTGCTGTAGGCACTCATAGGATGAGGCTGCTCTCTCAGGGCCCTACCCCTCACTCCCTGAACCTGTTAACAATGGGGCTGCTATGGCAGATCTGGGCTCTGTCCTGAGCACACCCCCAGTTGCGACCTGGACCACACTCCAGCTCCTTTGGGCTGTCTCCCTGCAGCCAACCCCAGTCCTCTCCCCAGGTCTGTCCACTGAAGCCTGAGTTTCAGCACCAAGACCCTCCACACACCAGCAGATGCACATCTCAGGCTGGGGAGTGCAGTGAGGTGTCCAGGGCCGTCTGTCCTGCTCTGCCTGCCATAAGCCAGTGGCTGCACTCTCCCGTGAGCCTCTGAAGCTCCCTATTTGTCCCAGATGATCTCCCAACTGGTGAAGGGGGTTCCCAGGGTGAGGAAAGCCTTCTTTCACAGCTCCCTCCCAGGGGCACAGGTCCATCCTAATTCCTTTTTTTTTTTTTTTTTTTCCTTTCACCCTATCTGGTTAAATAGTTATCTTCCTTGTAGTTTTAGTTGTATGAGATATTCTGCCAGCATTCAGTAGGTACTCTGTGAGAACTGTTCCACATGCAGATGTATTTTTGATGTGTCTGTGGGAGGAGGTGTGCTCTATATCCTTCTATTACACCATCTTGATCTCTCAACCTTGAAACTTTTTAAAGGAATAAAATTGATCTCAGTTAACTCACTAGACTCTTTTTTTTTATTCTGCTTTCCAATAAGGGGGAAAAGCTCTTGCCGATGTAAATATTTTCCAATTAAAAAATAGTTTAATCTTTCTCTGATTGTGTGAGAGGAATATATTTTATTGCCAAATAATAAAATTTGAAAACAGGGGTTTAATACTTACTAGTATATAAAACAGGTCTATGCTTCCATCACTTTTTTCCTTGGCTATCATTTTCAAGCAGAGTTTGTTTTATTGATAGGAGAGTAGGTTCCACACAATGAGAAAAGTACAGTGTTATAGTGAGGCACACCTCTTCTCCTGCAGGGAACAGATGCCACACATTCTGCATCGTCCAGTTTTATAAGCAAGCCTTTTACCAGACAGCCACTAAAAGTTTTCTTTCATATAATATTTGCCAACAGTTATGTTGTAAATGAGTTCCTTCCTTCATAATGAGCTACTTGGAGCATAGATACTGGAATTCTTTTTTTTTTTCTTTTTTTATTTGTGTATTTCTGTTCTTTTTCTACAATTTTTAAATTGAAGTACAGTTGATTTATAATATTGTATTAGTTTCAGGTGTACCTCAAAGTGATTTGATTATACATATGTGTGTGTGTGTGTGTGCGTGTGTGTGTGTGTATATATATATATATATATATATATATATATATATATATCCTTTTTAAGAATTGTCTTCTGGGCTTCCCTGGTGGCGCAGTGGTTGGGAGTCCGCCTGCCGATGCAGGGGACGCGGGTTCATGCCCCGGTCTGGGAGGATCCCACCTGCCGCAGAGCGGCTGGGCCCGTGGGCCATGGCCGCTGGGCCTGCGCGTCCGGAGCCTGTGCTCCGCCACGGGAGAGGCCACGGCAGTGAGAGGCCCACGTACCGCAAAAAAAAAAAAAAAAAAAATTATCTTCCATTATAGGTTATTACAAGATATTATATACAGTTCCTGTCCTGTATATAGTAAATCCTTGTTGTTTACCCATTTTATATGTGGTAGTATGCATCTGTAAATCCCATACTCCCAATTTATCCCTCTCTCCTTCCCCTTTGGTAACCATAGGTTTGCCTTCTATGTCAGTGAGTCCATTTCTGTTTTGTAAATAAGTTTGTTTGCACTATTTTTTAGATTCCACATATAAGTGACATCATATATTTGTCTTTCTCTGTCTGACTTGTTTCACTTAGTATGATAACCTCTAGGTCCATCTATGTTGCTACAAATGGCATTATTCTTTTTTATGGCTGAGTAATATTCCATCAGAGAAGGATCACTGTGTTGAAAACAGTCATTTACACTATCGAGAAAGTGAAAAGACAAACCACAGTGCGAGAGAAAATATTTCTAAATGATATATTTGATAAAGGATTTGTATCCAGAATATATAAGAAACTCTTTCACCTTAACAATAAAAAGAAAAACCACCCAAATTTTTAAAAATGTGCAAAAAATTTGAATGGCCATTTCTCCAAAGAAGATGACAGGTGTCCAATAAGTACATGAATAGATGCTCAACATCATTAGTCATTACAGAAATGCAAGTCAACCACAATGAGATACAATTTCACACCCACTAGGATGACTAATATTAAAAAAACAGACAATAACAGTTGTTGATAAGGATGAGGAAAAATTGGAATACTCATACATTGCTGGTGGCAACTGCTTTGGAAAAGTGTTTGACAGATCCTCAAAATATTAAAACGATCATATAACCCAGCAGTTCCATTCCTGGGTATACACACAAGAGAACTGAAAACATATAGCTGCACAAAAACACTTGTACATAGATGTTCACAGCAGCATAGCCCAAAAGGAGAAGCAATTTAAATGTTCGTTAACTGATGAATAGAATGTGGTATATTCATCCAATGGATTATTGTTTGTCAGTAAACTTAATGAAGTATTGATACATATCACAACATGGATAGTCCTCAAAAACAGTATGCTACGTGAAAGAAGTAAGTTACAAATAGCCACATATTGTATGATTCCATTTATATGAAAAGTCCAGAATAGGCAAATCTATAGAGATAGTAGATTCCTGGTTCCAGAGGCTGAGAAGAGGGGTTTCTTTGGGTTTTTTCTTTTTTCAGCAGTAATAAAAATATTCTAAAATTACATAATGGTGATAATTCCACAACTTTGTGACTATACTAAAATCTAGTGAATTATAGCATTAAATTTACCTTTTAAAATAATAACAAAGCTATAATTAAAAATATTATAAAATACTTAAAATATTTAGAAAGGAAAATTTGTTAGAAATACAATTTTTTATTGATAGTATTGTCATTGGTAATAGAAGCCCAGAAGAAAATATGTAGGAAAACTGGTTGAGGCCATCCTCTAACCTGTTCACCTCATGGAAGGTTCAGCACCAAGGACAGCTCCCCTGCCTGCCATCTTTTCAAAATTAGCTTACAAAAGGCTACCAAAGTCCTGCAAAAGTTTTCTAAAAGTGACATTTCTATGATGCTTTTCTTCTTTTCAACACTGCTGTATATTATGGCAGGTATGCTTGTCTTCATTTGTACATTTCGTAAGCAGTTGACCAGAAGACAAAGGATCTGCTACAACACTTCATTAATCCACTTAGCAAAATAGATCGTTGTGTGCCAGGCACTCACTCAGCATGAGTTCTTAGACAAGTCACTTGCCTCTGTTAGCTTCATTTTCGTATCTAAACCTTGTGAATGATTATACATGCATGATAAACTAAGACAATATTTGTGAAATAAGTCATATGACTTGTATTCATGAAGGTATTTTTATTACTGAATTGTTGAGCAAATCATCCCATTGCATTATTGAGCAATTTATTTTATTCTGGGCGCACGTAATATCCTGTGACCCTAGAAGCCCAGACCAGTGTCTGGGTCATACTCAGGCTTAAGATTAATTCTGTTAAGAGCCTTCATGGTAAGAATAATCTTCTTAAGCATGCTTCACATGGGCACAAATTTCTAAGACATAATCCTGGCCCTGGCCTGGAAATGGGCCCATTTCCTAAAGATGAGGAAAGGATTAAAAGCTATATATCCAATCCTTCACCTTTCTAAATTTAGTCCAAAGATGAACTTCAGCACATAGTTGCAGCTGCATGTCCCCTACACATATTTCCACGTGATCAGTCCTGTCATAACAGACTTTATCTGTATGGTAGATGTTAATTCTAACCTCATACAACACTGTTATAAAAGAATTGTGTAAAAAATAGCACTTCAAAATAAGAAATTATATAGAAAGTTCCCACAAATGTTTGAACAGAAAAATTGTGTCAAATCATGTGATGTCATGTTTTCATCTGTATGACTGTGGGTGGGAGAGGGAAAAGATGACCTACAAAGACCTAACTAAAAATGTATGGTTCAGTCTCACTGGCTTTCATTATCCTCATTCTTACTCAGATGGTTCAACTTTAGTTGCCATTTACCAATCTTGTTTGTATTTAAAAATCAACATAACTAGAACAGGATGCTTAACTCTGCCAAATTCCATGAAGCCAGATGCTGCTTCCTTAAGAAGAAAAAGAAGTACATAAAAATTACTGATTTTTAAAGGGAACAGAGTGGAAGGCAGCCATTTGATCTCTCAACGTCCATTATTTCCTTTGCTCTGGCTTAAGTAAAAATGTTGTGTAAGAGGTCAGAGTACATTTCTGTAGAAGCCCTGGAATTTCTTAACACAAACATCGTAAATAGTACTTCTGTTCCTGGAGAAAAGAAAGAGCGTCACCCTGAGCAGGCACACAGGAGCCCCTATCATTCTGAGAAGCTGGGAATGGATCTTGAGTCCAAATGTTTTCAAAAGCAAACACTTCCCATTTCCATTTCATTTATTCTTTTGTTTTTCATTTATTCTTTATTTAACCCTTACTTTCTCCTTCAGTGATTATTTATTGCTTTCTTCAACTATAAGCCCATCTGCAAGATGGCTATTCTTTTGTGGGGCACAGAATTTCAACGGTTTGCTTCGTTTCCTTAATGATTTTCCTGACTTGCCCACCTGCCTATACTCTTCTTCAAGGTTTAATTTAAACGTGCCATGTCATTTCATATCACCCAGCAACATTTATTATATTTAGAATATCTTTTTCCCAAATGTATAAATGTGGTTTCTTTCCGGTCAGTTTTAGAGCCCCATCAGAAAAAAAAAAAAAAAAAAAACCCATAATAATTAATACATATTTATGGGAGCACTTGAGATGAGAGACTGAAACAAATTTATATTGAAAAAATTCAAATAATATTTATAAATAAGCCACCAACACAAACCACTCTATCAAATTCCTTCAGGCTAAAGGCAAGCCTTATCATGTCTATTAGATTGGGCTTTGGACCATAAATTCAATTCCCACAGATTCATAGCACAAAAGCATTGGCAAACATTGCCCTCCTCAATTTGGACCCCAGACTCAGGAATGCAGTGGGATCTTGCGTTGCAGGTAGACTCCACATTCTTGGTATGACACTCAACCCTGTGAAAATTTCTCCATGATTCCTCTTCCTTTTTCCAGTACCAGGAAAGGTATGTTTTAGTCACCCAGCGTCCATGAGCCCTTCCTTAGAACACCCTGAATTCTTTTGGGGAAACAGCCTTCCCTCTCTGTGTGCATGTGATTTTGGTAGAACTGTGGTTACAGGAAGCAGCCCTCCTGCTACCAAGACCCTAAGCGGTCCTGAGCACCTCCTAGTAGGTCCTAGTGTATCTAGAGAGTGAGCACATGATGAGTCCAGTGCTTGTTCCTGGGACTTTGACACTTGAGCCAGTGATGGAGGTTTGAAGTAAGACTGGAATTCACTAGTTCCAGTGGAAGCAACCCAACCAGACTGCTGCTGCTGCTGCTATGGACCATCCCTGGAATTCCTGCTTCCCCCTTCTGGAGCTGCCTCAATTCCAAGACTGATTTTCTGGTCTTCCCAATGATTTTCTTTCCTTTAAGTCAGCCAAAGTCAGTTCCTGCTACCTGCAACCAAAGAACTCTGACCGACTCTCGCTTCAGGTGGAGTTTCTTGCCATGTTTAATGACTACCTACAACAGCAGCCAGTGCCCTGTGCTAATACCAGATAAGATGCTAAAGCATTTACAGGGCTGGAACCATCTTGGGAGAATTATTGCACAAAAGGTCTTCATTTTCCTTCCACGAAGCTAGAGAGTCAAAGAACCACTCACTATAAAAGGAACTTGAGTCATGGTTTTCTGTATCTTCAAACCTCGTACATTTATTTTTCAATTTCAATATTTTGTTATAAAAGCTATACGGAAGGTCAAGAATCTAAGAATAAAATTAACCGCAATCACATCCTAGGTCAATTCAATGTTTTCACTTGTTCATGTCATCTTCTAATCCTGGTCTATGTTCAGAACACATTTTTATTATCAACAACACTGTCATAGATTATATTTAACACTTCTTGTTATTTTATCATGCATCTGTTTCCATTTTGTCAGTCTCCTTGTGTTTTTCCCTCACCTCTCCCTCCTACTACCCATAGATAAACAAATACTAACAGCAACTCTGTATGTTGCTTTTTCCACTTCACAGCGCATCCGGAATTCCCTTCTGTCAGCTGGATCTAATTCATTCTTTTTATTTCGAGTGTTTGTAACCATTTACGTGTAATGGTTGTGATTAAATCTACCATCTGGATGTTTGTTCCCTATTTATCCCATCTGTTCTCTGTTCATTTTTTACCCTTATTTCCTGCTATTGGTTTCTTAGCTATACCTCTACCTTTTAGCTTTTAGTGGTTGTGCTAATGTTTATAATATATATCCTCAACTTACCAAGTTTACTTTAATTAATAATGTTTGAATATTGTATAATAACCTTATAACAATATACTTCCAGTTTCCCCTTCCATCCTTTGTGCTATTGTTGTCATACATTTTATTTCTGCATAAGTTATGAACACATGTTTATTTTTGCTTTATATAGTTAATTAGTCGTAGAAGAGATTTAAAAGTGAAAAAATACTTGCATATTTACCCACATATTTACCATTTCTTGTACTCCTCATTCCTTTTTTAGATCCAAGTTTCCATCTGGTTTTATTTTTCTTCTATCTAAAGAACTTCCTCTAACAATACTTATAGTGATGTTAACTGGCAAAACCTCTCAGCTTTTGTTTGTCTTAATAAGTCTTTATTTCACCTTAAGGTAAAAGTTTTAAAGAAGATTTTTGCTGGATATAGAACTCTATGTTGACAGTATTTTTTCTTTCATTCTACAATTTAAAGATGTCCATGGTCTTCTGACTTGCATCATTTCTGAAATCTGCTCTCATTCTTATCCTTATTCCTCTGTACACCATGTGCCTTTTTTCTCTGGCTGATTTTAAGATTTTCTCTTTATCACTGTCTTTCAGAAATTTGATTTTGATGTACTTTGATGTTATTTTGTGTGTGTGTGTGTGTGTGTGTTTATGCTACTTCAGGTTCCTTTAGGTTCTTAGATCTGTGGGTTCATAGTTTTTATTAAATTTGGAAGTTTTTCAGCCATTATTTCTTCAAATATCTTTCTGTCTCCCTCTCCTCTCCTCCTGCCAACACACATTTTTCTGGGACTCCAGTCAACCATATAATGAACCACTCTATATTATCCCCAGGTCATTGAGGCCTGATTTATTTATTTAGTTAGTTAATGTTTCAGATTGAATAGTTTGTACTGCTACATCTTCAGGTTCCCTGGTCTTTTTCCATGTCTAAGCTGCAGTTAGTCCCACCCAGTGTATTTTTTCACTTCAGATATCTTAATTTTCATCTCTAGAAGTTCCAATTGGTTCTTTATGTCTTCACTATCTCTCCTGATTATATTCATATTATTTAAAGATCCTTAAACATGTTGAGCATGTTTGTAATAGCTATTTCATTGTCTTTGAATACTAATTCCACCATCTGTGTCATTGGTGGGTCTTTTTCTATTGACTCTCTTTCTCCTCCTGGTTATGGGTCATATTTCCTGATTCTTGGCATGTCTAGTATTTTTTTTTTTGGATCCTGAACATTGAGTTGTTAGATCATTGAGTATCTGAACTTAGCTATCCTCCTTTAAAGAATGTTGGTTTTGTTCTGGAAGCTAGTTAAAGTCCTGGAAGATCAGATTGGTTTGATCCTTTCATGGCTTCTTTTTAAGTGTTTAAGGGTATATCTGGAGTAGTCTCTATTCTGGGCTAGTTTAGCTCTACTACTATGGTGTGACCCTCTGGGTCTCTTGAACAGTCACTTTGGATGCTGGTCTCTTGAAGGCATAATGTGAAAAGATCCATGGCTTGACCTTGACCTGAAAGATCCTTGGCAAGAGATTCATAAAATCCTCTCTCCACATGGTACAGCTTGAGACCAAAGAGTTGCTGTGAGGGAACATGGAACTGAGGTTGCCTGCAGTTGCATAGAGGGACCAAACGTATGGCTGGATGCTGAGAAACAGTTAGAATGCTCCTGTGAAGAAAAGTGGCTGGCGAATAGTGGGTCATTCATTACCAGGTCAGTAATTCAGTGTGATACTTGATTCTCTCTGTATACAAGGACTTGGCAGCTTTTTGGCCTGCTACATAGCTAATGCTAAACTTTCTGGTCCCTGTTAGGATTAAATGGCACTGAAGATGGCATTAATCTACGAGGTCCTAATGCATCTCCTTAGGACCATCAGCCTACAAATAGGAGCTTTGAGGCATTGCTACAATTCTGAAGCAGTTGTCCTTTACCACGTCTTTGCTTAATTCCTAAACTTCATAAAAGTTGTTAAATGGTTTTATGTTGAGAGATTTCTTCATATTTGAAGAAGCATATCTTGTTTCACTCATTTGAAAATGACTTTGGTTACTATTTTTCATCACTGTCCTTTGTTCAACACAATAACTGACTTTGAAAAGCGCATTATCTGGGGATGGTTTAGGAGTAAAGTAAGGGAGATGGCTTGGAACCATTTGAAATCATTTCACCATATCTATTTACTTCTTTTTCCCTGAGCTGGGGTAAGTATAGGTTTAGCACCAACCATATCTATTTTATAAGGTGTTTGCTTCTTCCCACATGGATATTCAACTTGGTGTCTGAGGTTATTAAAATGAAGCTTTAAGTCTGACTGCTTTTTTTATTGTGATTTTTACAGCATTGTTCAACACACTCATTCCATTAGGTCTTGCCAACCATTAGCTTGTGGAAAATAGTTCCTCTTCTCTAAGTTTAAGCCTAAACTTACATTGGCTTAGTTAGTTGCATTGTTAACCTTTGAAATGTAGGTAATTTTAATGTCCCCAACACAAGTTGGCCCAGAAATAGATTTAGTGAATATTCATTTACAACACCAAACTATCTTTTCTGATATCCACTGTTGAGGCTCTCCAAAGATTTCCCGTTGTTTTTATTTACTTAGTGTCTAGAAAGCCACACATGTAATCTGACGGATGAGAACAACCAGCAAGTTTACCCTTCGAAGGGTCTGGGTTCTCTGCTCTGTTCCCTGGCTCCAGGCTGTATCTTTTTTTTTTTTTTTTTTTTTTTTGATACGCAGGCCTCTCACTGTTGTGGCCTCTCCCGTTGCGGAGCACAGGCTGCGGACGCGCAGGCTCAGTGGCCACGGCCCACAGGCCCAACCGCTCCGCGGCATATGGGATCCTCCTGGACCGGGGCACGAACCCGTGTCCCCTGCATCGGCAGGCGGACTCTCAACCACTGCGCCACCAGGGAAGCCCCTCCAGGCTGTATCTTAACAAATATAATATCCTGTAGAAGGAATAAGAGGCATAGGGAAAACAACACCTCATTACAGTAAGCATTAAACTAACCTGTGATAGAGCTGTTGGGAATTCTGTGCATAAGGTTCCAGACAACCTTGGTGCTTAGGCTTAAGAGTGCAGGAGCCAATCTCCACTGTCGGTAAGAATTTACTACCCAGGGCACAAAGAGAACAACAAGTTAAGGAAGTCGTCATGGAACTTGGAGGAAGCAGACAATGCTAAATTTACCCTTTGCGACATGAAGTTCAAGTACTGGAGCCCAGAGCACTTTACAGAGCTAGCCAACCGCAGGCCAAAAATGGGGCTGAAAACACACGTAGTTGAGGTTTAAGAGGACCAGAACTGTAAATCCCCTTTCCATCAAAAAAGCTGCAGGAAACCTCGCAGGACTTCGGTCTGCATTTGAAAAACAGCACATGTGTGTCTTTTAGGCTATTTAAGCAGATCAACAGCAACAAACCTGCCACGAAGGGAATTACGCCGGACACCTGTAACTCTTTTTTTCTTCCTATCTCCCCTCCGACCGCTAAGAAAACTGCCTCATGGAGGGCAACCTTGTGTGACTCTTACCCTAAAGCTTTGATGTCACCTGCATTTGTCTTTGTTCTTCTCTGATGAACGCGTTAACATTTCTATCGGTGAGGATGCTAATTGGATGATTACCAACGAGGTGCTCTGAACTACGCTGACTCTTCTTCCTTTGCTGAAGGTCACTCATGTGTGCACCTGAGCTGTGAAAACTCCACGTGTATTTGATATGGTTTGAGGCACGCCCTAAACACACCTGCTTCCCAGAAACTTTGAATCTGTGCTGCAGGCGCCCGGGGCCCCATGCCCTGGCCACAGATGATTGGATAGAGCTGTGCACGTGGTTCAAGGACCGTAGATCGGCTGAGCCAATCAGATTCTACTCAGGATTTTGGACTGGTGAGCTAAGATGCAGCTTCCTTCAGTGGCAGGAGCATCCTTGTGTGCCCGGAGGATGAAGAGTGGAAGGTGGAGGTGGAGAGAGACAAAGAGAGGAAAGAGAGAGAGATCATGTACAGAGCGAGGTGGGGAAATCTTGAGCGATGAGACCATCTCTCCGTGGATTGTTAGAGATGCTGCTGGAAGCTTTACTTCTTGGCTCTCTAGGTCCCAGGTGCCTTCCAGGAGGACTGGCTGTACTTCCTGCCCTGTCGGTCTGTGGGATTCTCCTTATGGAACTGACTTAAGTGGTTTTCTATCCTCACAACCCAACTGCTTGAACAGAACCCAAAATATGTTAGACACATACTTCTTGCGTTTCTGGCAAGACTGGTTTTAGGCTCAGGCAGTATTTCATATTAATCATAAAACAGCAACTTAGGCTCATAAACATTTGTCATTCACACTAAAATCCCATACAGAATTGGAATTCATGGATTTGCTCAAAACTCTTCCTTATTACAGACATTGAGCCCGTGCCCCCTCTTCAGGCCACTATCAACGAGGCCTGTGAGGGTCAAACAGTGTGCCTTTCAGATGCGTGAAGACCCTCAGGAACCAAGGCATGATGGATGTGTCTGGTGGAGAAGAGACCATTACGAGCCACCCGTTGTTTAAGAACTCTCTCCTGTCCCATTTGCCACCAAAAGTTATTTCCTCTGTGTTGGTGGTAAGTTTCCAGGCCTTCATTTTTCCTGATGTCAGTTATGCATGCCAAGGGGTGTGTCCTGCTTCTGACTTTGATAAATACCTGAGGTGGTCTCAGGCTGCTATGCCCTTGCTTCCCTGTTTGCCACACCAGCCTCACCCTACACCACTGTCCCCTACCTGCGACCTGCCAGGAGGCTCTGCAGAGTCCAGGCTGGGGTCAGGCCTCTTCCACCAGCAGTGCAGCATGGCACGTGTGTTCCCCAGACATATTAAGGTTCTGTTCATTGTTAGGAGTCCGTGACCCCAATAAGCAGTGTTTTTTCATGAGCTATATTTGTTTAAGAACCTGTTTCTCGGTGAACTCAATGTCCTTGGTTAATTTTAACCTCACTAAAGATAAAATGTTAATAATACTTGGTTTGACCTCTTATGTCTATTGTGGCCATTCCATAGGTCTCTCTGACTGGATGAGTATGTCGGGGTATCATTAACTTCAGGAAGCTTCTCTCCCCAGGACTACATCTAAGAACTTGGTCTCTTCAAGTCCTGGATCAATAAAAAAAGAAGGAAAAAAGTCATCACACTATGAGATTCTTTGCTTCTTCAAGAAGGTTAACAGCTGAGTGTGGCTTTCACTACCAACCTGCGATTCGGAACTCATTTGATATTAGTATGAGCACTGTTCTAGTCACAATATAAGACCCACACTCCTTCCCACAGGAGCCTGAAACCCATGAAGAAATAAACGTGATGAAGATTTCTGTTAACCATAACGAACTGAAATCAAAAGGACGTTCTTGCTGATTTCCGCTAAGAGAATGTAGAAACCTAGGGAAGCCTTCTCAAAAAAGTAGCAAATGTAACTGATGGCTGATCCAAGAACCTCCACCAAGCAGAGGGTACGACTCAGAGGAGAGATCCCAGCCCCCACGCACCTCCTCAGTCAGGTGCCCTGAGCAAGGCGCGTACTGGGCAACTCTACACAAAAGTTGGACCAAGAGCAAAACAACAAAACAAAAGAACTGCCCTCCCGTTCTGGGCAAAATCCCAAACTCCCAGATAAATAACATCAGGAGCTATTGATCCTTGCCTGAAACTCACGTTTCACTGCTACTAAAGGGTGCTCTACGGACCAGTGCCACATAGCAAACTCTTTCTGCCCATCTGCAAGAATGTACGGAAACTGAGAGCAAGTGTTTAGAAACTTTTATAGCAATTTGATCTCAGTGCAACATTTTAATTTAATTTTACAAAAGTGCCAGTCTGCAAAGAACTGGAAATTGTAAGAACAGGTCCATCACCACAGATTCACCACGGATAGTTTTATAAGCACTGCACTGTTCTGTCACAGTTTTCAAAGGAAAAAGCCACTTCACTTCCTGCTTTAAAAAGAGAGTCATGTGACATTTCCTTTTCCTGTACAGTACATGGAGAGTCTTCTGGTCTGCTAGCACCTAGAAAGACACACAGGAGGGACAGCTGAAAATGCAACCAGTAATACAACTGGCCTCACAAGCCGACTGAAGTGTCCACTCTTATCTTGTGAAATATAAACCAAGTGGAAAAATTAATTTCTCATTTACCACTTTCTGACTGATGAATTTAAACACAGATCAAATATACACCAGTGCTCAGTTTTTAATCTATCCAGCATGCTTAATTATAGCTAAGGGTAGCTCCTGATAAGAGATATAAACATATATTTATCTTTCCTATTTAGCTACAATGATACAAATATTTTATAATAAACATCATTTTCACCAGGTATCACCTCATCTCTGCTCCTTTTTTATTTAAGGGAGTCATAAATGTGTCTACTTGGAATCACATACGGGAAGTTGCAGAACATTCACGCAGCTTTTCAGGTCTTCACCCCCACCGTCAGCTTACACCAGCTGCTTCTCATCACCTAGCCCTGGGGTCCTTCCCATGAAGCTCGGTCCAACAGAGAAGCCAGCACCCAAAGGAAGTCCATGCACACACTGGGCAGTGGACAAAAGCCGAGACTTGAAGGTACATGAAGTAGATCCCAAGTTGTTTCCCAGATTCTGTCTTTGGGGATGACGGTGATAAAAAGACATGGGGCCAGGAAAGTCTCAGGCCTTCATGTTTGTCCTTATAAAGGTGTTGATGTATGGTAAGGAGCAATGGAGTAAAGTTATACGTTGTCCATGAAGCCTTCTAGCGTTACCGATTTGACCTTCACCCCACCTTTTCAAACTCGAGGATGAGTAAAACAGAATAGTAAAATGCTATGCTGACGGTTTTAACCACCATCCTCTATATGGTTCTGTCCAGATGTTCCATCTGAGGTTTTATAAGTTAGAAATAAGAAAGCCTATTCGTAAACAAAGAATATTATTTCAATGGAAAAAATATTTCTGTACCTCAGGAATGCTTCTTAGGGCACATTCCTTATTTAAATAAACTACTTGTACAGAAATGGGTTTTACAACCCATCTAGACGAAGTTGAAAATACTTAAAGTGAGCATTTAAAAAAAATTTTAGGAAATTGTCTTGACTAAACTTCCCAAGTGACTGACACTGGTGGCAGCAAAATGACTTGAATAATCTGAGACCTGATGACGTTGACTATGAGGACCAATGGATCAATTATATCAGAACTCTGTTTTTTTTTTTTTTTTTAAACAGAGTGGTATTTTCTCCAGAGACACCGGATAGGAATATAACTTGAATGTCTCACATGTGGTCCACTCATCCACGCTGGCTTTGAACCACACTCATTCCACGCTGAGCTCTTGTTTCCTAAAGCGCATTCTATGGTCTTCCAGTGCAGACATATGGCATGCACTTCTGGCTGTTCTACAGAGCCTTCTGGTCCAGGGCTGACTGAATATGTGAGTAGTTTTTCTATCACTTATAAACCATGTTGATATTTAGCATAAATGTAGTCCAGATAAGCTTTCATTTTCTTAGCCTAGAGGAGTATGACAGGATTAAAACCAAAGTGAATTGAGGGACGACTTAACTGTTTTCAGCAAATAATATAGAAGTGATTGTACCATCTGGACCCACTTAATTTTGTGTCTGACTATAAAGCAAACATTGTGACAAACGGGATTTGAAGGAAACTGAGTGACTATAGAGGAAAGTATAGTCTATATACTTTTATACTATACAGTATACTTTATACTATACTATATAGTATAAAAGTACAGAAACCCAAGTATAGTCAATACTAAGGTAATGAAACAATATTCAACTTATGACAAGCAACCCAACAGACCGTTAAAGTTTTAGATCTATAAAAATATATATTTTAAAAATTTACACAGTAACAATTTACATAGTCTTAAGCAGTGTGAAACACATTCTTATAAAGAGAATCACACAGCTTTAGAAACTTGCTATTTAAGAGAACTAATTCTGAATTAGTCATTCCTTTATTCCTATTTGTATAGGTTTTCACATATCAAGTCAGTTATCAGTTAAAATACAGTGCTTCCCTGGTGGCGCAGTGGTTGAGAGTCCACCTGCCGATGCAGGGGACACGGGTTCGTGCCCCGGTCTGGTAGGATCCCACATGCCGTGGAGCGGCTGGTCCCGTGAGCCATGGCCGCTGAGCCTGCGCGTCCGGAGCCTGTGCTCCCCAATGGGAGAGGCCACAACAGTGAGAGGCCTGCGTACCACAAAAAAACAAACAAACAAACAAAAAAAAACCTTCTTTAATGTGGATTCCCAACATTTTCAGAGTACTCATAAATTAGATTTTTTTTTTTTCCTCCCCAAGGCCTGCTTGGACAGAATTAAAATGGTCTTTCTTAGATCTCATTAAAATATGAGAAAATCATCTGATATATAACAAAAACAAATATTTCCATCCAAAATCCATTTGCAGAAAGTCCCTGGAAAATTAACAGGAGTGCCCCTGATCTGGGCTGCTCCTCTCTCCTGGAGGCTGGGCTGAGCCTATGCTAGCTCTGTCTTGGGCTCTCCCGTACACCAGAGAAGGCCCTGGGGCTTTCCCCTGGCTCCCCCGTGGGTGGAAATGACTTTGGTTCAGGGCTGTGAAGGCCCACATCCAAGAAATTCAAGTCACTAAGGTGGCCCTGAACTAATACAGTTTCTTGGGGACCTTTCAAATGATAGTGTTCCTAGGATGAAACCAGAAGCCATCTGTAGTTATTTCTTTACTTTGGAGACAAAGCAAAACACAATTTGCATGACTCATTTGGTCACCTAAACCTCCCTCATGTTGGACTTTACACTGAGGGTCTTTTAAGGCTAGAGGAAATAGATTAGAAGGGCACGATAGAAAGATAAAGTGAAAAGGAAAAGAAATCCAGGTACCAGGCAGGGGAATTAAACTTGCTTATCAAAAAAGTCAGTCTTGAAGATAAAAGTTCTAAGGATGGATGGTGATAATAGTTGCACAATGTGAATGTACTTAATGCCATTGAACTAAACATTTAAAAATGGTTAAAATGGTAAATTTTATATTATGTATATTTTACCACAATAAAAAAGTCAGTCTTGTACTAATATTCATACAACCCCTCAGTGTGGACACACATGGCCAAAATTTAAGAGAGAAACTTATTCTAAAATCAAAAAAGGACAAGGGCATACGTTTTCATTTTTGCTAAAATTCCTCTCATCATTTGAACCCTATAAGGTTAGAGAGACATTAAATGTTGGCATCACACAGGAAATTCACTTCCAGTTTATTGCTGGCATTTAAAAGTGGTGCTAATTTATATGCAGTTCCTTTTAATTAGTTTGTTACATTCAATTATACAACTGAATTAAAAACATAAAAACACCCAGTACCTCTTCCCTTAAAAATCTTCTGTTTTGATGCTTTCCCAAAACACAGCAACTACTGAGAAGTCGTCTTTATTTTTTACTTTCATTGTATTGAAATGTTTTCCACAATCTGGTCTTGCCCCTCTTTTTAAAGAATTCTTTTCCCACCCTGCCCCATCCCCCCAACACAGTTAAGGATAAACATCATGGGTTGATACGTCACAGAGTTATAGGCTGCCCATCCCTGTGAAAAAGTTCTTCCTTTCAGTCCTGGATCGATGTGGAAATCATTGCACTGGATAAGGAGATGCCAAGGCCAGTGGGAACACACACGTGCCAGGTACATACCTGGACAGGCTCAGGTGGAGCCAGGAGTCCGGAGCAGCAATTCTACGTGTATCGGTCTCAGCAGAACTGCTGCAGGCTGTCATCATATCTGCTTGTGAACACAGAGGGGAGAGTTCTTTTTTTCTTGGTCATGGGGATAACTTGCAACAGTGTCAACTCAATGACGGGGGTGACGTACAACCACAGATGCCTCCAAGCAGGAAAGGGCTGTAGAGATCTAGTGAGAACAGCCGCTTCGCCTGCCTGTCAAGGTAATGCACAGCCCCTGGATCTGAGCTCATTACTGTCCAACTCTTCACCCAGAAAACAAGATGACAGCAGGCACAGCACTGGCTTATGTAGTACATACAGGTGATCGTCTCCATTACAGAAGAATCTGAATGTTATTTTCATACACCACAGCATTTAACATACCTCTTTTTTATTTACAGTAAAATATAGAAATGTGAGAAAACGTTAGCGTCAAACACGTTAAGACGTTCTTAGAAGGGATGTGTAACTTTGAAGTAGTAGATCATTAGCCAAGATTTTTAAGGTTATTTTGTATTCAATATTTGTTGAAATTCAAAACAGATGAGCAAAGTACCTCCAAAATAAAGATTACCAAAATAAACTGAAAAAGTATTTCCAAAATAAAGATGATCAAAAGCTAGTTAGCCTGAGTATATTAGTTGTCTACTGCCGCTGTAACACATTACCAGAAACTTAGCGACTTAAACAGCATATCTATTGTCTTACAGGTCTGTAGGCTAGAGGTCTGACATGGGCTCCACTGGGCTAAAATCAAAGTGTCGGCAGGGACGCGTTCCTCTCTGGAGGCTCTAGGGGAGAATCTGTTCCCTCGCCTTTTCTAGCTTCCAGAGGCCGCCCACATTCTTTGGCTTGTGGCTCCTTCCCGAACCTGCAGTAACTTTCTTCCTGTATATGCTGTAAGTAACCAACGCCAGCAATGTTGCATCTGTCTCTGATTGTACCTCGTTTCCCTCTGACCCTCTCCCAAGTCCCTCTTCCACTTTAAGGACGCTTGTGATTATGTTGGGCCCACCTGCAGAACACAGACTCCTCTCCCTATTTCAAGGTCAGTGGATTAGTCCCTTAAGTCCACCTGCAGCCTTATTCTCCTTTGCCATTTAACCCAACATATTTACAGGTTCTGGGGATTGGGATGGATTCTCCCTACACACGTTAGATACACATGTAAATACACATTAAATATACCGTTTAATATTTTTGTGACAGTACAATAATTGTCATTCAGTTGCCTTAATCTACAGAATTTATCTTTTTGATCTATATAAAACATATTAAACTGGCCAGATGCAATAGTAAAAATAAAAAAGATAAAACAAATTGTACAACATTACAAAGTAGTGGCTATGTGTAAGTATGTGTTTAGATATGTATATATAAAATTATACATGTTTATGTGTATGTGAGTGTAAATACACACACACACAATTTTAAAGTTAATCGAATGGTTCTGGAAAATCAATATACCATAGAGATTCCTGGGAAGGTAATGCTTATAAAATAAGGCCATGTTTATGAAGATCCCAAATCAGTCAAAGACAAGATTCTTAACAAAGAACATCAAGATTATAGACAAAGCAATTCTTTCCCTTTAGTCCTTTTCCCCTACTTGTTTTTTTTCTCGCTTTCTTCCTGTTCTTGTTCTTCCCAAACTGAATGTCCTTGTGCTCTGTTGTGTGTGAAATGACCAGAGCCTTTACAAACAAGGTCAAACCACCAACCCACAAATGCATTAGTGCAAGGGCTCTGGAGGAAATCACTGGAAACAAAGGGAAGGCACGTGGGTCTCCGTCCAGTGTACCTGTAATCCTGGAGAGGGAGGTCCCGATTCCTCCAATGGCAGCAATACTAGCTTTGCTTTTCTAGAAACATGACTTGCAAGTGTGACCACTGTCACCGGTGAGAGCTGGTGCCCGGTCCAGGCAGACTTAAAAGACAGGAATGTGATAGTGGCAGTCATTCTCGGTCAGCAGGGAGACCTCCGGCCACTCCCTGAGCGACTCCTCTGGGTAGCAGACTTCAAAGTCTCTGGAGTTAAACCTGAACAGTCTGAACACTTTTATCTTCACTTCCAGGGAGTATCCAAGTACAAACATATCAATCTGGGGACGAGATGAAAGAGAGGTCACAGATACACATCTCCAAATTCCCACCTCTCACCAGCGGAGGGCGAGTATTCTTCTGCAGCTCATGAGATGATGATGTACTTGCTGACCCACACATGAACCAGGGAGGGGGCACAGAGCTGGGGACGAACGTCCGCTGCGTGGAGGGCAGGGGACAAGCGGAGAAACGTCTCTGGGGAGTAGCGTGAAGAAATCACAGGGGAAGCTGCCTGGAAAAAAAAAACTAATAAAGGAATGCTTACACTAAAATTACACTGTTTTTCCAACGGTTTTTTTTTTTTTATCGTTTTAAATCAATTTTTACTAAAATGTCAGATGATTTTGAGCACCTCCTAGGAAAGGAAAGCAAAGCAAAGCAGAACGAAAGCCCTTTTCTATGGGGAAATGAAAGCATTGTCTGGACTTCTTTTAAAATTTCAATAACTTCTACTTGTCTGCACTAAGTAGCCAAATGCTCTCCCAGATGTTGCCTCAGTTTGCAGCTGGACTTCCTCCTGGGTAACCTCTGTTGTGGGAAAGCCTGTTACTGCCTGAGAGGCAGTGGGAAGGTCAGGAACGCTCCCAGGACTGCCACTCGCCAGCCACAGGGCTGCGAAGACGCAGCCGCCAGCGCCGGGCAGGAAGGTTTATCACTCTTCTTTGCCTCACTTGAGGGCAATCATACCCACCCGCCACCTCTTTGCAGCTGGATTGCTCATGGCTGAAAGCAAACTACAAACACCTATGTGCTCAAGTGTTGCCAGCATCGTCCTTCATCATACACACGCGATTCTTCTGCCCCATTTACCTGCTCTAGTCCACACGTGTCACCTACAGAATTCAGGTGATTCATCATGAAGCTTAAAGGGTCGGAAGAGGTTTCCCGGGTAAACAGGAGTCGAAAAAGACTGGGAATGGCCTTTTCGGTCTTCATTTGTTCGTAAGCCTCAGTGACCTGATAGAGCATGATGAACTTCAGAGCTTCGTAAAGTTGATATTCCAGGATAGCATCAGAAAAAAGGATGTTGCACATGCTTCCTCTCTTGTGATAATCTTTAATTCCACTAAATTCAGTCCACTAAAAACACAGATGTAAAGTGAAACTTAAACGGGAAAGGTGAATACATACACCATTGCCTAATTGTTAAAGTACTTATGAAACAAACCAGAGATTAATAGAGGGGAGTCGAACTTTAACTTTTCATTTTATATCATTTGACACTGATTTTTTTTTTTAACCCTAAGTACTTATTACTTTTACAATAACAAAATATTTCATTTAAACTAGTTTTTCAAAAAAGCACCACCTACTAGGTAAAATACTAAACAAGTCAGTTTCCTAAAGCTGCCTCTAAGGGTGTTGGGTTACACAAAGGACTTTCCAGTGACAAACAGTACTAATTAGTATTCTCTCTTTACCACTCACTGTGTGCCAGGGCGGAGTATAAAGCGATCCACGTGCATTCTCCCATTAAATCCTCACAACAACTAACAGGGTTGAGGCTATTCATATTTTAGTTTTACAGATCAGAAAACCGTGGCACAGAAATGGTATTTCCCAAGGAGGATTCATTTCAACGATCTAAAATCTGTGTTTATTCAGAGCAGGAAAAACAGTCTTAGTCAAATTATAACATCTGTCCTGTCCCCAAGTTACTAATAGGCACGTTTCAGAAGAGCATTTCCCAGTGCCTTGTCTGGACCTTGCACCACATTTTTCTGGGGAAACAACAGAGGTACGTGATTGTTAAGGTTTCCCGGCCAGCCCACAAAAGCCCTCTTAGCCCGTGATAGGTGTAATCGTCGCGTACAACAGCATCGCTCCCGTTCATTACTGGGAAGGACACAGAAGAGCAGGGAAGGAAGTGGTCAGCTGCTGAAAGACCATTCCTGCCCCACTTCCTACTAGCGGGGCGTAGAGCGACACGCCTGGCATGAGAGAAAAGGGGCTGTGTGTGGGGTGCATGCTTTCATTCCTAGTTTTCCCCCCTAAAGACTCACCTGTGCTTTCAATAATTCCACACATTTACGTAATTTTCCAAACACATTCGAACCTGTATACTTCTCAGGACCAAAACTGTATTGCTGGATCCAATTACAACCTTGTGAAAAGAGCAGTTTTTCAGGAAGCTTAAAAAGGAAGTAGATGCCAACAGTGATCAGTATCTCAACATGTCTGACACACAATTTGGAATATGTCACAGGAGATAATCTTATCCCAGTCAGAATCTTCATTTTAAAAGACTATAACAACAGTTAAGTAAAAACATATAGTTTTTTTTTTTTTTTTTTTTTTGCGGTACACGGGCCTCTCACTGTTGTGGCCTCTCCCGTTGCGGAGCACAGGCTTCGGACGTGCAGGCTCAGCGGCCATGGCTCACGGGCCCAGCCGCTCCGCGGCATGTGGGATCCTCCCGGACCGGGGCACAAACCCGCGTCCCCTGCATCGGCAGGCAGACTCTCAACCACTGCGCCACCAGGGAAGCCCTATAGTCTTGTTTTAGATTTGTGGATTAAGTGATTTGGATCATCTTCTTAATTCACAGTTTCACAACTGATGAAAACCTAAATGAAGATTATGTCTACAGAAACTATCTTTTTGGATAAAACATTTCCCGAACTTCCTAGGTATACACTTTTAGAAATTATTTTTAACCAAGAACCGTTAAGAGTAACATAGTATATCAGGGGAATGTAGATTGTACAAGGATGCACTTTGGGGTTCAAACCTAGCTCTGTCACTCGCCTGCTGAGAGATGACTCACCCAGCACTGTTTATGTAACCTCTTAGCCTCATCCTCCACTGTAATGGAGACAATGACAATTGTCAAAAATCAATGACAGTACTATCCATTTTGCAGGACTCTTGTTGGGACTCTATAAGGTTATAGAATACGTAAGAATCTGATCCATTGTGGGTATCTGATACATTTTCCCACCCAGCTGAGCTTGTGGAGCCCAGCGCCTCAGCTAAGTTCTCTGTCCTCAGCAACTATCAGCAGGGCTGGCACACAGCACACACTTAACCGCTAGATGCAATTAAACTACCACTAAAAACAGCTCTAAACAAAAGATGGTAAGGAAATAGACCATGTGTAGTTATATATATGCAAATACTTTATATTTCTTTGCTCCTCCATCCTTAAATGTACATCTGTGGTTAGGCATACTACATTCAAATAAAAATTAAGGTTATCCATAAGACTGTGCTGCTTTAACTGTCAAGAAAATGAAGAAAACAAGGTACTGACTGGGAGAAAATATCTGCAAATGACATAGCTGATGAAGCACTCATATTCAGAATATATAAAGAATTCTCAAAACTCAATATTAAAAAACCCAAACAACCCAATAAAGAATGGGAGGGGCTTCCCTGGTGGCACAGTGGTTGAGAGCCCGCCTGCCGACGCAGGGGACGCAGGTTCGTGCCCCGGTCCGGGAAGACCCCACATGCCGCGGAGCGGCTGGGCCCGTGAGCCACGGCCGCTGAGCCTGCGCGTCCGGAGCCTGTGCTCCGCAACGGGAGAGGCCACGGCAGTGAGAGGCCCACGTACCGCAAAAACAAACAAACAAACAAAAACAAAAGAATGGGCAAAAGATCTGAACAGAGACTTCTCCAAGCAGGTAATGTGGATGGCAAATAAGCACATGCAAAGATGCTCAATATCATTACCCATTAGGGGAATGCAAACAAAAGGCAGTGACACAAATGCACCCCTATTAGAATGGCTGAAAAACAAAACAATAAACCTGAGAATGTGGAGCAACTGGAACTCCGTTATTGGTGGCAAAATGGCAGAGCCAGTTTGGAAAAGAGTTGGCAGGTTCTTATAAAGTTAAACCTATCATGTGACCCAGCTATCTCACTCCTAGGTATTTACCCAAAAGGGATGAAAACTTACGTTCATACAAAATCCTGTATGGGAATATTTATAACAGCCTTATTCATAATTGTCAACAACAGGAAGCAATCTGGGGACCTCCCTGGTGGCACAGTGGTTAAGACTCCATGCTCCCAGGGCAGGGGGCCCGGGTTCGATCCCTGGTCGGGGAACTAGATCCCACATGCGTGCCACAAATAAGAGTTGTCCCACATGCCACAACTAAGGAGCCTGCGAGCTGCAAATTAGGGAGCCCGCCTGCCGCAACTAAGACCCAGGGCAACCAAATAAATAAATAAATAAACTGGAAGCAATCCAGATGTCCTTCAACTCATGAATAGATGAACAAAATATGTGACATTCATATCATGGAACACGATTCAACAATAAAAGGAGTGAACTACAAATCCATGGAACAACGTGGATGAACTGCAAATGCATTATGCTAAGTGAAAGAGGCAGATTCAAAAGGCTACACACCAAATAATTCCATTTACGTGACATTCTGGAAAAGGCAAAACTAAAGGGACAGAAAACATATCAGTGGTCGCCTGGGGTTGGGGGTGAGAGAAGGATTAACAAAAAGGGATACAAGGGATTCTCTGGGATGGAGGTTACATACTGTGCTTGTCAACACTCAAATAACCATAGAGTAGAAAAGTGAATTTTAGCAGACCACCTAACTTGTAAAGGACAGATGCCCTTCTCAAGAAAAGATGCCGGCATTAAAAACAAACAAAATTGAGTGCGACTATCCTTCTGAGATGGTTTGTTTGCAAACTGACATGAGAGACAGAGGACTGGGCTAAAGGACCTTCAGTCTCCTGACGCCCTGTGTACAAAGCCACCCACAGAAGACCCCGAGCATCTGCGTTGCAGTCCCCATCAGTGTGACCTTTCCCGAATTTCCGGTGTGAGAACGTACCTTCGCAATATCTTTTTCTTTCATCCAGGACGGGAAAGAGAGGCCCTGGCTGAAGATTTGGAAGAGCACCGACCTTAGTGTGTTGTAGTTGTCTCTCCTTACTTGTCGAACACATTTAATATGCCGCCGCCAAAACAGCTCCTCATAAGCCTATGAGCACGAGAGGAGAGGCTGTCTTTAATTCCACTGGATGAGAGAATAAAGAAAGCAAATCCACTGCCTCTTCAGCAGGTGTTACTCCCAAATAAAGTGGACAACAGAAACAAAACAATTATAAATTAAGAATGCGAACACGTGTAATTTTCAAGTGACTTTTGTGTGTATGGAGTCCATGTCATGCTATTTTAGTTGGTAACTTCCTGGAAGCCCAGAGCCAGGAAATGTCATTCTGGGGAGATGATGTCTACAACTTGAACACAGTGAAATATACTATATATACTTTTAAGCCCATGCTAAAGTGTCATTTAAATGTACTCTTCTTTTTCTTTCTCTCTCTCACTCTCTTTTTTTTTGGCTTTAGCTAGTGACAAGGTTGGACAGCACTGCTGGGAATATTTACCAAGATCGGTCTGATGGAAAGTTCTAAAAATCCTCAAAATGTTTTATGTCAAGGTGCCTGAATCCCTTCAAGGACAGAAATCTCCACTGCATGTGCAGATGTGTTCATAGGCTTGGTCAGCGGGGAGCTGAAACGGGTACAACGCTCAAGTGTCCTGAAATTACGGGCCTAATTTACCCAAGTCCTCGAAGGCACTAGCTCTAGGTGAAAGGCCCGAAGGCAATGTCTAGCAGCTGTTTGGCTTTTAATTAGAGCCACAGTTGTTCTTGGTGCCACATTTGGTAAAGCAGAATGGAATGCGTGTTTCCCGATTTTTACACACAAATTCTCCAGCCACCACGAGCTGTATAAACAGACACACCTTCCTCATCAGCTTGGCATGGGGTGTCTCTCCTTTCCATTCTCTTGCACAATGACTGAGTAAATCAACTTCTGCCTCCACACTGAGGTTCCCTGGACCAAATCAAAGACACAAGGTGGTGAATTTTCCCTTTCCTTTCCCTTCTTGAACCCTCTCTGCACTTTAAAAATAAGGAAACATATGCATGAAAATATTTACTTTTGAATCTCCTCTGCAGATATCCAATCCACCTAAAAGATAAGGGAACGATAATATCAAAATTCTATTTTAAACAGCAAGGGCATTTTTGAAAATTAAAGATGACATAGCCACATACCTTTTCAGCCGGTGCCCTAAATATAAATGTAGCCTTCTGAAGTAGCAGAGGGTGCCCACCAGAAATGAAACTGCCAACGTCACTGACCCCTTTGCTACTCTCCACGTGGTATCTAAGGCTTGGCTGGTGACGAGTGTCCAGGAGTGCACTTGGTCATTTCCTACAAAAATTTAATAATAATAACACTGTATAGCATGGGGAACTATATTTAATATACTCGATAAACCATAATGGAAGAGAATATAAAAAGGAATGTATATATGTGTCTGAGTCACTTTGCTGTACAGCAGAAATTAACATTGTAAATCAACTATACTTCAATAAAAAGTAAAATAAATATACATCACAATTACACAAGCCTGCTTTGTTTAAGGGGGGAAAAAAGATACACTGGATAATTTTACCTGTAAAGAGTCTATCATTGATTTAAATAAACATTTTTTAAAGCATTTGAAAATTCAATCTAAAAATTAAAGAAACACCTAGTTCTATAATCAGTGTCATATATAAAGATATCTTTGTTCCACAGAATTCAAGAGGAATAGGGAACATAAACAGCATGGGTTTCGGAATCCCTCAGACCTGAATTTAAAACCCGTTTCTCCTACTTACTCAGCTGTCTGACTGTGGGACACCTCATTTCTCTTCCCCTGAATTTTCTTGACTGTAAAATGGGAGTAAAAATACTGACCTCGCTGGAGAAAGATGGAATGCAGTCCTTTAAGAACTAGCACAGTGCGCCTTGCCCTGGGTAGAATATCTGCTAAATCCAAGAATGATCAAGGGAGTCTGCTCAGCACCGAGCCCACAGGAGTCAGTCACACCAGGGGGGTCTCCTGCCGCGTGGCCACCACCCACTTTTGCCCACGGCGACACTCTTAGGTCATTATGGGGCATAACACATGCCATCATCTGAACGCACAGAACGAGACTCAGACAGCAGGCACAGAGACATGGTTTCCAGAAAGTGGGCCACTTAGAATAGTCGTGGATGGAGCTAGGTGTGCAGCTTACAGGGTACACTACGATTCCTGATGTGACAGGAGAGAAAATTCACAGGCCAGGAGAGCCCAAACTACGTACTTGCAATATTTTACTATGTGCAACAGATTCCTAATTATATTATGTTTGAACATGTAAAATGCTGAAGTACAAATGAGGAAGAGAACTTTTGAATGGTGGCCAAACCTCCTGGGGTTCATTGTGAAACAGTTCCCTCCCTGGCACATTGGTTTAGTAAAATTCCAGTGATTAACTAGTAAAAGCCTCCTGGATTCGGAATCTACAATTTTAGCATTTTTGATCTTATGGATATTTGATATGCATATCTCAGTAAAGTTGTTATACATTCTCAATAAAGAAATATATATACTCTCAATAAAGAATTTACCAGCAAATAAAGAAATAAAGTTACCAGCAAATAAAAATATGCATGTTTATAATTATTTAAAAGAACATTTTTTTATTATTCGATTAAACTATTTATTTTTAGATCGTTGTACATTCATACGCAGCTCTAAGAAATAAGCTTACAAGAGACAGAGAGACCTCGTGTACCCTTTACTGGAAACGTACATTTTCAAAAGCAGGTACTTACCTGTTTAGAACAATTGATTGGCTGTTAATTATGTATTTACTTCTACCTATTTAGTATAAAGTTTTTAATGAATTGTTTAAAAACGTAAGCTATAATGCCTTTGCATCTATAATTCAGACTTTTATTAAAGCCTACATTATTCTCCTTAAAGAATGTATAATATTTTAGTATAAAGAGCGAGCATCACATGTGTACACAATCACTGCCTTGTTGACGAGCATTTGGGTGGTTTCCCAGCTTTTCACTTTTACAAACATTTTCCTCCAACAACAGTCCTCGTGGACTCACGGTATCTTTTAGGATAATTTCTAGAAGAGGAAACTCTGGGTCAAAGGGTGTGCACATTTCCAGATGTTACAGATGTTGCCAAAGTGCCCCCTCAAAGAGCTGACACTCCCGGCACATGTACGAGCCTCCATCTCCCTAAACCCCAGGACCGGTTATGATTTCTCACTGCAGTAACACGTTCATAGTTCGTCCTCTGTGAAGAGCCTTTTGGAGCATCTGCCTGCTTCCCACCGGGTCGTCCTGGTTTTTGTGTGGACTTGGAGGGCTTGCAGTCACTGGGCTGGGGGCTGGCTGCTGCCCCCTCCCTGGGGCACTGCTCTCATCTGTCACACACAGACTCCAATCGACGTGCTGCATTCTTAAAAGATACTGCCCGGCCCCTCGGGGCATTTGATTTGAGACCCCTGAAATGGGGGCTTCTCCTGAGCCTGAGGCCTCTCGACAGCTGCCAGGGCCTCCATGGGGACCCACCGCAGATTATGGTCTCCTCACACCTACACATACGTGCACGCACACGCACACACACACGCACGCACTTCCCTAGCCTACTGCCCTAATCCTTGAAATTAAACCCACCTCCAACCCAAGAAACGGCGATACGATCAACTTCTCAGAAAAAAACGTGTGAGGGCTGAACACCCCCTTCCCACGCAAACCAAGAATACGAGCCTAAACTCCTTGCATCCACTCTACCCAGTGCAGCCACAGGTACTAGCCAAGAAGGGCCAGGGAGAGGATCAGGGGGGCTGGTGTGTGTACCAAGGAGCGGCCTGGAGGTGGGACTCAGGAGGTCACAGGGGAGTGGGCTGCAGCTCAGAGAGAACCCCGAGGTGTTCACATAACTTCATATGAAAATATTATCAGGAGTGGGGCTTTGACAGTTTAAAAGAGCTACAGTTTGAGCTTTTGCTATGTGCCAGGCCCTGCAGCAAGCGTTTTACAGGAATTGTCTCATTTGCTCCTAGAAACGCAGTGGCGTCAGGAGGCCCTGGTCCTGCAGCACACGGGGTGGGTGACTCCATGCCCCCACGTGCCTGTTCCTTAACCCCGGGAGGGAGGGCAGCAGGACAGCCCAGCACCAGGGACGCAGGGCGGCTCAGGGGCTCCTCTCGCTGCCATTACCCTGGTAACACGGAGGCCCCCTTGGAGCTGCGGGATGCTCCAAGGAGATGTTGGGAAAAGTGCCGAGCTCATGGCCGGGCGCACGGCAAGTACCCAAAACATGTTCATTATTATTTTATCACCTGAGGACACTGCGAGGGAGAGATGAAATAAGCCGCAGAGCTAGAATTCAAGCGCACGGGGCACTACGATGCGGGAGCTGGACAGTGTCCCACTTGCCTACCCTGCCTCTGAATGATGGAGCTGAGTGAATCCCAAGCCAGCTCTGCTACAGCAAGTGGAATCCAGGCTCTTTAAAAAGAGAGTTTAAAAAATTTCTCCTGCATGTGTCAATAACTGGATTACAACTCAAAACAACAGACACAGAGGAGAACACCATAAATGAGGCACCCAGCAAAATACTATCATGATCACAGCTTTGATGATCTCCTGAGTCAAATCTCATTTCCCCCAAAGCAGCCAAGACGGGATAAGATCTTCCATGTCAGAATCTTCCCGGGGTCCCCCTCGGCCAACCGGCCAGGGAGAAGTCAGCACCCGCCTGCCCAACTTCCCCTCCCCTGCCCAGTGCCCTGCCTAACAGCAAGCTGGCCTTGGGGGGTGCCCCCTGGAATAACAGGAAAAGAGAGAAGTTCCACCACCATGGAGGCAGTCTTTCAACATAATAAACAGAGGAGCGAGAAGAAGGGCAAGAAACAAGGGGAGTAGGGGACGAGGGGTGGCTTTGGCAACGAAGAGGCGGAAAACAAGCGTTGCCAGGAATTATGGATTTGATCCTTTTTAACGCTCATCAAGAGATAAAAATGAAATTTCTTTTTAACGCTTTCGGGCTGGACAGCTTGGGTGGTGGCTGAAATGAGGTGATACATGAGGCACCAGGCATTCCTGTGACAGCGGAAAGTGGATGAACTAGGTCTTACACATCCCCCCAGGCATCAGCATTACCACCTGCTGAGACCTCAACCCACACAATCCGCGGCAACACTTAGGTAGTTGCGATGTCCTTTGGGTAATGACACCAGAACCTCCTGAAGCCAGCAGTGTGGCCATCTGACGCTAAACTCCGATCTGCGATCACTCAGACTACATGTGGCAGATGAGACCACTGACTAGAACTGAAAAAATAAGAAGCCACTGTTCTTTTGTGGTAAAATTCTACTCAGCCTTTTTTTTTTTTCCGTTCTCTAAACTGTACCAAAACTGAAATAATTCAAACACTCAAACAGGAAACCAAAAAGAAAAAAACAAACCTGAAAACAAAACTTAAAAGACCCAGAGGAGCCAGGAAACCGAGTGATCACCCTGACAGCACTTGGCCCCAGCCTCAGGTGTGCTCTCAGGGAGAGCCCTGGGGCCTGGCTGGGGCCCGGCCCCTGCCCCACAGGCCACCCCTGGGGCTGCGGCGGCACAGGGAGCTCGCTCCGCCCTGCTGACATCTCCTGAGGCAGAGGAGGAGATCAAGAGGCGGAGACTAGGCCTGAGCTAAACAGTGGAAAAGGTGACCTAATTTCGACATTGGAGACAGCAGGGGCAGCGAGACATACAACATGGGAAAATCACCTTGTTGAAAACTTTAAGGTGAAAAATACTAAATTTAATATAATAAGTACAACAGATATTTCTATCAGCTTCAATGCCATGTTCTGGCTGATTAGCTGGAGATGGTAGGAAGAGTGGCCAAGAGAGATGGATGGGTTAGGAAGCAAATAGGGCCCGGGACGGCCGTGCCCCTTCTCTGTGGCAGGAGTGGTGAAGGGATGGGGGTGCCCCAGAGAGGAGTACACACAGGCCACGTGGTACAGTGGGCTGGGAGCGGCCCGGGAAGCCCCCCTCCCTCCTGCCCCTTGCCCTTTGGTTATGCTATTTCTTCCTACCCTGGGCTGGGCGCCAGGCTGGCAGGCAGTGAACTGAAAAGACACATGCTCTGGCCCCAGGGCGCTCTTGGTCTGGTCTGCTGTCAGGAAAGGCTACTGGTCAGCTTGCCCGGGCCCACAGGTTAGCACGTCCTGCTGTCAGGGTCCGGCCAGGACACAGAATAACACGAGGCCCTCATGCTGGATGCCCAGGTGGGTCATCTCTCTCAGAGGGGAGCTCTGAGAACCTCAGAGGCTCAAGAATAAAGCAAAATACGGTACATTCGTCCAAACGTATAAACTAAGCAATATGCAAACAGAGCGATAAACATACAGAACAAATCCTGTTAGGACATCAAGGCTTCTGAATAACTTAGAGCAAACGGGAGACTCCTAGAGAAACGTCAGCACGGTGGAGTGAAAGGCTGCGTTTAAATGGTCTTGGCTCGTGCAAAACCATAGGTTAGTTGGGTTTTTTTTTTTTTTTATCAGCTATGTGGGAAAGAGAACAAATAACCTCTTAATAAATGTTTGAAATGGTGAGGTCAAAAGACTCTACACATTGGAATTTCAGGTACTAATCCTGCTCAGTGAAGAAACAACGGTCTCCCGCTTAGTAGAGTTCTATAACCAACAACCACAAGATCAGTATCGCTGAGGAAGAGAACCCCCAACGTGGAAGTTTTTATCTCGAAAGTCATGACCAGCGAGACACACAAGGGTAGCCCTGTCGTGCAACCAACTTAACAAGGCTATGCGCGCAATCCCACATCCCGTGGGACTGGGCATGCTTCACCCAAGGCTTCTGCCAACCAAGAGTCACCAAACACAGCAGGAAATGGTGCTTGCCAAACACTGAGGGGACTGTGTGCGTGTTTTTAATAACATCATAGCTCAGAGTATTTTCATGTACTGGGCACAGCGTTCGGTGTGTTCAGTCCCACCCGTTGCTTTAATTTTCTAACCATGTGGCAGAGGTTTAAAACCCACCCAACTACAAAAGCAGGAGGTGGGATAGGCTCCGGGGACCCCAGAACTCCAGGTCACTGTACCCAGCCAGGCAGACTCCCTGTCCCTGGTCCGGTGGAGACAGCGGGCTGGCAGAACAAGGCTGGGACCCAGTCTTTATTCTGCCATTTTCTAGCTGCAGGACCTCAGATGAATCACTTTGTCTCAACAAAGAGGCAAGCGGTTGGTGTGACCAGATCTGTCACCACAACTTGAATCGTTGCTGCTTGGCGTCACGAAGAACGTGTTTGATTCTTCCTCCACACGACAGCCTTTTAGATCTTTGACAGAAACACGGGATGCTTGGGCCGAAGGGGCTGGAATCCCACTGGTTCTCCAAGGCCTGAGTCACACCAGGCCCTCAAGCAGAATGAATCTCTCCCCCGGTTTCCCCCTACACACACACACACACACACACACACACACACACACACACACACACAGACACACACGCTGTCCACACTGCAGGTGGGTTCCGGTTCAGTGGATTCATGACTGTGTCCCCCACTGGCTGGAAAGCACTTTTGAGGTGAAAGCTGAAGCTTAATTCACTGTGGACCTGGCCACCTGATGAGCTATCACATGCACACTTCATCTTTGAAGCCCAGAGAAAGCAAGCAGAAGCCTGAACTTGAACCCACATGTTCTGACTCAAGGTCAGTGCCCTTTGAATTAACTACACAACTGCCCTTCCTGAGTAATTCTCTTCCAAGAATTCAAAATTAATAAGCATGAACTCAGAAGGCAGCTGTCATTCCCACTGTGCCTTTTTCTCTTCTAGATCAGACACTCCCCCTTCTCTCCACCAGGCCTCACTTGACATGATTTGGTGGCGAGGGGCAGGGGGGTAGTCTCTTCACCATCCCGGTCACTCTTCTCGGGACCCACCCCACACTCAGAGTGAGGCCGCAGGTCAGAACACACTGTCCTGGGTGTGACCAAGCGGGAGAGAATTCAACCACGTAACCACTTCGTGCTCCATCGGGAGTCAGCAAGTTTTCTGTGTGGGGTCAGAGAGTATTTTCGGCACTGCCAGCCGTCTGGTCTCCGTCCCATCCACTCAGATCGTCCCCGACAGAGGGGAAGCAGCCATCAGACAGTACAAGCGGGTACTGTGGTGTTCCAAGAAAACGTTTTTACGGACGCTGAAATTTGAATTTCATATAAGTTTCACATGTCAGGAAATGGTATTCTTCTTTTGATCTTTTTTCCAACCATTAAAAAATGTAAAAACCATTCATAGGTCACAGGCCATATAAAAACTGAGTGGGACAGATCTGGCCCATGGGCCGTGGTTGGCCAGACTGTCTAGATGATACATTCACACTAATGCAGCCTGCGATTGTATTAGTACTCAGCCTGCCATCAACCTAAAGCCGTTTAGACCTGTTGCTGGAGCACATCTCCCCATTTGCTGAAGGGGGAGAGAGAAAAGGTGCTATCATCCCACTGTCCTCAAACCTCCAGGTGGAAGAACTGTCCTGGAGATCTGGTGCTGGCCTCCACCCCTCTACCCTCTCCTCTTCCTCCTTCTTGAGGGAGGGAGACTTACCTGATGGCAGGTGTAAGACCCTGTGCTCAGCTTAGCCCCCTCCTCTCCACTAGGATCTGCCTGCCTGCCGAGAGGTGCCCTTGGGGCTGCTGTCTCTCTGGGAGGGAGGCCTGACCTTTGAGGGGAGAGTACAGCTCAGGCACTGTCTGCAAGCCCATCTGGCCATATGACTAAGACATAGGGATTTTATCACCGAGCCGACATTTTAAAAATCCCTGACTTCCACGTCCACCTTTTAGTTAGTTCAGAACCTGGGAAGGGAAGCAAGGGGTTATCCAGATCGCGTGTGCAAGCTCTGTGCTTTTTCGACCCAGGAGCTGACACACAGCCCTGCTAAATTTCACGTTACTGGACTTGGTTCACTGCTCTGACCTGTCATGGCTTCCATGGTGCTCTGTCCCTGTCTCAACTCTTAGGCCTTTAAAAATTAAGCTTGTCTTCCACATCCCAAAATAGATCATTTATGAACATGTGACCAAGAGAGAAATAAGGTACACCCTGAGACAAGCCACTTTCGCTGCAGTGATTTTTCCATTAATCAGAATCATTTGGCCTCTGTCGCTAGTGGTTACTCATCCTTCTAATTGGCTTCCCTTCTCCAACGCCATTTTCCGCTCTGGAGCCAATGGTGTGGGTGTTTTGTTGGTTTGTTTTTTGTATCTTTTTTTACATTCAATGGACGTGTCATCTCCTATTCAAAAATCTTTCTGGCTTTTCTTACTTATAGGAAAGACCCACATCCTGGCAGCCAGTGGAGTCATCTGGAAAGACCTCTAAACAAGTAAGAGAGTAATGGGGCAATGCCTATTGCACCATCCCAGCCACAGGCCTCGGAGAGCTGGTTTTCCCATAACCAGGGACCGGCCTCACCACGTAACCCCAGCCACTGGTGGAACAAACTGAGAAGTCGGGCTGGGCCCACCACTGATGGGAGCCCAGGGCGGAGGCCCCCTGTCCTCCTCCCCTAGTCTCTACCCCTCGCGGACCCACCTACCTTTACGTGGTCCTTCAGATCTGCTTCCCTGAAAAGAAACCAGAGGCTTCCAAACAAACTCGCCAAACATTATAGAGCATTGTACTCAAAGTCTATTGACAGCGACATCCTTACCAGCTGGGCACTTAGAAAGACAATCCTCAGGCCCCATGGAAGCAGAATCTGTGTTCTACAAGATCCCCAGCGATTCAAGCGGAACCAAAGCCTGGGAGGTACTGCCACCGAGAGAGAACCATCCTTGCCCTGGCTCTACCTGTGGAGAATCTATTTATTGGCTGGGCGCCGGTCTTTTCTTTAGTTCCCAGGTGATTCCAATGTATCACTGGCGATGAGACACACTGCTCCGGAGTCAGGGCTTCCTCCACCCTCGGCTGTTTCTGTTAGCTCAAATATACTATCACCAATTGATTTCCAAAGTCACCCTTAGGGGAAATCATGCCAGAATCCAGCTACAAGTACGTGCTGCCTGTGTTTTGTGTCTCTTTCCCTTTGGCCAGGGTGGGGCTACTTTTACTAGTCAGTTGCTAGTTTTCCAAGGCTGGGATCTATGCCTACCTAAAAAAGAACTTTGCTGAAATTAATAATCAAGGAACCCAACTACTAATGTGACCTCCGGGGAGGTTGACCAACTCCTCCTGGCTTGCCTGGGACTCCCCCAGTTTTAGTGCTGAAAAGCTCCTCGTCCGAGGACATCCTTGGTCTCAGGCAAACCAGGACGGGTGCTCACCCTGCCTCCAGGGTCCCCCTTGGTCTGACCCTGACCCTTCCCTATTCTCTCACCTCTTCCTCTGGCTCCAAGATGACTGGCGGCCCTCAGTTCCTCCATCAGGGCTCACTCTTGCCTCTCGGCCTGCCTTTGGCCATGCTCTTCCCTCATCTGGAATACTCTTCACTTTACTCATTCTCCAGCTCTCAGCTCAAAGGTCGCTTCCTGGGGCCAAGCTTCTCTGACCCAATCCCAACCCCCAGGCTTGGTCAAATCCCTGCTACACTCTCTCACAGTACACGGTGTCCTTTTCCTTCACAGCACTCATCACAGTTTATACAACTGTGTTTGTGTTTGATTAGTGTCTGTCTCCCTGTGTAGGTAAATGTCTTAAGGACTGGGACTGTGTCTGTTTTCTCTCTGCTTTCCTGGTCCCTAGAAACATGGTAGATAGTTAATAAATATTTGTTGAATAAATGAAATGAATCGATGTAGTCAGAATCCAGTCCACATGTCTCCACGACAGAGACTGCCGGCCAACCCCCGTATCTGTTCTCTCTTCTTCCACAGGAATAGAATCCTGACTTTGGCTGGATACCTAGCTACTCAGAATAAAGGCTACATTCCACCTTCCCTACGTGCTGGGTAGAGCCATGTAAGTGAATTCTGGCCAAGAAGTGTTATGGGCAGTTTTCAAAAGGTTCTGTTGAGAAGAGTGTGTACTCCTTGCCCTCCCTCCTCCCTACTAGCTGGAATGTAGGTGTGATAACTGACATTCAGCAGCCATCTTGGATCAGGAAGTAGCTGTGGGCGTGAAACCCATGCAGGATGGAAACAAAGTGGAAGGAGCCTGGGCCTCTGACACTATGGAGCCCATTCCAGCCCTGGGGAGCCATGTCTGAGCTTTGCCATAAAAGAAATAAACTTAATTCACTTATTTGGGGCTGTTCTGTTATTCCACCATACCTAATCCTGCCTAACAGCCTCTCTCTTGCTGGTCCCTTCTGACTTCTAACATGCATGTCAGAAATGGTGTGGGAATTCCCTGGCGGTCCAGTGGTTAGGACTCCACACTCCCACTGCAGGGGGCGCGGATTCAATCCCTGGTTGGGGAACTAAGTCCCGCAAGCCGTGTGGTGTGGCAAAAAAAACAAAAAAGCAAAGAAAAAAAAGAAATGGTGAGCCACCACTCTTGTTTTCCCTTCCCTTAAATACACTCATGTAAATATAACGCAGGAAATGAGGCTGTGAAGCTGTCACCTCGTGGGATGGCTTCAGGGCAGTGGACTGAGCAGGCCCCAGGGAGTCAGGAACTCAACTCCAGGTCTGGTCCTAGACAGTCGAGCAACCTGGACCTCAGCTTCCTCCCCTATAAACAAACACAAGGAGGCCAGGCCACTCAGCGCCATTGTCCTCCAAATGCCTCTTTATGTTAACATGTTTCAGAGTTATGTTAGTGGAATGGTCACGTTGTGGTACAGGCACAGGATTTTAAGAAGTTGTGAAACAACCGAGATTCAACTAAACTCAAAACATTACTCAAAACTTGCACTACAGGAAAGATGCCTGAGCGTGTACAGAAGATACATAAGACCTTGACAAATGCCAGCAAATACTTCACCCCTGAGACATGCGTGCTTAGGTCTGCACGTCTATTACACCAGCTGACCTGAAAGCAGAATTTTGATAAAGAGCCTTTTCCGCAAGGGCTTGCGTGGAACCCCAGTTTCTAAATGACAGCAAGAAATAAAAGAGGAAGATTGAGGAGCCTGGGGGAGTGGGGAGGGAAAGGAGAATTGTACCTTCACATGTTAGAGGCTCCACACTTTGAATGAATCAATGAGGTATATGTGGGAGAAGATGCTGGAATATCCAAGCATGAGGACCAGTGCAGTATAAGCAGTGGCTGTACCAGTCCTCTGTCACGACAATCAGCTGAGTATCCCAAACTGAGTTTAACAAATGTTTAAGAAACAAAAGAGAGGGATACACCATGGATAAAACTGATCTAATAAACTCTCAGTTTGAGAGATTTTTCTCTTTATTTCAGATTTCAGAGGAAGGAATCGATGCACCCAAGGCTTGCACTGCTTCAGGTGCAAAACGGAGGGACCCAACATTTATATTAATAGTTCGATTGGCTACGTTGGCATTTCAAGGTGCGAGGCCAGCCTTAGCTACGAACTGAACTCCCAGTTCATTTGCTAAATACCAAGTAAAATGACACAGAGCTGATCGGGTCCGCCACTCAGCCCTTCACAACTGGACGGTGACTAACTGTCCTCACCCACGCCGGCCTGGCTGGCCATCTCTTCCACTTCTCCCGTCCTCTCAGCCATTCTGCTTCTTCCACAGCATTTCGACCTATCCTGGCAGGCGATTTGGAAGACACAGAGCACTGTTTTCCTGTCACTTTAGAGATCTCACAGCAAAGTTGAGGCCTTCTTGTCGCAGATCAACAAATATACCCACGATGTGCCTGGTGTCACTCTAAGACCCAGGGAAAGGTTGTCTCTTTACAGTGAAGAAGTTCAGTCCACTTCTCTTCAACTTGGGAGACAAGACGCTCTGGGGAACCTTCTCTGCCCCGGCTTAGGGGAGAGACACACAAGGTTCAAAGCCCGCGCCCCTACCCACCTCCGCTCCTCAGCCACTTGGGAACGGGCGCCTGTGCCCACGAGGTCCGCCAAGCCTTGGGGGAACAGGAGCTCAGGTCCACTGTATGGGCACACGAGAAGGCAGGACACTTTTTTTTTTCCCCAGTGAAAAAGACAGCTGTATGTGATTTACATTTAACAAGATTTACAGAAAGGGGTAGGCGTGGTCCTGCGCTCCTGGCCCCCCCAGATCTGGGCAGTGCCTCCAGGACAGCCTGTCTGACAGGCTGAGACCGGGACCCCCAGGTCTTCTGGGTCCCTTCTGGCCGCCTGGGCCTCAGCGTCTGACGTCCAGCTTGACCTCTGAGGTGGGCCCACGGCACAGAGCCCACCCGGAGTGCAGGCGCCCCACAGGCCAGGCCAGGTCGGGAAGGCATCTTGTGGCTCTGGGGGCCGCAGGCACTCAGACCCCACCCAAGAGGGCAAACCCAGGTATCTGGGCAGCTGCCGGTGCTCAGGGAAGCGGGCTGGGATTCTGCTTCTAAGTTGGGAGAGGACTCTTGAGAAGCTAACTTCCAATTATCGATACATTATTACTCCCTCTGCCAGAAGACTAACCCTAACTAATATTCAATAAAAACCAATAACACTGGCAAGCAGAGATAGAGCTAATAAGGTGTTTTAAATTACTATGTATCTAACATCCAACAGTTCCACGTAAACTCAAAGTCAGAGTCACCTGGTTAAATCAACAATGGAAGACTTACTATTAAATTCTTAATTCAGAGGTTTATTGAGCATAGCCTCTTACGTGCTACAGTTTCTGGGATTGTTGTTTATTGCCTGGGAATCCCAGCAACAGTACTAACAGACAAGCGTCCTTAGTCTCCTAGAAATGAACATAAACATTTTATCTTCCTCTTATTTTAAACATGATGGCACGTCTATTCCGGCTCAGTTAAATGAAAAAGTAGAAGAATAGAGTATGACTAAAACAAAAGATCACTGGAAAAATGAGTGTATAAACAAAAACTTCTCCCTGTTGACTTATTGTAAAATGACATTTAAGTGTTCTTCCATTCAATTAATTACAAATCAATAAATGGGTATATAACCTCCGTCTTGAGAACAGATTGTCCTAAGTAACTGAACGTGGACCAGAGGATTCAAGTGGGCAGGAGAGAAAGGTCAGATACACTAGTCCATTAACTCCTTTAAATGGTACATAGAGACTTCAGAGCCACGTATAAAGAAACACACGTGTAGGAAGTTTTAGCTCGATAACGATGACTTTTTCTCCCGCGCACACACCTGTGAGTTCCCTTGAGCAACAACAACGGTATTACGTTGATAAGCCAACTTTACTTTAGAACAGCTTAACTGTGATGAGGTACCCTTGGAACCTAGAGTGCTCCCAGGTGTAAGCCTGACTGTTTTAGGAGACAGAAGCGGGCGATGGTTTAGAACGTGCTGCGGGAGAAGCCAGGCTGCCAGGGCTTGAATCCCGGCACCACTTACTAGCTGGAAACTCTGAGGAAATTCCGTGACCATTCCGAGCATCACAGGAGGGTGGTCGTCGAGATTACATAAGACTATGTATGGGCAGTGTCTCCACGTCCAGCACCGTGAAGAGAACTCCAATACCCACTGCTACTGTGGCAGGGACAACGCTGGGGGCTGCAGACACATAGGACAGCACCCACCTGCTCCGGGGAGCCAGGTGAAAGGTCACTTTCAAATTCAGTCATTGTGCCAATCAAGAATTTCTACTTAGCTAAAACACATGGTGCCAGAACTTACATTTTATTTGCTATTTAATCCATCTCACAGCGTTAAGAGTAGAAGTATAAAAGTGACAAACAGGCTGGCAAAAAATAGCAACTGTGGACCACTTGGTTGTAAACATTCTCTTGTAGGCTCTGTTGCGGACATGTGTTTTCAATTGCAGTGTTGGTTTTCCTTTTCCTAAGCCCTCAAACTATTTTTTAAGGAAGGAAAATGTTTCCCTTTAGGCTGGAGCTGAGGAAAGAATTCTCTCTGCGCTCACAGTGGCTGCACACCTTGAACTTGGTGCAGCGGAAGGGAAAGTTCCTGACAATTACATTAAGCCAAGAGTAGGTACCCTTCCGCGCCCCCCAGTCAGCTTTTCCCAGCTGTGCCCCACCTCCGCTTCCAGCTTTGCTCTGCCGAAACAACACAGGGAGAAGGGAAGAAAATCACATATGAAAAAGTTCAGATGGATACACCCCCAGGAAATATTTGGCTAATTCTATAAGAATCCAAGGTGCAGAAAGGTTGAAAAGGAGTTCATTCTCCAAACTTTTGAGAATGGGAGATACGTCAACCACAGAATTCTAGACTGGGAGGGGCTTTATGGATCAGCTAGCCCAGTGCCCTCATTTTATGGACCAGGACCCAGAAGCTTCGAGGCCCGCAGTCCTGGGCAAAAGGATGTCTAGAACTCATGTCTTGTCTCCTAGAACCGGGCTGTTTTCACCACACCCGACACTTTGCCGTGTGAATCAAAAGCTCCTGCTGGGACCAAGAATCCGGACTAAGAAGCAGTCCCAGGAGCTTCCCATTGACGCTGCGGCACCTGGAACAGGCGTGCTCCCCAAATTCACCAGTGGGCTCTCACCCCCCGGGTGGCCTCCAGGGAAATACACAATCGGGAATGTGCTCCAAACTGAGAAGCAGCTCATCTTCCTCAGACCTGGGGCTGAAAGCATGGGAAGGAAAGCACCCTTCACTCGTCCGGTGAGGGCCCCGCTACGCACGCAGAGGGCAGAGACACCGCGACACAGGTGGCGCGCGGCGACCCCGGCCACCTGTGCCATATACCGTGCTGCCGCTCCTGTCCCTGGTGACATTTTTTGTTTCAAAAGCCAGAGTTTTCTCTGTTGCTCATCGAGTCTCGACTGCTGCGAAGGTGTCGGCCACATCCTCTGCCAGCAAAGCGCGAAACCCGTCAACTTCCCTCCGACAACAATCAAGGGCTCGGAGGGGACACCGAGAAGGAGACACCGGCGCTCGTGGGCGCCAGGGCCCGACCCCAGCCGCTGCCGGGGCACCTCACGCCGCCGCAACGCATCCTAGCCCGCAGGATCCGCTTTCTCTTTCCAGGAACCCGCCAGCTCTGCCTCGGAGGGTCGCTCGCTGCCTCGGCCCGAGGGCGCGGTTCCTCACTGAGGGGCGACCCCCGCCCCCGACGGCCCCCCAAACCCTGCAGCCCGTTCCCCTCCCCGCCCCGGGCAGGGCGCCCAGGACCTCCCACCCTTGGAATGGCGGGCCCCGAACCTTCCAACCCAGGGCTGCGCCGACGGCCGGCGGGGAGACCGCTTCCCGGGCGCCCGCGGCCCCCGCCCCGCCGGGCCCCGGGCCCACCTGCGGCGGAGGCGCGAGGTCGTTGCCGCTCCCGCTCCTGCGGGGGGCTCCTCCGCGCCGCCATGGCGGCCGCGTGCTGCTGATGGGCGCGGAGCCTCGACCGGTGGGTCTGTCAGACGCGGCGGCAGCCGGCCGGCGCCCCGTCTCTCTTCCCGGCGGCTGGCGTGCGATAGAGGCGCCGGCAGGGGACCGCAGCCTGAGCTCCCGCCCCGGGAGCCCGCTGGTCGACTGACACACCGGGCCACCAATGGGAGGCCGCGGCGGGGCCAGAGTTGGGGACCAAGAGGGCGGGGCCTTGCGGGGTGGGCGGGGTCTCTGCGCCTTCTGGGTCGCCAGCCCGGGCTGCGCAGAGCAGCTGGTACTCCGCGGGGCGAGGGTGGGAAAGACACTTCTGGGATGCAAACGCCGCTTCTCGGGAAACATCCTGGGGATTCCACCTGGACGGGTCCTACGACCTCCCTGGCACTTTATATCGAAGGCCCACTGAGTGGGAAGGAAGGAAGACTGGTGGGTGAGATGGTGTGGGAGAGGGACTGGTCCCATTTTCCTCTCATGGCAAGGTTACAGCATTCCCTTCCCTGGCCCATACGTTAAACCGCTGGTCGGTCAAGGTTATGGGTGGGCGAGACTGGAGTCCAGCTGTTGACCCAGGGCCTGTTCCACTAGACTCGGCAGATTTCCTGATCTTGATTTCCCTCCGGCTCAGCAGAACGGGGTTGTGCTCACTTAGAACTCAGTTTACATTTGGAGCGTTATTGACAAAGCTGATCATCTGTTAAAGTGGTTTATCAAAAGGAAATAAACAAGGCAGTAGCGAATAGTAAAATTAAACAGTCCAACAATACAATGCACTCACAACAAGGTTCTTTCACCCCTGATTTCCTTGTCAGATGAGCTTTTTTTTTTCACAAGAAAAAGGAAGAAACTTAAAATCTTGGTGAACACTTCCTCCTTCTCCAATATACACAACTCCAGAGACAAACAGACTTGCATGTGACATGGTTTGGTACCTTTTGAAAAATTCCATAACTAAAGAAAGATGTGGGAAACACCCTGGAATTTTAGGTGGCTCCAGTATACTTAGGGCGATGTCTGCAAGTAACCACTTCCCCCCTCTGAGTCTCAGTGCCAATGATTAGAGGATCCCACAGGTCTTTGGCAACTTCAGGAAAATTCTGAATCAGAGCAACAGCAATTGATATAATGCTGGACATTTACTGAGAGCTGACATCAGGCCAGGCACTTTGGTAATCCTTTTATGTCTTACTTTACGTATTATTTCACCTAATCCTCACTGGCCCAGGAGGTAGGTACTATTGGTTGTCTTGTTGTTGTGCTGGGTCTTCACTGCAGCACGCGGGCTCTTCATTGCAGGCTTCTCTCTAGTTGCGGCCAGGTTTAGTTGCCTGGGGCATGTGGGATCTTAGTTCCCAGACCAGGGATCGAATCCACATCCCCTGCATTAAGGGCGGATTCTCAACCACTGGACTACCAGGGAAGTCCCAAGGTAGGTACTATTGTTATCTCCAGTTTACAGATGAGGAAACTGAGGCTCAGTAAATGCTGGTGCAGAGTTTGAACCTAGGTCTGATCTCTCAACCACCCCACCATTCTGCAACCCATGATTCACAGAAGATAATAAGAAACGTTCCCAAACTCTGCTGCATGTTTAGAAAAAAAAAAAAATCCCTTCTATCCAAGTCAGATTTTAACCTAGAGGGGTAGTTTTCCACAGCCATAAACCATGATTTGCATGTATAGAGCCATGTTATACAAAGTAAATGACTTAAAATTGCTGTGTATAATTAAACCTAAACAAAGTTATGAGCTGTGATGAGTATAAATTGTCTATTTTAGAAACTGAAAGTAGTACCAGGGCTAATTTCTTGTGATATAATAAAATAAAATTTTCTTGAGTCCTTTAACCACAAAACAAATGAGCCAGTAACTTCCCCTCCTCCCACAAGAGAAAATTTATGAACACAGCTGTTTGGACTCAGCCTAAAATCCTTTCAATTAATTCACAGTCAGGGTTCCCGTGGTTTGCTGTAATGTTCACTGTTACTCTGAAAGCTGAGTGGAAGGCCTCTTTGTGTGGTACTTACAGACCTAGACCTTGGAACCAGACTGCCTGGCCTGGCTGCATACTAGCCATATGGACTTGCTCAATTATTTAAACTTTTTGTGCCTCAGTTTCCTCATCTGTAAAATGGAGCTCAAATGAGTATCTTCCTCATGGGATTGTTATGGGGATGAAGTAATTAAATATATCCCAAACCCTTAGAGTAATGCTTGGCACATAATAAACACCACATAACTATTCATCAAATACAGGATGTGGCTACACCTAGAGATTTCTGATTGGCTTTCTGGTCTACCCAAGTGTGCTTTACTACCTGTCTTAACAGTTACGAGGCTATCAATCTTTTTTTATCAACGTGGATTGTGAGCTTTTTAAGGGCAAGAATTCTGATCTAGAATCCTTAGTGTCTAGCTCAGTGATTGAATTTTTTTTTTTTTTTGTATATAGACTGTGACAAACCTTTATGGCCTTTACTAACACACATTCTTGCCTTCTACATTATATCACATCTTGAATACATAGGCTTAAAAGAAAAACTATCCGGTTGGTGCTGCACTAGAAAAATAACTATCATTGAGCCCAGTATAATAAAATCAGATTTCATGGAGCTATTATGTAGAGCTTGAATATTTTTGAATGGGTGAGGCCATACTTTCATAAAGGTTGCATTCAGCAAAGATGCCTGTAGCAATTGTCTCAGCTGAAATGTTGACACATATTATTAAACTCATGGAAATATTGACCTTAGAACAACTGATGACAAAGTCAGTGCCTAGCATTGTGCCTAGAAGCACATCGCTTGATTGTGATGCTGGAGAGTTTGGACTGAGTGGCCAGGGGCAACGGCTACTCCAGTTAGTTACATGGACAAGCCTGATATGGTCCACATCAGAAGAAAGAAAGGGGTGGGGGAAGATGGGGGCGGCTCACTGGCCAATAAAGCATAGCAAATATTTTCTGAGAATTTTTGTTTTCATAAAGTTTTCTTGACCATTTGAACTCTGAGAATGGAATGTGAATATCAAGAACCCCTGAAGACATTGCAAAATGCATTCTCCATTGCTATGCCAAACTTTTCATGTTACTCAAGAGTCACTCATTCATATCTGGATCAGCCTCAGGCTAGGACAAGTTGACGTTTCTTCTGAGAACAGTGGAACTCGTTACACCTTTGGGCAATAATTGCAATCTTCATTTCTATTGAGAGTTTGCTTGTGACGGGCTTCTAGTTAAATATCCTCCTCTAGCTGGGAGGTTGCAAAGGAAGTTGCTGGTCGGTTGCTGTAATTCCTGCCCCAGGAATTGTGCCTGGCACATGGAAGGTACTTATTCAGTATTCATTGAATGAGAACAAGTGAATGTGTGAGTGAAGGCAACGATTGGACTTACTACTAAGAATCAGTGGAATTTTCCCAACTGTACTCACTTCCCACTGTCCTTATCCAAATTCATTGTCTTTCTTTTTGGTGGTAAAATACACATAACATAAAATTTACCATTTAACTTTTTTTTTTTGGCGGTACGCGGGCCTCTCACTGTTGTGGCCTCTCCCTTTGCGGAGCACAGGCTCCGGACATGCAGGCTCAGCGGCCGTGGCTCACAGGCCCAGCCGCTCCGCGGCGTGTGGGATCTTCCCAGACCGGGGCTAGAACCCGTGTCCCCTGCATCGGCAGGCGGACCCTCAACCACTGCGCCACCAGGGAAGCCCTTTACTGTGGTTTTGACTTGCATTTTCCTAATGATTAGGGATGTTGAGCATTTTTTAGGTGCTTATTAGACGTTTGTACATTTTCTTTGGAGAAATGTCATTTAAGTCCCTTGACTACTTATTGTCTTTGAAAACATTATGCCATCACTGTTGATATCTATAAAAATTAAAATTTGAGAGACCCTTATCTTTACTTCGGTTCTGCATTGTATCAGGTAGGGTCAGTTTTTCTAACAGAGGGCAGTGCGTAGAGGTTAACAGGTACTGATGATGACGATGGTAGAGCTTAATCGAGCACTGATGAAGTGCCAGGCCTCTATTAAGTGCTCCACATGTATTAATTAATTCAACCCCCACTTGAGATATGTACTATTATTATTCCCAATATACAGACAAAGAAACTGAGGAACTAGGTCATTCCGCTAGTAAATGGCAGCGAGAGTTGAACCCAGTTTCTGGGGCCGTATGGAAAGTGTCTCCTAAAAAAAAAAAAAAAAAAAAAAAATCACTTCTCCGGAACTCAATGATTCCCTGAAAGCCACGTCTGTTCTTTTTCCTGAATGAGCTGAGGCTCAGAGAACCCTGGTCCACCCGCAACATGCCAGTCCAGGGCCTGGCTGAGATGCACCATGTCCACCAACACAGCGTGAGGCAGAGCAAATGTGTGAGACCAAGACCCAAGCTGGCATTTCACAGCCAAAGCTGAGAAACCCAGAGGGTCAAAGCAGGAATGGGGAAGCCAAGGTGTGAAGCCTAAACCGGCAGAGAAACCAGGAGAGTCCTCGAGAGAGGGGCCAACGTGGCAGGAGTAGAAGCAGGTCTAAAGAACCCTGAAGCTGCCCAGAGGGCACTGGCAGGCGCTTCTGTGACTCCCGACACTGAAGCCTTAAGCTGTCCCAGCTGGGGCCTCATGCGACAGTTTAAACTGTGTTCCTTGGTCTGGGATTTTGTCTACTGTAAAAATAGTATCAGTCAACTCAGTTACAACACTGTCCTATCAGTCATTCACACCTTAGTGTCAACAAGCCTTGGTTCCCACTAAGAGCAGAGGTTGTTAAGGAGAGTGCAAAGAGAGCCTAAGAGCTGGCGAGAGGGATAAAGGAGATCAGCTGAGAGCCATAAAGGGAACTGAAGGATGTGAGGGTGGTGTGTGTGGAGAAGAACTTCACAATTTTGTGTACGTCCAGACCAGAACTTACCAGAACTTAGTGTTTCCTTTTTTTTTTTTTTCCAGCAAATTAGATGGTTTCACTTGTTCCCAAATTCCTGACAACTGCCCTGCCTGCAGTTTGCATAGAGCGGGGCTTGCTCACGGTCTCCGGCCTTTGACCTTGGTGTTTTGCACTCCCTGGGTGTGCTTTCACCTGGCTGGCTCCAGTGGTCCTTCCAGATTCGGCTCAAGCCTGCTGGAACCCCCATGATGAGTTAGCAGTCTGGCTCCACTGCCCTCTCATGTGTTCCCACTGTTCCCACTGCACCCAGCACTCATCTCCCCACGCTTGACTGTGAGGTCCCAAGGCCAGGGACAAGATCTCAGTCTCCCCTGGGTCTCCTGCTCAAAGTCTGGGGGACACTGCATGAGCCCTTGCAGAGTACAGAATGTAGGAATCATGCCTCTCTTCAGGGGCTTCCACCCACTTGCCTCCTCTTGGCTGGGCTCAGTGAGTCTGCAGATCGATTCCTTCTCTTTCTCTGCAAATGGGCTCTGAGGACGCAGAGGTCCTTGTCAACGATTCGTCTCCTGAAGCTTGACACCTCCTCTTTCATGCCTGGTAAGCTCTTTGAGATTACAGAGGCAGCAGGAGCCTCGCCACATGAAATATACAAATGAAAAAACAATTTTGCTGTATAATTTTTGATGATTAAGTGAAAATACATGAAGAGGCACAATCTCTAAAACTTTTAGATGTGTTACTGGGCTTGCAGCTCTGACTAGCCAACAAAGCATATTTTTATATTTAGTTAAAAAGGAACAGACAAACAGCAGCCTTTGTGGCTTTGTCTACCCCCATGCCACCCTCACTTTCATAAGTAAATCCAGGAGCAGGGAAGAAAACCATATTGCTCTGAATCATTTATTTTTCAGGCTCCCTGGGCACGCACACTCCTTTAGTTGACTGCTTTTCCAGCCTGACGTTTTGCTTCAGGGTTGACATTTTAAGAGAAAGCCGCTGGAGGGCTTCCCTGGTGGCGCAGTGGTTGAGAGTCCTCCTGCCGATGCAGAGGACACGGGTTCGTGCCCCAGTCCAGGAAGATCCCACATGCCGCGGAGCGGCTGGGCCCGTGAGCCATGGCTGCTGAGCCTGCGCGTCCGGAGCCTGTGCTCCGCAACAGGAGAGGCCACAACAGTGAGAGGCCCACATACTGCAAAAAAAAAGAGAAAGCCGCTGGAAAAGACTGAACCTTGGAAACATTTAGATTTGGCTCTCCATCATCAGTTACTTGAAAGATAATGGGAAATCGCTTACCCATTCTAGGTCTCAATTTCCTTTACTGTAAAAGGAATAGAATGTACTGGATATGATTTCTCAGATCCCATCTAATCCTATAATCATAATTGTGAGATGAAGATTTCCTCCAACAGGTTGTTTTAAAAACTTGTGGCGCATTTTGGGACCTCCCTGGTGGTCCATTGGTTAAGAATCTGCCTTCCAATGCTAGGGGACACAGGTTCGATCCCTGGTCGGGGAATTAAGATCCCACATGCCTTGGGGGCAACTAAGCCCGTGCGCCTACTGAGCCTGCGCGCTCTAGGGCCCCCACGCCACAACTAGAGAGCCTGCACCACAACTACTGAGCCCACACACTCTGGAGCCCATGCAGCACAACTAGAGAGAAGCCCGCGCACTGCAACTAGAGAAGCCCGCGCACCGCAATGAAAAGCCTGAGCACCGATCTCGCATGCCACAACTAAGATCCCGCATGCCAAATTAAAAAAAAAAAAAAAAAAAGTTAAAAACTTGTGGTGCATCTAAATGATTACATATCAGGAAGCAAATAAAACTCATCGTGTCAAAGATATTGATGGACACTGGAAAGACATATTTGTTTGTTTTTGGAGAAGAGAATCTTCCTGCTTTTCCACCCTTTATGTTAGAGTCAAAATCCTCACGCCCCTGCTCAAGAGAGCAGCCATGTGGCAGCTCTTGGGGTGGTCAAGCCCCACTTTGGAATCTGAGCTTGAAGCTGATGGAACTTTGAAGGATTTTTTGTTCGTGGCTGCCAGACTGGCTTTCTACCCTGTGATGATCCCTAAGTGGAAGAAGTGTATTGCTCAGTCAAAAACATTAGGTAAATGATTGGCCAATGGCAATTTAAATTTTTAAAAGAATATTCAAGTTGGGAACATGTTTGAAGTTTCACTTTAAGAAGGAAAAGACAAGTAGAGGGGTTTACATTGATTGCCGTCTTGGTGTGTTGAGAATGGTTCCAGCTATAACTAACAACAAATCTAAATTATGGTCAATAAAATGAGTAAGAGTCTCAGGTCACAGGAAGTCCAGAGGCAGGCATTGTTGGTGTTGGATCCACTGCTCAACCCTGTGACTCTCTCGGTCCTTCTAACATGAAGGCTGTTGATGCTTTAAGCATCGTGTTCGAATTCAGGGAAGGGAGAAGGGGAAGAGACAGCACCAGCTACAGGTATCCTTCCCAGAAGCCGCCAGCAGACAACCACTTAAGTGACATTCTACAGAATGGTGTCATGTGACCGCCCTGGCTTCAGTGGAAGCTGGGAGAGAAAGCGTGAGCTTTTTCAGCCTCTAAGGTAGAGGTAGCAATAGAGACAGGAATTAGGAGGAGCTGGTGGTTGGCATAACATTTATGTGGTACTGAATAAAATTCCTGAGAGCAAGCAAAGCTATTCCACCCTACACCGTGGGTCAGACCACTCAAGGAAGCACAGACTTCATCTGTCCGTGCATTGCGGTATCCCCAGCTCCTAGCACACCGAAATCACTTAATAAGCATTTGTAGGATGAATGAATAAATGAGCCAATGACAAGGCCTCCTGGAAACTCATTGTTGGTATGATCTATCTTTTTCTGGATAACACACCAACCAAGAACCCTTTGGTTCACTCATGCCTGTCCAATCTTCAAGCATGGTTGAAAGCTGCACCTCGTGACCGAAAGCCCTTACACACAGCTCACCAGCTGTCTCTGCTCATCATTTAAACCCTGCTGAAATCCTACCTGTTCACGGGCATCTTCCTTGACTGCAGAGAGGAGATGCACTGCTTCCACCCGCTTGCCCAGTTCAGAATGAAGCTTGTTTAGTGGCTACCTAGAGCTGGAAATCAGGAGACGCATTAGCACAAAGAGGATAGAGATGGGGGTTGCGGAACAGCGTCACAAAGCTTCATTCAGCCCTTCCTATGTTCCAGATACTACGGGGGGGGGTTACATATGATTATTCACACTTTATCACTGAGGAAGAGAAAGCTCACACGATTAAGTGTGAGCCTTTGAGAAATGTCATGGGTTAAATGAAACAAGATTAAAAAAAGGAAAATTTTAAATTACCAAAAGTTGAAAATTGGTAGATGGTGGTTAACAGTGGCAGGTTCCCTGAAGGCGTTGTCTCTTCTAACCTAACATGACCAGAGGAAAAGAAAACAAGGAAATGGGAAATCAAAGAAACACCACTAGGTAAAAAAAAAAATTGCATCACATTTTTAGATGAGGGAAGGTAGATAGAGCAGGGATAACTGAACAGAGAGAGAAAGCTTCCCCCTTCAATGCCCACTGTGAAGAAACCAAGAAGAAGAATAGCTAAAAATAATCTTGATAATATATACTGAATGATTATTATATTCCTGGTAATTCCAGGTGTTTTACATGCATCATCTCATTTAATCCTCACCAAAATCTCACCAAGTAGGTAAGATTATTGTCCCTATTTTACAGATGAGGAAACAGAGGCACAGAGATGTAACAAGATGGTTAGGAACTGGATTAATCAGAGAACAAGAAAGAATCCTTGGAAGTTAAAAATGTGATAATCCAAATAAAAAATTCAACACTGCCTGACCCAGAGTATAAGTTTAATCAAGGAACACTTACTTTCCAGTTTCACTTTTCTTTTCCATTATTGTTTTATGATCTACACCTGCATCCAAGACCCAGCACCCTTTATGTTATTACAAGCTCTTATTGGACAGAGGATAAGATTTTAGTATCTTGGATAATAGCACAAACTCGACTCTAGATCCCTCCTTTGAAGGGAATTGACTGAGGTGAAAAGAAGCCCATCAATTTTCCTAAGGTCATGCAACTACTTAGTAGGTACAACCAAGAATAGAGCCCTGGTCCCCTGGCTCCCAACTGAATGCCCCTCCATCGGTCTTTTCTTGGTTCAGCACTGCAGTGGACATGCGGGGTGGGTCAGCTAGGCCCCTTCTTTCAGGGCATCCCACCCTCCCTGGTTCTGTGATGTCTTAAAGGGAACGCAAATCACAGGGGCCATTAGATCACCTCATTGCTCTGGTCAAGAAGGGGTCAATGACCCACAAAGAGCCAACTGGAGCCTTCCCTGGGTTTGGAATATGGACATTAGAATAAAGAAGTCACTTTTCACTAGGGTTGCTAGTAGAGGGGAAGGAAAAAAGATCTTTTTCCTATACTCATCGTAGGTACCCCGGCTGAGATCCTATAAATTAGGCAGGCAAAAGACAGATTAAAAGAGAAAAACAAACGGAAGTTTTTTCTCATGTGCATGGCACATCACGTGGGGGCACCCAGTGATGGGTAGCCCAAAGAGGTGGCTAGAATTTGGGCTTATGTGCCATCTGAGGCTAAACAAAGAAGAGGGGTTTGGGGCTTTTGGACAAGCGAGGTACTATGAGAAGGTGACCAGGAAAGCTGTGCTAAACCAGGGTTGTTTAGCAAGGTTTGTTATGCAGAGTTAAATCAGTGCCTAAAAGTCCTTCTCTTCCTACTACAGGAAAGGGAGACCTCTTGACAAATGGAAATTTACTTCAAAAATATAAATTTCCTTTACCAAAAAAAGCCAACTTGTGCCCTTTTTTTGGAGTTTTTCCTGTGCTGATTCTCAAAAGTCTTTTTTTTTTTTCAATTCTTATTGGAGTATGGTAGATTTACAATGTTGTGTTAGTTTCTTCTGTATGGCAAAGTGAATCAGTTAAATATATACATATATTCACTCTTTTTTAGATTTGTTTTCCCATATAGGCCATTACAGAGTATTGAGTAGAGTTCCCTGTGCTATACAGTAGGTCCTTATTAGTTATCTGTTTTATATATAGTAGTGTGTATATGTCAATCCCAATCTCCCAGTTTATCCCTCCCATCCCCTACCCTTCCCCCTTGGTAACCATAAATTTGTTTTCTACATCTGTGACTCTATTTCTGTTTTGTAAATAAGTTCATTTGTACCTCAAAAGTCTTTAGCTCAAAATACTTTGGGTGTGGCATGTTCTGGTACCCTTTCTTTGTTGGGGAGGATCTGCAGCCAGGCTGGCCACAGCCATCTTACTGTATCAAGTGTGACGGCAGGGCATCCCCGGAGATGGAGACAGAGATAGACGGCCTTGGTAATGCCACTGAGTGTGGCCAAGGGAAGTACCTAGATGACAGCTGTGTGTGCAGCTGGTCTAGAGATCAATCAGTCCAGTTGAGACAGGAAGCTGGAGGATTCCAGAAGGGAGGCCTCCAGGGAGAAAAGTGGAATTGGTTTTGCATTAATGCATTTGAGCTTTTGAAAAGTAATATGGCAGGTACCTGGTGGAGCTGATGGCACACTTGGAAAAAAAAATATATGAGTACATAGGAAACCAAGCAAGCGGACGAAGTGAGGCAATGAACTCCAGGAAGAGCAAACAGTTGTACAAGAAGGGAAACATATATTACAACATAATTCTTGGCTCATCGATGGGCAATATTGACATTGTTATAATAAGGTTAGAAAATTGTGACACATGCTAGTGGGATGGGAGGAGATTAAAAATGTGGGAAAGAGTAACGGAAATTTTCATCTCTTGTAGCAGGAAGTCAAAAGATAATGTCTAAAATGATAAACAGTAGAAAAGGTATATTATTTAGGAATATGAAAAGAAATACCAGAAGAACTAGGAAAAGAGTTGAAGTTATAGAGCACAAAGCTTGGGAGTTTTGCTGTTGTTACGAGCTCTTAAAAGCTATGTGGTTTTTAAATTTATGGTTACTGGGGGGAGGGGTGGGGGAGGGATGAATTGGGAGATTGGGATTGACATATACACGCTACTATATATAAAATAGATAACTAATAAGGACCTGCTGTATAGCACAGGGAACTCTACTCAATGCTCTGTAATGACCTGTATGGAAAAAGAATCTAAAAAAGAGTGGATAGGGGAATTCCCTGGCGGTCCAGTGGTTAGGAGTCTTTACTTTCATTGCCAAGGGCATGAGTTCGATCCCTGGTTGGGGAACTAAGATCCCACAAGCCACATGGCCACACAGCACAGTAAAAAAAAAAAAAAAAAGAAATGGAAAATTAAAAAAAATAAAAAAGAGTGGATATATGTATAACTGATTCACTTTGCTCTACACCTGAAAATAACACAACACTGTAAATCAGCTATACTCCAATAAAATTTATTTTTAGAAAGCTATGTGGTTTTTAAAGTTATACATACTTACTATTTTATACATATTATGAATAGAAAATATTTGTACAGTAAATACGTATATTTATATATAACCATATATACGACTATGTTGTATATATAGTAAATATATATATTCTTACTAAATACATATAAATTTCCAAAACGTATTTATTTTGGAAAAATGTAACATAATCAGTAGTCCCTCAGAAGTCATAAATGCGAGTGGGGTCATTATCTTACTCTATTATATAAGTCGGCAAATAAGCACAAGAAATAAAGTCTATGCCTCCCTCAAACACAAGTCTCTGTGAATACAGTAAAACTTAATGATATAGAGCGAAGAAAAGGAAAGAAAAAAAAATTCATTAAAATTAACATCTTTGCAACAAAACAATGCAAAAAAGAGGTCTTTACCTCCATGATGGCCCTGGAACTCACCCTAATAGAGAGGTAGCCAGACTCTGGCCCCACACCCTTTAGCACACCATGTTCATGGGCAGGGCTGAGATCTCAGTCCATAAAAATGTCAACATCTTAAAAATAACAGCTATGAAGTGTGGGTGTGTATCTGTGCCAGAGAAAAATGAAGAAAGTTTCCATTTTCCAGGCACTTAGTATTCTCAAGACTTCTTTTCTTGCTGCAGTTCTCGGGACTAACTCCCTACAACCGTTTCCCTTTGATCCCAGCCCTCCAAAGTCCTGCCAGTGATGCACGGGACATTTGTGATGCTCTCAGTTCTGCCCTGAAGGCCAAGAGAATATTCCTGAGTTGTGTGAACCACGAGAGAGGGTTGCTACTTGCCTTTCTGCCCAGGCTGAGCTCCAGAATCACGTGGGGTATGATTTGGGAACTCCTGGTCTGAAGCATCATCTCTAACTACACCAGGAGGACCTCTTCCACGCACGGGATCACAGGAGAGCAAAAGATCTGAAAAAGAAGTGGGATCCACCCTGTGGAGTGTCGCTTATATGATGTATAAGGGAGGACCTCGTGGTTTTGAGTGACTGAATCCTAATTGGAGTTATCACTCAATGAATGTTACCTAGTTTTAGTATAAACAAATCCAGTGTTTTATATTTGGAAGCCTTTCTTGACTCCCAACAGCTCGGATATTGCTGCTAGGTCTAAAGGAACTGGCTTAAATTTAAGGCCAAAGATGAGGGTAGTGAGGGTATGAGGACACGAGGCTCCAGAAATACATAATCTCCTCCCAGATACGGTCTCTCGAATCTGCATGTCACTGGTCTCATGCCTGGCCCCTTTAGGAGTATTGTCAGTGACTCAATAATTACACATACTATCTTGAAGTTATTATCTTGAAAAATAAAAATAACAGTTATGCATAAATAATCACAATATTTAAATTGGTTCAACATACTACAAAGCAAGGCTCAAAGACACCCAGATCCCTGATCCTTCAGGGAGGTGAAGTCACCCAGTCGGCCATCTCCTGTCCCCATCCCTCTTCCCATCTCCCTCTTTTTTAATCAGCTTTATTGAGATATAATTGACACATACCATTGTGTAAGTGTAAGGTGTACAGCATGTTGATTTGATACATTTATATATTGCAGTGGATCACCACCAAAGCATTAGCTAACATGTCTATCACTCACATAATTGCCATTTCTTTTTCGTGGTGGAGAACGCCATCTCCCCGCTTTGCTCACTTAATTGAATCTCTCATTCTACTTCTTTCCCACCTTCCGCATGTCCTCTTTATCCCTGTGAAGAACTAAAGAGAAATTTTAACTTAGGTCATTGCTTTCCTGACCCATTTACAGGTCAGTGTACCTCTCAGCAGTTCACATTTCAGACACGTTTAGGATGGAAGAGACATTGGTCCCAGGTAGAGACCGAGAATGGTTGGCAGCCATCTCCTGAATGAATTCTGAATGAGGACAGTGTAGAACCCAAGTTTCATGTGGTTTTTACTCTATGGCTGGCAGCTTGAACTTCTGGTAAGCATGTCCACGCCCATTCCGGCTCCCACACGGCACGCAAGTTCACTTTCACCTGCTCTGCAGCCACGATGCTACTGGTTTCCACCCTGACCATTTGCTGTTGCCCCAGGAGCAGCTTGGGCAAACAGAAGAGATGGGTAGGCGGGGCAGGAAAGGGCCCTAATCACCCCCGACTAAAAACACAGGGTAAAGATGGTTTTATAGCAGGTAGCAGTGCCAGTGACAGTCTCACCCTGCAGGGCCCACAGGAAAACAGAGAGGAACTGAGTTCACCACACTGGGTAGTCCACTGCCTCTAACTGGTTTGCTTTAAAGCAAAGTCTCATAAAACACTTCAGCAGCCACTCGGACAGAAGCAACAGAAATCATGGAATAAGCGTTATCCTGTCCTGTTGCTGGGTACCCTTGGAGTCAAGCATGGAAAATTTTTTCTTTTCTTCTTCCTTTGCTTCCTTAAAAAAAAATAATAACAGACAGCTGTCAGTGACCACAGAAATTCAGCTTTGCTTTTTTGGGTTGATTTGAGGCTTGTTATTGCAAACTGGGCTCGCCCCCTGGAGTCATTCTTCTGCCCCCAGTTCCTAAGGCTGCCCTCTGTGTACAAAGACGAAACGCAAGACATCAGGGTGCACAGGCAGAAATGTATTCCAAAGCCCTCCTTAAAAAAAATTTTTTTGAAGAGCTTTCCTCCAAACCTCTACAAATGAAAGGGTTGAAATTTAGAACTGCTGTGATTGTCCCAACTACAATTTGAGGATTTTCTGGTGGGAATTCACTTGGGCAACTTGAAGGTCATATATACACTACCAAATGAAGAATAGATAGCTAGTGGGAAGCAGCCACATAGCACAGGGAGATCAGCTCGGTGCTGTGTGACCACCTGGAGGGGTGGGATAGGGAGGGTGGGAGGGAGAGGCAAGAGGGAGGGGATATGGGGATATATGTATATGTATAGCTGATTCAATTATACTCCAAAAAAGATGCTTAAAAAAAAAAAAAAGAAGTACAACTAAAAAAAAAAAACTTGAAGGTCAGAGGCAAATGGGTGGCCTCTGTCATTTACAGGCATCTTGAATGTAAACAGGGAGAGTCTGAGAATCACTCAGCTCCCCATGTGGTTAGTTTCCTGGGAGAGCCGCAAGGACTTTCAACTTCTTGGTCTCTGCTGATTAAGAAGAAAAGGGAGGAGAGAGTCAAGGTGCACCATCCAGGGGAGGGAGCTGGGTGGGGACCTGGTGTGGGCGTCCCCTTCCCCTCCCCCAGTCAAGTTTACAAAAGCGCAGTATTTCCAGGGAACAGACTGAGGCGTCTGTGTGGAAAAGGAGGGGACCAGGCAAATCAAGTCCATAACCAGAGCTGGTCATTAGGACACCGCCTGGCTTTCTGCCCCTCTGGCTGCACACTTGAATCACCCTGGGTACAAAGTGATGAATGTGAGGGATGGAGAAGGTCCTGAGGGGGCAAAAGGACTTGCCCACTGATGGAAGGTGCTTTGTTCTCCTGCAGTCCAATATCAAGGGAACCCCACTGGGCAGTAGAAGTTCCTTTGATTCAGAGAAACCAGATTTAAATGCTATGTTATTTCAGTTAATCTGAAAGGACTGGAACTCTATTTACAAGGTCTTTTAGTTTACGTCCTTCCCAAATTGGAATCACCCGAGGGACTTTGGAAAACCAAAACCAGATTCCAGACCACCAGCCCCAGAGATTCTAAGATGGAGGTTGGAATGGGGCTGAGGTTTCTGCGGTTTAGCGTTTCCAGGTGATTCTGATGGGCAAATTCTCTGTGTAGAAAGTGGGCTAAAGCTTGGATATAGTTTATTTTCCTATGGGTTATTTTTCAGGCATTACTAGGTTAGTAGCCAGAAGTGGGTAACTGTCAATCAGGTGACTACTTCTATAATGGCCAACATTTATGAGATGATCGTATAAATTGGTTAACAAAGATGTGCACACACACTGGGCATGTAAAAGGAGGGTGAACAGACCAGGGAAATCCAGTCTGACTGCATCACTTGGCTGTCATTCCCTCCAAGGGTTTTATAATCTACTCTTCAGTACAACAGTGAACACCATAAATAAAAATCATAAATTTTGTTTTTGTTGGTTAGAAGTTACAGGCATAACATACAATAAATAAGAGAGTGTCTTCAAAAAGAAGATGTTATTAAGATTTATAAGTTGGGGTATGGCATTTGGGTATAAGTTTGTTCCCATAAATAAAAAGCATTTTTGTGTAGAAGATTTAAAATGAATGTTTCAGGGACTGATGGTACGCCTAGGAAGGTGAGAATGCTTGGACTGACGTGTGTTGAGTTTGTCATACAAGCCTGGATGATAACACTGTTGTTTTTAATAAGCAAAACCCTCACAGTAAAATACCATGTTGTGTACCTAACACTAGCTAGTCGTACCTAAAGCTAGATGTCAGCTTTCCAAAAATTAGAGCTCACCTCAAAAAAAAAAAATTAGATTTACCATATGATCCCCAAATAGAATTACCATATGATCCAGCAATTTCATTTCTGAGTATATACCCAAAAGAATTGTAGGCGGGGTCTCAAATAGATATTTGAACACTCATGTTCATAAAAGCATTATTCACAATAGCCAAAAGGAGGAAAGAGCCCAAGTGTCCATCAACAGATGAATGGATAACCAAAACTGTGATATATACACACGACAGAATATTATTCAGTCTTAAAAAGGAAGGACATTCTGACACATGCTACAACATGGATGAACCTTGAAGACATTATGCTAAGTGAAAAAAGCCAGCCACAAGAGCACATGTACTGTGTGATTCCACTTACGTGAGGTACCAAGAGTGGTCAAATTCACAGAGATAGAAAATAGTCTGCAGGGACTGGGGAGAGGGAAGAATGGGGAGCTGTTTAATGGGTACAGAATTTCAGTTTTGCAAGATGAAAAGAATTCAGGAAATGGATAACGGTGATGGTTGCACAATATGAATGTACTTAATACCACTGAATGGTAGACTCAGAACTGGTTAAAGTGGTCAATTTTATGTTATGTACATTTTACCACAATTTTTAAAAATTAAAACAAAATCAATATAATTTTATTAGTTATGCTTCGGGGGGTGTTAAAGAAAAGAGACCCAAGGGCTTCCCTGGTGGCTCAGTGGTTGAGAGTCCGCCTGCGAATGCAGGGGACACGGGTTCATGCCCCGGTCCTGGAGGATCCCACATGCCGCGGAGCGGCTAGGCCTGTGAGCCATGGCCGCTGAGCCTGCGCGACCGGAGCCTGTGCTCCGCAACGGGAGGGACCACAACAGTGAGAGGCCCGCGTGCCGCAAAAAAACAAAAAACAAAAAACTGTAGACCGTAAAGAGCCATCACGGACCCCATCCTGCCCTAGACTCCTCTCCCCACCCCCATCCCCGTTAGAAGCTGCTGGTTTATTCCTGTGGTCAGGACAAGCTGTCTCTCCAGATTTTCTAGGGCATTCCCCACCCCCAGCCGTCTGGCAAGTGTCCCACTGGAAGAAAACTGAGAAGTAACTCTGTAACGTCGTCTGTAGAATTTCCTCTTTGAGGGCTGACTGTTGGTAAGCAGTTACAATACCAAGAGGGGCTCTGGGCACTATTCAGAGCTTCTCAACTGTTCCAACCTAACTTCTGGAGCCTGGAAAGGCCGGTGGGAGTTGTGTTGGCTGGCATTTCCAGATGGGCATTGCCATTATGCCATAAGATGTCTGCAAAACAGGGCAGAGCATACAGTAACCAGCTATGAGAAAGCATCCCTAGCGGGATCATCTATAGTTTAAGTATGGCTTAATGATTCTCTTGTGATGGCAGAATGCATTTGTAAATTTAGGTAATACTGTAGCCCACAAAATACTGGGCATGTGGTAATGAAAGCTGATGTCCTTGGCCACACCTTGTGCCCTCGCCGTTGAGAGGATGCTTATTGGTGTCACCCGGGATGTGACACAGAATTTCCATGCAAGTGTTAAGAGAGATGAGGTCCTGCCAACCCAGGTGGTCTGGAGCATAGAGAAGAAAGTACAGACTAGACCAAAATTCAGTCTGTCTTCTTCTGGGCACACTGGTTGCCATCAGACCTTCAGTTTGATTTATAACAGAACCCCATTGAATAACCTGTGCAAGTTATTGTTTACTAAAGTATGCAAACTATTCAGGACTCTTGCAGCTGGGAGTGAAGGAGTCATAACTAAAACTGCCATTAACAAAAAAGGGAATTCATGGCTCACGTTACGAACACATCTGGGTTGTTTCTGGTTTTAGATATGGCTGAGTCTGGTGTTTAAATCATGTCATCATCATCCTTTCTTTTTTATCTAATGATATTTTTCTGTTCTCAATGTTATAGATTTCTTCTCTTATCTTAATTATATCCTGTACTACAAATTTGGAAAACGATCAGTGTCACCTGGTTTGCAGGACCTCTTGCATTAGATAAAAGTCAAGGAAACCAGCACCCAGATCTTTGTTTCTAAATAAACATTCTCCAGTAAAAGGAACCAGGATGCCTTAGTGGAATGGCAGGGGTGGGGAAAATACAAGATAAATCTGAAGCATCTTTAGTACCAGAAAGTAAGGAAGTACAAAAAAAATAAAAGAGATAGGGGTATGTCAAAGGGACACAGGAGCCAACCAGAAAGAGCTCCCAGAAAGAGCTCCCAGTGACTGGAGCTGGTACAATCTGAACAACAGATTAGGGTATGTTAAGCAGGCAATACAATAAGCAGTCACTATAATTATAAATATTAACATTCTAAAGCACATGGAAGCAAGTTAGACTTTAGAAAACAAGACATCAAACTGTAAATCCATCTATGTAAAATTTGCATAGGATAAATAGTGAGAGGTCACAAAACATCCAAAATGTCAAGAGGGGTGATGTTGGTGATGGAATCCCTTCTTAGTTTCCACAATACTGTTACTTTTATGTAACTCAGGAAAATTAGATTCATAATGCAAATAATCCCTCTCTAATTGCTTTTAAGACTATAGATGTTCTTGCCTGAGATTTGCTTCAAGACCTGCGTATCTATAACCAGTCTGTGCTGCAGGCTTTGAAATATACATTTATGTTGTGTCTGGTGACGTGTCAAGAAACTCCAGAAAGAAGAGGGAACCCTTCTCCACTGCTGGTGGGAACATAAGATGGTGCAGCCACTACGGAAAACAGTACGGAGGTTCCTCAAAACACCAATAATAGAGTTGCCATATGATATAGCAATCCCACTCCTGGGCATATATCTGGACAAAACTATAATTCGAAAAGATACGTGCACCCAAATGTTCATTGCAGCACTATTCACAATAGCCGAGACATGGAAACAACCTAAATGTCCATCGACAGATGAATGGGGATAAAGAAGGTGTGGTACATGCATACAATGGAATACTACCCAGCCATAAAAGAGAATGAAACAACGCCATTAGCAGCAACATGGATGGACCTGTAGATTATTATACTAAGTGAAGTAAGTCAGAAAGAGAAAGACAAATACCATATGATATCACTTATATGCGGAATCTGAAATATGACACAAGGGAATTCCCTGGTGGTCCAGTGGTTAAGACTGTGTTTCCACTGTAGGGGGCATGGGTTTGAACCCTGGTCAGGGAACTAAGATCCTGCATGTCACATGGTGTGGCCAAAAATATATATACAGGACACAAACGAACTTATCTACGAAACAGACTCACAGACATAGAGAACAGACTTGTGGTTGCCGGTGGGGAGGGGGAGTCAGGGGAGGGATGGACTGAGAGTTTGGGATTAGCAGATGCAAACTATTACATATAGAATGGACAAACAACAAGGTCTTACTGTATAGCACAGGGAATTATATTCAATATCCTATAATAAACCATAATGGAAAAGAATATGAAAAAGAATACACACACACACACACACACACACACACACACACACACACGTATAACTGAATCACTTTGCTGTATACCAGAAACTAACACAGCATTGTAAATTGACTATACCTTAATAAAGTGCATTAAAAAAAGAAAACTCCAGAAGGATTTAGTATCACCTCTGCAACCCGACGGCCATCTTTGTCATTGGACAGATGGACACTCCTTGACTTTGAGGGTGTAGTTTCTCATTATAAACCATCTTTGGGAGTGAAACGTTGGGTTGGGGTAGGGGATGTGAACTGAGATTGTCTCCCACGTGAGACAAGCATGGTTAGGGCTTGCCAGGCATGGTAGGGAAAGTTCCTTCCACCTTCCCCAGGGAGAAGCATGACACTGAGGTTTTCCCTTTTATGTCAAATGCCAAGAAATTAATCCCACATAAAATATCTTGTTGACGTTAATACCTGAGGGGAAATCAAGTTCAGCCCACCATGTGAACGGGAACGCACCATAAATAACACACAACTTAGGGACTTAGGGGCGTGACCAGTCTGAATTTTCCCCTGCGTTGTAACTGCTAGAGTGTCTGGCTTCAGCACACCACAGGAAGTGCAGACAAACACTGAGAAAATCTACTGGGACAAAGGAGATCCCTAACCTACGAGCTGCCCAAGGCTGGAAATCTGGTATTCCAGGCACATCTTACCAGGGAAATAAAGTGAGCGGCCATCGGGGCCCTGGGCTGTCCACAGGAGCCTAATTGACCTGCCGGAAGCTGAGCCCAGGGGAGAGGGGGTCCTTGTCGTGGAGCAGAACAAACCCAGGGTAATCTTGGTTTCTCCCTCTAGAACCCACATGTTTGAAGAACAGGGGCTTGAATTTATAGAGAATGAGGAAGCAGATGGTGAAACGGCTTCTTTCTTCTACAACTTGGAAGGGAACTGTGGGCCCTTGCAAAGGCTTTAGTAACCAAAGCACTGATTCTTTGCAAGGTCTACTCTGCCTTGAAGGGGTGTGTGTGTGTGTCTCTCCGCATGGATATGCATGTAGACATAGGGCATATACACAGTTGTCCCACCACACCCAGCGGCAGTAAATGCTACCTTCATCTTTTAAATCACACAACTAACTTGGTCCACTCCTACAAGAGAAATGACCAGAAAATCTATCTCCCTTGTGTGGGAGGGGGAAGTCCTCTCTGCTCCCACGGTGTTCTGTTGGAATCCCTTGAACTAATGCCTTCTAAGAATGATGGGGCAGAGCTTCTGCTGTTCCCTGCAAGTAATAATAGTAGAGCTACTGTATGCCTGACAGTGTTCTAGAGACTCTCTATGTGATGATTCCTTTCATTCCCACAATAGCCCCGTGAGGTAAGCACGATCTTTAGCCCAGTTTTACAGATGGGGAACCAGGTGGGGCTTGGGCTCTTACCCACCACGTGGGACCGCCTCCTGGCCCGTGGCCACCGACGTGGCTGAAGCTTGGGACTTCCCTGTGGCCTGCGGTTGCTCACAGCCAGGACAGGTGAGGAGCCTGACGATGCATCTTTCTGAACCTGCCTTGTGGGGGACGGAAGAGCCACCACCTGTAGGGACGTCAGGACCTGTGCATGGGCACGAGGGATGATGGATGCAAAAGCCGGCTCCCAGCAAACACCCCGTGTGTGCAGGATCCCTGTATGCAGGATCGTGCCCACGATGGAGGAGAAAGGGGATCGCCTGGATGGGCGCTGAGCCAGGCCTGGCTCTGCTCTCCACCCCAGGGACTCAGCTATGTGTGAAGGGTAAGGTGGACAAGCTGGGATGAGGGCCAGAGCAGAGTGACAGCTGGCCCCTGGCTGTGAGCGAGAGCCGGTCACTAGAATATAGGAGTATGCTGATCGCCAGCTGCATTTATTTCATCTACTTTTAGGAGCCGAGGATGAACAATAACTTCATTAAACTAACGCAGAAATGGCACTAGATGAAGGAACAGAAGTCATACAATGAAACTCGGATAAAAGAGCTGAAATTTACAAACAAACTAAGAGAAAAACATTCCAGGTTATTAATATTCAGTTCCACAAAATGATGACATGTTTAGCTCTAGAGCCTATTAAATAAGCAGTTATTTAGAAGAAATAAACTTGATTTTCTTCATTTAAAAAAAAAAGTCACTCACTGGCTGGAGCAGTTACTTTGGCCAGAATGACATTTAAAAGCATGAAGTTTTAAAATTGATTTCAATATTATAAAAGCCAAGACACACATAAGAACATATAGCTGAGAGTCCTCCCCCACCCCTGTCACTCAGCCACTGTGTTCCTTCCCCAACATTCTGTGTCTTTATATATTCCACCAGAAGGGCTTCACATACATAAATGTATATAGTCTCCCTTTTCCTTCTCTTTTTTACACAAACAGGAGCTCTTTATACCCCATTCTACAACTTGCTTAAAGAAACTACCTGTCTGGGGCTTCCCTGGTGGTGCAGTGGTTGAGAGTCCGCCTGCCGATGCAGGGGACACGGGTTCGTGCTCCGGTCCAGGAAGATCCCACATGCCGCGGAGCGGCTGGGCCCGTGAGCCGTGGCCGCTGGGCCTGCGCGTCCGGAGCCTGTGCTCTGCAATGGGAGAGGCCGCAACAGTCAGAGGCCCGCGTACCGCAAAAAAAAACCCAAAAAACAAACAAAAAAACCCTGCCTGTCTATCTATCTATCTAATCTATCTACCTATCTATCTTATATATCATTCCATATCATTTATAACACATTTCCTGGGGGAATGAAATTGCTATAACAGATACAAGCTCTGGGGAGGGCATGTCATGAGATACTTTATTTTCAAAGGCCATACGTATATAAGTCAACATATTTATTGGGTATGAATAACCCAGGACAGCACAGCAACTCCTCCCAGACTCAATGCTCTTAAACTGGACAGAACAAAACGTGTTGGGATAATTATTTATCAATTTATAAACAGTGACTTCATAAATCCATGGGGGAATGTGTGGCTAGAGAGCCAGGCTTTAAGATCTAAGACGTTCAAAAGTTTCGACACGTGAAACCCAGCGCCAGCCCGTCCCCAGTGTAAGGCAAATAGTGTCAGAATTGAATTGAGGAACCCCCTGGAAACAACCTAGGCAAACTGGTCCTACCCGAATATGAAACCAAGACAGAAAAGATGACCCTGTTTCCCAGGTCCCAGCTGGTGTCTGAGAACTGCTTGGTGCTGTAGGAGAAACCCCACACCTTGGAACTGGTTGCAGAATCTTAGTGTAACCGAAAGTGGGGTCCAGCTGCTCACCGCTCACAAGCCAGTGAAGAGGCCAGGTTGGTGGAAAGGAAAGTTTGCTTTAATTTGGATGCTGGCAACCAGTGGGGAGGGCCGACGCCTGTCCAAAGGCCACCTCCCCCCCAACTGCGCCCCCTCCCCCGACAATCAGGGGGCAAGAACTTTTATAGACGGGGGAGGGGGCTACATGCAGAAACAGCACAGTCAGCTCTGACAGTCACCTTGGAATTGGTCGTCGGTGATCTGACCAGCGTCATCTCGATTGTTTTAGGTTCAGTTCACCTTCAGTTCCAGGGTCACTTTGTTTCCATTTCTTTGAGGCCAGTTCTGGGAACTGTGGCAGCTTATGTCATGGCTACAACCTGGTCACCATGTAGTTAACTTCTTCCACCTGGTGGAGGTCTCAGTATCTATTAGACAGCTCAGAGGAGATGGCTTGGAATATTATCTGTAGCCCTTAAGGAGGAACTAAATGTCCTTGACTTTGCTTAATGACTAAACTATTATTATTTGGTCTCCTTTGACTGTTCCTCTGTTTCTGCATTTTCTCACTTCTCTGATTAAACTTATTCTTTGGCCAAAGTTTTTCCACAGACAAAAGGCAGGCTGAGGATATGGGGCGGGGCAAGGACCATAGGGTCCTGCTACCGTTTCATTAGGTCCACCTCCACGGTTGCTGAGGCACCGGAGGCTGGGCGGTTCAGACTCCCAGGCATGTGCACCCTTTGCCTAAAGTCCCTGTGGCTTGAGGACACTTGGGGAAGCCCTGCTTCCTCAACAGTCCATGTGGTGCCTTTGCTGAGGCTAGAAGGGACCCGGGTCATGCCGTCCTGCCCAGTGAGCCTGAAGCTTAGGAAACAGGCTGATCTCATCCTACCCTTCGGGGAAGGGTCTCAAACTGAACTCGTGAATACCCCCTGTGCAGGGGGTGACGTTTCCGTTTTGGGTTAAATTCTGATGTGGTGTGAGGAGAAAGAATAAAATCTCAACGCAAAGGGCACTATGAAAGCCCATGGAAATGTCCTGCGGCGAGCCGCTTCTGACCAGCAGAATGACGAATCACCACACGCTAGATTCTTCTCGTATCACACTTTATTGGAGTACAGCTTGGTTTCAGACAGATGGAAGGAAGACCCCGAGCCTTGTTCACACTGGCTTTTATAATGCACTATAACCTGTGGCAACCTGTGGTTGGCTGGTTAATTCAACAAGATATGTGTTGTTCGCAATTTATTGGTTACAATTCTGATCCTTCATTAGCATATTGGCTCGTCGTGGCGCATGTGTGGCACATAGCCTTTGGGCTACTCCCTGATAACCGTTATCTGTGACATGGCAGAACAACGGCTTCCCACCGTTATCTGTGACATGGCAGAACAACGGCTTCCCACATCTCCCCCTTTTTGTTTTCTTAGACCCAGGAGCTGAACTCGAACAATGCCCGCACAAGCGCTCACCCCATGGGATGCTCGCTGAGCAAGAGTTGGTTCGAGAAGCTGGCTCATCACCCTCCCCGTCGTGCAATGTCCATACAGACCGCGGAGTGCAGGGGCTGATGTTCCTCGTGATTCCCATCAAAAGTGCAATGGTCATAAACCGTTTTGTGCAAGGGCAATCACTACGGGTCGTTCAAGATGGAGATCCAGGCGCCAGGGGAGTCGCCTTTACTAATGGCCACCAATGCCTGCGTGAACAACATCTTATCTCGCTTTGTCCGAGTTCGCAAACGACATACCAACCACAGGCACACCACAAGTCCTGCCATGCAACACACTGCAAACATCCCTACACCGATCCACTCCTTAAAGAAGGTAAAGGCAGAGGACAGCCAGGTAGTAAAGTCCCCAAGCGTAACGGGGTATACCCTAGTAGCATTTAAAGTCTTAATCTGTATCTTCTGGTTTAACAGCATCAATTCAGCCTCTCGGGACCAATTGCCTCCCAAGAAATTGCCAATCTCCCTGCTCCGGTTCAGGGCATCTGAAACAGGAAGAGGCGTGATACAGAAATGGTCCAGCTTTTGTACACATCCTACTTGTAGGATGCTGTAAACATCCTCCACGGTTTCTTCCAGCAAGTCTACTCGCTGATTAAGTGATAGAATCCCATTCATCAGATGATTATTAAATTTATTTTGATCCTCCAAGATCCGGGAGGTTCGGGAGACTATAGTATTCACTGCCTGTGCAGTTTGTACTTGATTAGCCATGGTCACTCCAGCGGTGACCGCTGCAGCAGCAGATATCGCGACCGCGGTGACTATGGCAGCTGTTACGCCAAAGTCTCGCTTTTCGCGCAGTAAATTCAAAAGAGGAAGATTATTGGGGTCTGCCTGGACTGGGATGGGCACAAAGGTAGGTACCCTGACCAATAAGGCAGTCTGCGCCACAGAGCCATTCCAACATTGTGATAGCCAGCATACACTATCGTTACCACATTTCTGACTATCATTAGTTAGTAAAAACATAAATGGCGACTGTACACAAACCGAAGCTGCTGCTCTGGAATAATTATATAACTCAGATGTATAAGAGGTCACATTAAGCTTGTATCGTGTCCCATTGGACGTTTTTGCCACGCCACTAACATTAAAAAGGGTGCCATTACTATCTTGTAACATAGCAAAAGGGGAAATATCTGTACTTGCCCCTACTTGATTTCTCAATAGCCAGGAAAAGAAAGGCCACCCTTCATAGTACCAGACCGTCTTATTACCATTTGTCTTTTTTCTCCCTACATAAGACTTTAAACCTGGGAAAAACTGAAATCCAGAGGTAAGCTGACACGTAGCATAAGTTTGTGCCTGGCAAGGGGTAAAAATTGGAGGTGTATTGACAATGGCAGCGCAGTAAGGAGCAATCCTGGTCCGGTTAGACTCAGTGCAATTTTTTGTATTGTTCGGTAGGGGGACCACGCCCTCATGTCTCAAAAGTAAGGTGGTAACATTCACTGCATCCTGGCTAGAGTTCCCTGTACCAGAGCCAGAAAGTTGACCCTGTGATATTTTGGTCAAGGCTTCATTTAGCATAGCCAGAGGAACCTGGTTTCCCGTAAGCGGGTTATTCCAGGCAGTCAAGGTTTTTCGAGCTAAACGAATGCAGTCCACAGAGGCATTCCAACTAAAACAAAGGGTATTATTTAAAACAAAATTTGTAGCATTATATTGCACCCATTTATCATCTAACGATACAGTGCAGGCTGTATTCATCTCACAACTGGTGGAATAAAATATTGGAAGCACTCTGCTATGGGAATGGACCGGTAGAGGAACTGGCCAGGACCGGCTAATTCCCCAAAACATCTTGTCCTCCGCCTTGAGTAGGGAAAGGCTCATCAACACCATCCAGCTCAGCATCATCGCCCTTGGGATCCTCTTCCACGACTCTTGTTAATCTTGTTGGGACCCAAATTGGATCTTGATCCGACGGTCCACTCCGTGTGTCGAGTTCTGAATCGGTCTCCCATGCGGGGTGCGAAGTCCCCGGGTTTCGGCACCACTTGCGGCGAGCCGCTTCTGACCAGCAGAATGACGAATCACCACACGCTAGATTCTTCTCGTATCACACTTTATTGGAGTACAGCTTGGTTTCAGACAGATGGAAGGAAGACCCCGAGCCTTGTTCACACTGGCTTTTATAATGCACTATAACCTGTGGCAACCTGTGGTTGGCTGGTTAATTCAACAAGATATGTGTTGTTCACAATTTATTGGTTACAATTCTGATCCTTCATTAGCATATTGGCTCGTCGTGGCGCATGTGTGGCACATAGCCTTTGGGCTACTCCCTGATAACCGTTATCTGTGACATGGCAGAACAACGGCTTCCCACCGTTATCTGTGACATGGCAGAACAACGGCTTCCCACAATGTCCCAGACTTCCCTGGTGGCGCAGTGGTTAAGAATCCACCTGCCAATGCAGGGGACACGGGTCCGAGCCCTGGTCCGGGAAGATCCCACATGCCGCGGAGCGACTAAGCCCGTGCACCACAACTACCGAGCCTACGCTCTAGAGCCCGCGAGCCACAACTACTGAGCCTGCGTGCCACTACTGAAGCCTGCACACCTAGAGCCCGTGCTCCGCAACAAGAGAAGCCACCGCAATGAGAAGCCTGCGCACCGCAACGAAGAGTAGCCCCCACTTGCCGCAACTAGAGAAAGACCACGCGCAGCAACAGAGACCCAATGTAGCCAAAAAAATAAATAAATAATAAATAAATAAATTTATTTAAAAAAAAAAAACAGGAAGCATTTTCAAGGAGCCTTCTCCAAATAAAAGCGGGATTTTACAAACAACACCCTGGTTGGAAGAGTTTCCACTGGGGACGAGTGGGCCTATGTTTGGGAAATGACCCCCGCCCCTTCCCCCTACCCTTTTCTCTTCCAAGTCATGTGCTGCAGACAGCAAACAGCCCAGCACTGCTGACTCACAGATTTAGACCCAGCTGGTGCTTGGAGAGGGCCGCTGGGTGCCAGGACTCCTGCCGGTGCACCTCCACTCACAGACCCATCGTTCCCACTTTAGAGGTTAGGAGGGTGACCAGTTGTCCTGGTTTGACCTGGACTGAGGGGGTTCCTGGGGTGCTAAACCTGGAAACAACCTAGGCAAACTGGTCCTACCCTAGTATGAAACCAAGACAGAAAAGATGGCCCTGTTTCCCAGGTCCAGTGGTTAAGACTCTGTGCTTCCACTGCAGGGGGCACGGGTTTGATCTCTAGTTGGGAAACTAAGATCCCGCATGCCATGCGGTGTGGCCAAAAAAAAACAAAAAAGAAAAGAAAAATGCCCTGGATTCCCCTGTATGGCTTCACCAAAACCACTGATGCCTCTTTTGACAGACTAGCCTCTCCATTCTTTGGTTGTCCTAACTAACAAACTTCCTTCACTAAATTACACCTTGCCACTAATAGGACTTCCAGCCAAAAGAAGAACATAAAACTCAAATTCTATTCTTTTTTTTTTTTTTTTTTTTGTGGTACGCGGGCCTCTCACTGTTGTGGCCTCTCCCGTTGCGGAGCACAGGCTCCAGACGCGCAGGCTCAGCGGCCATGGCTGACAGGCCCAGCCCCTCCGTGGCACGTGGGATCTTCCCGGACCGGGGCACGAACCCGTGTCCCCTGCATCGGCAGGTAGACTCTCAACCACTGCGCCACCAGGGAAGACCCCTAATTTTATTCTTAAAACATTTTTTTTGTACAACTCAAACTAATGAGTGGGATATTCAAACCTTAAGTATTTTAAGTTACTGGGCACTGGGCTTTCATTATTAAACATTTAATTACAATTTTATCACCAATTCAGCAAAGAAGCGATACAGAAAGAGACGATGTGAAAGCACCTTGCTTCTTACTCCTAAGGCCCTGGCTGTCTGTATATTCTGGAAACATACTTCTGAAGAGTCTCGTGCCTGGCCAAGGACCTCGATTTCCTTCCAAGTTGTTGCTGTAATTTATGGATTAAAAACTTTCCTCCTGCAGGACGTTGTTCGATGCTCTTTGTACAAGTGCTCTGTCTTGTTTATCATGCGAGACTAATGAAGCCTGGCATGTTTACTCCCTGGGAGAAACGGGGCTGGACCGTGAAGGGACAAAGGTAGCGAGACGCAGAGGCCCGTCTGACTCACTGCTGCTGCCACTCTCTGACTGTTCTCTTCCTTACCCCTGCTCCAAAATAACCCCAACAATTTATATCGGGATATAGAGGCTGGAGATGCACCGTGTCGTTCCCAGGTAACTTTCCACCCTTATCTTTGTCATTTTTAAAACTCTGCATTGACGGGTGAAAAGATTTCATCTCTGTGTCTGTGGTTTTGATGCTAATGAACTGACCCTCAGAGGCTTATACGATAAGAGCAGAGCAAAGCTTTTCACCCCCATGTGCGCTGCACAGACTTTAACGAGCATCCACAGCACTGGGGATCTTGCTAAAATGCTGATTCTGATTCAGTGGGACTGAGATGGGGCCTGACATTCTGCATTTTTTTTTAAATAAATTTTTATTTTTGGCTGCATTGGGTCTTTGTTGCTGCACGTGGGCTAAGCCGTGAGCGGGGGCTACTATTCGTTGCGGTGCCTGGGCTTCTCATTGGGTGGCTTCTCTTGTTGCAGAGCACGGGCTCTAGGCGTGCGGGCTTCAGTAGTTGTGGCAGTCAGACTCAGTAGTTGTGCCTTGTGGGCTCTAGAGCGCAGGCTCAGTAGTTGTGGCGCACGGGCTTAGTTGCTCCGCGGCATGTGGGATCTTCCTGGACCAGGGCTCGAACCCGTGTCCCCTGCATTGGCAGGCGGATTCTTAACCACTGTGCCACCAGGGAAGCCCATTCTGCATTTTTTTAGGCTGAAATAGATTTAATTCTTTTTAGTTTAATAAATTTATTTATTTTATTTATGGAGTTTTTTGGCTGTGTTGGGTCTTCATTGCTGCACGCGGACTTTCTCTAGCTGTGGCGAGCGGGGCTACTCTTCGTTGTGGTGCGCAGGCTTCTCATTGTGGTGGCTTCTCTCGTTGCAGAGCACGGGCTCTAGGCGCACGGGCTTCAGTAGTTGTCGCTCGTGGGCTCAGTAGTTATGGCTCGTGGGCTCTAGAGCGCAGGCTCAGTGGTTGTGGCACACGGGCTTAGTTGATCTGCGGTATGTGGGATCCTCCCGGACCAGGGCTCGAACCCATGTCCCCTGCATCGGCAGGTGGATTCTTAACCACTGCACCACCAGGCAAGTCCCTGATTTAATTCTTTATTCCTCATAGATATGCATGGACAGAAATACTAGGTCATGAATGAAGTAATGGGAAGTCATGAGGTAATGAGAAGACTTAAGATCAGTCCTCTCTTTGTCTATGGATTTCTCTCATTACTTGTGTTACCATAGGTTTACATGCTCTCACGCGGCAGCGAACTGCAGGTCTTGAGCAGGATGCAATCGTAGGTTCTCTTCCACCACGTGGAGTTTTACATTGGCCACTAGGCTTATACATGCATTCCACAAGCTAAAACCAGCATGGCACTCTTTACTTTCGGCTGAAAGCAGGAAGGAATTGGCTGGGATTAATAATCCGAGCAGGAAGCGGTATTCTGCCTCTCTAACCAGCTCATGGGTGATGCTGAGGCGGCTGGCCCAGGGGCCCCATTTGAGTAGTGATGGAGTTGAGCGTGACACATGCCCAGGATTTAGGGGGCCAGGATGAAGTTAACAATCAAATTCTTCATGAGACTCCAGTAGAATTAAACACATATAGTTGTTCTGTAGACCACAGATTCTATAACTTG